>NW_027361924.1:5397500-6040000 GCF_039654945.1 Dendrobates tinctorius | reverse complement strand
AATATCCAGAAGTTTGCAAAGCGCTCTCCAAAATTTAGCCGTAAACTGTACCCCACGATCAGAGACAATTCGTTCAGGTAGACCATGTAGTCTGAAAATCTGATGGACGAAGATCTTGGCCAATCCGGGTGCGGAAGGGAGGCCGCTTAACGGAATGAAATGCGCCATTTTAGAAAAGCGGTCCACTACCACAAGAATCACCGTACCGCCAGACGAGCGGGGCAGATCCGTGATAAAGTCCATGGCGATATTCTCCCAAGGCGACTTCGGTACCGGCAAGGGAAGTAGCAGGCCAAATGGAGGACGACGGGGTGTCTTATTCCTAGCACAGGAGGAACAGGAGGCGACGAAGTCTGCCACATCTTGACGAAGAGTGGGCCACCAATAATACCGCGTAATGAGGGCCAGGGTCTTCCCAATTCCGGCATGACCAGCCAGTTTGGAGGAATGCCCCCACAGAAGAACTCTTCTCTTGATGTCCTCTGGTACGAGAGTCTTGCCCGGAGGTGGAGAAAGCAGAGACAACGGAGCCACTGTGATTAACCTCGTAGGCTCGATAACATGGGAAGGCTCCTCCCCAGATTCAGTTGGTTGAAAGACTCTGGATAGAGCATCGGCTTTAGCGTTCTTTTCTCCAGGGCGGAAGTGCAGCTCGAAATCAAAGCGGGCAAAAAACAGGGACCATCTAGCCTGTCGAGGATTGAGTCTTTGGGCGGTCTGGAGGTAGGCTAGATTTTTGTGGTCAGAGTAAACAACAAAAGGGTGAACTGCTCCTTCCAGAAGGTGACGCCACTCCTCCAATGCCAATTTCATGGTCAGAAGCTCACGGTCGCCAATCGAATAGTTACACTCAGCCGGCGAAAAGGCTCTGGAGAAGAACCCACAAGGGCGTAGGCGGCCCGAACCGGTCCTCTGGGATAAGACAGCCCCGGCGCCAGTCGAGGAAGCGTCCACCTCCAGCACAAAAGGCTTGCCGCTCTCAGGACGGATCAATACGGGAGCCGTGGAAAAAGCTTGTTTTAGCAACTGGAAGGCCTCTTCGGCTTCGGGTGTCCAGGAGTTGGCAGAGATCCCCTTTCGGGTAAGGGCCGAGATCGGCCTGGAGAGCGAGGAGAAGTGCGGAATGAACTGCCGATAGTAGTTTGCGAAGCCCAAGAAACGTTGAATGGCTCTTAAGCCAACAGGGCGAGGCCACTTGAGAATGGCGGACAGTTTCTCGGGATCCATCTGTAGCCCGGCATCGGAGATGATGTAGCCCAGAAAAGGCAGTGAGGTCTGTTCGAACAGGCACTTCTCCATCTTGGCATATAGACGATTCTCTCGAAGACGCCGAAGAACAAGGCGGACAGTCCTCCTGTGGGATGGAAGATCTGGGGAGAAGACCAGGATGTCATCCAGGTAGACTACGACACAGGAGTACAGGAGGTCCCGGAAGATTTCATTGACGAACTCCTGGAACACCGCCGGGGCATTGCACAGACCGAATGGCATCACCAAGTACTCATAATGACCGTCACGGGTGTTAAAGGCGGTCTTCCATTCATCGCCGGCACGGATGCGGATGAGGTTGTATGCCCCCCTGAGGTCCAATTTGGAGAAGATGCGTGCCCCCCTGAGACGGTCAAACAACTCCGGGATAAGTGGGAGTGGGTACCGGTTTCTGATAGTGATGTTGTTCAATCCAGCGAACCGTCTTTCTTTTTAACGAAAAAGAACCCGGCGCCGGCAGGAGATGAAGACTTCCGAATGAATCCTTTGGCAAGGTTCTCCGTGACGTATTCGGACATGGCTGCGGATTCTGCAGGGGACAGCGGGTAGATCCTGCCCCTGGGAGGAGTAGAACCGGGGAAAAGCTCAATCGGGCAGTCGAAGGACCGATGCGGAGGGAGAACCTCCGACTCCTTCTTGTCGAAAACGTCTGCATAAGCCCAATAGGCTGAAGGAAGCCCAGAGAGATCCTGAGGTGGGCGAACGGGAACCACTGGCTGAATGGGGTTCAGACAGCGACCATGACACGGGTCTCCCCAGCGCAAGACCTCCCCGGTCGACCAGTTGAGTACCGGCTGGTGTGTCCGTAACCACGGGAGACCGAGGAGAATGGCATGAGACAAGTCGGGCAACACATAGAAGGCTACTTTTTCACGGTGGAGGGCGCCGACTTGCAAGATTACCTCTTCTGTGACCGCGGTGATGGATTCCAATAACGGTCGGCCATCAACGGAAGCGATAATCCGGGGGTTCTTCAGGGTGACCACGGGAATCCGATATTTGTCCACAACTTCACGCCGGATGAAGTTGCCTGCTGAGCCCGAATCCACATAGGCCACCTCGGACCCACGCCTCTCCCCTGAAAGTAGAAGAACAGAAAGTGTGAGGGCCTGAGAGGAATCATAATCACCTAGGAAGGCCTCTCTTACCTGGCCTAGGTGGAAGAGTTTCCCGGTCTCTCAGGACAAGAGCGGATGAAGTGGGATGCCCCTCCACAATAAAGACAAAGCCCTTGCTCCCGTCTCTCCCTCTGACGTCTCTCAGCCATCCGGACCCGATCTACCTGCATGGGCTCAGGGGGCGGAGTATGTACAGGACCAGGCGGGCGAGGATTAAAGGACCGGCTAGCGATCAGGGTCGGCCTAATGGGCCTCCTATCCCTCGCCGTCTCCCGGGCGCGCTCCTGGAACCGGAGGTCAATTCGAGTGGCCAGGGAGATGAGGTCCTCAAGGGTGGTGGGAGTATCGCGCCCTGTCAACTCATCCTTAATTCTGCCCGACAACCCACGCCAAAAGGCCCCGACCAATGCCGCGTTATTCCAACCCAATTCGGAGGACATGGTGCAGAACCGAATGGCGTATTGACCAACAGTCAGGGTGCCCTGGTGAAGGTTGAAAAGTGATTCGGTAAGCGAGGCTACCCGTCCAGGCTCGTCGAACACCTTACGAAAGGTGTCCAAGAAGAGCGGGATGTTAGAAACTATAGGATCGTCCCTCTCCCAGAGCGGATTTAACCAAGATAAGGCCTCTCCCTCCAGATGGGACATGATAAAGGCCACCTTGGCCCTATCGGAGGGATACTGATGAGGTTGAAGCTCAAAATGCAAGCCACACTGGTTTAGGAACCCTCTACACTGTTTGGGGTCCCCACCGTATTGGGGTGGTTTGGCAAGGCGAGGAGAGGGGAACAGAGCGGGACTGGGGATGGCGGCCGAGGCCGCAGCGGCGGACTGGAGATCTCCCAGACGGCTATCTACCGAGGCCATATACGACAAAATATGGGACCGAGCGTCCCGCTGCTGGCTCAACTCCTGCTAGAGGCCGGCCAGCTGAGCGGCATTCCCCGGATCGGCCGCCTGAAGAGCGGACAGGCGGGACTCCATGGCCTTCATGACCGACATAATGCGCCCCTGGTTCTCCCGTAAAAAGAGGAGCTCCTTTTGACCGGGAGCGGAAACACCGGCGGGATCCATGGCCTGACCGTACTTTTAGCACCGCAGACTGTGAGGCGGAAATACCCAGGAGTGGACCCTCTGGACCGTGGCACCGAGGGACCCCGGACGAGCAACCTGGTGTGACCGACCCCTATACAGGGATCGTTAGGCGCAAGACCAGAGACTCGAATGCCACGGCAGCCGGAACCAAGAGGGGTGGCTCGGAATGGATCACAGGGCGTGAGCAGGAACAGACACAGGACTTGAACAGGCACGGATACCGGACTGGAGCAGGCACGGACACCGGACTGGAGCAGGCACGGACACCGGACTGGAGCAGGCACGGACACCGGACTGGAGCAGGCACGGACACAGGGCTGGAACAGGCACGGACACAGGACTGGAGCAGGCACGGAGACTGGACTGGAACAGGCACGGAGACAGGACTGGAGCAGGCATGGACACAGGACTGGAACAGGCACGGAGACAGGACTGGAACGCACGGACACAGGACTGGAACGGGCACAGACACAGGACTGGAACGGGCACGGAGACAGGACTGGAACGCACGGATACAGGTCTGGAGCAGGCACGGACACAGGACTGGAACAGGCACGGAGACAGGACTGGAACAGGCACGGAGACAGGACTGGAACGGGCACGGAGACAGGGCTGGAGCAGGCACGGACACAGGACTGGAACAGGCACGGAGACAGGACTGGAGCGGGCACGGAGACAGGACTGGAACGGGCACGGAGACAGGGCTGGAGCAGGCTGGAAGCAAGCACAGAGATTAGGCAGAGAGCCGGATTCCAGGCGAGTACACAGGGCCTGAGGTGCGGAAGAAACAACCACGGTCAGGCGCCTCCACTAGGGGAGGGCGGCCTGATATGGCTGCCGCTGTGCCCCCATTGGTCCGGCGGTGCAATCGGGGCAGGGCACCGCCGGAGACCAGCTTAGCGGTGGAGGACCGGCCGCGACCTACCGCGCATGCGCGGGACCCGCGGTGACGTCACCAGCCGCGGGCCGGAGGAAGAGAGAGGCCGACGCCGGGGCTGGAGGAAGCGAGGCTGCTGGAGGGAGCGCGGCTGCCGGGCGAGGTAAGTAGAGCTGCGCGCACGGAGGCGCAGGGCTGGGAGCGTGGCAGGGGAATCGGGGGCCGTAACAGTGTAATCTCTCTTGGGCCAGAGACAATAGTTCAGCGTCCTCAAATCTATAGTGAGATCCAAATTCTCACCAATCCTATAGACACCCTCCAGCTTGTCATACACCACCCAATTTCAGCCTGTTACATTGAGGTGTAATCTCTCCTGGGCCTGAGACAATAGTTCTGCGTCCTCAAATCTATAGTGAGATTCAAAATCTCACCAATCCTATAGACACCCTCCACCTTGTCATTCAACATCCAATTTCAGCCTGTTACATTGAGGTGTAATCTCTACTGGGCCAGAGACAATAGTTCAGCGTCCTCAAATCTATAGTGAGATCCAAATTCTCACCAATCCTATAGACACCCTCCAGCTTGTCATACACCATCCAATTTCAGCCTGTTACATTGAGGTGTAATCTCTCCTGGGCCTGAGACAATAGTTCTGCGTCCTCAAATCTATAGTGAGATTCAAAATCTCACCAATCCTATAGACACCCTCCACCTTGTCATTCAACATCCAATTTCAGCCTGTTACATTGAGGTGTAGTCTCTACTGGGCCAGAGACAATAGTTCTGCGTCCTCAAATCTCTAGTGAGATCCAAATTCTCACCAATACTATATACACCCTCCACCTTGTCATACACCATTCAATTTCAGCCTGTTACATTGAGGTGTAATTGTGGTGCCCCCAGGAGTATGGTCGCCACAGTGGCTTTGCCTTCCTCCAGGGGAGGGTAATGCAAGGCTTGGAAGCAACGATGGGTCTCTCCCGCAGTCAATCCATACATGCAACACAGTTCCACTCCAGGCCAGTAGGGGGGAACTCTGAACCAGGATTAAGGGGAGGAGTGCTCTCTGAGGGTCAAAAGGAAGTAGTGGTCAGTCAGTGTGAGGAGGGTGAAGTGTGCAGACGTGTGGAGAGAAGCTGGAGGTTAAGCTGAGGAAAGAGAGCTCCCTCGCAGTGAGAGCGCAAGAACTGGAGCCTGGTCTCCACGGCTGTACGGATACTAACGGTCCTACAGCAGATACCAGAGGAGTAGGAGGCTGTAAATGCCCTACTCCCGTCTAAGACTTGAGGCACCACAGCAGCTTGGATAGAGAGCCAGGACTCAAGCGAGGAGTCCCCGAGAGAGGCTACAGCTGTCTGCCGTGCAAGTAAGGTTCTTGGGAACATCTGACAGGAGGAACTTCAGAGTAACTTAGTACTGGAGTACTTCATTCAAACAAGCGCTAGGAAGGGGACTGCACAGCCCGTCTGCTGAGAGAGAATCCCTGAGTTGCTTCCAGGCTAGCCTGCTCCGTTACCATCTGTAATCAGGACCCTGGACTGCAGTTATCAAGTAAAGGTACAGAAATTGCACCCCGCTGTGTCTTGTCTGCTTCCTACCCTTACGGCACTGCTACATCACCGTGCCATCCACCTCTACACTGCCCTGGGACTATAGCTTCACCTGTGGGGAGCTTTTACACCCTTGCTGCACCCTACCATCAGTCACAGCGGATCTGCATGCAGCGCCGGCTTAACACTTCCCTTGCTGAGCACCACAGGTGGCGTCAAGAACTATTCCATTTCATTAACTATATTCCCTCATTGCTTGGTCGCCCAGGGCCATGGACCGGGTCGCCGCTGCTGTGACACATCCCACTGACACCGGCCCGGTACCGAGTACCCCACAGCCCTGGGAGGGTGGCCCATAATCTCTACTGGGCCAGAGACAATAGTTCTGCGTCCTCAAATCTCTAGTGAGATTCAAATTCTCACCAGTAGTAGATACACCTTCTACCTTCTTTTACAGTACCATATAGCTGGTGGTATTTTGGGTACATTTTCACAAAAATGAGCAAGTATGGTGGAAGACGCCATGGAAGTGGAAGGGGGTTGCCAGCTGGTCCCGATGGTGGTGGTGGTGTTTCATCTGTTGGTAGTGGCAAAAGCACAATAGCACCTAAGGCAGGAGGTGTTGAGCCTGCGTCATCATCTGGCTCCACAAGGCCTCGAAGGCTCTCTTTTCTGGGAGTAGGTAAACCACTTTTAAAGCCGGAGCTTCAGGAACAAGTTTTGGCTTACATTGCTGACACAGCCTCCAGCTCTCTCGCCTCCTCTTCTCAAGTTTCAAAAAATAAAAGCACTGAGTCGTCATTGGAGGTTTCTGGTCAGGAACAACACCTTTCCTTGTGTCCTTCACCCCTACCAAAAGTGAAGGATGTGGCAGGCCACACTACCGATTACTCCATGGAGCTCTTTTCACATACCATGCCTGGGTTAGCAAGTCAAATCGTGAATTCCCCAGTCCAAGATGAATCTGACATGGAGTGCACTGATGCACAGCCACTGCTAGATTTTTCTGCTAGTACATTCACTCAGAGCACTACATTGTCCTCGCAGTGTACTGAGGCAGAATCAGACCCTGATGAAACTCAGGTGCCCCTTCCCGCATATTATACCACCTTACCCGGTGATGCAGAGGAAGGTGCACATGAAATTGAAGAGGAGGTGATGGATGACCCAGTTGTTGACCCAGATTGGCATCCATTGGGGGAAGAGGGTGCCGCTGCCAATAACTCAGAAGAGGAGGAGGAGCATCCGCAGCAGGCAATGACATCGCAACAGCTGTTATCTGGCAGGACTATAGCAGTCCAAAAACGTGTTACAAAAACCAAAAGAGTTGCAGGACAGCTTGGCCAGACGGTCAAATTAGCACAGCGTGCAAGGTCTCAAAATGTCTTCCATAGTAGGAAGAGTGCAGTGTGGCACTTTTTTGAACAAAATCCTAATGATCAGGCAAAAGTTATCTGTAAGAAGTGCGCAAAGACCTTTAGCCGAGGGAAAAATCTGAGAAATTTGAATACCAGTTGCATACTTAGACATTTAACCACCATGCACTTGCAAGCGTGGACGGACTACCAAACCTCACGTACCACATGTGCACCTGCTCCGAATGAAGGTAGTCAGCAATGCTACATCGCTTCCCCCACTGTAAGCCCACCGGTTAGCACACCACCAGCAGCAAATGTCGAGGTGTCGTCGCAAGGGCAAAGCAGTCAGGGAATCACAATGTTATTGCTACGAAAGACTGAATCTAGGCGATCAGCAACACCACCAACACCATCACCATCAACAACCCTCTCTCAGTCCACCATGTCCACCGCTAGTTACACCATATGCAGCTCTCAAGTCCAGCTCACCCTACCAGAGACTCTGAGTAGGACAAGAAAGTACTCATCCTCTCATCCGCGTACACTGGCTTTGAACGCCCACATTGCCAAACTAATCTCGTTAGAGATGATGCCCTACCGGTTGTTTGAAGGCAAAGCTTTCTGCGAGCTCATGGCCTACGCAGTACCACGCTATGACCTACCCAGTCGGCACTTCTTTTCTCGAAAAGCCATCCCAGCCCTCCACGTGCATGTGAAAGACCGCATTGTCCATGCACTCAAGCAATCAGTGAGTAGAAAGGTGCACCTCACAACAGATGCATGGTCCAGTAGGCATGGCCATGGCCGTTACGTGTCCATCACTGCGCACTGGGTTAATGTCGTGGATGCAGGGTCCACAGGGGACAGCGGCGGTGGGACGGTGCTGCCTAGCCCACGGTATAGGAAACAGTTGGCTGTAGGCGTTCGACCCTCCTCCTCCAGAAGCGAAAGCTCATCCACAGAGCGCAGTCGCACGAGCACTCCATCCGCAGCTGCCAGTGTTGCACACGAGATGTCCCACTATCGAACAGCTAGTGGTAAGCGTCAGCAGGCTGTGTTGAAGATGATGTGTTTGGGCGACAACAGACACACCGCGGAGGTACTGGCCGACTACTTGCAGCGACAAACTGAGTCATGGCTGGGCAGTCTACATCTTGAGGCAGGCAAGGTAGTTAGTGATAACGGCCGGAATTTTGTGGCAGCCATAGCCCTTTCAAAACTCAGACACATACCTTGCCTGGCTCACACCTTGAACCTGGTGGTGCAGTGCTTCCTCAACAATTATCCGGAGTTAACACCCCTGCTCCATAAGGTTCGAAGACTGTGCTCGCACATCCGCCGGTCGCCCGTACACTCGTTAATGGGACGTTCATTACTAGCAATGAATGAATGTGCTTGGATAAGGTGCTATAATCTGAGCATGCTCGGGTGCTTACCGAGTGTCTTCGGTGTGCTCTAGTACTACGTTCGAGTCCCCGCGGCTGCATGTCTCGTGGCTGTTCAACATGCCTTTAAGTCTGCAGTCACACAGAGTAACTGGAGACTTATCATTTTGGAACTGACAAACCCTTCCGTGCTAGGGACATGCTAGGTGCTGGGCTTAGAGGAGGGTCTGGCTAGGTGCTGGGCATAGACGAGGGACAGGCTAGGTGCTAGGCTTAGAGGAGGGTCTGGCTAGGTGCTGGGCTTAGAGGAGGGACAAGCTAGGTTCTAGGTCTAGTGAACGGACAGGCAAGGTGCTGGGCTTAGAGGAAGGTCTGGCTAGGTGATGGGTTTAGAGGAGGGACAAGCTTGGTTCAAGGTCTAGTGGACGGACAGGCAAGGTGCTGGACTTAGAGGAGGGTCTGGCTAGGTGCTGGGCTTAGAGGAGGGACAAGCTAGGTTCTAGGTCTAGTGGACTGAGAGGCAAGGTGCTGGGCTTAGAGGAGGTTCTGGCTAGGTGGTGGGCTTAGAGAAGGGACAAGCTAGGTGCTGGGCTTAGAGGAGGGTCTGGCTAGGTGCTGGGCTTAGAGGAGGGACAAGCTAGGTTCTAGGTCTAGTGAATGGACAGGCAAGGTGCTGGGCTTAGAGGAGGGTCTGGCTAGGTGCTAGGCTTAGAGGAGGGACAAGCTAGGTTCAAGGTCTAGTGGACGGACAGGCAAGGTGCTGGGCTTAAAGGAGGGGCTAGCTAGGTGCTGAGCTTAGAAGAAGGACAGGCTAGGTGCTGGGCTTAGAGGAGGGGCTACTAGGTGCTGGGCTTAGAAAAGGGGCTAGCTAGGTGCTGGACTTAGAGGAGGGGCTATCTAGGTGCTGAGCTTAGAGAAGGGGCTAGCTAGGTGCTGGGTTTAGAGGAGGGGCTAGCTATGTGCTCGGCTTAGAGGAGGGACAAGCTAGGTTCTAGGCCTTGTGGATGGACAGTCATGGTGCTGAGCTTAGAGGAGGTGCTGGTCAGGTATTGGGCTTAGGGGAGCAGCAGTAGACTAGGTCCTGGCTTAAAGTAGGGGTTGGCCAAGTGTTGGACTTAGAGGAGGCGCTGGCCAGCTTTGTCAAAACAAATTTACCGTACTATAGTTTACTCCAAAAGTTGTCATGGATTGTAATAGAAGTCTCAGGTTTTTCTCTTGCATATAAAATGTGCAGGAAAAAATCAACAAAATTTGAATTTCGAGCTGAGGATTTCCCTGGGGATTTTTGTTGACCCAGCCACTGTGCATTTAATCTTAAAGGTCATTTCCACTTATACCGTTCTACATGGATCCTTGTAAGGGCTCATGCACACAGCTGTAAAAGTCAGACGTGTGCTATCCGTGGTTTTGAAAAATACACTTGGGTACTTGGGTACTGCCCTTGTTAGGGCGGGAGCCATACAGGGCACTACAGGGGGTAATAGGTCAACAGTTTACATTGTAGACTGTATACTCCGGCCTTTGTCTGTGATTTGGCTTTACTAAAAGAATTGGCTGAGATCAAACCTGTTTTTTCTGGCACAGTTTTCATTATCACTTTATTTCTGTAGCATTATGGTTTTATTGTCTGCTGATCTCTTTGTTGAGAGAATGATTGAAGGTCTCCTGAGTTGTTTGATTTTTTTAACCTTAGCCATTAAAAGGTTTTATTGATGCTCTCCTGTTTATACAGTGATAATTTTCTGAAGAGTTTACGTAGCCATCACTCTTGATGGGCTCTTTGCTTAGGCCTCTTTCACACATCCGGTTTGTGCCTTCAGGCACAATCCGGCATGTGTGTCAATAAATGGATCCGTTTTTTTTTACCGCCGGATGCGTTTTTTTTGTCATTGAGAAGCACATGCGGCCTTAGTAGTATACGCCAGGGCTCTCTATGTCCACTGTTGTTCCCCAATTCACCACCACCCAGCTTTCATGCTACAGTCCTGATCTACGGGTGTCGTTTACTTGTTCAGTGGTTCCATTTCCTCTTTCCCACTACTGACGCCCTGGACCCTTCACTAGTCCCATATATTCTGGCCCTCTTAGGCCCGTTACCTTCCATTGTTATAAACACGGGGTCTCGTGACTAGGTGTCTTCTCTTAGGACCTTTATCCGGACGGCCACTTTGTTTCTAGGTCACTTATACTCAACTATTTTCCTATTCCTCCTTTTCAGTCTCTTCTCATTTATGGTAACCCCAGAATGTGGCACTGTTTACCTTTGAACCTTACATCCTATCACTGTGTACTTCAGTCCCTATCTGACTTCCCAAAAGGAAGCAGTTCCATTCCCTTACAATATCCCCTCCTACTATGGGCTAGTCTCAACTACTAACTCTTAACTGTTCCTATTGTCAAACCACATATCTAACGCATCACACTATTCACATTACATAACATTAACACTTATTACATCACACATGAGATTTCACATTACACCATATAACACGTGGGCAACATGACCACATCCTTACACCCATCTATTGATGGGTATATATATATATATAGTCATTTCTTACATTTTAAAAATTCTAAAAAGGAAAATGTCATGGTTAGGACATGGTTAATGTCCTGCTCTCACAGGGTTTACTTTTGCTGGCCTCCCTTTGGATCTGGGAGGGGTATTTATACTCTCTCCAGACTAGGATTCCCTGTCAGCTATACTGTTGTTCTGACAGTGTGTCTGACCCCCTGGTGTGCTTATATACTGAATTGCTTGATTGCCTCCCGCGTATGACCAGGTCTGTCCGCTCACTCTGTTCTCCGTCTCTCGTTTCGGTACTATTGTCTTCTCCGGTTCTGACCTCCTGGCTTGGCTATCGTTACTCCGTTACAGTTTGTCCCTATTGTACCGCATTGCTCGTTCTGGCTTTTTGACCTCTGGCTTCCCTTTTGACAATCCTCTATCTTACCCCATTGATCTCCAAGTGCTGATCTTAGCTTGCTTGACTACTCTCCTGTGTTTATTGTCTCCACTGCACCCCGGCATCTGGCTCCGCTCCCGACCACCTCCTACTCTGTCACATGGTTCAGGTCCTGGTTGTTACCTGGTTAGTTACCTGGCACTTTGCTCAGCTCCCTTGCTTGAGGAAAAAGAAGTTTGTAGTTCCAGCTGCGTTAAAAACTTTTACTCCTTTATTAGATCATTTAAAATAGACATATGTCAAATGTCAAAATGCTCTCTGAAAAAGCTGCCTATATACTCTCTTGCTGCTTTGTGCAATTCTCCCCACAGCAGTAAAACCTGGGAGTTGTGACAGAAAATGGGCCATTGCATCAGTTGGGCACCCTTGGAGATTTGTGTGCTCTGATAACTTTGACCAAGGTTTCAGACCTTAATTATCCTGTTAGGATTATGGCTTGTTCACTATTATCGTTACGAAAGGCCAGATGAAGCAGATTTCCCAGATTTATAAAAACCCAGCCTTCTCTAACCTTTTGCCAAAAAAACACCAGCCATGGGCCACCTGTTTACCCTCTAAAAATTATGAGCGAGGGCCACCTAATGACCCTCTAAAAATTATGAGTGAGAGCCGCTAGATGACCATCTAAAAATTATGAGCGAGAGCCGCTAGATGACCATCTAAAAATTATGAGCGAGAGCTGCTAGATGACCTTCTAAAAATTGAGCGAGAGCTGCTAGATGACCTTCTAAAAATTGAGCAAGAGCTACCTGATGACACTCAAAAATTACGAGCGAGGGCCGCCTGTTGACCCTCAAAAATTATGAGTGAGGGTCTCTTGAGGACCCTCTAAAAATTATGAGTGAGAGCCAACAGATGACCCTCAAAAATTATGAGCGAAAGCCGTCTGATGACCATCAAAAATTATGAGCAGGGGCCACCTGATGACCCTCAAAAATTATGAGTGAGGGCCACCTGATGACACTCTAAAAATTATGAGCGAGAGCCGCCTTATGACCCTCTAAAAATTATGAGTGAGGGACGTATTATGCCCTACTAACAATTATGAGTGGTGGCCCCTGTTTACCCTCTAAAAATTATGAGTGAGGGCCGCCTGATGACCCTCTAAAAAGTATGAGCAAGGGATGCCTGATGATCCTCAAAAAAATTTTGAGCAAGGGCAGCGTGATGCCCTTCTAACAATTATGAGTGAAGGCCGCATGATGACCCTCTAAAAATTATAAGTGAGGGCCGCCTGATAACCCTTAATCCTCTAAAAATTATGAGTGAGGGCCGCCTGATAACCCTTAAAGTGCACCTGTCACCTGTTTTGGCTGCCATAAGATGCAGCCGCTGCTGTTATGAAAGAGTCACCGTAGGAGGCAGACACAAAAATAGAAGCTACGTCCAGAAAACCAGAGAAGTTGGCAACTATCAGATTGCAGACCCCTGAACCTATCAACACAACTAGCAGTAGCCGTGGGAGGTTCCTACGGTGCCCTAGACCCCTCGATCACAGCCGGAGAGCTAAATAGCCTAAAGACAGAAAAGGAAATCTAAACTGCCCCAGAGCAGACCCCAAAGTAAAAGGCAGCCCCCAACATATAATGACGGTGAAGCAAGATGAAAAAACACTCACACAGCTAGAAAGATAGGCTGAGCAAACAATGGGGCCCAAGCTAACTACACAGGACAGGATAGGAAGGCTGCTGTCTGCAATCTGCCAAAACCCTATCAAAGACATAAGCCAACAGGCTGATATGCAAAAAGACCCTGAAGCAGCTAGGCTTCAAAAGCTATATCAGCACTCAGGTACTTTCTGAAATCAGAGCTAAAGGAATTCAGCTCACCCCAGCAGGGAATGGCAGAAATCCAGAAAAACAAAGCAAAACAAAGTCAAAGCACAAATGCAAAAGACAGAGCAGAAAACTTAGCTTTAGAAGAGCAGGAATTCAGACTTGTCTCCAAGGATCCCACAGAAAAATCACCCGCAGGGCAGAAGGGCGTCGGCGGCCTTATATCCAGTCAGTCACGCCACTCAGCCAGTCATCATCATTAGGCTCAGGTGCTTGATAATCAGGCTCACTACCTTTCTTTACCAGAAGAGGGAGTTCATCGGGCCTCAGTAGTGAAGGGGAAAATGAACTCACAACAGTACCTCCCCCTTGAGGAGGGGTCACCGAACCCTCAACCACGCCACCAGGGCGATCAGGGTGAGCCCGATGAAAGGCACGCACCAATCTTTTGGCATGAATATCAGAGGCAGAGACCCAGGAATTATCCTCCTGACCATAACCCTTCCACTTAACCAAATACTGGAGTCTCCGTCTAGCCAGACGGGAATCCAGTATTTTCTCTACCTCATATTCCATGTTACCTTCGACCAATACAGGGTCTGGAGGTGCCACCCCCGAAACAACAGGTTCAACAAACCTCTTCAACAAAGACTTATGGAACACATTATGGATTTTAAAAGTGACAGGAAGAGCCAAACAAAAAGAGACCGGATTAATAATCTCCAAAATCTTGTAAGGTCCAATATATCTAGGCTTAAACTTAGGAGAAGCCACCTTCATAGCAATATTTTTTGATGATAACCACACCATATCACCAACCTTAAACTGGGGACCGATGGTCCTATGTCGGTTGGAAAACCGCTGGGCCTTTTCCTGGGAGAGAGATAACTTATCCACCACTTGGTCCCAGATCTGGTGCATTCTCTCCACCACAGTGTCAACACCTGGGCAGGCAGAGGGCTCCACCTGCCCTGAAGAAAATCGAGGATGAAACCCAAAGTTACAAAAAAAAGGTGACATCAAAGTGGCAGAACTAGCTCTATTATTTAAAGCAAATTCGGCCAAGGGCAAAAATGAAACCCAATCATCCTGATCAGCGGAAATAAAACATCTCAAATATGACTCCAAGGTCTGGTTTGTTCTCTCTGTCTGCCCATTGGTCTGAGGGTGAAAAGCAGAGGAGAAGGACAACTGAATTCCCAGCTTGGAACAGAAAGTTCTCCAAAATCTAGACACAAACTGAACTCCTCTGTCAGATACAATGTTCTCAGGAATCCCGTGCAAGCGAACCACCTGTTGCAAAAACAGGGGCACCAACTCAGAGGAAGACGGCAACTTAGGGAGTGGTACAAGATGAACCATCTTAGAGAACCTATCACAAATCACCCAAATAACAGTCATCCTTTGAGAGACAGGCATATCAGAGATGAAATCCATTGAAATATGGGTCCATGGCCTCTTGGGGACAGGCAAAGGCATCAACAACCCACTAGAGCGAGAACACGATTTAGACCGGGAGCAAGTCCCACTGGACTGCACAAAATTCCTGACATCACGAGACAAGGAGGGCCACCAAAAAGACCAACTTACCAGATCTCTAGTACCAAAAATACCTGGATGACCAGCCAAAGCAGAGCAATGAACTTCAGACATCACTCTCTTCTTCCACTGGTCAGGAACATACAACTTTCCACTGGGACAACGCTCAGGTTTGTCCTCCTGGAACTCCTCCAGAGCATGTTTCAAATCGGGCGAGATGGCAGAAAGAACTACCCATTCGCCTAAGATGGTAGCAGGCTTGGTCACCACAGGAGAATCAGCAAAGACGCTCCTAGAGAGGGCGTCTGCCTTGACATTCTTAGTTCCAGGAAGAAAAGAAACCACAAAATCAAAACGTGTAAAAAACAAGGCCCACCTAGCCTGTCTAGGGTTCAAGCGCTTAGCCGACTCTAGGTAAATCAAATTCTTGTGGTCAGTGAGGACCACGACTTGATGTTTAGCTCCCTCCAACCAATGTCTCCACTCCTCAAATGCCCATTTCATGGCCAACAGTTCCCGATTCCCCACATCATAGTTACGTTCAGATGGAGAGAACTTTCGGGAAAAGAAGGCACAGGGATTCATTTTAGATGTTACAGGATCCTTTTGGGACAAAACAGCTCCTGCACCAATCTCAGAAGCATCCACCTCTACCTGGAACGGAAGTGAGACATCAGGTTGCCGCAAAACCGGGGCGGAGGTGAATCTTCGCTTCAGCTCCTGAAAGGAAGAAACAGCCTCCGGAGACCAATTTAACACATCAGCACCCTTCTTAGTCAAATCAGTCAATGGCTTGGCAATACTAGAATATTTTGCTATAAATTTCCGATAAAACTTAGCAAAACCCAAAAACTTCTGGAGGGCCTTCAAAGAAGTGAGCTGAACCCAATCGTAAATGGCTTGTACCTTGGCCGGGTCCATTTCAATAGTTGACGGAGACAAAATAAATCCCAAAAAAGAAATCCTCTGTACTCCAAAAAGGCATTTAGATCCTTTGACATAAAGGGAATTCTCCCTCAAGATCCGGAACACAGTCCGAATATGTTCCACATGAGAATCCCAATCCTTGGAGAAGATCAAAATATCATCCAGATAGATAATCAAAAATTTATCGACAAAATCTCGGAAAATATCGTTCATGAAGCACTGGAAGACAGAAGGGGCATTAGTGAGCCCAAAAGGCATCACCAGGTACTCAAAATGTCCCTCCGGAGTATAAAACGCCGTCTTCCATTCATCCCCATGCTTAATGCGAATAAGATTATACGCCCCCCTGAGGTCAAGCTTGGTAAACCAGCAAGCACCTTTAACTCTAGAAAATAGATCTGAAATCAGGGGTAACGGATACTGATATTTAACAGTAATTTTGTTGAGGGCACGATAATCAATACAAGGTCTTAATGATCCATCCTTTTTGGCTACAAAAAAAACCCGGCACCTAAGGGTGACGAGGATGGTCTAATGTGACCCTTCTCCAACGCCTCCTTAATATAGGATCGCATAGCCTCGTGCTCAGGTACAGATAAATTGAAGAGCCGACCCTTGGGAAATTTACACCCCGGGCTCAGTTCAATTGCACAGTCATAACTCCTATGAGGAGGCAGAGACACAGACTCATTCTCACTAAATACATCATAAAAGTCCGCCAAATAATCAGGAACATCATGCGACTGAGGAGAGGTGGAAAAAAACCAGAGCCTCACTAAGGGCACACCGACAACCCCAACTCACCACAGACACAGATTTCCAATCCAAAACTGGATTATGAATTTGTAACCAGGGAAACCCCAGAACAATGGTATCATGCAGATTATGCAACACCAAAAATCTGCAATTTTCTAGATGGTCTGGGGCGACCCGCATTACCACCTGGGTCCAAAACTGAGGTTTATTTTTCGCCAAAGGAGTAGCATCAATCCCCCTCAAAGGGATAGGCGTCTGCAGAGGTGTCATCGGAAATCCACAACGTTTAGCAAAATCCAAGTCCATTAGGTTTAGGGCTGCTCCCGAATCCACAAAAGCCTTGGCGGAAAATGTGGACAGGGAGCAGATCAGAGAAATAGCCAGAAGAAACTTAGGTTGAACACCACCAACAGAAAACGTGTGTGCAAAGCGTTTCTCTCGTTTAGGACAGACAGAAATAATATGCGAGGCATCTCCACAGAAAAAACACAACTTATTACGCCTTCTGAACTCCTGACGCTGCTCTCTGGACAAAATTCTATCACATTGCATAGGTTCAGACATTTGTTCAACAGGTGGCAACACCTCTCGTTCAGTTTTGCGTTCTCGCAAACGCCGATCAACCTGAATGGCTAATGACATAGAATCGTCAAGACCAAAGGGAACAGGAAATCCCACCATAGTATCTTTTACGGCTTCTGACAAACCCTTCCGAAAGAGAGCAGCCAAGGCATTATCATTCCAGGTAGTAAGTACCGCCCACTTTTGGAATTTTTGACAGTACAATTCTGCAGAATCTCGACCCCGGTTCAATGCCAGCAGGGTCTTTTCATCCTGATCAATAGCATTAGGTTCGTCATACAACAACCCTAAGGCTTGAAAAAATGCTTTCACATTAGTCAGAATAGGATCATCTGGTTTCAAAGAAAACGCCCAATCCTGGGGATCGCCACGCAGCAAAGAGATGACAATTTTAACCTGCTGCGCGGAGCTCCCTGACGAGTTAGGCTTCAAGGCAAAAAATAATTTACAATTATTTTTGAAATTCAAAAATTTAGACCGATCCCCAAAAAATACATCAGGTGTAGGAATCTTTGGTTCAGCAGCATGTGAATGAGCAAGGTAGTCGGAAATTCCCCGCACTTCCGCAGCAAGCTGCTCCACACGATCAGACAATTGCTTTATCTCCATTGAGAGGAAAAAAAATTCCCCCTACGGCCTCAGAGATATAGAGGAAAAAATATACACACTTTTTTTTTTTTTTAAAACAATTCTTTCCTGCTATTGAGTACCCTAGGATCTGCGGTATGGCGGGTGATTCTGTTATGAAAGAGTCACCGTAGGAGGCAGACACAAAAATAGAAGCTACGTCCAGAAAACCAGAGAAGTTGGCAACTATCAGATTGCAGACCCCTGAACCTATCAACACAACTAGCAGTAGCCGTGGGGGGTTCCTACGGTGCCCTAGACCCCTCGATCACAGCCGGAGAGCTAAATAGCCTAAAGACAGAAAAGGAAATCTAAACTGCCCCAGAGCAGACCCCAAAGTAAAAGGCAGCCCCCAACATATAATGACGGTGAAGCAAGATGAAAAAACACTCACACAGACAGAAAGATAGGCTGAGCAAACGATGGGGCCCAAACTAACTAAACAGGACAGGAAAGGAAGGTTGCTGTCTGCAATCTGCCAAAACCCTATCAAAGACATAACCCAACAGGCTGATATGGAAAAAGACCCTGAAGCAGCTAGGCTTCAAAAGCTATATCAGCACTCAGGTACTTTCTGAAGACAGAGCTAAAGGAATTCAGCTCACCCCAGCAGGGAATGGCAGAAATCCAGAAAAACAAAGCAAAACAAAGTCAAAGCACAAATGCAAAAGGCAGAGCAGAAAACTTAGCTTTAGAAGAGCAGGAATTCAGACTGGTCTCCAAGGATCCCACAGAGAAATCACCCGCAGGGCAGAAGGGCGTCGACGGCCTTATATCCAGTCAGTCACTCCACTCAGCCAGTCATCATCATTAGGCTCAGGTGCTTGATAATCAGGCTCACCACCTTTCTTTACCAGAAGAGGGAGTTCATCGGGCCTCAATAGTGAAGGGGAAAATGAACTCACAACACGCTGCCTTTCAGGGCTTATCTATAGCATTCTATAATGCTGTCGATAAGCCACCGGTCCGACCTGCAAGATAAGAAAAATATGTTTTATTATACTCACCCGGGGGCAGTCCAATGCGGTCCGGTCCGATGGGTGTTGCAGGTCCGGATCCAGTGCCTCCCATCTTCTTGTGACGTAGTCCTCCTTCTTGCTTCATCGCTCCCCGGCATTACACTTCTGCGCAGGCGTACTTATCTGCCCTGTTGAGGGCAGAGCTAAGTACTGCAGTGTGCAGGTGCTAGGCCTCTCTGACCATTCCCTTGTACGCCTGCGGAGAATTGCGACACCGGGAGCAAGAAAGCAAGTTGGAGGGTGGCGTCGCAAAAAGATGGGAGGAGCCGGACCTGTGACACCAATCGGACCGGACCACCCCCCTGGGTGAGTATAATAAAACTTAATTTGTTATCTTTCAAGTTGGATCGGGGGCTTATCTACAGCATTATATAATGCTGTAGATAAGCCCTGAAAGGCAGCGGCCAAAACAGATGACAGGTTCCCTTTAACCCTCTAAAAGTTTTGAGTGAGGGCCGCCTGATGAACCTCTAAATTTATCAGTGAGAACCATCTGATAACGTCACTTGAACATTGAAGCTCTCAGTACCCGACATCTTCTTCCTGCTGAGTAGAATAATAATAAATGAACTAACCTGTCCTTGGCTGTGTTTGCACTGTTTGGATTGCAGGGCGAGTGCTCTCATCCAGTTTTATTTTTTTTTACACTAAAACATTTGTAAAAATCAAACAATAAAACAGCAATGAGCTTTGTTTTAAAATATTCTCGTCGATATTTTGCACCCATATTTGTAAACCAAAATAAGAGTCTATGGCCCCGATTCATTATTACATTTGCACCTGTTTTTTGTCAATTTTTTTCCGCCTTTCTATTTTTTTTTGTCTGTCTCAAATTTATTTTTCCATTTGTGTTTTTTTTTTTAAGTCCATTTTATTTGTATTCGACTGTTTTTTGTTTTTGTTTTTTCTTTCGCTGCTGTGGACGGGGTTTAGGGTTTCCAGATATTTTTCCACCGGATTCATCATTTGCAACTTTTTTAAAGAATCCCAAAATTTGTCACAAAGGCAACCCATTGTTGGAGCAATTTTATACCCACCAGAAATTTTTGAGCAATTTTGCAAAGCGTCAGACTGAAAAGTTGCAAAAATGGATAAAGGCAGGGGGTAAAAAATAAATAAAAATGTTTACCGTGTGTATCGTTTCAATAAATTTGATTAGAAAAAAGTCAATAAATAGTGCAAGATAACAAAAGAAAAGTAACTTAGTTATAGTCAACTAATGGTGGGATTTACTGGGTTGATGGCCATCTCTAGGCTTGATGTAATCAGCCATGACGTTCATGGTATCATTGATACCCTTCTTTTTAGAAACAGTTGTGATGAGGAAGCTGTACATGAAAATCTATGTACGTGCAGCCACAAAGACATCAATATTCTGTATTGCTGTCATAAACTGTATTTTTATTGCTTCTACATCATGGCCTCCAGAACTTCTTTATTTAAACTCAAGAATATCTTGACGAGACCTTATACATGTCTTACTATTTTTGCCTTGCTACGTGGAGCTGTCACACAAAGATTTTATATGTTTTTAAGCAGGTTAAAGTCCAGGCAAATAATTAGAGAGGCAACAATTGTCTCCAGGTTCTTCCACTCTCATCTCTAGCTTGATATATCTATAGGTTATCGAATATGAGCTCCATTGATAACTGTCGAACCTAACGGCAGTCGGTTACCTCATCTATATACCCGGCTACAAATGACATGAAAAGGCAAAAAAAAAAGTTCTGTATGGGCATGAGAAAGTTTTTTAGAACTTAAAAAGTTGATGGCCTATACTTAGAATCATTCCTGGGACCAATTAACAGAAAAAAAGGTCCTCAGAGAAGAGTATGTGATAAATTACGGGCTCTCTTCATTCTCCTGATCATCAATGGTTCCTGAGGCTAGACCCCTACCAACCAGTCATTTTTAGCTTATCCAAAGTCCTGCTAGAAAAGCAGGGGATGGATCTTCATGGTTCTAGCTCCACCCCTGCGGAGTTTTTATTACTGCTATGAAAAAGCTATTTTGCAAGGAGAATTATGAATCACTTGCAGTGGATTCCATTGCTGCCCAGCATACAACCTATTGTGCATTTTTTAGGCTACACGATGCCCTGATTTTGCCTCATGCACCATAATCTTGGCACAACTTTTACCTTCGTACCCCGGAGCTTTTGGATGGTTCATATTGATGGCTCTAAGTGGTCAAGAGGGCAGCTCTTAGCTTAGCAACATGACGTCATACAGATCCCATAAAGAGAACCCATCCTATGACATGTCCAATAAATAACTTTTTTTATTTTTCCATCAATATGGCCACGTGAGGGCTTATTTTTTGCGGGACGAGTTGTACTTTTAAACGACACCATTGGTTTTACCATATCGTGTACTCGAAAATGGGAAAAAAATTCCCAGAGCGGTGAAATTGCAAAAAAAAGTGCCATCCCACACTTGGTTTTTTTGCTAGGTTTACTAAATGCTAAATCTAACCTGCCAATATGATTCTCCAGGTCATTACGAGTTCATAGACACCAAACATGTCTAGGTTCTCTTTTATCTAAGTGGTGAAAAAAAATTCCAAAGTTTGCTTAAAAATAAAAAAATTGCGCAATTTTCTGACACCCGTATCAACTCCATTTTTCATGATCTGGGGTCAAGTGAGGGCTTATTTTTTCTGTGCCGGGCTGACATTTTTAATGATACCACTTTTGCGAAAATACGTTTTTATTATCGCCCGTTATTGCATTTTAATGCAATGTGGCGACGACCAAAAATACGTAATTCTAGCGTTTTGAATTTTTTTCTCGCTACGCCGTTTAGTGATCGGGTTAATGCTTTTTTTTATTGACAGATTGGGCGATTCTGAACACGGCGATACCTAATATGTGTATGTGTGATTTTTTTTATTGTTTTATTTTGATTGAGGCGAAAGGGGGGTGATTTGAACTTTTAGTTTTTTGGGGGGTTTTTAAACAATTTTTTTTTTACTTTTTGCATGCTTCAATAGCCTCCATAGGAGGCTTGAAGCATGCACAACTAGATCGGCTCTGCTACATATGGGTGATGAGCAGATCGCCCATATGTAGCAGATTTACTGCAGTGCTTTGAGCGCCGGCCACCGTGGAACAACCATAGAGGTCTCTATGGGACCTCTGCTTGTCAGGGCAACGCGTCGCCGACCCCGATCACGTGACGGGGGTTGGCGATGAGGTCATTTCTGGCCCGGCGGACGGAATTGCTATTTAAATGCCCGCTGTCAGCTTTGACAGCGGGATTTAACTAGTTAATAGGCGCGGGCGGATGGCGATTCCGCTTGCGCCTATTGCGGGCACATGTCAGCTGTTCATAACAGCTGACATGTCGCGGCTTTGAGGTGGGCTCACCGGCGGAGCCCACCTCAAAGCAGCGGATCCTTACCGATGACGTACTATTCCGTCATTGGTAAGGAAGGGGTTAAACTTCCTGTTTCAGGAAATCCACATATACATTCTGACCCTATCTTTTGCATAGAAGCATCTAATGAGCATGTGCAAAGGTCATTGTGAAGCGTCAGCTGTGATATCACCTATTGTGTTTTACGAGAAGTTTTAGGGGCTCACTGGGGTGAGGAGGATCCTTTAAGGACAAGGTGCAGGAGGTGGGCACATGGACCACAGGGCATTGGTGCAGCAGGCTGGTGGGTAGAGTGACTGGAAACCGTAGATAATCAGGTGGAGTGAAGGAAACCACAGGCAGGCGGAGGACATCAGGAAACCACAGGAAAGCAGGTGGAGTGCAGGAAACCGCAGGCAGGCAGAGGACATCAAGAAACCACAGGCAAGCAGGTGGAGTGTAGGAAATTGCAGGCAGGTGAAGGAAGTCAGGAAACCACAAGCAATCAGTTGGAGTGCAGGAAACCGCAGGCAGGTGGAGGATGTCAAGAAACCACAGGCAAGCAGGGGGAGTGTAGGAAATCGCAGGCAGGTGAAGGAAGTCAGGAAACCACAGGCAATCAGGTGGAGTGTAGTAAACCGCAGACAGGTAGCACTCCTGAGTAACGCGAAATTCAGCATTCAAAGAAGCCACACACAGCCAGGAAGACATCCTGAAAACCGCAGATAGGCCCAGAAAGCAGGTCCAGAAGACCCCAGTGTAGGTAGCGACAGAACTCTGGAGTTACTAGAAGCCGCAGACAAGTAGTAAGAAGCAATAGAAGCTGCTGGTCTACAGGAGACGACCTGCAGTCCACAGCCTGGCAGCTGTGCAAGCAGAAACGGCACATCAGTCACAGACTCAATACCACGGTCCGGGTGTTGGTCCTAGAAGCCCTTAATTATACCCCGGCATTTCATTACATGGAAGCACGCCAGGTCATCTGCCCAGCCCGATATGGAGCACCAGAGAGTTCAACTGACTGGGGCAGATGGAGCAGAGACCAGACCAGGAACAGGGGTGTAACATTGTGATTCGTACGTCCATTGTATTCAATTGTCTCTGATAAGGAGCCTGCTGAAAACTCTTCCTGTAATTAAGATGTTTGAAAAATACATCTTTCACTAAAACCTGATTTCAAAGATAGGCCATTTTCTGACTATACATTCCCTTTAAGTTAAAAAGGACATGCCCAATGGGTTACCTTTCTTAATGTTTTTTTACGAACAGGCAAAACTGAAAGCCATACTAATGATACTTTGGAACGTATATCCCGGAGGATGGACCACCACAGTGGCCGATGCCACCGTCATGTCCCACGCATCTATAAAACCAACGTTGATTCCTTGGAAAACCTCCCTTAAGACCAGATATTGAGTATAGCCATGGAAGTCTCCTTGCATCTCCACCGGAGAATAGACTTCCCTGGTATTCTCAGACTTGATGATGACCTTGGTGTCGGGGCTTCTGATGAACAGACGTTCCACCGCTCTCCGGATATTGAAAGCCCGTTTAATAAAAACCGTAACCGGGAAATGTCTGAAGTGTTGTCCCATTGTAATAACAATGATGGTGTCCTTTCCCCCGGCCATCTGGTCAATCTGACGGCTGGTGTACATGTCCTCCTTGAAGTAGTAGAATGAGGGATGTTCTAAGGGGAATCCATGTCTCTTATAGGAGACGTACAAATCTTTCTCCAAATTTATGGCTTCCAGTGCTTTGTGCCACGACGACCACCCACCTTCATGGTAGCGGAAATACTTCACTACTGTAGGAGATAGACAAAAAATAATCTGATTAATATGGTTATATAGGTCGAAGGAGACTGACAAACCCGGGCCCCTGCGGAGTCCCTCAAACTAGGGAAAACCCTGTCTGACCCTCAACCCAGGGTTTTTGCTAAAGGTGCAAATGCCTGAGCCTCCAGCCTCTCCTTATCTCCTGCTCAGCCCTAAGCTGAACCCTCCACCCTCCACCCAGTGAGTTGTCAAACCACCAAAACCCACACAGTAATGACAGACAGGGAGAACTCAAACTGCACCGCGCCGCAACCACACAGGACAATACTATAATGTGAACAGGGCAAAACAAAGCACAAATATAGGAAGGCGAAAAGGTAACAACGGATCATACGACACCAGATATGAATTTCTCTCTCCAACACCTCCACTCCAGACCGGAACCACTTGGCACAAAACACAAGCTATAATCGCCGACGCCCACAGGCCAGCACGACTATTTAAAGACCGTGGGCGTGACCAAACATCCCACCTGATTTCCAGCTAGATTAACCCCAGATAACCTGAGTAAAATCAAGCCGGCGCCACTGAGGCTATAGTGGACGGAGATGGAACTACCGCTGCCTGCCGGACACTGTGGTGTGAACAGCGTCCGACATGACAGTACCCCGTCTTCTACGAGGGACCCCAGGGCCCTCAAGACTCATAGGACCCGGCTTGTCCGGATGACGGCGGTGAAAGGAACTGACCTGCCGATCCGCATGTATGTCCGAGGCTGGTACCCAAGACCTCTCCTCCGGACCATACCCCCGCCAGTGTACCAAATACTGAAGAGTACGGCGCAGTACTCGAGAGTCCACCACCTTGGAGACTTCAAACTCTAAATCGCCATCCACCATGACTGGAGGTGGCATCGGCGTCGTGTCCACAGAGCCTACCACCTTTTTCAATAAAGACCTGTGAAACACGTTGTGTATCTTGTATACCGCAGGAAGCTCCAACCGATAAGCAACCGGGTTTATGATGGCAGCAATCTTAAAAGGACCAATAAACCTTGGACCCAATTTCAATTATGGAATTTTGAGTTTTATGTTTTTAGTAGCTAACCACACCCAATCACCCACACACAGGTCCGGACCTGGCACGCGTCTAGAGTCAGCCACACGTTTGTATCTTGCACTCATGCTCAGCAATCGCTGTTTCACACTCCTCCAGACCGATGATAGTTGAACTCCTAACCGGTTCTCCTCTGGGACGCCCCCAGAGCCCCCCTGACGCAAGGTACAAAATTGAGGATGGTGCCCATAAACACAAAAGAACGGAGACTCTCCCGATGATTCTTGGCGGTGATTATTTAATGCGAACTCGGCCAAGGGAAGGAACGTCGACCACTCCTCTTGGTTGTCAGACACAAAACATTGCAAATACTGCTCCAGATTTTGGTTCATGCGCTCAGTTTGACCATTTGACTGCGGATGAAACGCCGATGAATGAGACAACTTGATCCCCAATCGTGAGCAAAAAGCTTTCCAAAACTTCGCCACAAACTGGGTACCCCTATCAGACACTATGTCCGACGGAACTCCGTGCAGTCTGACCACCTCCTGCACAAAGACCTGAGCCAACGTCTTAGCGTTGGGCAAGGAAGGCAACGACACAAAATGCGCCATCTTCGAAAATCGATCAACCACCACCAGGATGACCGTGTTCCCCGCCGAGGCAGGCAAGTCTGTGATAAAGTCCATGGAGATTTCTGTCCATGGCCTACTAGGTATCCCCAGAGGCTGTAGAGTGCCAGCAGGACGGGTTCTGGGCGACTTGGCCCTGGCGCACGTGATGCAAGCTGTCACGTAGGAAACCACATCCTGCCGGATTTTTGGCCACCAGAAGCGGCGCGATACCAGTTCCAAGGTGCCCCTAACCCCTGGATGACCGGCCAGGACCGAGTCGTGGTGTTCCCCAAACACTTTAAGACGAAGATGAAGGGGTACGAACGACTTATTAGCGGGAAGTCCTGGTGGTACCTCCTCCTGGGCCTCGGCAATCTCTGCCTCTACCTCAGTCGTGAGAGCCGAAACCACTACACCTTCCTGGAGGATGGGTACCGGCTCTTCCCGAGGTTCTCCCCCCGGAAAACACCTGGACAAGGCAACCGCCTTGGTGTTTTTCGCCCCAGGACGGTAAGTCACCAGAAAGTTAAAACGTGTAAAAAACAATGCCCAGCGAGCCTGCCTGGGAGACAGACGCTTGGCCGACTCCAGATAGAGCAGGTTTTTATGGTCGGTGATGACTGTGACCTGGTGGGCCGCCCCCTCTAAGAAGTGTCGCCATTCCTCAAAAGCCAATTTGATGGCCAACAACTCCCTGTTGCCGATGTCGTAATTCCGTTCGGCCGGCGACAGCTTCTTGGAGAAGTAGGCGCATGGACGCAAATTGCTCAAGGACGAGCCCTGTGACAGTACTGCCCCCACTCCCACCTCAGACGCATCGACCTCCACCGTAAAAGGTTTAGATACGTCCGGTTGCACCAGAATGGGGGCTGAAGCAAAACGGTTCTTCAGAAGCTCAAATGCACGCACCGCATCCTCAGACCAGATAGCGAGATTGGTACCTTTTTTCGTCATGTCCGTGAGCGGTTTGGCTATAGTAGAGAAATTCTTAATAAACTTCCTATAATAGTTGGCAAACCCAAGGAACCGATGGAGCGCTTTTAGATTACCAGGCCGTTCCCATCGCAGCACCGCTTGCACCTTCGCGGCATCCATTTTAAACCCTGCGGCGGACACAATATATCCCAGAAAAGGCAACTCTTGAACAAAAAACACGCATTTTTCAAGCTTAGCATAGAGCTTATTCTCACGGAGCAGCTTTAACACCTGCCTGACATGCTCTAAATGAGTGTCCTGGTCGCTCGAATAAATAAGGATATCATCCAGGTACACAATCACAAATTTCCCCAGCACATGAGCAAATACATCATTTATGAAATGTTGGAAAACAGCAGGCGCGGTTGTCAACCCAAATGGTATAACCAGGCTCTCAAAATGACCCTCAGGAGTGTTAAACGCCGTCTTCCACTCATCCCCCTGACGGACCCTTATGAGGTTATACGCCCCCCTGAGGTCAAGCTTGGAAAACCACTTCGCACCAGCCACCTGGTTGAACAAATCAGGGATCAGAGGCATCGGGTAGGGATCACGGACCGTAATCTGGTTTAACTGCCGGAAATCCAGACACGGGTGTAACCCCCCATCTTTCTTCTTAATGAAGAAAAACCCCGCTGCTACAGGCGAGGATGAAGGCCGGATGTGCCCTTTACTTAGACTCTCCGCGATGTAGTCTTTAAGAGCTTGTCTCTCCGGACCAGAAATATTAAACATCCTCGCCTTTGGCAATTTAGCCCCGGGTTTTAACCTAATTTGACAGTCATAGGCTCGATGTGGAGGTAGTTCTGAGCAACCCCTCTCAGAGAATACGTCCGCAAAATCCAGCAATGCCTCCGGAAGGCTGGACTTCACGGCGGACACACATGTGGCCAAGCAATTGTCCTGGCAGAAACTGCTCCACTGGACTATGTCCTGGGTTCTCCAGTCAATCACCGGGTTGTGCTTAGACTACCATGGGAAACCCAGGACTATTTGTGCTGGGAGATTATTGAGTACCTTACATGTAACCCACTCAGAATGTAGGACCCCAATGTGGAGTTTCACCTCAGCTACAAACTCAGTAATCTCCCCCTGTGGGAGGGGAGCGGCATTAATGGTAACCACGCGAATAGGATGAGGGAGTTTTTCGATCTTGAAACCTGCCATGCGTGCAAACTCCTCATCCATGAGATTGGTGGCTGATCCGCTATCCACAAACACTGATATAGGTAGCTCTCTGCCCGCAATAATAACCCTGGCAGGGAGCATACATTGAGATACCATCATGGAGGATATGCATACGCTCAGTTGGGTCTCCTCCATACCCTCTGAGCTTACCAGTTTTCCGCCGGTGTGACCCTCTTCGGTAGCACAGGACAAGCATTTACATAATGATCTCTTTTACCACAGTAAAAACATGCTCCATGCTTCCTGAACCCAGGAACGCGACGCTGCACATGTGATACCCCAGCGATTTGCATAGGTTCAGTGGGCTCACCTGCAGCAACCACACTTGCACCTCTGCTTTCCCCCAGGGTTAGCGTCTCCTGCGCCCCCTGACGCAAACGGCAATCAATACGAATAACCAAACTCATGGCAGACTCTAACGAAGCAGGAGTCTCATACATCAGGAGGGCCTGTTTAACTCTTTCTGAGACCCCATGAATAAACTGACTCCGCAGCGCTGGGTCGTTCCACTGTGTGTCTACCGCCCAACGGCAAAATTCGGAGCAATAGTCTTCCGCCATACGTTCCCCATGACGGAGGGCGCGGATCTTAGATTCCGCTAGAGCCAATCTGTCGGGGTTCATCATAAATGAGCCCGAGTGCTGAAAAAACATTCTCAACCGAATGAAACGTAGCAGAGTCGGCTGGTAAGGAAAACGCCCATGCTTGGGGGTCCCCACTCAGTAATGATAACACCAGACCCACCCGCTGAGCCTCATTACCTGAGGAGACCGGGCGCATGCGGAAGTATAACTTGCAGGCCTCCCGAAAGATGACAAATTTGCTGCGTTCCCCAGAAAATCGTTCAGGCAGCGGAATCTTAGGCTCTGCACCTGCACCTGCAGAAGCCGCTTGTACATTAGCTACAACCAGGCCCTGCTGCTGAACTGCCCCCTTCAACTCGGTGACCTGTACGGACAGCACCGCCAACTGGCGGTTTATGGAAGTCATGGAATCCATGGAAAAATGTTAGGCCGATTATAATGTTATGCGAGGCTTAGGTTGAAGGAGGCTGACAAAACCCGGGCCCCTGCGGAGTCCCTCAAACTAGGGAAAACCCTGTCTGACCCTCAACCCAGGGTTTTTGCTGATGGTGCAAATGCCTGAGCCTCCAGCCTCTCCTTATCTCCTGCTCAGCCCTAAGCTGAACCCTCCACACTCCACCCAGTGAGTTGTCAAACCACCAAAGCCCACACAGTAATGACAGACAGGGAGAACTCAAACTGCACCGCGCCGCACACACACAGGACAATACCGTAATGTGAACAGGGCAAAACAAAGCACAAATATAGGAAGGCGAAAAGGTAACAACGGATCATACGCCACCAGATATGAATTTCTCTCTCCAACACCTCCACTCCAGACCGGAACCACTTGGCACAAAACACAAGCTATAATCGGCGACGCCCACAGGCCAGCACGACTATTTAAAGACCGTGGGCGTGACCAAACATCCCACCTGATTTCCAGCTAGATTAACCCCAGATAACCTGAGTAAAATCAAGCCGGCGCCACTGAGGCTATAGTGGACTGAGATGGAACTACCGCTGCCTGCCGGATGCTGTGGTGTGAACAGCGTCCGACATGACAGTATGATGATGAGTTCGCCCTACTGGGTCACTGGATATTGGACCTTAATCTCTCAGCCCAGATGGATGTACAGTAACTGTGTCGCCATACCAGGCTCGGCATGTTTGAAGCAGGCGCAAGAGCTGTGTTACACAGCTGACATCTGCCGGTGGCAGCAGTGACCGGAGTTAGTTCTGATCGCTGTGGTTTAATCGTTAAGATGTTGATGTCAATCATTGACAGTGATCAGGGTGTCTATGGGTGTTGAAGGCCCCCCACTGCTTCATTGCTGCCATTTTGGTGCTCCTGTGAAGCCCAGCCACAGACTAGGCTTCACAGATCATCATTCATACTGTTTACCGCAATATAATTGTATAGCAGTGTATAGACCACTCAATAAAACAATTGCAGATTCAAGCCCCTTGAGGGCACTGAAAAATAAAGTAACTTTTTTTTTTTTTTTTTTTTTTTTAAAAAAGGGTTTAAAAAATGCAAACAAAAGCATAAAAATGTTGAATTACGCCCAGTTTAAAAAGAAAGTAATTTGCCGAATTTAGAAAAGTCCGATCTATCAAATTATAAAAATATTTAAACCCTTCGGTAAACACTGTAAAGAGGGGGGAAAAAAAAAACAAAATAGAAGAATTGCTGTTTTTCGATCTCTGCCCCTCTCCCAAAAATGCAAATGTGAAATATCTGCCAAAATGGTATCAATAAAAATGTTCGCCCGCTAAGCAAAAGTAAGCCCTCACCCAGCTCTATGGTCAGAAAAGCAAAAAACAGAAATGAAAAATAAATATAATAAAAATAAAATAAAGTTACGGGTATCATGAAATGGTGGCAAAAAAAAAACTTTTATTATTTTACTAAGTTTTGAATTTTTTTTTAACTACAATGGCAACTGAAGTTTTTTAGACTCATGCTCTCTGTCCTTTCAGGAAGATTTTTTAGCAGGCTCCTTATCATCAGAGGTAGGATTACACTGACTGATAACACCTGTATATACAGCTGAATACATAAGGTCCATCAACTACCATAGGTGATGTCACAGCTCACCCCCTCCCTCTTCCTTCCCAATGATCATTGCACCCGCTCATTGGGAAGGAAGAGGGAGGGGGTGAGGTGTGACATCACCTATGGTGGTTGATGGAGCCTGTGTATGATCTTTGCACACGCTCATTAGACGCTTCAGTACAAAAGATAGGGTCAGAGTGTGACCATTGCAGCTAATATTCATGTGTTACTTCCTCCATCAACAGGAAGTTAGAATCTAGAAAAGCCCCAGTGGCTGATGTGAAAAGTTCATGATTTATCATTATTATTTTTAATACAGGCTGTGAAATGTAAAAAAAAAAAAAAAAATCTTACTCCTGATCTCTTCTGTGAAATACATCATGAACTGGCGTAACGTGGAGTCTCCAATGAGGAAGAGCTTCTTCCCTTGTAGACACTTCAAAAAGTTCTCATCTGTCTTATATAAAGTCATGTTACAGTAGATGGGATTCCAGACTTGGTTGTAGAAGTATCCGCTCGGGAGCGGTGAGCTCATTCCCGTCTCACATTTTGGCTTTTGGGCTTTTGTTTCATCTGAAGGGAAGATACAATCAAAAGCATTAACAGAAAATTCCCTTAAAGTAATTTGAATGAGACCCAATTGCAAAAAAATATTTTTAGCCTCAAATGCCTACATTTAAGTAAGAGAAAAAAAAATGTCCCTAACTCTAACCCCTTTAAGGAGTTGCATACTTCAGCCAATTCTTTTAGGTTAGACCTTTTGTCAGGGATAGGGGTATGTTGACCTTTGGCCGCACACGGCTATCACATGTGCAGGGGGGCTTATCTTAGTTATCCCACCACTGTCACAATGTGATGGAAAACAGCAAGCTAGTCTTGCCCTAACAATTTACCGCAGGAGCTTATTGAACTTATCCCACTGCTCTCCGCTATATGTCACAAACTGCAGGGATTTATGTATATCCCACTTTTCAGTTCCACTTTGGAACTTGCAGCTCTACAGCGCCCCCCTTACCCTCAGGTCAGTCAGAGAACTGCACCTAGGATAATTAGCTGCCGGACAGGCCACGTGATGTTCACTGGCTATTAGGCACTTTGAAGTGAGGGAATTATAAATGCTTTGGCCGCAGCCACACAATCAGCTTATAAAACCCCTTCCGTCACTGCCAGCTAGCCCACCTAGCCAAAACACACTTCGCTGCCACCAGCTTCTGATCTCTCTATTAATATTTAAAATTAATGAAGGGGTACGAAGTCAACCCAAATTAGTAGCGCAATCACTTCAGGCATGTCAAAGTTTGGTATAGAGCACGGAGACTGAACTAATAATTTTATATTTTACTCCCAAAAGATAGGCAGTGTTTACAGAGATATAAAAAGATTTTACAATATGAGACAATTAAAATAAGTACAAAGCGAATACAAATAAAAAAGAGGATTAACAGAAGAAAAGAGGCACTCACATGTTACTTAGATCATTTCAGGCAAAACCCAAAACCATGCTGGTGGGAGGAGCCAAACATCACAATGCATTGAGGGGTCTGTATGCAGCAGTTTCCCAGGCTAGGATGAGGGCTGTCCTGTGTGAAAGTGACTTATACGCCTGGGCTTGTGACAACACTAAAGGGGCTGACTTGTGACAGTCCTCCCCTCTCTCAGAGTTACAGATCTGGTTCTGAAAACTTATAACGATCATAACTGGAGTTAAGAACCTAGCAGAATATCTGCAGAACCCTCATTCGTCTTATATTGAAATTAGCTTTCCAATGATTCCAAATTCGGACTAGTTATTCTACTCGGTTCAGGAGAAATCCATGTCTCCCGTTCTGTTAGCGCTGGAACCGGGAAAAACATGGGCTATGAAGCTTAGTCGACGCATGTCCCAGATATGTAGTTTTATTTTTCTATCACAACCTCACATCGCTTTATGACTAGTGTTGAGCATTCCGATACCACAAATATCGGGTATCGGCCGATATTCGCAGTATCGGAATTCCGATACCGAGTACCAATATTTTTACAATATCGAATACCGGAATCGGAAGTTCTCATAATGCTATCAGCCAGTTGTGTTAGCCATGTTAACTAATGGCATGGCTGTGATTGGCTGCTGAACAGACCCCCGGCAGCCCGCACAGACCCCCGGCAGCCCGCACAGACCCACGGCAGGCCCGTACAGACCCCCGGCAGCCCGCACAGACCCCTGGCAGGCCCGTACAGACCCCCGGCAGGCCCGCACAGACCCCCAGCAGCCCATACAGACCCCCGGCAGCCCGCACAGACCCACGGCAGGCCGTACAGACCCCTGGCAGGCCCGCACAGACCCTCGGCAGGTCCGCACAGACCCCCGGCAGGCCCGCACAGACCCCCGGCAGGCCCGCACAGACCCCCGGCAGGCCCGCACAGACCCCACCTGCACACACAGACACGCACAGTGTCCGCCCACGCATCGCCCACACTCTTCCCCCCTCCCGAACTGGATGTGCAAGTAAAGAAAGGGTTTATTTTAATTCCGATATTTGTGCCCCATTGACTTGCATGGGTTTCCGGTATCGGAATCGGCGATACCCGATACTTTTTGGGTATCGGTCCGATTCAATCCGATCCGATACTTCACGATATCGGATGGTATCGCTCAACACTATTTATGACCAAATGATTAGATTCCCATTATTGTCTATAGGAAATCCTCACATGGTGGAGAGACAAAGAAGCTCACTGCTGTGAGGAGGGAAATCACTCACTGGTGTCTCAGATTACACTGAGTGTGTGTGCAGGCTGGGGGAAGGGGAAGCAAAGGGGGGTGGACAGTGTCAGGCTGTGAGTAAGCAGAAATTAGCAGGCATGACAGGCAAAAGGGAAAAGAACAGGGGGGGTCAAACCCTCATCACTGACATAGCAGAGTTCAGTATGTGAAGAGAAGATTTTGGAATGGTCCGGAAGTAGTGATAATAGGGAAAAATACATGACACTTTACATTATCGTTACACCTTTACCCTGACTGTTCTAGAACACTCAGAAATACGTTGCCATCAATAAATATACAATTTTCCTACAGCGCTCCTAGTGACGAAATACAGTATTTCATGATGTCTATGTGATGTACACAGAAGCCAAGTACTTCAGAGATCATCTTTGTGGGCTCCTCTAGCTGGACGAATATAGTTACCCCACAGGGATCGTTGACTACAAGGGGCAAAAACCCTCAAACAGATGTCTACAGATAGGATGATAATTCCTAGCGATGTTTCATTGGATTTTTATGGGTCCTAACGTTGACTTAAAGGGTAGCTTCCTAGAATTGGAAGTTGCGATAATTTTCTTCCTCCAGGAGAGCTACTTTCCCCACGGAGGAAAAAAATATCCTTACACATGACCTGGATCTCTTCACTGAACAAAGGGACCAAGACATATGATAACGGAAAAGGGCTTCTAAAACCAGACAACCCCTTTATTTCAATAAACAGTTGATCTAACCCTATGGTATTGGTATAAAATAAATCTTAAAGGGTATGCATAGTTTTTGCAACCATGGTTTGTTTTAGTGCTTTGAGAATAAAAAGGAAAACTAAGCAACTTTATGGTTAGTCTCAGTAGAGAAAAAAGCCTTACCGTTTGGTAAATACAATCTGTATGTGTCTCCGTGGTTACAGACTACAAACAAACCCTGTGTAGTCAGAGCCTGCAGTTTTTAAAACTTTATACTCATTAATAAGATGTCCTAATAACCCAGTGCCTTCAGGAGGGAAGGGGAAAACATGGATTTATGTGTGTGTAAAAATGTCAGCGAATAGTGTTTGGATATCACTTTGTAGAGGCATTAAGAACAGCATCTTCCCTACATTTTTCACCTCTTTTCATGCATTCTACCTTAAAGGGGAGTTATCCTCAGGTCATAAGTGGGCAGCTTTTGATTTTACTTTTTTCCCACTGTTCCGCTGAGTATTCCTTTTTTTGTATTTTTAAAATCCGTAATACGGTTCCAGAGATATGACCCTTTTTATTCAGTGCTAGTTGTAATGGACTTTATCAAGGGGGCGTGGCTCACAAGATTCTCTGGGGGCGTGCCTTTAAGCCACTCTGCATTATTACCCTGTGAGCCACGCCCCTTTTGGGAAAGACCATAAAATGTGGTGCTAAATAAAATGTCCCATAGCTCTGGAACCATAGGACGGATTTAAAAAAAACAAAAGGCAGAATACTCAGGGGATAAGTGGGAATAATATAGGGACATTTTTGACCTGGTGACAGTTCCCCCTTAAAGGAACACTTTACACACTGAGTATACTCTTTACATTAGATGGATTTTTTTGGGTAATTGTGGAGATTTCTAGATCTTGCCGACAGGGAATGGAGGACTATGGACTGTGGTAAAGAAAATAAAACAACAATTTGATATGCAAATCCTGTGACCTGTCCCGACACCTCTTTGGCTTATTGAGTTAATACCTAGGAGCCATCTTGTATTGCATAAACTTACTTTTACATCTGGTGACTGCTATGTCATCAAAAGTTGTGGGAATTTCAACGGCGACATTTGGTCTTAAAAAAGAATAATAAAAAAATAGAAACAGTTTACATTTTGACAGAGACATAAAATACATGTAAAATCCAGTTCTGCACTGTGTAACATAAAATATCTTCTTAAAAGGAAACCATCACCAGCAGGCTAGCTGCCGTTGGCTTTTTTTTTTACGTGTTAATTATGAGTGTAGGACAACCCAGCTTGTTAACACAGAAATACCCAAATATTTTAAGACTCAGACATCAACTTGTCTGAATATTACATAAATAAAACTTGCATTGGGTGTTCATGTGTTAATGCATCAGACCACAAGAATATTAAACAGTTAATGTGTCATCAGATCAAGTGCAAATTCATAACAGGGCAACATTACAAAATAAATGCACTAGCTAAGGACAAATAGTAAAATCAGATTCCGTTACCGCAAAATGCCTTCTTGTTGACAGTTTCCAGGTTCCAATAAACAATCAGAATCCTTTTATTTTTACTCTGGACAGAGCATTAAAGAACTAAATCTAAGTCACTATGGCCTTACAGGTATGATGAAGTCACTAAAATGGAGACAGACTTAACATTTCAATTAAGGGGAAGCTTAAAGGGACATTTTACAACTTGTACATTTATAACATAAGCAAATAAATACTGCCAACCTACAGTGACCACTAGGGGGAGCTTAGAAACTTGCTGTATACAGATTTATCATTGACTTCAATGTGGAACTAGTATTCAGTAAGCTCATGAGCTCCCTCTAGTGGTGGCTGAAGATTGAAAGAGTTTATTACTAAACTGTATCTTTATGTAGAGGGGATTGGAGCCATGTAGAAGAAGAAAAAAAGCTCTGAATGCTATATTTTTTATTAGAAAAAAGTTGTATATTTTTGAGTCTTTTTAGAATTTTTGGGGATTTTTCTGTTGATCCCGTTATTACAGAATGGACACTATACCTCTTAAACATTTCTCTTTCCTCAGGCGTAAGATATGAGACATGAAGCTCGTAGCCCCTCATTTCTCTCAGACTTTCACAATTGAAGTTTGGAACTTTGTAGCAGAAGTAAGCCTCCTCGTATAGGGTGTCCTCGTACTCACAGATCTCCTTACCATCAGCAACGGGGAGTTCAAAACCACATTTACTGGCAGCTTCTTTACCAAATTTTTCATATTTGCCCTCAAACCCAATAACGCCTAAGCTGGAATGCCTGGCTCTCCACAAAGCGGCGACCCCCTCACTGGGGTGGAATAAGAGGACGTTGACTTTGGCTTTGCCGGCCCAGTACAAGGGAAAGCGGATATGGTAGGACCCATTGTTAAAATCTGTAATAATTCCCGATACGGCAGCTCCAAGTCCTGCAGAAAAGAGTCTTGGTCTTACAAAGTCTCCTCCATACGTCTTCCTGTTGCCCAAGTGGTCGAACATATCGACCTGCACCACAAGGTCGTCTCCGACACAATACGTCTCCCGGGGGTTTACAAGGACAACCTTACTGTGTTTCCCACTTGTGGTGGTGTTAAAGTAGGTAAATGTCACATCGGGGATAAGTTTTTCAAGTTTCTGATTCATTGCATCAATATTGGATTGCAGATCTGTCTTACGTGGCTTGAATGAATCCAGTAGTTTATGCTGGTAAAAAAAAAAAAAAACAACAAAAATATCTATTATCTATATGCCAATATAGAATTGCAAGAAAGAATTAAAAAAACAATTTTTAATTTAAAATAAAATTTGCAAAAAAAATTGAGATAATCCAAGGCTTCCAACAGACACGTCAACCTAATTATACTCCTCAATATAAGAAATGACAACACCAAGGAGGAAATCCATCCTGTGCTTTCCAGCATTCCACCAATTTTCCTTCTTGGTGTTGTAATTTCAATGCGAATATGATTTCCATAGTGTGACGACTCCTGGAGTGGACCCTCTGGGCCCTGACACCAACCCACCCAGGGCGAGCTGACCTAGTGAGGACCACCCCCTATACAGGGAGTGTCAGGGGCAGACCCAGGGGGGGTAAAGTACCACGACCGCTGGAACCAGGTGGCCGGCTCGAAGGAGGCGCGAGAGAGTGTATCTAGCAAGGTGCAGTAGGGAACACGCAGGATACAGGGGTGTGTAAAGCGTGTACACAGGGGCACGCTGGGTATAGCATCGTGCAGAGCGAGTACACGGAGGCACGCAGGGTTCAGGACTGTACAGGGAGTGTATACGGGATCATGCAGGATACTGGATAGAGCAGGGCGCGGACACGGAGGTACGCAGGGTTCTGGACAGTAAAGGGTGTGTATGCGGGGGCACGCTAGGTACAGGAGTGCGTATAGCGTGCACTGAAAAGCACACCCGGGTATGAGGCAAAGCAAGGCGCATGCTGGTAAGCACGCCTGAGTACTAGGTAATGCAGAGCGTGTGCTAGGCAGCACGGCAGAGCTCAAGGCAGGAGCAGAGTGTGTGCTAAGAAGCAAGACAGGGCACAAGGCAGGAGCAGAGCGTGTGCTAAGAAACACGACAGGGCACAAGGCAGGAGCAGAGCGTGTGCTAAGAAACACGACAGGGCACAAGGCAGGAGCAGAGCGTGTGCTAAGAAACACGACAGGGCACAAGGCAGGAGCAGAGCGTGTGCTAAGAAACACGACAGGGCACAAGGCAGGAGCAGAGCATGTGCTAAGAAGCACGACAGGGCACAAGGCAGGAGCAGAGCGTGTGCTAAGAAGCACGACAGGGCCCAAGGCAGGAGCAGAGCGTGTGCTAAGAAGCACGACAGGGCACAAGGCAGGAGCAGAGCGTGTGCTAAGAAGCACGACAGGGCCCAAGGCAGGAGCAGAGCGTGTGCTAAGAAACACGACAGGGCCCAAGGCAGGAGCAGAGCGTGTGCTAAGAAACACGACAGGGCACAAGGCAGGAGCAGAGCATGTGCTAAGAAGCACGACAGGGCACAAGGCAGGAGCAGAGCGTGTGCTAAGAAGCACGACAGAGCACAAGGCAGGAGCAGAGCGTGTGCTAAGAAGCACGACAGGGCACAAGGCAGGAGCAGAGCGTGTGCTAAGAAGCACGACAGGGCACAAGGCAGGAGCAGAGGGTGTGCTAAGAAGCACGACAGGGCCCAAGGCAGGAGCAGAGCGTGTGCTAAGAAGCACGACAGGGCACAAGGCAGGAGCAGAGTGTGTGCTAAGAAGCACGACAGAGCACAAGGCAGGAGCAGAGCGTGTGCTAAGAAGCAAGACAGGGCACAAGGCAGGAGCAGAGTGTGTGCTAAGAAGCACGATAGGGCACAAGGCAGAAGCAGAGCGTGTGCTAAGAAGCACGACAGGGCACAAGGCAGGAGCAGAGCATGTGCTAAGAAGCACGACAGAGCACAAGGCAGAAGCGGAGCGTGTGCTAAGAAGCACGACAGAGCACAAGGCAGGAGCAGAGCGTGTGCTAAGAAGCACGACAGGGCACAAGGCAGGAGCAGAGCGTGTGCTAAGAAGCACGACAGGGCACAAGGCAGGAGCAGAGCGTGTGCTAAGAAGCACGACAGGGCACAAAGCAGGAGCAGAGCGTGTGCTAAGAAGCACGACAGGGCACAAGGCAGGAGCAGAGCGTGTGCTAAGAAGCACGACAGGGCACAAGGCAGGAGCAGAGCGTGTGCTAAGAAGCACGACAGGGCACAAAGCAGGAGCAGAGCGTGTGCTAAGAAGCACGACAGAGCACAAGGCAGGAGCAGAGCGTGTGCTAAGAAGCACGACAGGGCACAAGGCAGAAGCGGAGCGTGTGCTAAGAAGCACGACAGGGCACAAGGCAGGAGCAGAGCATGTGCTAAGAAGCACGACAGAGCACAAGGCAGAAGCGGAGCGTGTGCTAAGAAGCACGACAGAGCACAAGGCAGTAGCAGAGCGTGTGCTAAGAAGCACGACAGAGCACAAGGCAGAAGCAGAGCGTGTGCTAAGAAGCACGACAGAGCACAAGGCAGGAGCAGAGCGTGTGCTAAGAAGCACGACAGGGCACAAGGCAGGAGCAGAGCGCGTGCTAAGAAGCACGACAGGGCACAAGGCAGGAGCAGAGCGTGTGCTAAGAAGCACGACAGGGCACAAGGCAGGAGCAGAGCGTGTGCTAAGAAGCACACAGAGCACAAGGCAGGAGCAGAGCGTGTGCTAAGAAGCACGACAGGGCACAAGGCAGAAGCAGAGCGTGTGCTAAGAAGCACGACAGGGCACAAGGCAGAAGCGGAGCGTGTGCTAAGAAGCACGACAGAGCACAAGGCAGGAGCAGAGCGTGTGCTAAGAAGCACGACAGGGCACAAGGCAGGAGCAGAGCGTGTGCTAAGAAGCACGTCAGAGCACAAGGCAGAAGCAGAGCGTGTGCTAAGAAGCACGACAGAGCACAAGGCAGGAGCAGAGCGTGTGCTAAGAAGCACGACAGGGCACAAGGCAGAAGCGGAGCGTGTGCTAAGAAGCACGACAGAGCACAAGGCAGGAGCAGAGCGTGTGCTAAGAAGCACGACAGGGCACAAGGCAGGAGCAGAGCGTGTGCTAAGAAGCACGACAGGGCACAAGGCAGGAGCAGAGCGTGTGCTAAGAAGCACGACAGGGCACAAGGCAGGAGCAGAGCGTGTGCTAAGAAGCACGACAGGGCACAAAGCAGGAGCAGAGCGTGTGCTAAGAAGCACGACAGGGCACAAGGCAGGAGCAGAGCGTGTGCTAAGAAGCACGACAGGGCACAAGGCAGGAGCAGAGCGTGTGCTAAGAAGCACGACAGGGCACAAAGCAGGAGCAGAGTGTGGGCTAAGAAGCACGACAGAGCACAAGGCAGGAGCAGAGCGTGTGCTAAGAAGCACGACAGGGCACAAGGCAGAAGCGGAGCGTGTGCTAAGAAGCACGACAGGGCACAAGGCAGGAGCAGAGCATGTGCTAAGAAGCACGACAGAGCACAAGGCAGAAGCGGAGCGTGTGCTAAGAAGCACGACAGAGCACAAGGCAGTAGCAGAGCGTGTGCTAAGAAGCACGACAGGGCACAAGGCAGGAGCAGAGCGCGTGCTAAGAAGCACGACAGGGCACAAGGCAGGAGCAGAGCGTGTGCTAAGAAGCACACAGAGCACAAGGCAGGAGCAGAGCGTGTGCTAAGAAGCACGACAGGGCACAAGGCAGAAGCAGAGCGTGTGCTAAGAAGCACGACAGGGCACAAGGCAGAAGCGGAGCGTGTGCTAAGAAGCACGACAGAGCACAAGGCAGGAGCAGAGCGTGTGCTAAGAAGCACGACAGGGCACAAGGAAGGAGCAGAGCGTGTGCTAAGAAGCACGTCAGAGCACAAGGCAGAAGCAGAGCGTGTGCTAAGAAGCACGACAGAGCACAAGGCAGGAGCAGAGCGTGTGCTAAGAAGCACGACAGGGCACAAGGCAGAAGCGGAGCGTGTGCTAAGAAGCACGACAGAGCACAAGGCAGGAGCAGAGCGTGTGCTAAGAAGCACGACAGGGCACAAGGCAGGAGCAGAGCGCGTGCTAAGAAGCACGACAGGGCACAAGGCAGGAGCAGAGTGTGTGCTAAGAAGCACGACAGAGCACAAGGCAGAAGCAGAGCGTGTGCTAAGAAGCACGACAGGGCACAAGGCAGGAGCAGAGCGTGTGCTAAGAAGCACACAGAGCACAAGGCAGGAGCAGAGCGTGTGCTAAGAAGCACGACAGGGCACAAAGCAGAAGCAGAGCGTGTGCTAAGAAGCACGACAGGGCACAAGGCAGAAGCGGAGCGTGTGCTAAGAAGCACGACAGAGCACAAGGCAGGAGCAGAGCGTGTGCTAAGAAGCACGTCAGAGCACAAGGCAGAAGCAGAGCGTGTGCTAAGAAGCACGAAAGGGCACAAGGCAGGAGCAGAGCGTGTGCTAAGAAGCACGACAGAGCACAAGACAGAAGCAGAGCGTGTGCTAAGAAGCACGACAGAGCACAAGGCAGAAGCAGAGCGTGTGCTAAGAAGCACGACAGGGCACAAGGCAGAAGCAGATCGTGTGCTAAGAAGCACGACAGGGCACAAGGCAGAAGCAGAGCGTGTGCTAAGAAGCACGACAGAGCACAAGGCAGGAGCAGAGCGTGTGCTAAGAAGCACGACAGAGCACAAGGCAGGAGCAGAGCGTGTGGTAAGAAGCACGACAGGGCACAAGGCAGGAGCAGAGCGTGTGCTAAGAAGCACGACAGAGCACAAGGCAGAAGCAGAGCGTGTGCTAAGAAGCACGACAGAGCACAAGGCAGGAGCAGAGCGTGTGCCAAGAATCACGACAGAGCACAAGGCAGGAGCAGAGCGTGTGCTAAGAAGCACGACAGGGCACAAGGCAGGAGCAGAGCGTGTGCTAAGAAGCACGACATGGCACAAGGCAGGAGCAGAGCGTGTGCTAAGAAGCACGACAGGGCACAAGGCAGGAGCAGAGCGTGTGCTAAGAAGCACGACAGGGCACAAGGCAGGAGCAGAGCGTGTGCTAAGAAGCACGACAGGGCACAAGGCAGAAGCAGAGCATGTGCTAAGAAGCACGACAGAGCACAAGGCAGGAGCAGAGCGTGTGCTAAGAAGCACGACAGGGCCCAAGGCAGGAGCAGAGTGTGTGCTAAGAAGCACGACAGAGCACAAGGCAGGAGCAGAGCGTGTGCTAAGAAGCACGACAGGGCACAAGGCAGAAGCAGAGCATGTGCTAAGAAGCACGACAGGGCACAAGGCAGGAGCAGAGCGTGTGCTAAGAAGCACGACAGGGCCCAAGGCAGGAGCAGAGTGTGTGCTAAGAAGCACGACAGAGCACAAGGCAGGAGCAGAGCGTGTGCTAAGAAGCATGACAGGGCACAAGGCAGAAGCAGAGCATGTGCTAAGAAGCACGACAGAGCACAAGGCAGGAGCAGAGCGTGTGCTAAGAAGCACGACAGAGCACAAGGCAGAAGCAGAGCGTGTGCTAAGAAGCAAGACAGAGCACAAGGCAGGAGCAGAGCGTGTGCTAAGAAGCACGACAGGGCACAAGGCAGGAGCAGAGCGTGTGCTAAGAAGCACGACAGAGCACAAGGCAGAAGCAGAGCGTGTGCTAAGAAGCACGACAGGGCACAAGGCAGAAGCAGAGCGTGTGCTAAGAAGCACGACAGAGCACAAGGCAGGAGCAGAGCGTGTGCTAAGAAGCACGACAGAGCACAAGGCAGGAGCAGAGCGTGTGCTAAGAAGCACGACAGGGCACAAGGCAGGAGCAGAGCGTGTGCTACGAAGCACGACAGGGCACAAGGCTGAAGCAGAGCGTGTGCTAAGAAGCACGACAGGGCACAAGGCAGGAGCAGAGCGTGTGCTAAGAAGCACGACAGAGCACAAGGCAGAAGCAGAGCGTGTGCTAAGAAGCACGACAGAGCACAAGGCAGAAGCAGAGCGTGTGCTAAGAAGCACGACAGGGCACAAGGCAGGAGCAGAGCGTGTGCTAAGAAGTACGACAGGGCACAAGGCAGGAGCAGATCGTGTGCTAAGAAGCACGACAGGGCCCAAGGCAGGAGCAGAGCGTGTGCTAAGAAGCACGACAGAGCACAAGGCAGGATCAGAGCGTGTGCTAAGAAGCACGACAGAGCACAAGGCAGGAGCAGAGCGTGTGCTAAGAAGCACGACAGGGTACAAGGCAGAAGCAGAGCGTGTGCTAAGAAGCCCGACAGAGCACAAGGCAGAAGCAGAGCGTGTGCTAAGAAGCACGACAGAGCACAAGGCAGAAGCAGAGCGTGTGCTAAGAAGCACGACAGGGCACAAGGTAGGAGCAGAGCGTGTGCTAAGAAGCACGACAGAGTACAAGGCAGAAGCAGAGCGTGTGCTAAGAAGCACGACAGGGCACAAGGCAGAAGCAGAGCGTGTGCTAAGAAGCACGACAGGGCACAAGGCAGGAGCAGAGCGTGTGCTAAGAAGCACGACAGAGCACAAGGCAGGAGCAGAGCGTGTGCTAAGAAGCACGACAGAGCACAAGGCAGAAGCAGAGCGTGTGCTAAGAAGCACGACAGGGCACAAGGCAGAAGCAGAGCGTGTGCTAAGAAGCACGACAGGACACAAGGCAGAAGCAGAGCGTGTGCTAAGAAGCACGACAGGGCACAAGGCAGGAGCAGAGCGTGTGCTAAGAAGCACGACAGGGCACAAGGCAGGAGCAGAGCGTGTGCTAAGAAGCACAACAGGGCACAAGGCAGAAGCAGAGCGTGTGCTAAGAAGCACGACAGAACACAAGGCAGGAGCAGAGCGTGTGCTAAGAAGCACGACAGGGGCCAAGGCAGGAGCAGAGCGTGTGCTAAGAAGCACGACAGAGCAGAAGGCAGGAGCAGAGCGTGTGCTAAGAAGCACGACAGAGCACAAGGCAGGAGCAGAGCGTGTGCTAAGAAGCACGACAGGGTACAAGGCAGAAGCAGAGCGTGTGCTAAGAAGCACGACAGAGCACAAGGCAGAAGCAGAGCGTGTGCTAAGAAGCACGACAGGGCACAAGGCAGAAGCAGAGCGTGTGCTAAGAAGCACGACAGGGCACAAGGCAGGAGCAGAGCGTGTGCTAAGAAGCATGACAGAGCACAAGGCAGAAGCAGAGCGTGTGCTAAGAAGCACGACAGGGCACAAGGCAGAAGCAGAGCGTGTGCTAAGAAGCACGACAGGGCACAAGGCAGGAGCAGAGCGTGTGCTAAGAAGCACGACAGGGCACAAGGCAGGAGCAGAGCGTGTGCTAAGAAGCACGACAGGGCACAAGGCAGGAGCAGAGCGTGTGCTAAGAAGCACGACAGAGCACAAGGCAGAAGCAGAGCGTGTGCTAAGAAGCACGACAGGGCACAAGGCAGGAGCAGAGCGTGTGCTAAGAAGCACGACAGAGCACAAGGCAGGAGCAGAGCGTGTGCTAAGAAACACAACAGAGCACAAGGCAGGAGCAGAGCGTGTGCTAAGAAGCACGACAGGGCACAAGGCAGGAGCAGAGCGTGTGCTAAGAAGCACGACAGGGCACAAGGCAGGAGCAGAGCGTGTGCTAAGAAGCACGACAGAGCACAAGGCAGAAGCAGAGCGTGTGCTAAGAAGCACGACAGGGCACAAGGCAGGAGCAGAGCATGTGCTAAGAAGCACGACAGGGCACAAGGCAGGAGCAGAGCGTGTGCTAAGAAGCACGACAGGGCACAAGGCAGGAGCAGAGCGTGTGCTAAGAAGCACGACAGAGCACAAGGCAGAAGCAGAGCGTGTGCTAAGAAGCACGACAGGGCACAAGGCAGAAGCAGAGCGTGTGCTAAGAAGCACGACAGGGCACAAGGCAGGAGCAGAGCGTGTGCTAAGAAGCACGACAGGGCACAAGGCAGAAGCAGAGCGTGTGCTAAGAAGCACGACAGAGCACAAGGCAGAAGCAGAGCTTGTGCTAAGAAGCACGACAGGGCACAAGGCAGGAGCAGAGCGTGTGCTAAGAAGCACGACAGAGCACAAGGCAGAAGCAGAGCGTGTGCTAAGAAGCACGACAGGGCACAAGGCTGAAGCAGAGCGTGTGCTAAGAAGCACGACAGGGCACAAGGCAGGAGCAGAGCGTGTGCTAAGAAGCACGACAGAGCACAAGGCAGAAGCAGAGCGTGTGCTAAGAAGCACGACAGGGCACAAGGCAGAAGCAGAGCGTGTGCTAAGAAGCACGACAGGGCACAAGGCAGGAGCAGAGCGTGTGCTAAGAAGCACGACAGAGCACAAGGCAGGAGCAGAGCGTGTGCTAAGAAGCACGACAGGGCACACGGCAGGAGCAGAGCGTGTGCTAAGAAGCACGACAGGGCACAAGGCAGGAGCAGAGCGTGTGCTAAGAAGCACGACAGGGCACAAGGCAGAAGCAGAGCGTGTGCTAAGAAGCACGACAGGGCACAAGGCAGGAGCAGAGCGTGTGCTAAGAAGCACGACAGAGCACAAGGCAGAAGCAGAGCGTGTGCTAAGAAGCACGACAGGGCACAAGGCAGGAGCAGAGCGTGTGCTAAGAAGCACGACAGGGCAAAAGGCAGAAGCAGAGCGTGTGCTAAGAAGCACGACAGAGCACAAGGCAGAAGCAGAGCGTGTGCTAAGAAGCACGACAGAGCACAAGGCAGAAGCAGAGCGTGTGCTAAGAAGCACGACAGGGCACAAGGCAGAAGCAGAGCGTGTGCTAAGAAGCACGACAGGGCACAAGGCAGGAGCAGAGCGTGTGCTAAGAAGCACGACAGAGCACAAGGCAGAAGCAGAGCGTGTGCTAAGAAGCACGACAGGGCACAAGGCAGGAGCAGAGCGTGTGCTAAGAAGCACGACAGGGCACAAGGCAGAAGCGGAGCGTGTGCTAAGAAGCACGACAGAGCACAAGGCAGAAGCAGAGCGTGTGCTAAGAAGCACGACAGAGCACAAGGCAGAAGCAGAGCGTGTGCTAAGAAGCACGACAGGGCACAAGGCAGGAGCAGAGCGTGTGCTAAGAAGCACGACAGGGCCCAAGGCAGGAGCAGAGCATGTGCTAAGAAGCACAACAGAGCACAAGGCAGGAGCAGAGCGTGTGCTAAGAAGCACGACAGAGCACAAGGCAGGAGCAGAGCGTGTGCTAAGAAGCACGACAGAGCACAAGGCAGGAGCAGAGCGTGTGCTAAGAAGCACGACAGGGTACAAGGCAGAAGCAGAGCGTGTGCTAAGAAGCCCGACAGAGCACAAGGCAGAAGCAGAGCGTGTGCTAAGAAGCACGACAGGGCACAAGGCAGGAGCAGAGCGTGTGCTAAGAAGCACGACAGGGCACAAGGCAGAAGCAGAGCGTGTGCTAAGAAGCACGACAGGGCACAAGGCAGAAGCAGAGCGTGTGCTAAGAAGCACGACAGGGCACAATGCAGGAGCAGAGCGTGTGCTAAGAAGCACGACAGAGCACAAGGCAGAAGCAGAGCGTGTGCTAAGAAGCACGACAGGGCACAAGGCAGGAGCAGAGCGTGTGCTAAGAAGCACGACAGGGCACAAGGCAGGAGCAGAGCGTGTGCTAAGAAGCACGACAGAGCACAAGGCAGAAGCAGAGCGTGTGCTAAGAAGCACGACAGGGCACAAGGCAGGAGCAGAGCGTGTGCTTAGAAGCACGACAGGGCACAAGGCAGGAGCAGAGCGTGTGCTAAGAAGCACGACAGAGCACAAGGCAGGAGCAGAGCGTGTGCTAAGAAGCACGACAGGGCACAAGGCAGAAGCAGAGCGTGTGCTAAGAAGCACGACAGGGCACAAGGCAGGAGCAGAGCGTGTGCTAAGAAGCACGACAGGGCACAAGGCAGGAGCAGAGCGTGTGCTAAGAAGCACGACAGAGCACAAGGCAGAAGCAGAGCGTGTGCTAAGAAGCACGACAGGGCACAAGGCAGAAGCAGAGCGTGTGCTAAGAAGCACGACAGAGCACAAGGCAGGAGCAGAGCGTGTGCTAAGAAGCACGACAGAGCACAAGGCAGAAGCAGAGCGTGTGCTAAGAAGCACGACAGGGAACAAGGCAGGAGCAGAGCGTGTGCTAAGAAGCACGACAGAGCACAAGGCAGGAGCAGAGCGTGTGCTAAGAAGCACGACAGGGCACAAGGCAGAAGCAGAGCGTGTGCTAAGAAGCACGACAGCGCACAAGGCAGAAGCAGAGCGTGTGCTAAGAAGCACGATAGAGCACAAGGCAGGAGCAGAGCGTGTGCTAAGAAGCACGACAGAGCACAAGGCAGGAGCAGAGCGTGTGCTAAGAAGCACGACAGGGCAAAAGGCAGAAGCAGATCGTGTGCTGAGAAGCACGACAGGGCACAAGGCAGGAGCAGAGCGTGTGCTAAGAAGCACGACAGGGCACAAGGCAGAAGCAGAGCGTGTGCTAAGAAGCACGACAGGGCACAAGGCAGGAGCAGAGCGTGTGCTAAGAAGCACGACAGAGCACAAGGCAGAAGCAGAGCGTGTGCTAAGAAGCACGACAGGGCACAAGGCAGAAGCAGAGCGTGTGCTAAGAAGCACGACAGGGCACAAGGCAGGAGCAGAGCGTGTGCTAAGAAGCACGACAGGGCACAAGGCAGGAGCAGAGCGTGTGCTAAGAAGCACGACAGGGCACAAGGCAGAAGCAGAGCGTGTGCTAAGAAGCACGACAGGGCACAAGGCAGGAGCAGAGCGTGTGCTAAGAAGCACGACAGAGCACAAGGCAGAAGCAGAGCGTGTGCTAAGAAGCACGACAGGGCACAAGGCAGAAGCAGAGCGTGTGCTAAGAAGCACGACAGGGCACAAGGCAGGAGCAGAGCGTGTGCTAAGAAGCACGACAGGGCACAAGGCAGGAGCAGAGCGTGTGCTAAGAAGCACGACAGAGCAGAAGGCAGGAGCAGAGCGTGTGCTAAGAAGCACGACAGAGCACAAGGCAGAAGCAGAGCGTGTGCTAAGAAGCACGACAGGGCACAAGGCAGGAGCAGAGCGTGTGCTAAGAAGCACGACAGAGCACAAGGCAGAAGCAGAGCGTGTGCTAAGAAGCACGACAGGGCACAAGGCAGGAGCAGAGCGTGTGCTAAGAAGCACGACAGAGCAGAAGGCAGGAGCAGAGCGTGTGCTAATAAGCACGACAGAGCACAAGGCAGGAGCAGAGCGTGTGCTAAGAAGCACGACAGGGTACAAGGCAGGAGCAGAGCGTGTGCTAAGAAGCACGACAGAGCAGAAGGCAGGAGCAGAGCGTGTGCTAAGAAGCACGACAGAGCACAAGGCAGAAGCAGAGCGTGTGCTAAGAAGCACGACAGAGCACAAGGCAGGAGCAGAGCGTGTGCTAAGAAACACAACAGAGCACAAGGCAGGAGCAGAGCGTGTGCTAAGAAGCACGACAGGGCACAAGGCAGGAGCAGAGCGTGTGCTAAGAAGCACGACAGGGCACAAGGCAGGAGCAGAGCGTGTGCTAAGAAGCACGACAGAGCACAAGGCAGAAGCAGAGCGTGTGCTAAGAAGCACGACAGGGCACAAGGCAGGAGCAGAGCATGTGCTAAGAAGCACGACAGGGCACAAGGCAGGAGCAGAGCGTGTGCTAAGAAGCACGACAGGGCACAAGGCAGGAGCAGAGCGTGTGCTAAGAAGCACGACAGAGCACAAGGCAGAAGCAGAGCGTGTGCTAAGAAGCACGACAGGGCACAAGGCAGAAGCAGAGCGTGTGCTAAGAAGCACGACAGGGCACAAGGCAGGAGCAGAGCGTGTGCTAAGAAGCACGACAGGGCACAAGGCAGAAGCAGAGCGTGTGCTAAGAAGCACGACAGAGCACAAGGCAGAAGCAGAGCTTGTGCTAAGAAGCACGACAGGGCACAAGGCAGGAGCAGAGCGTGTGCTAAGAAGCACGACAGAGCACAAGGCAGAAGCAGAGCGTGTGCTAAGAAGCACGACAGGGCACAAGGCTGAAGCAGAGCGTGTGCTAAGAAGCACGACAGGGCACAAGTCAGGAGCAGAGCGTGTGCTAAGAAGCACGACAGAGCACAAGGCAGAAGCAGAGCGTGTGCTAAGAAGCACGACAGGGCACAAGGCAGAAGCAGAGCGTGTGCTAAGAAGCACGACAGGGCACAAGGCAGGAGCAGAGCGTGTGCTAAGAAGCACGACAGAGCACAAGGCAGAAGCAGAGCGTGTGCTAAGAAGCACGACAGGGCACAAGGCAGAAGCAGAGCGTGTGCTAAGAAGCACGACAGGGCACAAGGCAGGAGCAGAGCGTGTGCTAAGAAGCACGACAGAGCACAAGGCAGGAGCAGAGCGTGTGCTAAGAAGCACGACAGGGCACACGGCAGGAGCAGAGCGTGTGCTAAGAAGCACGACAGGGCACAAGGCAGGAGCAGAGCGTGTGCTAAGAAGCACGACAGGGCACAAGGCAGAAGCAGAGCGTGTGCTAAGAAGCACGACAGGGCACAAGGCAGGAGCAGAGCGTGTGCTAAGAAGCACGAAAGAGCACAAGGCAGAAGCAGAGCGTGTGCTAAGAAGCACGACAGGGCACAAGGCAGGAGCAGAGCGTGTGCTAAGAAGCACGACAGGGCACAAGGCAGAAGCAGAGCGTGTGCTAAGAAGCACGACAGAGCACAAGGCAGAAGCAAAGCGTGTGCTAAGAAGCACGACAGAGCACAAGGCAGAAGCAGAGCGTGTGCTAAGAAGCACGACAGGGCACAAGGCAGAAGCAGAGCGTGTGCTAAGAAGCACGACAGGGCACAAGGCAGGAGCAGAGCGTGTGCTAAGAAGCTCGACAGAGCACAAGGCAGAAGCAGAGCGTGTGCTAAGAAGCATGACAGGGCACAAGGCAGGAGCAGAGCGTGTGCTAAGAAGCACGACAGGGCACAAGGCAGAAGCGGAGCGTGTGCTAAGAAGCACGACAGAGCACAAGGCAGAAGCAGAGCGTGTGCTAAGAAGCACGACAGAGCACAGGCAGAAGCAGAGCGTGTGCTAAGAAGCACGACAGGGCACAAGGCAGGAGCAGAGCGTGTGCTAAGAAGCACGACAGGGCCCAAGGCAGGAGCAGAGCGTGTGCTAAGAAGCACAACAGAGCACAAGGCAGGAGCAGAGCGTGTGCTAAGAAGCACGACAGAGCACAAGGCAGGAGCAGAGCGTGTGCTAAGAAGCACGACAGAGCACAAGGCAGGAGCAGAGCGTGTGCTAAGAAGCACGACAGGGTACAAGGCAGAAGCAGAGCGTGTGCTAAGAAGCCCGACAGAGCACAAGGCAGAAGCAGAGCGTGTGCTAAGAAGCACGACAGGGCACAAGGCAGGAGCAGAGCGTGTGCTAAGAAGCACGACAGAGCACAAGGCAGAAGCAGAGCGTTTGCTAAGAAGCACGACAGGGCACAAGGCAGAAGCAGAGCGTGTGCTAAGAAGCACGACAGGGCACAATGCAGGAGCAGAGCGTGTGCTAAGAAGCACGACAGAGCACAAGGCAGAAGCAGAGCGTGTGCTAAGAAGCACGACAGGGCACAAGGCAGGAGCAGAGCGTGTGCTAAGAAGCACGACAGGGCACAAGGCAGGAGCAGAGCGTGTGCTAAGAAGCACGACAGAGCACAAGGCAGAAGCAGAGCGTGTGCTAAGAAGCACGACAGGGCACAAGGCAGGAGCAGAGCGTGTGCTTAGAAGCTCGACAGGGCACAAGGCAGGAGCAGAGCGTGTGCTAAGAAGCACGACAGAGCACAAGGCAGGAGCAGAGCGTGTGCTAAGAAGCACGACAGGGCACAAGGCAGAAGCAGAGCGTGTGCTAAGAAGCACGACAGGGCACAAGGCAGGAGCAGAGCGTGTGCTAAGAAGCACGACAGGGCACAAGGCAGGAGCAGAGCGTGTGCTAAGAAGCACGACAGAGCACAAGGCAGAAGCAGAGCGTGTGCTAAGAAGCACGACAGGGCACAAGGCAGAAGCAGAGCGTGTGCTAAGAAGCACGACAGAGCACAAGGCAGGAGCAGAGCGTGTGCTAAGAAGCACGACAGAGCACAAGGCAGAAGCAGAGCGTGTGCTAAGAAGCACGACAGGGAATAAGGCAGGAGCAGAGCGTGTGCTAAGAAGCACGACAGAGCACAAGGCAGGAGCAGAGCGTGTGCTAAGAAGCACGACAGGGCACAAGGCAGAAGCAGAGCGTGTGCTAAGAAGCACGACAGCGCACAAGGCAGAAGCAGAGCGTGTGCTAAGAAGCACGATAGAGCACAAGGCAGGAGCAGAGCGTGTGCTAAGAAGCACGACAGAGCACAAGGCAGGAGCAGAGCGTGTGCTAAGAAGCACGACAGGGCACAGGGCAGAAGCAGATCGTGTGCTGAGAAGCACGACAGGGCACAAGGCAGGAGCAGAGCGTGTGCTAAGAAGCACGACAGGGCACAAGGCAGAAGCAGAGCGTGTGCTAAGAAGCACGACAGGGCACAAGGCAGGAGCAGAGCGTGTGCTAAGAAGCACGACAGAGCACAAGGCAGAAGCAGAGCGTGTGCTAAGAAGCACGACAGGGCACAAGGCAGAAGCAGAGCGTGTGCTAAGAAGCACGACAGGGCACAAGGCAGGAGCAGAGCGTGTGCTAAGAAGCACGACAGGGCACAAGGCAGGAGCAGAGCGTGTGCTAAGAAGCACGACAGGGCACAAGGCAGAAGCAGAGCGTGTGCTAAGAAGCACGACAGGGCACAAGGCAGGAGCAGAGCGTGTGCTAAGAAGCACGACAGAGCACAAGGCAGAAGCAGAGCGTGTGCTAAGAAGCACGACAGGGCACAAGGCAGAAGCAGAGCGTGTGCTAAGAAGCACGACAGGGCACAAGGCAGGAGCAGAGCGTGTGCTAAGAAGCACGACAGGGCACAAGGCAGAAGCAGAGCGTGTGCTAAGAAGCACGACAGGGCACAAGGCAGGAGCAGAGTGTGTGCTAAGAAGCACGACAGAGCACAAGGCAGAAGCAGAGCGTGTGCTAAGAAGCACGACAGGGCACCAGGCACGAGCAGAGCGTGTGCTAAGAAGCACGACAGAGCACAAGGCAGAAGCAGAGCGTGTGCTAAGAAGCACGACAGGGCACAAGGCAGAAGCAGAGCGTGTGCTAAGAAGCACGACAGGGCACAAGGCAGGAGCAGAGCGTGTGCTAAGAAGCACGACAGAGCACAAGGCAGAAGCAGAGCGTGTGCTAAGAAGCACGACAGGGCACAAGGCAGGAGCAGAGCGTGTGGTAAGAAGCACGACAGGGCACAAGGCAGAAGCAGAGCGTGTGCTAAGAAGCACGACAGGGCACAAGGCAGAAGCAGAGCGTGTGCTAAGAAGCACGACAGAGCACAAGGCAGGAGCAGAGCGTGTGCTAAGAAGCACGACAGAGCACAAGGCAGGAGCAGAGCGTGTGCTAAGAAGCACGACAGTGCACAAGGCAGGAGCAGAGCGTGTGCTAAGAAGCACGACAGGGCACAAGGCAGGAGCAGAGCGTGTGCTAAGAAGCACGACAGAGCACAAGGCAGGAGCAGAGCGTGTGCTAAGAAGCACGACAGAGCACAAGGCAGGAGCAGAGCGTGTGCTAAGAAGCACGACAGGGCACAAGGCAGGAGCAGAGCGTGTGCTAAGAAGCACGACAGGGCACAAGGCAGAAGCAGAGCGTGTGCTAAGAAGCACGACAGGGCACAAGGCAGGAGCAGAGCGTGTGCTAAGAAGCACGACAGAGCACAAGGCAGAAGCAGAGCGTGTGCTAAGAAGCACGACAGAGCACAAGGCAGAAGCAGAGCGTGTGCTAAGAAGCACGACAGGGCACAAGTCAGGAGCAGAGCGTGTGCTAAGAAGCACGACAGGGCACAAGGCAGAAGCAGAGCGTGTGCTAAGAAGCACGACAGAGCACAAGGCAGGAGCAGAGCGTGTGCTAAGAAGCACGACAGGGCACAAGGCAGAAGCAGAGCGTGTGCTGAGAAGCACGACAGGGCACAAGGCAGGAGCAGAGCGTGTGCTAAGAAGCACGACAGGGCACAAGGCAGGAGCAGAGCGTGTGCTAAGAAGCACGACAGGGCACAAGGCAGAAGCAGAGCGTGTGCTAAGAAGCACGACAGGGCACAAGGCAGGAGCAGAGCATGTGCTAAGAAGCACGACAGAGCACAAGGCAGAAGCAGAGCGTGTGCTAAGAAGCACGACAGAGCACAAGGCAGAAGCAGAGCGTGTGCTAAGAAGCACGATAGAGCACAAGGCAGGAGCAGAGCGTGTGCTAAGAAGCACGACAGGGCACAAGGCAGGAGCAGAGCGTGTGCTAAGAAGCACGACAGAGCACAAGGCAGAAGCAGAGCGTGTGCTAAGAAGCACGACAGGGCACAAGGCAGAAGCAGAGCGTGTGCTAAGAAGCACGTCAGGGCACAAGGCAGGAGCAGAGCGTGTGCTAAGAAGCACGACAGAGCACAAGGCAGAAGCAGAGCGTGTGCTATGAAGCACGACAGGGCACAAGGCAGAAGCAGAGCGTGTGCTAAGAAGCACGACAGAGCACAAGGCAGGAGCAGAGCGTGTGCTAAGAAGCACGACAGAGCACAAGGCAGAAGCAGAGCGTGTGCTAAGAAGCACGACAGGGCACAAGGCAGGAGCAGAGCGTGTGCTAAGAAGCACGACAGAGCACAAGGCAGGAGCAGAGCGTGTGCTAAGAAGCACGACAGGGCACAAGGCAGAAGCAGAGCGTGTGCTAAGAAGCACGACAGAGCACAAGGCAGAAGCAGAGCGTGTGCTAAGAAGCACGACAGAGCACAAGGCAGGAGCAGAGTGTGTGCTAAGAAGCACGACAGGGCACAAGGCAGAAGCAGAGCGTGTGCTGAGAAGCACGACAGGGCACAAGGCAGGAGCAGAGCGTGTGCTAAGAAGCACGACAGGGCACAAGGCAGGAGCAGAGCGTGTGCTAAGAAGCACGACAGGGCACAAGGCAGGAGCAGAGCGTGTGCTAAGAAGTACGACAGGGTACAAGGCAGAAGCAGAGCGTGTGCTGAGAAGCACGACAGAGCACAAGGCAGGAGCAGAGCGTGTGCTGAGAAGCACGACAGGGCACAAGGCAGAAGCAGAGCGTGTGCTGAGAAGCACGACAGGGCACAAGGCAGGAGCAGAGCGTGTGCTGAGAAGAACGGCAGAGCAAAAGGCAGGGGACCTGAGTACAGAGGGCAGCCAAGCAGGGACCAAGCAGGCCTAGCAAAGAAGCACAACAATAATCAGGCACCTCCCCAGGCCCGGAAATAGGGGGGGCCCAAGGGGCCCGGGCCCTGGGCCACCCACCATGCGGGGGCCTCCCACCAATATAGGGATAAATATCTAAAAACATGTCAAATACACGTCTCTTTGCTGTGAACCGTTTCTAATAATAAGGAACATTTAACAAAAGAGAAACTATTGAAAGTGTAGGGACCTAGCTACGGTCCTACATCTCAGGGGCTGGCACAGATCGGCAGAGTCATGGCACCTGACCTGCGTCAGCATCCACTGACCTGGCTAGCCAGACTTCCTTAGTACCCTGTACCTAATGCTTAGCTTATGGCATGCGGCAGCCTTCTCCGATCCCAACAGAATCTTCTAGGCGCTACCTATTCAGCTATATGATCGCTCTCTCGGATTAGATCGCATGAGAGTTTGCTCAGATACCTTCGAGGAAGGAGGCGGAGCCAAGATGTCGGCGCGAGAATAGGATTCTCCACCGCGGAGCGTGGCAGGACTTCACTCTGGAATGGATCTTCTCAGTCACTGAAGATCCAGAGGTGAAGTGGTTCAGTCTTTAAAGTGTCACGGTGGGTGAGTATAATCTCTGTCTGTCTGTGTATCTTTCTTGCGGCTCCTGTCCTACACAGTACCATACTGTATATACAGGTCCACACTATATCCTGCATTACAGTGTGTCTGTGTATACTGTATGTATATAGTGTGGACCTGTTTACAGTACAGTGTAGTGCTGTGTATACACTTTATACAGCCCCTCAGCCTCTATTCTATGTACAGCCAGCACAGCAACAGCTTCTGATACATACAGCCCGGCAGCAGCCCCTCATATATATATAACCCAGCAGCATCTTCTAATATATGCAGCCCAGCAGCAGCCTCTCATGCATATACAGCCCAGCAGCAGCCTCTCATACATATACAGCCCAGCAGCAGCCTCTCATACATATACAGCCCAGCAGCAGCCTCTCATACATATACAGCCCAGCAGCAGCCCCTCATACATATACAGCCCAGCAGCAGCCCCTCATATATATATAACCCAGCAGCATCTTCTAATATATGCAGCCCAGCAGCAGCCTCTCATACATATACAGCCCAGCAGCAGCCTCTCATACATATACAGCCCAGCAGCAGCCTCTAACATATACAGCCAAGCAGCCTCTGACATATACAGCCCGGCAGCAGCCCCTCTTATATATACAACCCATACAAACCAGCAGCATCTTCTAATATATACAGCCCAGCAGAAGCCTCTCATACATATACAGCCCACCAGCAGCCCCTCATATATATACAGCCCAGCAGAAGCCTCTCATACATATACAGCCCAGCAGAAGCCTCTCATACATATACAGCCCAGCAGAAGCCCCTCATACATATACAGCCCAGCAGAAGCCTCTCATACATATACAGCCCAGCAGAAGCCCCTCATACATATACAGCCCAGCAGAAGCCCCTCATACATATACAGTCCAGCAGAAGCCTCTCATACATATACAGCCCAGCAGCAGCCCCTCATATATATACAGTCCAGCAGAAGCCTCTCATACATATACAGCCCAGCAGCAGCCCCTCATACATATACAGCCCAGCAGAAGCCTCTCATACATATACAGCCCAGCAGAAGCCCCTCATACATATACAGTCCAGCAGAAGCCCCTCATACATATACAGCCCAGCAGAAGCCCCTCATACATATACAGCCCAGCAGAAGCCTCTCATACATATACAGCCCAGCAGCAGCCCCTCATATATATACAGTCCAGCAGAAGCCTCTCATACATATACAGCCCAGCAGAAGCCCCTCATACATATACAGCCCAGCTGAAGCCCCTCATACATATACAGTCCAGCAGAAGCCCCTCATACATATACAGCCCAGCAGCAGCCTCTCATACATATACAGCCCAGCAGCAGCCTCTCATACATATACAGCCCAGCAGCAGCCCCTCATATATATATAACCCAGCAGCATCTTCTAATATATGCAGCCCAGCAGCAGCCTCTCATACATATACAGCCCAGCAGCAGCCTCTCATACATATACAGCCCAGCAGCAGCCTCTAACATATACAGCCAAGCAGCCTCTGACATATACAGCCCGGCAGCAGCCCCTCTTATATATACAACCCATACAAACCAGCAGCATCTTCTAATATATACAGCCCAGCAGAAGCCTCTCATACATATACAGCCCACCAGCAGCCCCTCATATATATACAGCCCAGCAGAAGCCTCTCATACATATACAGCCCAGCAGAAGCCTCTCATACATATACAGCCCAGCAGAAGCCCCTCATACATATACAGCCCAGCAGAAGCCTCTCATACATATACAGCCCAGCAGAAGCCCCTCATACATATACAGCCCAGCAGAAGCCCCTCATACATATACAGTCCAGCAGAAGCCTCTCATACATATACAGCCCAGCAGCAGCCCCTCATATATATACAGTCCAGCAGAAGCCTCTCATACATATACAGCCCAGCAGAAGCCCCTCATACATATACAGCCCAGCAGAAGCCTCTCATACATATACAGCCCAGCAGAAGCCCCTCATACATATACAGTCCAGCAGAAGCCCCTCATACATATACAGCCCAGCAGAAGCCCCTCATACATATACAGCCCAGCAGAAGCCTCTCATACATATACAGCCCAGCAGCAGCCCCTCATATATATACAGTCCAGCAGAAGCCTCTCATACATATACAGCCCAGCAGAAGCCCCTCATACATATACAGCCCAGCTGAAGCCCCTCATACATATACAGTCCAGCAGAAGCCCCTCATACATATACAGCCCAGCAGAAGCCCCTCATACATATACAGCCCAGCAGAAGCCTCTCATACATATACAGCCCAGCAGCAGCCCCTCATATATATACAGTCCAGCAGAAGCCTCTCATACATATACAGCCCAGCAGAAGCCTCTCATACATATACAGTCCAGCAGAAGCCCCTCATACATATACAGCCCAGCAGAAGCCCCTCATACATATACAGCCCAGCAGAAGCCTCTCATACATATACAGCCCAGCAGAAGCCCCTCATACATATACAGCCCAGCAGCAGCCCCTCATATATATACAGTCCAGCAGAAGCCTCTCATACATATACAGCCCAGCAGAAGCCCCTCATACATATACAGTCCAGCAGAAGCTCCTCATACATATACAGCCCAGCAGAAGCCCCTCATACATATACAGCCCAGCAGAAGCCTCTCATACATATACAGCCCAGCAGCAGCCCCTCATATATATACAGTCCAGCAGAAGCCTCTCATACATATACAGCCCAGCAGAAGCCCCTCATACATATACAGCACAGCAGAAGCCCCTCATACATATACAGCCCAGCAGAAGCCTCTCATACATATACAGCCCAGCAGAAGCCCCTCATACATATACAGTCCAGCAGAAGCCCCTCATACATATACAGCCCAGCAGAAGCCCCTCATACATATACAGCCCAGCAGAAGCCCCTCATACATATACAGCCCAGCAGAAGCCCCTCATACATATACAGCCCAGCAGAAGCCTCTCATACATATACAGCCCAGCAGAAGCCCCTCATACATATACAGCCCAGCAGAAGCCTCTCATACATATACAGCCCAGCAGAAGCCCCTCATATATATACAGTCCAGCAGAAGCCTCTCATACATATACAGCCCAGCAGAAGCCCCTCATACATATACAGCCCAGCAGAAGCCCCTCATACATATACAGCCCAGCAGAAGCCTCTCATACATATACAGCCCAGCTGAAGCCCCTCATACATATACAGTCCAGCAGAAGCCCCTCATACATATACAGCCCAGCAGAAGCCCCTCATACATATACAGCCCAGCAGAAGCCCCTCATACATATACAGCCCAGCAGAAGCCTCTCATACATATACAGCCCAGCAGAAGCCTCTCATACATATACAGCCCAGCAGAAGCCTCTCATACATATACAGCCCAGCAGAAGCCTCTCATACATATACAGCCCAGCAGAAGCCTCTCATACATATACAGCCCAGCAGAAGCCTCTCATACATATACAGCCCAGCAGAAGCCCCTCATACATATACAGCCCAGCAGAAGCCTCTCATACATATACAGCCCAGCAGAAGCCTCTCATACATATACAGCCCAGCAGAAGCCCCTCATACATATACAGCCCAGCAGAAGCCTCTCATACATATACAGCCCAGCAGAAGCCCCTCATACATATACAGCCCAGCAGAAGCCCCTCATACATATACAGCCCAGCAGAAGCCTCTCATACATATACAGCCCAGCAGAAGCCTCTCATACATATACAGCCCAGCAGAAGCCTCTCATACATATACAGCCCAGCAGAAGCCCCTCATACATATACAGCCCAGCAGAAGCCTCTCATACATATACAGCCCAGCAGAAGCCTCTCATACATATACAGCCCAGCAGAAGCCCCTCATACATATACAGCCCAGCAGAAGCCTCTCATACATATACAGCCCAGCAGAAGCCTCTCATACATATACAGCCCAGCAGAAGCCTCTCATACATATACAGCCCAGCAGAAGCCCCTCATACATATACAGCCCAGCAGAAGCCCCTCATACATATACAGCCCAGCAGAAGCCTCTCATTCATATACAGCCCAGCAGCAGCCCCTCATATATATGTGGGGAGGAGGACCCCTATATAGTGATTAGGCCGGAACCAGGGGGACCGCCATCAGGGTTATTGAAGAAACCACATCAGGGGGATTACAAAGGGAGACATGCGATTGAAGTTGTCAGGGCAACAGGGGGTGGGGCGAGGGTAAAAGGAGCAGGGGGCGCGCTAAGGTGGCAGTTGGAAAAGAGCCTGACAGGAGAGAGAGAGCCGTGCGGCAGAGGGAGGTCTGCGGCAACTGACGGTGTGGGAAAGAGAGACAGGCAGGAGACTGTAAAAGGAAAATTTGAGACTGACCGAAGAGTGACGCGTAAGAGACTCTCCCCGGGAGTCCCTCGTCATCCTGTGAGCCTGCTCGAACCCTACATTTGGCGTAGTCGGCAGGATGCAGTCTCCGAGCGCGGACTGTGGTGGCCCCGAACATGGGGGAGCTGTAAGCTCTGTAAATAATGAGGGTCCCCGTACCAGCATTTCATTGGGGGCCATGCTGAACAACCTGCCTAGATTCTCTGGCTCAAATACTATGCTATGGAGCTGGACAGAGCGGATGCGGGGGCTTTTTCGGATGCATCCAATGACCCCTGACCTGGAAGCTGAAGTAGCACTCATGGCCCTAGACGGGGAGGTGCGGAGGTCAGTGATGTTGAAACCTCCGGGGCACCGCAACACTTTTGAAAAGGTGTTGCAGATAGTGGAACAGACCCACGGGGATCCCACTAATGTGGGAGAGTTAAGGACCCCTCTGTTTAGCCGGATGCAGGCAGAGGGGGAGACGATTACTCAGTATATGAATGTACTCCAAAAGTTGCACACGGCTATTGAAAGAAAAGACGGGGTAGGGGTAGGACCTGTTGACATTACCCTACGTGACCTACTGGTGACTGGACTGCGAGATCCACTGATAAAGCAGGCATTACGGGAACGGATCAGAATGAATCCCCAAATAGACTTTTCAGAAGTGGGAAGTCAGGCACGAGTTCGGGAGCAAGAGCAGGGGATGGCGGTCCCCGTGGGGAAGGTCCGAGGTGTGGAGGCCTCATCGAACACAGTTGAGGAACCTCAATGGGTGGAGGAGATGAAGCGAGAATTGAAAAATATTAAGAGTGAGTTGGCTGAAATAAAGAGAAGAACCGAACCGGAGACTGGGCGACCCAGTGTTAATCCCGGTCCCTGGGGTTCACGCTCTCCACGGGGTGGTCAATCTCTACCGGCCCGGTGTTATGAGTGTGGAGAACCAGGCCACTTCGCCCGAGAGTGTCCGCGGCGTGGGAGATACCCACCCCGGCGGCCATTAAACTAAAGGGCTCCGGGCTGGGGGGACGCCGCTCGGAGCCGAAAACCACAACTAGGGGTGGTGGAAGTCCCGAAGATTTGGTAGCAAAGTGTCCAGTAGTTTGGGCAGAAGTAGAGGGCCGGGCCGTCCGGTGTCTGGTGGACACGGGGTCACAAGTAACCACTATGCCCGCAGTGTACTTTCAACAAAACTTTCCGGAGGCAGCAAGGCCTCAGTGGGGGCCCATGATTAGACTAGTAGCTGCCAACCAACTGCCGGTCCCGGTTGCCGGGGTAGTGTGGGTGCAGGTGACGTTGTGCGGTAAACCCCTCGGCCGCAGAGGGGTGGTGCTGACTCAAGGAGAAGCTGATCAACGACACCCCGTCACCCTAGGCATGAATATTTTAAAAGAGTTTGGTAACCTGATGCTTAATGATCCCACACAAAGGACACTGAAGCAGTGGGGTTCTCGCACAGCTCAGGGACAGGTATTCCAGCAACTGGTGCGAGGTGCACGGGTGCATCGGGACTGCCAGGAGGGTGAGGCTTTGGGCAAGGTCATCGCGACAGCGGCACCCCTGCTTGTGCTGCCTCCTGGACAGAAAGTGGTGGCCCTGCCGATTCGGGCCCCGATACCTTTGGAAGGCGTAGAGGTGCAGGTGGAGCCGTGTCACTCAAAGCACTTACCTCCTGGCATACTGGTGGCTCGTTCCCTCGCTATGGTTCGAAAAGGAACCGTCCTGGTCCGCTGCATTAACCTTGAAGACCAAGATACCATTCTGAAAGCACGGACTGTACTGGCCAAACTAGTAAAGCCTTTAGAAGAAGTGCTGCCCGCTCCTGCGGTTCAACTACGAGTACACCCCGAGGATCCTTGGGAGGTAACAGTACGAACCCTACAGGCCCACGAAGTCTCGACACAAGAGAAGGGCCGAAATATTTTGGAGCAGATGCGGGCCGAGCTTTCTGGACTAACTGCGGCCCAACTTTCACAAGTAAAAGCATTGCTGGGACAGTACCATGAAATATTTGCTAGTCATGAGGACGACTTTGGGTGTACCACCGCCATCACTCATGAGATCCCCACAGCAGGAGCGGCCCCTATCCGAGAACGATATCGACAGATTCCGCCACAACTCTATCAAGAGGTGAAAACTTTGCTGGCTCAGATGCTACAAAAAGGGGTGATACGGGAAAGTCAAAGCCCTTGGGTGGCCCCCATCGTGTTGGTCCGGAAGAAAGATGGTACACTACGATTCTGTGTGGATTATCGTAAATTGAATGCTTGCACTATTAAAGACTCATACCCACTGCCCCGCATAGAAGAATCTCTGTCTGCATTGGGCAAAGCAACATATTTTTCGACCCTGGACTTGGCCAGTGGGTACTGGCAGGTGCCCATGTCAGAAGAGGACAGAGCTAAGACGGCGTTCATAATGCCCATGGGACTGTTTGAGTTTAATCGAATGCCATTCGGGCTGGCCAATGCCCCCGGGACATTTCAGCGATTGATGGAGCGATGTCTAGGGGATCTCAATTTTGAGGCCACGTTGATCTACCTGGACGACATCATTGTCTATGCCGCCTCCTTCGAGGACCACCTGAAGCGGTTGGGACAGGTACTCAGCCGGCTGCAAAAGTACGGGTTGAAGGTGAAGCCTCAGAAATGCCACCTATTTCGCTTTCAGATTGAGTATCTGGGTCATGTCGTTTCGGCAGAGGGTGTGAGGCCATCCCGGGAGAAGATTGCTGCTATCCAAGAATGGCCTACCCCCGAGACGGTGAAAGACGTGCGGGCTTTTCTGGGGTTAGCTGGATATTACCGTCGTTTCGTAAAGAATTTTGCATGTCGAGCTCAAGCCCTGCATGACCTGCTGAAGGGGGCTCCCGCTGGGGCCAATGGGTGAAAAATCCAGTGGCAACACCCTCAGGAAGAGGCCTTCCAAGATCTCAAGGCTGCACTCTCGGGTGCCCCAGTGTTGGCTTATGCGGATTTCTCTCAGCCGTTCATCCTGCACACTGACGGGAGTCTTCACGGGCTAGGAGCTGTATTGTCACAGGTTCAAGATTGCCGGGGGAGGGTGATCGCATATGGAAGCCGTTCACTCCATGACTCCGAGCGTAACCCTGACAATTACAGCTCTTTTAAGCTCGAGCTCCTCGCAGTGGTGTGGGCTATGACGGAGAGATTCGCAGAGTACCTAGCGGGCTCCGAGGTGGTAGTGCGAACTGACAACAACCCACTGGCTCATTTGGAAAACGCCAAGTTGGGGGCTTTGGAGCAGCGATGGGTGGCCCGAATGGCGAAGTACAATTACAAGATTATTTACAAAAGGGGGGCCGAAAATGTTCATGCAGATGCTCTCTCTAGGATTCGACATACAACTCCCGGAAAGAATCGAGACGAAGAATTAGAAGGAGAGGAAATACCGTTTGCTCTTACCGCTGCCGTGCTCACCAACGTTGATGCAAAAGTATCTTCCCCAGAGGCCCATAGGGGCATCCTGGAACAATCTTGTGATAAGTGGATACAACAGCAACAAGAAGATGAAGAAGTTGGACTTCTCCGGACATGGGTCGCCGCTGGTCAATTACCCACTGATACTCAACGACAAGCTTTGACCCAAGACCTGTCGCTGATGCTGCGACAATGGCAGAGACTGATTATCCGAAAGGGACTACTGTACCGTAAAATCACTTCGCAAACAACCTCAACGACTGTTTGGCAGGTGGTTACGCCCGGAGCACAACTACACGAACTGGCTCGAGAGGCTCACGAAAAAGGGGCCCACTTTGGAGTCAAAAAGACTTTGCAATGGTTACAACAGAAAGTTTATCACCCACGCTTGTCGGCTGTTGTGGACGAAGTTTGCCGTACCTGCCGCTTATGTGAATTGGCCAAACCGCCTGCTCAGAGGGCCGCAACACGGACGATTGTGACTTCAGAACCCTTTGAGCTCCTGACGGTGGATTATCTGCACATTGGTCCCGTATTCCAGGGATACGAACACTGCCTCGTCATGGTGGATCATTTCACCAAATTCGCTGTGGTCACCCCTACTCGAGACCAGACCGCGGAGTCAGCCGCCTCCGCAATTTGCAGAAACTTTATACAAGTGTACGGCTGTCCTCAACGCATACATTCCGACCAGGGAGCATGTTTTTTGGGGAAAGTTATAGAGGAACTACATCATCTTTATGGGATTGATAAATCCCGGACCACACCATATCACCCGCAAGGGAATGGGGCTTGTGAGCGATTTAATCGGACATTGATTCAAATGCTACGCACTCTGGAGAGTGACAAGAAAGCTCGTTGGCCTGAATATGTTTCTGAATTAGTGTGGGTTTATAATAATCGGGTACATCGAGTAACGGGCTATACTCCTTATTTCCTGCTGTTCGGACGAGAGGGTAAAGGGATCACGGAGGTAGAGTTGGACCCCGAAGAGCCTCGGCCCTGGCCCGGAGTGTCGTCTTGGGTCCGAAATCATCGCCACAGGTTGCAAACTCTTCACCGAATTGTACATACCAAACTTCAAGACTGGGAACACCCAGGGAAGAATACAACCTCCCCTCCCCATCTCCAAAGCGGGGACCGTGTGCTTGTACTAGATCAACGCCCCCAGAATAAACTGGAGTCACGTTGGGAAGAGAGTCCTTATCGGGTACTACGCCGTATCCATTCAGAAGGACCTGTGTACGAAATACGGCCCGAGCAGGATGAAACACTGCCCACTCGCATTGTGCATCGTAATATGTTACGCCTGTGTATTTCTACCTACCCGAAGCAACTGGAACCCGTCCCGAAGACATCCGAACCGGAGTCCATATGCTGGGTATTACGTGCCCCGATGCTCACTTGGGGTCCTCCTCCTCCCGGTGCGTCCCTCCTTCATCCTCGCGCCGTGCCCTGTCTGGCTTTGCAGGGTCACGCCGCGTCAGAGGCACGCACATGCGCACTCGCTCGTTTCTCACCGCGGGGCATCCTGGGAGCACGTGACCCGGTGGCTCCGCCCCCAACATGGCGGCGCCCACCGGGTATTTCTGTCTGGCGTCTCGAAAGGTAAGACGCCTGTTTGTCTTCCTCTGTGGCGCTAGCGTTCCTGCGCAGCGTCGCCCCGACTCTCAGGTCCCCCCTCTCTCTGGTCTGCGCTCTGCTCTCCGCTCCATAGCTCCGACTAGACCCCCGCTCTGTTTCCTCTGCTGCCTCCGTGCCTGTACCTCGCCTGGTCCTTCCCTGCTGCTGTCATCGGCTGATCCTTAGCTAGGGTTCCGCCCTTTCCCCTAGGTCAGTTCCCCCTAACCTTTCTCCCTTCTTTCTTCCAGCGTTCCTGTCCTGGCTCCATCCTGATCGGTCCTGGTTCCCTACGTTCTGTTCCCCCTGCTCCGGTTCTACTCTAGTCAGTATCCTTTGGCCTTTCCCTCAGTGCACTCCCTGGGTCGTCCCTTTGGTTCCGGCTGTCGTGGTCTCACCCCCCTTGGGCCTGCCCCTAACACTCCCTGTATAGGGGGTGGTCATCACCTGGGCCGCTCGCCCTCGGGGGCTCTGGAGCCACGACCCAGAGGGTCCACTCTCCGGTTCCTACTTAGAACCGTAACAGAACAAACAGGCCATGGACCCCGCTGGAGCCGCTGCGGCTCAAAAGGAGTTGCTGTTTTTGCGAGAGAATCAAACTCGTATCATGGCTTTCATGAAATCCATGGATTCTCGTCTTTCCGGGCTCCAGTCCTCTGACCCTGGGAATGCCTCACAACTGGCTGGACTGCAGCAGGAACTGGCCCAGCAAAGGGATACCCAGACCCATATCCTCAGTTATATGGCCTCCATAGATGACCGCTTACTCTCCTTACAGTCGGCTGCGGCAGCTCCCGTTCCAGCCCAGGCGCCTCACCCGCCACCCCGTTTAGCTAAGCCGCCCCGCTATAATGGGGATCCCAAGCTGTGCCGAGGTTTCCTGAATCAATGCCGCCTCCATTTCGAACTCCTGCCCCTGCAATATCCCACTGAGCGCGCTAAGGTGGCTTTTATTGTCTCCCATCTTGAGGGAGACGCTTTAGCGTGGGTTAACCCCCTCTGGGAACGTGATGATCCGGTAGTCTCCCAGCTAGGTACCTTCTTCGAGACGTTTCGTCGAGTGTTCGACGAGCCGGGTCGCCTGGCCTCTACTACGGAATCTCTATTTAACCTCCACCAAGGGTCCCAAACCGTGGGTCAGTATGCCATCCGATTCCGAACCTTATCTTCTGATTTGGGATGGAATAACGAGGCCTTGGTAGGGGCCTTTTGGCGAGGCCTCGCGGGTCGAATTAAGGATGAGTTAGCTGGGCGGGATACTCCCACTGCCTTAGAAGATCTCATTTCGCTAGCCACACGTATCGACCTTCGGTTCCAGGAACGTGCTCGCGAGAGGAGACTTCCCCGTGCTTCCCCAACTATCCGCGCTCTACCCTGTCTTCGACCCGGAATATCCGCTTCTGCTTCCATGCCTGAACCCATGCAAGTAGACCGGCTTAAGGTATCTGCACAACGCCGGGAGGAAAGACGCACTCACGGTCTCTGCTTCTACTGTGGTAGTGACTCCCATCTGGTCCGTACCTGCCCGGAACGTCCGGAAAACTCCTCCGCCTAGGTCAGGTAAGAGAGGCCTCCCTAGGTGTGTATGATACCTCTCTACCCCTCACTCTGTCTGTCTTGTTGCACGCTGGTGGAAAACGTTTTTCTCTGGCAGCCTATGTGGATTCCGGCGCAGCGGGAAATTTTATTAGGCTCAAAGAGGTTCTTAAATTTTCGGTCCCGGTCAAGACCTTAGAAACTCCACGGATCCTTGCTTCCGTGGATGGTAAACCTCTCCAAGAGACCATTACCTTGGTCACCCATGAGGTAGAACTCCAGGTAGGGGCCCTACACAAGGAGAGGATCGCTTTTTATGTCCTAGCGAGCATCTCTCACCCTATCCTTCTAGGCCTTCCCTGGTTACGAGCCCACAGCCCTACCTTAGACTGGCATAAGGGTAATATCCTGCGCTGGGGGGAGTCCTGTGGGTCTGGGTGTCTGCTGCCGGTGCGTCCCGTGGGTGGTTCTCCTTCCCCTTTCTTACCCCCCGGGTTGCCCATTGCTTACAGCTCTTTTTCGGATGTTTTTGACAAGAGGGAGGCCGAGAACCTTCCGCCTCACCGACCCTATGATTGCCCCATCGAGCTCGTCCCTGGAGCCACCCCTCCGCGGGGTAGGATTTATCCGCTCTCGCCGGCAGAGACGCAAGCCATGTCGGAATACGTTCAAGAGAACTTAGCCAAGGGTTTCATACGGAAGTCTTCCTCTCCTGCGGGCGCAGGCTTCTTTTTTGTCAAGAAGAAGGACGGGTCGCTCCGCCCGTGCATTGATTACAGAGGTCTGAACAGCATCACGATTAAGAACAAGTACCCGTTACCCCTCATCCCCGAACTCTTTGATCGCCTGAGAGGGGCGCAAATATTTACCAAACTTGATCTTCGAGGAGCCTATAACTTGGTCCGAATTCGCGCTGGGGATGAGTGGAAGACCGCATTCAACACCCGTGACGGTCACTATGAATACCTGGTGATGCCGTTTGGCCTCTGTAACGCACCAGCGGTATTCCAGGAGCTCGTTAATGATATTTTTCGGGATCTCCTTTACTCCTGTGTCGTGGTTTATCTCGACGACATTCTTGTCTTCTCTCCAGATCTCTCCACCCATCGACGAGATGTACGGCAAGTGTTGCAGCGTCTAAGGGAGAACCACCTATTTGCCAAGTTGGAGAAATGCGCCTTCGAACAACCGTCCCTGCCGTTCCTTGGGTATATCGTTTCGAAGTCTGGATTGAGGATGGATCCCGAGAAAGTGTCCACGATCCTGGCCTGGCCCCGTCCCCTTGGTCTCAAAGCCATTCAACGCTTTCTCGGCTTCGCAAACTATTATAGGCAATTCGTTCCTCATTTTTCCACCATAACCAAGCCCATCTCTGCTCTTGTGCGCAAAGGAGCTAATCCCCGCCTCTGGCCTCCCGAGGCAGAAGACGCCTTTCAAGCTCTGAAGAGAGAATTCGCTACAGCGCCCGTTCTCCACCGTCCTGATGCCGAGAGACCCTTCATTCTCGAGGTCGACGCATCCTCCGTGGGAGCGGGGGCGGTTCTCCTGCAAAGAACCTCCTCTGGCCGGACTGTCACCTGTGGGTTCTTTTCTAAAGCCTTTTCTCCCCCCGAACGCAACTACTCCATTGGGGACAAAGAACTACTAGCAATCAAACTGGCTTTAGAGGAATGGCGTTACCTTCTCGAAGGAGCTGTCCATCCCTTTACGATATTTACCGACCACAAGAATTTGGCCTATGTTCAGTCTGCCCAAAGGCTCAATCCCCGGCAAGCCCGATGGTCCCTATTTTTTGGACGCTTTGATTTCGAGCTCCGCTTTCGTCCAGGTAATAAGAACATCAGAGCTGATGCCTTATCAAGATCATTTCTCCCGACCGATGAAGAGGAGAGCCCCGCTCACATCATCGATCCAGCAAAGATCGTCACCCTAGCCCCTCTAAGTTTGGTCAACCCACCACCAGGCAAGACCTTGGTATTGGACCATGACAGAGTAAGGGTTCTGCACTGGGGACACTCTTCTAAGATCGCCGGGCATGTTGGAGCCAAGAGGACTCTATCCCTCATCTCCCGCCATTATTGGTGGCCTTCACTCCGCCAGGATGTCCTGGAATTTACCGCTTCTTGCTCATCCTGCGCCCGGAATAAGATTCCACGACGGCTACCCTCTGGTCTCTTACATCCTTTGCCGGTTCCATCGGTTCCCTGGAGCCACATCGCCATGGATTTCGTCACGGATCTACCTCCATCTTCCGGCTGCTCTGTCATTTTGGTGGTGGTAGACCGTTTTTCCAAAATGGCTCATTTCATCCCGCTACCTGGTCTGCCTTCTGCGCCCGAGTTGGCGAAGATCTTCGTGCACCATGTTTTCCGACTTCATGGTTTTCCCCAGCACATCGTGTCTGACCGTGGTGTTCAATTCACCTCTCGTTTCTGGAGAGCTCTCTCTAGCTCAATGGGAGTAGTCCTGGACTTCTCCTCCGCCTATCATCCACAATCCAACGGCCAAGTGGAGCGGATCAATCAGGTGTTAACCACTTATCTTCGACATTTTTCTAATGCACACCAAAGTAACTGGGTCTCACTGCTACCCTGGGCGGAATTTGCTCACAACAATCACCCCAACGAGTCCTCTTCCAAGTCTCCCTTTTTTGTAGTTTTTGGGCAGCATCCGGGCATTCCTCTCCCCGTGTCCCCCACCTCGGGCGTGCCGGCGGCGGACTCCTTGTCCTCAGAATTCTCTAAAATTTGGGAGGAGACTAAAACGTCCCTTGAGAGAGCTAGCGATCGGATGAAAAGATACGCCGACAGGAGGCGCCTGGACACCCCTCCTTATCATCCAGGCGATAGGGTCTGGCTGTCCTCACGCTTCCTTCGACTAAAAATCCCCTCTTATAAGTTAGGTCCACGTTACGTTGGCCCCTTTGAGGTTTTGACTCGCATCAATGATGTAACCTATAAACTAAAATTGCCTGCCTCCCTGCGGATCCCCAACACTTTCCATGTCTCGCTTCTCAAACCCACAGTGTTTAATCGCTTTCAGCCAGCCTCGTCCCACGCTCCGCAACCTAGCTCCGCTGGGGACGTCTTTGATGTCAGGGACATCCTGGCAAAGAAGACCGTCCGAGGTAAAACCTTCTTTCTGGTAGATTGGGAGGGATTCGGTCCTGAGGAAAGGTCATGGGAGCCCCGGGAGAACATCAATGCTCCTCATATCATGAGAAAGTTTCTATCCCGCCTGAAGAAGGAGGGGAGTAAGAGAGGGGGTACTATTACGTGCCCCGATGCTCACCTGGGGTCCTCCTCCTCCCGGTGCGTCCCTCCTTCATCCTCGCGCCGTGCCCTGTCTGGCTTTGCAGGGTCACGCCGCGTCAGAGGCACGCACATGCGCACTCGCTCGTTTCTCACCGCGGGGCATCCTGGGAGCACGTGACCCGGTGGCTCCGCCCCCAACATGGCGGCGCCCACCGGGTATTTCTGTCTGGCGTCTCGAAAGGTAAGACGCCTGTTTGTCTTCCTCTGTGGCGCTAGCGTTCCTGCGCAGCGTCGCCCCGACTCTCAGGTCCCCCCTCTCTCTGGTCTGCGCTCTGCTCTCCGCTCCATAGCTCCGACTAGACCCCCGCTCTGTTTCCTCTGCTGCCTCCGTGCCTGTACCTCGCCTGGTCCTTCCCTGCTGCTGTCATCGGCTGATCCTTAGCTAGGGTTCCGCCCTTTCCCCTAGGTCAGTTCCCCCTAACCTTTCTCCCTTCTTTCTTCCAGCGTTCCTGTCCTGGCTCCATCCTGATCGGTCCTGGTTCCCTACGTTCTGTTCCCCCTGCTCCGGTTCTACTCTAGTCAGTATCCTTTGGCCTTTCCCTCAGTGCACTCCCTGGGTCGTCCCTTTGGTTCCGGCTGTCGTGGTCTCACCCCCCTTGGGCCTGCCCCTAACACTCCCTGTATAGGGGGTGGTCATCACCTGGGCCGCTCGCCCTCGGGGGCTCTGGAGCCACGACCCAGAGGGTCCACTCTCCGGTTCCTACTTAGAACCGTAACACTGGGACTCAGACGACGAGGATTTCCCTCCAGTTCCCAAGGGCCCTCCACCCAATAATGAGCCAGTTGACACAATTAACCCACCGGCATCTTGCAGCACACCGACGTCCACCACCCCAGAAGATTCCACCCCAGTCGAACTTAGACGCTCCGAGCGGACAACAGCCGGCAAACCCCCCGAACGGTATGAACAAGACCAGTTCGTATGGCAACAAATATTGACACCTTTACAGACCAATCTCAATAGACTAACACCCTCGCCCGAGGACTGGCGAGCTTACAGGGTGGGGGAATGTGGGGAGGAGGACCCCTATATAGTGATTGGGCCGGAACCAGGGGGACCGCCATCAGGGTTATTGAAGAAACCACATCAGGGGGATTACAAAGGGAGACATGCGATTGAAGTTGTCAGGGCAACAGGGGGCGGGGCGAGGGTAAAAGGAGCAGGGGGCGCGCTAAGGTGGCAGTTGGAAGAGAGCCTGACAGGAGAGAGAGAGCCGTGCGGCAGAGGGAGGTCTGTGGCAACTGACGGTGTGGGAAAGTGAGACAGGCAGGAGACTGTAAAAGGAAAATTTGAGACTGACCGAAGAGTGACGCGTAAGAGACTCTCCCCGGGAGTCCCTCCCCGCAAACATTCAGATAAAGTGACGGCCGCTGATTCCCTCCGTGGTGTGACAGGACCGGGATCTCAGGTGACCGCTGCGACGAGACAGAAATCCGGTACAGTGGTCAGGACACTGCCCCCCTGTCTTCTCCCACAGCTACGGCCCCGTCATCACCGACCTCAGGGGACGCCACCTCGCTATAGGCGGCCGCAGAGCCCCATCCCGGTTACTGAGGGGACACTGAGCAGAGTTTGTTAACGTTTATATTTTTGGAACTGCGTCATGACCTGGCTGGGGAACGAGCGCCTCTAAACGGACACCTGGGAGATTTACCCCCCCGAACAGTCTCTTCAGGGCCTGTTGTGCCCCACCGTTCCCATTTCTTCAGGGCCTGTTGTGCCCCACCGTTCCAGCTTCTCCAGGGCCCGTTGTGTCCCACCGACCCCATTTCTTCAGGGCCTGTTGCGCCACACCGTTCCAGTTTCTTCAGGGCCTGTTGTGCCCCACCGTTCCAGCTTCTTCAGGGCCCGTTGTGCCCCACCGGCTCCATTTCTTCAGGGCCTGTTGCGCCCCATCATTCCAGTCTCTTCAGGGCCTGCTGCGCCCCATCGTTCTGGTTCCTTCAGGGCCTGCTGCACCCCACCGTTCCGGTTTCTTCAGGGCCGGACGAGCACGAGTCCTTCCGGGAAATCGTGGATTGCAAGACAGCTACATCTGCAACCCATGAGTGGTCGTGAACTCGAGCGACGCCCAGAAGGCTAAGTGCACTATAGAAAAATAAGGACCCTTTCTGTTTGAATGTTGTTTTACGAGTCCCTGCGAGGACAAATAGGTGTTTCTTCTTTATTTGATTGAAGCAGTTTAGCCCTTGCGGCTTTAAACTTATAAAAGTTTATTTCACCCCACATTCAGTCTCGTGTCTCGTCACTGCATCCTGTGAGCCTGCTCGAACCCTACATATATACAGTCCAGCAGAAGCCTCTCATACATATACAGCCCAGCAGAAGCCCCTCATATATATACAGTCCAGCAGAAGCCCCTCATACATATACAGCCCAGCAGAAGCCTCTCATACATATACAGCCCAGCAGAAGCCTCTCATACATATACAGCCCAGCAGAAGCCTCTCATACATATACAGCCCAGCAGCAGCCCCTCATATATATACAGTCCAGCAGAAGCCTCTCATACATATACAGCCCAGCAGCAGCCCCTCATATATATACAGTCCAGCAGAAGCCTCTCATACATATACAGCCCAGCAGAAGCCCCTCATACATATACAGCCCAGCAGAAGCCTCTCATACATATACAGCCCAGCAGAAGCCTCTCATACATATACAGCCCAGCAGAAGCCTCTCATACATATACAGCCCAGCAGAAGCCTCTCATACATATACAGCCCAGCAGCAGCCTCTGACATATAAAGCCCAGCAGCAGTCTTTGATATAGACTGCCCAAATTTCTACAATATACAGTTAGGTCCATATGTATTTGGATAGAGACATCATTTTTCTAATTTTGGTTCTAGACATTACCACAATTAATTTTAAACAAAACAATTCAGATGCAGTTGAAGTTCAGACTTTCAGCTTTCATTTGAGGGTCTCCACATTAAAATTGGATGAAGGGTTTAGGAGTTTCAGCTCCTTAACATGGGCCAACCTGGTTTTAAAGGGACCAAAAGTAATTGGACAGATTAAATAATTGTAACTAAAATGTTCATTTCTAGTACTTGGTTGAAAACCCTTTGTTGGCAATGACTGCCTGAAGTCTTGAACTCATGGACATCACCAGACGCTGTTTCCTCCTTTTTGATGCTCTGCCAGGCCTTCACTGCGGTGGTTTTCAGTTGCTGTTTGTTTGTGGGCCTTTCTGTCTGAAGTTTAGTCTCTAACAAGTGAAATGCCTGCTCACTTGGGTTGAGATCAGGTGACTGACTTGGCCATTCAAGAATATTCCACTTCTTTGCTTTAATAAACTCCTGGGTCGCTTTGGCTTTATGTTTTGGGTCATTGTCCATCTGTAGTAGGAAACGACGACCAATCAGTTTGGCGGCATTTGGCTGGATCTGAGCACACAGTATGGCTCTGAATACCTCAGAATTCATTCGGCTGCTTCTGTCCTGTGTCACATCATCAATAAACACTAGTGACCCAGTGCCACTGGCAGCCATGCATGCCCAAGCCATCACACTGCCTCCGCCGTATTTTACAGATGATGTGGTATGCTTTGGATCATGCGCTGTACCAAGCCTTCGCCATACTTTTCTCTTTCCATCATTCTGGTAGAGGTTGATCTTGGTTTCTTCTGTCCAAAGAATGTTCTTCCAGAACTGTGCTGGCTTTTTTAGATGTTTTTTAGCAAAGTCCAGTCTAGCCTTTTGATTCTTGATGCTTATGAGTGGCTTGCACCGTGCAGTGACCCCTCTGTATTTACCTTCATGCAGTCTTCTCTTTATGGTAGATTTGGATATTGATACGCCGACCTCCTGGAGAGTGTTGGTCACTTGGTTGGCTGTTGTGAAGGGGTTTCTCTTCACCATGGAGATTATTCTGCGATCATCCACCACTGTTGTCTTCCGTGGGCGCCCAGGTCTTTTTGCATTGATGAGTTCACCAGTGCTTTCTTTCTTTCTCAGGATGTACCAAACTGTAGATTTTGCCACTCCTAATGTTGTAGCAATTTCTCGGATGGGTTTTTTCTGTTTTTGCACCTTAAGGATGGCTTATTTCACCTGCATGGAGAGCTCCTTTGACCGCATGTTTCCTTCACAGCAAAACCTTCCAAATGCAAGCACCACACCTCAAATCAACTCCAGGCCTTTTATCTGCTTAATTGAGAATGACATAACGAAGGGATTGCCCACACCTGTCCATGAAATAGCCTTGGAGTCAATTGTCCAATTACTTTTGGTCCCTTTAAAACCAGGGTGGCACATGTTAAGGAGCTGAAACTCCTAAACCCTTCATCCAATTTTAATGTTGATTCCCTCAAATGAAAGATGAACGTCTGAACTTCAACTGCATCTGAATTGTTTTGTTTAAAATTCATTGTGAGCTTGCGAGCAGGGACCTCACTCCTAATGTCATTGTTTGAATTGTCTTAACTTGTATTGAATTTATTGTCTGTACATGTCCCCGCTTAATTGTAAAGTGCTGCGGAATATGTTGGCGCTATATAAATAAAAATTATTATTATTATTATTATTGTGGTAATGTCTAGAACCAAAATTAGAAAAACGTAGTCTCTGTCCAAATATATATGGACCTAACTGTACATACATACATATGTACATATTTTAATCTTTAATTCCCTTTCAGGACTTCTAGGGTTGACAAGGTCATTTTGTTACTTTTAGATTACCATCATGGACAATCGTGAAGGAGATAGGCACAGACATCGTACAAGAATTTGGGAGTCTGGGGCTTCTAAAAGATGTAAGGCAAAAAAGCAACAATGAAATCAACAGAAGAGATAGCAAAGACAAGACAATTGGACGAGTTCTTCACTGTTAATTCAAGGCAAGTGTCGGAAAGCAGCAATGACCTTGTAGAATCTGATCAACTTGACAATGCTTCAGTGGAAATGGTTGTTGATCCTGGCAAAGAAAAGGCTGAGGTAGTAACATGTACAACTGAAGAACACAAAGAAAAGGAGACTGATAGTGGCACATCTTATGAAGAAGGTGAAATTGAGGGCCCACCAGGAGGCGATGACATTGGACTTTGGCCATCCATTATTTTGGAACAGATGCAAGATTACTGGCTGAAAAGGGGTGTATCAACAATCCAGCACTGTGATGAAAGTTTGTTCATTGCACACTCGGCTCAGCAACCTAGAAAGGACCGCAATATTCCAAGAATGTGCACACTTGGGCTTTTCCATTGTCTAAATCATAATGGAGAAGTCATAACGAGGAATTGGTTATGCTTCTCTCCGTCTAAAGGATGCATTTATTGCTTCACGTGCAGACTGATGTGCTTTATTACAGCATCTGAGTCTTCTCAGCTTTCATTTAATGGATTCTGTGATTGGAAACATTCACAAGAACGTATAAAAAGTCATGAGCAGTCAGCGGAACATGTGAACTCTTCATTTGCTTTCAATATGAGGTTAAAAGCGATTGGGCAAATTGATACGGAGCTAACACAATAGGTCGAGGCTATGGAGCATTACTGGAGGTCTGTATTGAAACAAGTAGTAAATGTTATTCAGTTTATTGCCGAGCGTGGCTTAGCATTTATAGGAGATAACGAATTGGATGGATCACCTAGAAATGGAAACTTTATGGACATTCTTGAACTCATCACCCAGTACGACAACTTTCTTGCGCAACATATCAAAACTCAAGCCAATCGCGGCAAGTTACCTGTCATCTACAATTATGGAAGAAATTATCACTGTAATGGGCAAACAAGTCCTCAGAGAAATTATTTCTCAAGTTAACAAATCAAAATACTACTCCATCTCTTTGGACTCCACACCCGATGCAGCTCACGTTGACCAACTAACCCTTGTATTGAGGTATATGGAGAAAGATGGCCCTGTGGAATACTTTGTAACATTCATGGCAAACAAAGGCCATGGCGTTCAAGACATGTTCAATGCCTTGTTGGAAATTTTGAAGAGACATGACCTAGACCTCGGAAATTGCTGTGGTCAAAGTTATGACAATGCATCTGCAATGAGTGGCAAATATAACGGCCTGCAAGCCAAAGTGAGAGAGAAGAATAATCTTGCATCCTCATGTGCTAACCGAGTGTCTTCGGCGTGCTCAAAAAATATGTCCCAGATCCCACAGCTGCATGTTTCGCACCTGTTCGACATCCTCAGCACCTGCAGGGATTGCCTATTTGCTAGGTTATCCCTGCATGAGTTCCTACTGTTGAACAGGTGTGAAACCTGCAGCTGCGAGGACTCTAACATATTTTTCGAGCATGCCAAAGACACTCGGCTAGCACATGAGCACGCGCGGATTACACCTAATCTGAGTACATTCACTCATCACTTCTAATTATGCTATAATTTCTCATATTGTAAAAGATTGCATCCACCAGAGAAGAATCACATGAACTCGGGCAAAGGTGGGAGGGTGGGTTTCCCAATAAAGCCTTGTAGCTATCATATCATCACTTTGTTCAGCACAGCCAATAAAGAGTGATCATAGGCAGTATAAAAGCAGAGGCAGGGAATGTAGCAGCCAATTTGTGATGAATCTGGATAGTGATAGAACATCATAATACAAAATGTAGCAATACATAGATATAGGGAGAGAATGATAGAACCACTGAAGAAACTGTAGAGATAGTGTGTGACAGCACAGCAGTGAAGAGGAATAGTGTGCGGAGAAAATTCATCTGGTTACAATAAGTTACCATCAATTTATCCACTGCCATATATGTTGAGGTCACTTTGACATTACTAAGTCAGTAATTTGCACTAAAGAGCTGGGGAGAGGTTGGATACAGTCCCAGAACACCTCAGCTGAAGTACTTTTGATGTGTGGTGGAAAATCGATTAGCCCCGAAATTAATTTCCTGGCAAATTTCTTCATAGTTGGTAAATTAGACTCACTTCTCTCTAATCTCTTCAGAAGTCAGAGCTTTGTTTCTCTGAATATTAAAAGTTTGGCTTCTTGCAGGCACCCATGTTGCGGATTTCAGCTTTCAGCAGAATAATGAATGAACTGTTTTATTCTGGACATCATCACAGCATGGATGAAGAATTACAGGAAGAAAATAATGCAAACAAACCAAAGAGATCATATAATACAGAGAGGAACTTCATGCACAGTAACGTAAGGACTATTCCACAGTCACCTTCTTTGGGTCCTGTATGATTTCCTTTTTTTTCTCTCTGGTATTCATCTACTATCCCGGTCTTTACAAATTCTACACTCAGGTCTCTTTGATGCCTTGTCTGTAGTGCGTAAATCAGTGCACTGTACGTGTCAGGTAAATTACAAAACAATACGTCAGCAGCAGAGTTGGTACAGCTCTCCACAGGCAGAGCTTTGTCCTAGGGCAGTTGTGATAGAGAAGATGTTGCATTTGATGATGATAGATGTAGCAGAGTTGGATAGGTGATGCAGGAATAATTAGAGGACACAACAGAGTGAAGTTTCCTCTACCTTTTACTGAGCTGTGCAGGTACAGTTCAGGGTTCAGGTTACAGATGGTTCTCGAGTCGGACAGCCTGAAAGCAATTTGAGAATCTCCTTATTCAGGTGGGTTGTGAGACCTCCTTTCTAGCACTATTCTCTGAGGTACTTGCTGCTGTAAACTCTATTCAAGTTCTTCTCTCTGTCTGCTACTTAGGTAGAACTCCACTCGCATGACAGGCAGGCGTAGCCTACTTCAGGGATCGCTCCTATCTGGCGTCTCCGGCTCACACAGTCATCAAGTATCAGTTGGGGACAAAGGATCTGCAGTCTTCTGTCCTCCGGATTCTGCTGCTGGGGTTTTAGTACCCACACAGCCTCGGACTCCGGGGTCCAGTCTCTGGCGCTCAAGCCTGGGGGTGATCTCAGCTATAGCTCCTGTCCCCAGCTCCTTTCCACACATCCTGTCTCTACCCTGTTCAAGCACTAACTCTCTCTAACTTCCTCCTCCTGACCAGAGAGAGCAGCTCCCCTGAAGTCAGTTTTGGAGCTCCCCATGCTGGCCTGGAGCTGTAACTGTGTAGTATGCTGGAACTACCTGATAAGGGAATTCCTTCTTTGCTTCCAGGCATGATATCGCTCCCCCCTGGAGGGAAGCAAGGCCATTGTGGCAACCAAACTCCTGGGGTGCCACAACTGCAGACTTATGAATCCTCCCCAGTGCACACACTGCACTGCGGCGATTCTGAGCCAGGACCAGCGGGTACGTATGCATTATACATACTCTCGACTAGAACCCATAGAGTGGGCGTGGCCTCACTCCATACACTTGTCTGAAGCGAGGCCACGCCCAGTGTACAACCGTGTGTGTGGTGCAAGGCTGGGAGTAACGTATACATACCTTCCGGTCCTGTCTTAGAAACCATTGATTCATAAGTCCACGGAATAACTGCAGACTTATCAATTTGGACCGGACAACCCCTTTAAGTGGATCATTTGGAAATCCACCACAAAGAATCTATTGGTGGCACTTGCTCATCTGTTTTTCTTGCCAATTGTGATTATTCAGTTTGGCCTCTATACTCTACATGTAAGCTCTTGGCCGTTGGCCGTTTTCTTTCTCTCCTGTGATGTATATACTGATTTTCTTTTTTGAACACATAAGATAAGAACCTCTGAAAATGTCCTTGTGTCAGTCTGTGCACCAAGCTGCCCTGTGCTTATCATCAGGGTATCTGGGCCCATAACCTGTTGCAGATTTTCAGCTTTCAGCAGAATCAGAAGGAGCCAAACAATACTATGGGAAAATTAATAGTATTATTACAGCTATACAGCAATTGTTATCTTCCTGATAACAATATGGAGGAGGAATACAGAAAGCATGAAACAAAGCAGAGAGGTCATATAATACAGAGAGGAACAGCATGCACTTAACCAAACTATAACAAATAACACAACGCAATCAATATAGTCCCTCCACAGCATAAGCCTGCTCCAAAAGCCACTAGTGGGAACTTGGGTCCATACCGCATTATTACTGTGTTTGCTGCATACAGGACTGTAGTGAGCTCCACCTAGTGGTGGCTGCTGGAAGCAGATATTTAAATAATTCATGCTATGTCCACAGCAGAGGATTTAGAGTTCTGAATTACAAAAATGAGACTAGAACCACAATAAAAATATAGTAAGAAATTAATTCATTCTATACCCATTAAAATGATAAATGCAAAGCATCATTTCTTACCTGATATAAGTTGCGGTACCAGAAGAAGCTGACAACAAATAAGACCATACTGACGAAAAGAAGGTACTTTCTACACAGGGTCATAGCTTTATATTTAAACATCCCCCTGTGGAAAACATGAATGGCGTGAAATCATGAGTATGTGCTTCTTAGGGTTACAGAGAGGCTATTCTCACAGAACGAGAGGATTCCACAACAAGACGACGTCAATTCAGTGTCAGATCGGAATATTATATACCGTCTATTTATTTTTTTCTTGTTTTTGTGTTGCACAAAGTTCATGGGCTTAAACACAAGAACAGTGTGCCGAAGATACGTTAGGTGGGTCTTAAAAGGGTTTCTTTACGGTCCCTAAAGTATCCAGGAGTTCCCTGTAGCAAAGGCTGTGATAAGCCCTCCGCCCAAGTCTCTCACATAAAGAATGAATATCTAAGAATTAGGAAGGCGGAAACTCATCATTTTGGATTTAGGTGATTAGTTAGATGGGTTTTAGTGCTGTGCATAAAGCTTTAGATTGTCTAGACATGACACTTAGAAGCCTCCGGGGCTCAAGTGGTTCTCGCTTGGAAAAACATTCACCATCCATTTTGGTTAAAACAATAAATTTATATTTTGTCTTGATGGTTACAGTCCTCAAAAGAGGCAAAGAACCTTCATGGTTGCAGTCCACCTTACACCATGAACGTTCTAACAGATATTTAGAACTCTTTTCGACCGCTGTAGATTTTCTATAGGTCTTTATGTTAGTGTTTCTTGGACAGGGCTGACTTCCCCATCTATCCCACCCTGGTCAGCCCACTTCACCAGACTTAACCAGTCAGGCCACACCACCACTGGCCACGGGAACTGCCCATTACAAGTTGTCAGTGGTCCTTCCCAGGTCATTGTCTCCACACCTTCCCTCTGCAACTTCAGCTATAGCTGCTCCCAAGGTTAAGTCTAGCACTACTCATCCAGCTCTGGCCACCTTTCAGACTCATGTTTCTCAGAACTATTGGCCACTTGTGAACTGACTAAAGCTCTCAGCTATGCCGAAAGCCTCACTCTTCTGCTGCAAAGCAGTAACGACTTCTTCCAGGTCTGCTCATGGCTCTCTATGACCAGTTTGGCAGAATTGGAATGTCAGCTCTTGACTTGGTACAGGAGATGCACTTTATCAAACTTGCCGGTTTTCAACCTACTGCTTGTAACCACCAATTCACCACCCCACCATATAGGTCCACCTTAGCGAACCAACCCCCTTGGTGTCTTTACTTGACCAAGGCTTTCCAATGTTCAAGCCCCATCCCTACTTAATCTTCACAAGCCAACTGCATATCAGCTTGGCACCACTTGATGGCCATCTGCACCTCCTGCTGAGGTGTGAACCATTCTAACTGGGAGCCGCTATGGAATCCCACAGTTCCATACCTGGATTTACGGATGTACCAAACACATTCCAAGTGTACAGAGCAGCATGTTCACGGCCATTACATAACCTGCCATAACTAATTATATATGTACAGCTGTTATAACCTGGGCATCTCCGGTATATAATTATATATGTACAGCTGTTATAACCTGGGCATCTCCGGTATATAATTATACAGTATATGTACAGCTGTTATAACCTGGGCATCTCCGGTATATAATTATATATGTACAGCCGGTATAACCTGGGCATCTCCGGTATATAATTATATATGTACAGCTGGTATAACCTGGGCATCTCCGGTATATAATTATATATGTACAGCTGGTATAACCTGGGCATCTCCTGTATATAATTATATATGTACAGCTGGTATAACCTGGGTATCTCCTGTATATAATTATATATGTACAGCTGGTATAACCTGGGCATCTCCTGTATATAATTATATATGTACAGCTGGTATAACCTGGGCATCTCCTGTATATAATTATATATGTACAGCTGGTATAACCTAGGTATCTCCTGTATATAATTATATATGTACAGCTGGTATTACCTGGGTATCTCCTGTATATAATTATATATGTACAGCTGGTATAACCTGGGCATCTCCTGTATATAATTATATATGTACAGCTGGTATAACCTGGGCATCTCCTGTATATAATTATATATGTACAGCTGGTATAACCTGGGCATCTCTTGTGTATAATTATACAGTCATATGTTAAAGTTTGGGCACCCCTATTAATGTTAACCTTTTTTCTTTATAACAATTTTGGTTTTTGCAAGAGCTGTTTCAGTTTCATATATCTAATAACTGATGGACTCAGTTATATTTCTGGATTCAAATGAGGTTTATTGTACTAACAGAAAATGTGCAATCTGCATTTAAACAAAATTTGACTGGTGCAAAAGTATGGGCACCCTTATCATTTTCTTGATTTGAACACTCCTAACTACTTTTTACTGACTTCCTGAAGCACTAAATTGGTTTTGTAACCTCATTGAGCTTTGAACTTCATAGCCAGGTGTATCAAATCATGAGAAAAGGTATTTAAGGTGGCCACTTGCAAGTAGTTCTCCTATTTGATTCTCCTATGAAGAGTGGCATCATGGGCTCCTCAAAACAACTCTCAAATGATCTGAAAACAAAGATTATTCAACATAGCTTTTCAGGGGAAGGATACGAAAAGTTGTCTCAGAGATTTAACCTGTCAGTTTCCACTGTGAGGAACATAGTAAGGAAATGGAAGAACATAGGTACAGTTCTTGTTAAGCCCAGAAGTGGCAGGCCAAGAAAAATATCAGAGAGGCAGAGAAGAAGAATGGTGAGAACAGTCAAGGACAATCCACAGACCACCTCCAAAGACCTGCAGCATCATCTTGCTGCAGATGGTGTCACTGTGCATCGGTCAACAATACAGCGCACTTTGCACAAGGAGAAGCTGTATGGGAGAGTGATGCGAAACAAGCCGCTTCTGCAAGCACGCCACAAACAGAGTCACCTGAGGTATGTAAAAGCACATTTGGACAAGCCAGTTACATTTTGGAAGAAGGTCCTGTGGACTGATGAAACAAAGATTGAGTTGTTTGGTCATACAAAAAGGTGTTATGCATGGAGGCTAAAAAACACAGCATTCCAAGAAAAACACTTGCTACCCACAGTAAAATTTGGTGGAGGTTCCATCATGCTTTGGGGCTGTGTGGCCAATGCCGGCACCGGGAATCTTGTTAAAGTTGAGGGTCGCATGGATTCAACTCAGTATCAGCAGATTCTTGACAATAATGTGCAAGAATCAGTGACGAAGTTGAAGTTACGCAGGGGATGGATATTTCAGCAAGACAATGATCCAAAACACTGCTCCAAATCTACTCAGGCATTCATGCAGAGGAACAATTACAATGTTCTGGAATGGCCATCCCAGTCCCCAGACCTGAATATCATTGAACATCTGTGGGATGATTTGAAGCGGGCTGTCCATGCTCGGTGACCATCAAACTTAACTGAACTGGAATTGTTTTGTAAACAGGAATGGTCACAAATACCTTCATCCAGGATCCAGGAACTCATTAATAGCTACAGGAAGCGACTAGAGGCTGTTATTTTTGCAAAAGGAGGATCTACGAAATATTAATGTCACTTTTATGTTGAGGTGCCCATACTTTTGCGCCGGTCAAATTTTGTTTAAATGCAGATTGCACATTTTCTGTTATTACAATAAACCTCATTTGAATCCAGAAATATAACTGAGTCCATCAGTTATTAGATCTATGAAACTGAAATAGCTGTTGCAAAAACCAAAATTGTTATAAAGAAAAAAGGTTAACATTAATAGGGGTGCCCAAACTTTAACATATGACTGTATATGTACAGCTGGTATGACCTGGGTATCTCCTGTATATAATTATGTATGTGTAGGTGGTATAACATGGGCATCTCCTGCATATAATTATATATGTACAGCTGGTACAACCTGGGCATCTCCTGTATATAATTATATATGTACAGCTGGTACAGTGGGGCAAAAAAGTATTTAGTCAGTCAGCAATAGTGCAAGTTCCACCACTTAAAAAGATGAGAGGCGTCTGTAATTTACATCATAGGTAGACCTCAACTATGGGAGACAAACTGAGAAAAAAAAATCCAGAAAATCACATTGTCTGTTTTTTTTTCATTTTATTTGCATATTATGGTGGAAAATAAGTATTTGGTCAGAAACAAGCAATCAAGATTTCTGGCTCTCACAGACCTGTAACTTCTTCTTTAAGAGTCTCCTCTTTCCTCCACTCATTACCTGTAGTAATGGCACCTGTTTAAACTTGTTATCAGTATAAAAAGACACCTGTGCACACCCTCAAACAGTCTGACTCCAAACTCCACTATGGTGAAGACCAAAGAGCTGTCAAAGGACACCAGAAACAAAATTGTAGCCCTGCACCAGGCTGGGAAGACTGAATCTGCAATAGCCAACCAGCTTGGAGTGAAGAAATCAACTGTGGGAGCAATAATTAGAAAATGGAAGACATACAAGACCACTGATAATCTCCCTCGATCTGGTGCTCCACGCAAAATCCCACCCCGTGGGGTCAGAATGATCACAAGAACGGTGAGCAAAAATCCCAGAACCACGCGGGGGGACCTAGTGAATGAACTGCAGAGAGCTGGGACCAATGTAAAAAGGCCTACCATAAGTAACACACTACGCCACCATGGACTCAGATCCTGCAGTGCCAGACGTGTCCCAATGCTTAAGCCTGTACATGTCCGGGCCCGTCTGAAGTTTGCTAGAGAGCATTTGGATGATCCAGAGGAGTTTTGGGAGAATGTCCTATGGTCTGATGAAACCAAACTGGAACTGTTTGGTAGAAACACAACTTGTCGTGTTTGGAGGAAAAAGAATACTGAGTTGCATCCATCAAACACCATACCTACTGTAAAGCATGGTGGTGGAAACATCATGCTTTGGGGCTGTTTCTCTGCAAAGGGGCCAGGACGACTGATCCGGGTACATGAAAGAATGAATGGGGCCATGTATCGTGAGATTTTGAGTGCAAACCTCCTTCCATCAGCAAGGGCATTGAAGATGAAACGTGGCTGGGTCTTTCAACATGACAATGATCCAAAGCACACCGCCAGGGCAACGAAGGAGTGGCTTCGTAAGAAGCATTTCAAGGTCCTGGAGTGGCCTAGCCAGTCTCCAGATCTCAACCCTATAGAAAACCTTTGGAGGGAGTTGAAAGTCCGTGTTGCCAAGCGAAAAGCCAAAAACATCACTGCTCTAGAGGAGATCTGCATGGAGAAATGGGCCAACATACCAACAACAGTGTGTGGCAACCTTGTGAAGATTTACAGAAAACGTTTGACCTCTGTCATTGCCAACAAAGGATATATCACAAAGTATTGAGATGAAATTTTGTTTCTGACCAAATACTTATTTTCCACCATAATATGCAAATAAAATGAAAACAAAACAGACAATGTGATTTTCTGGATTTTTTTTTCTCAGTTTGTCTCCCATAGTTGAGGTCTACCTATGATGTAAATTACAGACGCCTCTCATCTTTTTAAGTGGTGGAACTTGCACTATTGCTGACTGACTAAATACTTTTTTTGCCCCACTGTATAACCTGGGTATCTCCTGTACATAATTATATATGTACAGCTGGTATAACCTGGGCATCTCCTGCATATAATTATATATGTACAGCTGGTATAACCTGGGCATTGCTTGTGTATAATTATATATGTACAGCTGGTATGACCTGGGTATCTCCTGTTTATAATTATGTATGTGTAGGTGGTATAACCTGGGCATCTCCTGCATAAAATTATATATGTACAGATGGTATAACCTGGGCATCTCCTGTATATAATTATATATGTACAGCTGGTATAACCTGGGTATTTCCTGTATATAATTATATATGTACAGCTGATACAACCTGGGCATCTCCTGTATATAACTATATGTGTACAGCTAGTATAACCTGAGTATCTCCTGTATATAATTATATATGTACAGCTGGTATAACCTGGGTATCTCCTGTATATAATTATATATGTACAGCTGGTATAACCTGAGTATCTCCTGTATATAATTATATATGTACAGCTGGTATAACCTGGGGATCTCCTGTATACAATTATATATGTACAGCTGGTATAACCTGGGCATTTCCTGTATATAATTATATATGTACAGCTGGTATAACCTGAGCATCTCCTGTATATAACTATATGTGTACAGCTAGTATAACCTGGGTATCTCCTGTATATAATTATATATGTACAGCTGGTATAACCTGGGTATCTTCTGTATATAATTATATATGTACAGCTGGTATAACCTGGGAATCTCCTGTATACAATTATATATGTACAGCTGATACAACCTGGGCATCTCCTGTATATAACTATATGTGTACAGCTAGTATAACCTGGGTATCTCCTGTATATAATTATATATGTACAGCTGGTATAACCTGGGTATCTTCTGTATATAATTATATATGTACAGCTGGTATAACCTGGGTATCTCCTGTATATAATTATATATGTACAGCTGGTATAACCTGGGTATCTTCTGTATATAATTATATATGTACAGCTGGTATAACCTGGGAATCTCCTGTATACAATTATATATGTACAGCTGATACAACCTGGGCATCTCCTGTATATAACTATATGTGTACAGCTAGTATAACCTGGGTATCTCCTGTATATAATTATATATGTACAGCTGGTATAACCTGGGTATCTTCTGTATATAATTATATATGTACAGCTGGTATAACCTGGGAATCTCCTGTATATAATTATATATGTACAGCAGGAATAACCTGGGTATCTCCTGTATATAATTACTAGCTATGAACCCGTTCTACGCCCGGGTGGCGAGCATTTTATTGGTATATGGTCTCCCATCCTGGTATGTGCTGCCTCCCTCCTATCCTGCTATGCATGGTCCCCTCATCCCTAACCTGGTATGCATGGCCCCCTTATTCCTATAATGGTATGAATGGTCCCCTCACCCCCCAATCCTGGTATGCATGGCACCCCATTACTCATCATGGTATGCACAGTCCCCTCATCCCTATCCTGGTATGTATGGTCCCCTCACCCCCAATCCTGAAATGCATGGTCCCCTCAACACCCCAATCCTGGTATGCATGGTCCCCTCACCCCCCAATCCTGGTATACATGGTACCTTTCACCCCCCTATCTTGATATGCATGGTCCACTCACCCCCCTTTCCTGGTATGCATGGTCCTCTCACCCCCAATCCTGATATGCATGATCCCCTCACCCCCCTTTCCTGATATGCATGGTCCTCTCACCCCCCTTTCCTGGTATGCATGGTCCTCTCACCCCCCCTTTCCTGGTATGCATGGTCCCCTCACCCCCCCTATCCTGATATGCATGGTGTCACGATCCATTTTTGGATCTGTGTCAGATTCTGGATTCTCTCATATATAACCTTTTTTCCTTTCAGGCCATCGGGGGTTAATATTAGTTTTCGCCCCCAGTGGCCGCTGGTGTTGCTACAAGTTTAGTTAGTCTGCTGGTGGGGTTTTGCCCCTGGTGGCCGCTGGTGTTAGTGCATGGCAGTCTGTCTGTTCAGGCAGGTGGAAACCACTCTCACCTTGCTATATAAGCTCATCAGGTGCACCAGCTAACTGTTGGTGATATTGTTCCTCTTTATAGACCAACCAAGCTGGAGTTCAGGAGCTGACAGAGTTCTGTGGTGCTTCAGTTTTCAAGTGGCTAACTCTGCTGTCTTGGAGCATTGCTGCAGAGCAAGCTAAGTGTTGTTTTGTTAATCCGTATTCTGTTTAATCCTTTCCTTTTGGGTTTTTGTGCAGTACACTTTATTCCCTGTCTCACCTCCTGGGGAGAGGGTTGGGGGTTTAGCTCAGGGCTAAACAGGAGACAGGGACAGGTCGGAGACTTGGGCCTCACTACCATTAAGTGTACCCCCAAGTTAAGGAAAGTCAGGACCCCCTTAGTCTGAGGGGCAGTTCAGGGGCCCTGGTTCCTCGTCATCTGTTTTCCCCTTACTGCCCGTGACATTATCACCAATCCATCACTTTTTTTCCCCTGGTGAGCCATGGCTGAGATGCTGTCCTTCACCCAACTGCTTCAGTCTCTCACCAATGAGCTCAGGGTGCTGCTGGGTGAGATGGTGCAGCAGTTGGTGGGGACCTGGGCCTCTGCTCAGGCTCAACCAGAACCTAAGATATCGCTCCCTGACAAGTGTTCTGGAGGGAGAGACAAATTCATAGTGTTTCAGGAAGCCTGTGAATTATATTTCAGGCTCTACCCCCGTTCTTCTGGGAGTGAGGAACAGCTTGTGGGGATTATTTTTTCCCTACTCAGGGGTGATTCTCAGGCCTGGGCTTTTTCCCTGCTGACCGGTTCACCCTCCATATGGTCAGTAGACGGGTTTTTTGCTGCTCTGGCGCTTGTCTATGGCGATCTAGATGGTGCCTCTCTAGCGGAAACCAGGCTCCGTAAAATCAAGCAGGGGAGCCGGCCAGTTGAGGAGTACTGCTATGAGTTTAGGAGGGGGGCCACGGATACTCAGTGGAATGACCCTGCCCTTAAGAGCCATTTTGTACAGGGCCTGTCCCCAAGGTTGCAGTATTCTCTTGTGCAGTACGCCGCCCCCAGGTCGATGGAGGCCGCCATGTCCCTTGCCATCCGGGTGGATAGACGCCTCAGGGAGAGACATACACCATATGTGCCCCCTATAGTCCTTGCTAGGGAGGAGGACACACCTGAACAGTCGGAGGAAACCATGCAGATCGGAGTAGTTGATTCCAAAGAGGGGTTGCTTGCGATTCGTCGTGGCTGGGGCATGTTTTTACTGTGGGAAGACTGGCCATTTTATAGGAGTCTGCCCAGCATGCGCCAAATCTTTGGTAGAAACTAAGAAGCCTGGTCCCCCTGGTCGTGTGGTGGGAGGCGACCAGGGAGTGTATATTTCCTCCACTTTGCCCTCTCAGTGTACTTTAGCAGCTGAAGTGGTGGTTGACGGAGTACCGGAAGGCATACCCGTGTTTGTGGACAGTGGAGCGGGAGTCAATTTGGTGGACGCTCACTTTGTCCAGACTCATGGCCTGAAGTGTAGGACGCTATCCAAACCCCTAAGCGTCCAGGCCATTGACTCTGTCCTACTGAGCCAGGGGAGATTGACCCAAGTCGTAGAAAAGATACATCTGCATATAGGGACTCAGCATGAAGAGTCCCTGTCATGCTACATCTTGGGGTGTAGGCCATCACCTATCGTTTTAGGCCTCTCTTAGTTGGAAAAACACAACCTAGTGATAGATTGGCAGTCCAGGGAAGTAGTCCGCTGGGGTCAGTCGTGTGAGGGCTGCTGCCCGGGGGGCTACTGTCTCTGCCGTCATTCTACAACCATCCCCTTCTTCTCCAGTGGGGGCAGCAGAGGTGCTGCCAGGGAGTCTCAACCCTCACCATTTGCCAACCCTGTTAATCGGAGTCCTCTTAGGAGGAAGGATCAGCGGAGGGTGGTGGTTTCCTCTGAAAATCTTGGGGGGTGTGAGTGTGGTGACACAGGGGGATACCTCTGATGTCAGTCCTACTAAGAGTTCACCATTTTGTGGCAAACGTGTGAGTGACAATAAACGTTCAGGTCCAGGCCTGTGTGTGAACGAGTATGTATGGGTGTCCACCAAAAACATCCAGTGGAAGTGTGCTGCAGGGGTCTGGAGTCCTCGGGTGATCGGGCCGCATCGGGTGTCGGCCATCATCGGCCCGGGGACTTACCAGCTGGAGCTGCCCCCAGTAATGCCCATACTCAACTCATTCCCCAGGTCGGCGCTCTGGAGATTTGTGGCAACTCGGAACATACAGTACGTTGTCACCTCCATCAGTCCATGTTTGCCATAAGCCTGAGAGTCAGATGATTGCCGAGGTGAACTCTGGTGGATATAGGCATCCTCATCTTAGGTGGATTTCTGGTGAGGTGCAGTGTTGAGGGTCCAGAGGCCCCTCATTAAACGGGGGTACTGTCACGATCCATTTTTGGATCTGTGTCAGATTCTAGATTCTCTCATAAATAACCTTTTTTACTTTCAGGCCATAGGGGGTTAATATTAGTTTTCGCCCCTGGTGGCCGCTGGTGTTACTACAAGTTTAGTTAGTCTGCTGGTGGGGTTTTGCCCCCGGTGGCCGCTGGTGTTATTGCATGGCAGTCTGTCTGTTCAGGCAGGTGGAAACCACTCCCACCTTGCTATATAAGCTCATCAGGTGCACCAGCTAACTGTTGGTGATATTGTTCCTCTTTGGAGACCAACCAAGCTGGCGTTCAGGAGCTGACAGAGTTCTGTGGTGCTTCAGTTTTCAAGTGGCTAACTCTGCTGTCTTGGAGCATTGCTGCAGAGCAAGCTAAGTGTTGTTTTGTTAATCCGTATTCTGTTTAATCCTTTCCTTTTGGGTTTTTGTGCAGTACACTTTATTCCCTGTCTCACCTCCAGGGGAGGGGGTTGGGGGTTTAGCTCAGGGCTAAACAGGAGACAGGGACAGGTCGGAGACTTGGGCCTCACTACCATTAAGTGTACCCCCAAGTTAAGGAAAGTCAGGAACCCCTTAGTCTGAGGGGCAGTTCAGGCGCCCAGGTTCCTCATCACCTGTTTTCCCCTTACTGCCCCTTGACACATGGTCCTCTCACCCCCTATTCTGGTATGCATGGTCCCCTCACCCCTCTATCCTGGTATGCATGGTTCTCTCACCCCCCTATTCTGGTATGCATGGTCCTCTCACCCCCCTATACTGGTATGCATGGTCCTCTCACCCCCCTATCCTGATATGCATGGTCCTCTCACCCCCCTATCCTGGTATGCATGGTCCTCTCACCCCCCTATACTGGTATGCATGGTCCTCTCACCCCCCTATCCTGATATGCATGGTCCTCTCACCCCCCTATCCTGGTATGCATGGTCCTCTCACCCCCCTATCCTGGTATGCATGGTCCTCTCACCCCCTCATCCTGGTATGCATGGTCCTCTCACCCCCTCATCCTGGTATGCATGGTCCTCTCACCCCCCTATCCTGGTATGCATGGTCCTCTCACCCCCCTATCCTGATATGCATGGTCCTCTCACCCCCCTATCCTGGTATGCATGGTCCTCTCACCCCCCTATACTGGTATGCATGGTCCTCTCACCCCCCTATCCTGATATGCATGGTCCTCTCACCCCCCTATCCTGGTATGCATGGTCCTCTCACCCCCTCATCCTGGTATGCATGGTCCTCTCACCCCCCCTATCCTGATATGCATGGTCCTCTCACCCCCAATCCTGGTATGCATGCTACCCGTCACCCCACTATCCTGGTATGCATGGTCCTCTCACCCCCCTATCCTGATAAGTATGGTCCTCCCACCCCCCTATCCTGATATGTATGGTCCCCTTACCCCCCTATCCTGATATGTATGGTCCTCTTACCCCCCTATCCTGATATGTATGGTCCCCTTACCCCCCTATCCTGATATGTATTGTCCCCTTACCCCCCTATCCTGATATGTATTGTCCCCTTACCCCCCAATCCTGATACGTATGGTCCTCCTCACCCCTATTAAACTGCACACATACAAAAAAACATTTATACTTACCCTTCTTTCCTGTGTTCCAGCGCAGTCCCATTCTCCCATAAGCAGGGGGAGGAGTGTGGCGCCCGAGTACGCTCATGCCCATACCGCGCTGTCCGGCGCCTTATTGCTGAAGACACACTGCAAATGTGTCTTCATTAAAATGGCATCGGATAGCGATATGCGCATGCGCGATACCGACAACGAACTCCTGCTCCAGTCTCCGGCTGAAGAGAAGTGCAGCGGCAACGCTCCTCCCGGTCAGGTAAGTAAGTATGGCGCTGTAGATAGCAGTATGCATTCAGTGTCTACGCGTAATGCCATCTCCGACGCCATACGCTTCGGTGCCTTATTCTGTCTGGAACCAGACTGCGCAGGCGCGTCGCGCTTGCGCTGTCTATAAAAGCTTTGGACAGAGTGACGCTCCCAGCGTTATATTATAGATATATGTACAGCTGGTATAACCTGGGCATCTCCTGTATATAATTATATATGTACAGCTGGTATAACCTGGGCATCTCCTGTATATAATTATATATGTAGAGCTGGTATAACCTGGGCATCTCCTGTATATAATTATATATGCACAGCTGGTATAACCTGGGCATCTCCTGTGTATAATTATATATGTACAGCTGGTATAACCTGGGCATCTCCTGTATATAATTATATAGGTACAGCTGGTATAACCTGGGCATCTCCTGTATATAATTATATATGTACAGCTGTTATAACCTGGGCCTCTCCTGTATATAATTATATATGTACAGCTGGTATAACCTGGGCATCTCCTGTATATAATTATATATGTACAGCTGGTATAACCTGGGCATCTCCTGTATATAATTATATATGTACAGCTGTTATAACCTGGGCCTCTCCTGTATATAATTATATATGTACAGCTGGTATAACCTGGGCATCTCCTGTATATAATTATATAGGTACAGCTGGTATAACCTGGGCATCTCCTATATATAATTATATATGTACAGCTGGTATAACCTGGGCATCTCCTGTATATAATTATATATGTACAGCTGGTATAACCTGGGCATCTCCTATATATAATTATATATGTACAGCTGGTATAACCTGGGCATCTCCTGTATATAATTATATATGTACAGCTGGTATAACCTGGGCATCTCCTGTATATAATGATATATGTACAGCTGGTATAACCTGGGCATCTCCTGTATATAATTATATATGTACAGCTGGTATAACCTGGGCATCTCCTGTATATAATTATATATGTACAGCTGTTATAACCTGGGCATCTCCTGTATATAATTATATATGTACAGCTGTTATAACCTGGGCCTCTCCTGTATATAATTATATAGGTACAGCTGGTATAACCTGGGCATCTCCTGTATATAATTATATAGGTACAGCTGGTATAACCTGGGCATCTCCTATATATAATTATATATGTACAGCTGGTATAACCTGGGCATCTCCTGTATATAATTATATATGTACAGCTGTTATAACCTGGGCATCTCCTGTATATAATTATATATGTACAGCTGGTATAACCTGGGCATCTCCTGTATATAATGATATATGTACAGCTGGTATAACCTGGGCATCTCCTGTATATAATTATATATGTACAGCTGGTATAACCTGGGCTTCTTCTATATATGACTACTTACATACAGGTAGGCTATTACACATTTTCTCATGTATATAATCTCCTGTACGGTTCGGTCTTACCTGATATTTCCCATCACCATGCTGGTCGGTGTCGCAGTAAGATGTATATCCTTGTGTTCCAGGATCTGATAAGTGGCGGGTGGTTGTGAACAATGAGGTGATAGATTTAGTACAGGTGGCGCCATTAACTGACAACCCTGGCACTAATGCAAGCAACTTATTGCAAGTGAAGATTTAATAGAATTTTCCCAAATATTTGCCAAGGAAGCTGCATTAATGACTGTGTGATAATCTATATTGTATCTACATATAAGGCTTCAGGCACATACAGTGTTACGTTACTCTGACACTGGAGAAGTCCTTTCCATGTGCAGATTATGGCAGGAGGGACCCCACCTCTCACCCCAGATCCTGCCATGCACATGTCACACCCTGGATGGTGGGAGCAGATTTTGGATATCTTTGATGGTGTCACCTCGTATTCCTTACAGTACGTGTTACTGTTGGCATATGATGCATGTCCAAACGTATGGCGTATGATGGATGTGTCAGTCTATTAGGCATCCACCACATGTCAGCAAATATTGGCTATGAATGGATGAGTTGAGGAGTGATGGACGGAGCTATAATAAAGGTTGGTATGATAGATGGAGGTAAGATGATGGCAGGTATGATGAAGGAGGTATGAAGAATGGAGGTGATGATGAGGTATGATGAAGGAGGTATAAAGAATATAGATGATGATGGAGGGAGGTATGAAGAATGGAGGTGATGATGAAGCAAGGTATGCAGAAGGAAGGTATAATAGAGGGAGGTATGAAAGATAGAGGTAAGATATAGGGATACATGATGAAGGAGGTATGAAAAAAGGAGGTTATAATGGAGATATGATGATGGGAGTTATGGAAAAGAAAGGTAAAATAGATGGAGTTATGATAGATTGAGATAAGAATGGAGGGATGATAGATGGAGCTATGATAGATGGAGATATGATAGATGGAGATATGATAGATGGAGGTATGATAGATAGAGATATGATAGATGGAGGTATGATAGATGGAGGTATGATGGAGCTATGATAGATGGAGGTATGATAGATGGAGGTATGATGGAGCTATGATAGATGGAGGTATGATAGATGGAAGGATGATAGATGGAGCTATGATAGATGGAGGTATGACAGATGGAGCTATGATAGATAGAGGTATGATAGATGGAGGTATGATAGATGGAGGTATGATAGATGGAGGTATGATAAATGGAGGTATGATAGATGGAGATATGATAAAAGGAGGTATGATAGATGGAGGTATGATAAATGGAGCTTTGATAGATGGAGGTATGATAGATGGAGCTATGATAGATGGAGGTATGATACATGGAGCTATGATAGGTGGAGGTATGATAGCTGAAGGTATGATGGATGGAGGTATGATGGAGGTATGATGGATGGAGGTATGATGGAGCTAAGATAGATGGAGGTATGATAGATGGAGGTATGATAGATGGAGGAATGATAGATGGAGGTATAATAGATGGAGCTATGATAGGTGGAGGTATGATAGATGGAGCTATGATAGATGGAGGTATGATAGATGGAGGTATGATGGATGGAGGTATGATGGAGCTATGATAGATGGAGCTGTGATAGATGGAGGTATGATGGATGGAGGTATGATGGAGGCATGATACATGGAGGTATGATAGATGGAGGTATGATAAATGGAGCTGTGATAGATGGAGGTATGATAGATGGAGCTATGATAGATGGAGGTATGATAGATGGAGCTTTGATAGGTGGAGGTATGATAGATGGAGGTATGATAGATGGAGCTATGATAGATGGAGGTATGATAGATGGAGGTATGATAGCTGAAGGTACGATAAATGGAGGCATGATGGATGGACGTATGATGGAGCTATGATAGATGGAGATGTGATAGATGGAGGTATGATGGATGGAGGTATGATGGAGGCATGATAGATGGAGGTATGATAGATGGAGGTATGATAGATGGAGGTATGATAAATGGAGGTATGATAGATTGAGCTATGATAGATGGCGTTATGATGGATGGAGGTATGATATATGGAGGTATGATAGATGGAGGTATGATAAATGGAGGTATGATAGATGGAGCTATGATAGATGGAGGTATGATAGATGGAGGTATGATATATGGAGGTATGATAGATGGTGGTATGATAGATAGAGGTATGATAGACAGAGGTATGATAGATGGAGGTATGACAGATGGAGGTATGATAGAAGGAGGTATGATAGATGGAGCTATGATAGATGGAGGTATGATGGAGCTATGATAGATGGAGGTATGATAGATGGAGGCATGATAGATGGAATTATGATAGATGGAGGTATGATAGCTGAAGGTATGATAGAAGGAGGTATGATGGATGGAGGTATGATGGATGGAGGTATGATGGTGCTATGATAGATGGAGCTGTGATAGATGGAGGTATGATAAATGGAGGTATGATAGATGGAGCTATGATAGATGGAGGTATGATGGATGGAGGTATGATGGAGCTATGATAGATGGAGCTATGATAGATGGAGCTAAGATAGATGGAGGTATGATATATGGAGGTATGATAGATAGAGGTATGATAGATGGAGGTATGATAGATGGAGCTATGACAGATAGAGCTTTGATAGATGGAGCTATGATAGATGGAGGTATGATGGAGCTATGATAGATGGAGCTGTGATAGATGGAGGTATGATGGATGGAGGTATGATGGAGGCATGATAGATGAGGTATGATAGATGGAGGTATGATAGATGGAGGTATGATAGATGAGGTATGATGGATGGAGGTATGATGGATGGAGGTATGATGGAGCTATGATAGATGGAGCTGTGATAGATGGAGGTATGATGGATGGAGGTATGATGGAGGCATGATAGATGGAGGTATGATAGATGGAGGTATGATAAATGGAGGTATGATAGATGGAGCTATAAAGATGGAGGTATGATGGAGGTATGATAGATGGAGGTATGATAGCTGAAGGTATGATGGATGGAGGTATGATGGATGGAGGTATGATGGAGCTATGATAGATGGAGCTGTGATAGATGGAGGTATGATGGATGGAGGTATGATGGAGGCATGATAGATGGAGGTATGGTAGATGGAGGTATGATAAATGGAGGTATGATAGATGGAGCTATAAAGATGGAGGTATGATGGAGGTATGATAGATGGAGGTATGATCGATGGAGGTATGATCGATGGAGGTATGATAGATGGAGGTATGATGAATGGATGTATGATGGATGGAGGTATGATGGAGCTATGATAGATGGAGCTGTGATATATGGAGGTATGATGGATGGAGGTATGATGGAGGCATGATAGATGGCGTTATGATAGATGGAGGTATGTTAAATGGAGGTATGGTAGATGGAGCAATTATAAATGGAAGTATGATGGATAGAGTTGAGCGATACCGTCCGATACTTCAAAGTATCGTATCGGATGGTATCGGCCGATCTTTAAAAAAAGTATCGGTATCGCCGATTCCGATACCGGAAGTCCCATTCAAGTCTATGGGACTTCCGGTATCGGAATAAGAAAAACCCTTTCCTGCCCTTGTACAGCCTCTCTGGGGTCTGTACGGGCCTTTCGGGGGGCTGTGCCGGCCTGCCAGGGGGTCTGTGCAGGCTCCGGTGGTCTGTGCCGGCCTGCCGGTGGTCTGTGCAGGCTCCGGGGGGCTGTGCCGGCCTGCCGGGGGGCTGTGCCGGCCTGCCGGGGGGCTGTGCAGGCTCCGGGGGGCTGTGCCGGCCTGCCGGGGGGCTGTGCAGGCTCCGGGGGGCTGTGCCGGCCTGCCGGGGGGCTGTGCCGGCCTGCCGGTGGTCTGTGCCGGCCTGCCGGTGGTCTGTGCAGGCTCCGGGGGTCTGTGCAGGCATCGTCCGATGGGACTACAAGTCCCATCGGGCGATGCCTGCTACCATGACAGTGATTGACACATTAGCCAATGATGGGACAGTAGTAGTCCCATCATCCGGCTAATGTGTTAAATGTAAAAAAAAAAAAAAAAAAATACTACATACATACTACATGCATACTACATACATGCTACATTCATACTACATACTACATACATGCTACATTCAACCTACATAAATACTACATGCAACATACATACTACATATATACTACATGCATGCTACATACATACTGCATGCTACATACATACCACATATATACTACATACATACTACATGCATGCTACATGCTACATACATAACACATATATACTACATGCATGCTACATACATACTACATGCTACATACTACATATATACTACATGCATGCTACATACATACTACATGCTACATACTACATATATACTACATGCATGCTACATACATACTACATGCTACATACATACTACATATATACTACATACATACTACATACATACTACATGCATGCTACATGCATGCTACATACATACCACATACATAACACATATATACTACATGCATGCTACATACATACTACATGCTACATACATACCATATACATACTACATGCATGCTACATACATACTACATGCATGCTACATACATACTACATGCTACATACATACTACATATATACTACATGCATGCTACATACATACTACATGCTACATACATACTACATATATACTACATGCATGCTACATACTACATGCTACATACATACTACATATATACTACATGCATGCTACATACATACTACATGCATGCTACATACATACTACATGCTACATACATACCACATGCATACTACATATATACTACATGCATGCTACATACATACTGCATGCTACATGCATGCTACATACATACTACATACATACTACATGCTACATACATACCACATATATACTACATACATACAATACATTCATACAATACATACATAGACATACAGTACATATAACATAGAGTAACATACTTACCAATACTTGTCACATTGTTCCCCGAAGCCATTGTCTTTTCCGGAATAAATATTAACATAACAAACCACAAAAATACTCACCCACGATCCGAAGCAGTCCACGAGTGTGTCCCATGACGATCTTGGGTAGAGAACTGCAGCATCAGCTGATGCTGCCGTTCTCTACGGGCTGCAGGAATCCAATGACGGAAGGTAGGTATCCTTCCGCACTGTATTCCTCCGCCACTTAAAAAAAAAAAAAGTCCCTAGTCTCACTTTATGCCATTGCTGTGTGGGAATTTCTAATATTTATTCCGGAAAAGACAATGGCTTCGGGGAACAATGTGACAAGTATTGGTAAGTATGTTACTCTATGTTATATGTACTGTATGTCTATGTATGTATTGTATGAATGTATTGTATGTATGTAGTATATATGTGGTATGTATGTAGCATGTAGTATGTATGTAGTATGTATGTAGCATGCATGTAGCATGTAGTATGTATGTAGCATGCATGTAGTATATATGTAGTATGTATGTAGCATGCATGTAGTATATATGTAGTATGTATGTAGCATGTATGTAGTATGTATGTGGTATGTATGTAGCATGTAGTATGTATGTAGCATGCATGTAGTATATATGTAGTATGTATGTAGCATGTAGTATGTATGTAGTATGTATGTGGCATGTAGTATGTATGTAGCATGCATGTAGTATGTATGTAGCATGCATGTAGTATGTATGTAGTATGTAGCATGTATGTAGTATGTATGTGGTATGTATGTAGCATGTAGTATGTATGTAGCATGCATGTAGTATATATGTAGTATGTAGTATGTATGTAGTATGTATGTGGTATGTATGTAGCATGTAGTATGTAGCATGCATGTAGCATGCATGTAGTATGTATGTAGCATGCATGTAGTATGTATGTAGTATGTATGTAGTATGTATGTAGCATGCAGTATGTATGTAGCATGTATGTAGCATGTATGTAGTATATATGTAGTATGTATGTAGTATATATGTAGTATGTATGTAGTATATATGTAGTATGTATGTAGCATGTAGTATGTATGTAGCATGTAGTATGTATGTAGCATGCATGTAGTATGTATGTAGCATGCATGTAGTATGTATGTAGCATGTATGTAGTATGTATGTAGTATATATGTAGTATGTATGTAGTATGTATGTAGCATGTAGTATGTATGTAGCATGCATGTAGTATGTATGTAGTATTTTTTTTTTTTTTTTTTAACATTTAACACATTAGCCGGATGATGGGACTACTACTGTCCCATCATTGGCTAATGTGTCAATCACTGTCATGGTAGCAGGCATCGCCCGATGGGACTTGTAGTCCCATCGGACGATGCTTGCACAGACCCCCGGACATCAGCACAGCCCCCCGGCAGGCCGGCACAGCCCCCCGGCAGGCCGGTACAGACCCCCACAGGGTGCACAGACCACCGGCAGGCCGGCACAGCCCCCTGGCAGGCCGGTACAGACCCCCACAGGGTGCACAGACCACCGGCAGGCCGGCACAGCCCCCCGGCAGGCCGGTACAGACCCCGGGCAGTCCACACAGCCCCCCGGCAGGCCGGCACAGCCCCCCGGCAGGCCGGCAGAGACCCCCGGAAGGCCCGAAATGACGGCGCATCATGATGCGCACACACCGCGCATCATGATGACGTCAGTCTGTCAATCAACTTTGAACTTCCGATTCCGATGCCGAATTCCGATATTGAAAAAATATCGGAAGTCGGTATCGGAATTCCGATACAGCAAGTATCGGCCGATACCCGATACTTGCGGTATCGGAATGCTCAACACTAATGATGGATGGAGATATGATGGAGGTATGATAGATGGAGGTATGATAGATGCAGGTATGATGGAGCTATGATTGAAGGAGGTATGATAGATGGATCACCACCCTGATCTCCTCACTAGCCAACAACCCCAAGAAACTTTTTGACACTTTTCACTCCCTCCTCAGGCCAAAAGCACAAGCCCCTATCACAGACATTTGTGCTGATGACCTGGCCTCCCACTTTACAGAAAAAATAGAAAATATCCGTCAGGAAATCTGCTCCCAACCACCAAGTGCTGTGACTCCCATCCCTTCCTGCATCTCCCCTGGCTCACTTTCCACATTTGATCCCATCACAGAAGAAGAAGTCTCCAGACTCCTCTCTTCTTCTCGTCCGACTACATGCACTACCGACCCCATTCCCTCACATCTCCTCCAGTCTCCAGTCGTCACAACCCACCTAACTACAATCTTTAATCTCTCCCTCTCCTCGGGCATTTTCCCATCCTCCTTCAAACACGCCATCGTTACTCCATTACTAAAGAGACCTGCTCTCGACCCATCCTGCACAAACAACTACAGACCAGTCTCCAATCTCCCCTTCATCTCTAAACTTTTGGAGCGCCTAGTTTACTCCCGCCTTACCCGTTACCTCTCCACTCACTCCCTTCTAGACCCTTCACAGTCCGGCTTCCGCCCCCTACATTCGACTAAAACTGCACTCATCAAAGTGACCAATGACCTTCTGACAGCAAAATGTAACGGTGACCACTCTCTGCTCATTCTTCTGACCTACCTGCAGCTTTTGATACTGTTGACCACCATCTCCTACTCCATAGGCTCCAGTCACTAGGCATTAAGGACACTGCACTCTCCTGGTTCTCTTCCTATCTCTCTGACCGCTCCTTCAGTGTTTTGTTCTCTGGCTCCACGTAATCTCCTCTTCCTCATGCTGTCGGGGTACCTCAGGGCTCAGTCCTTGGCCCCCTTCTCTTCTCTCTCTACACAGCCCCAATTGGACAGACCATCAGCAGATTTGGCTTTCGGTACCATCTTTATGCTGATGACACACAACTATATACGTCATCCCCCGACCTTACCCCCTCTGTACTACAGAACGCCAGTGACTGTCTGTTCGCAGTCTCCAATATCATGTCCACTCTCTATCTGAAACTCAACCTCTCCAAAACTGAACATCTTCTGCTCCCACCATCTACTAACCTCCCTAAATCTGACATTTCCCTCTCTGTGGGTGGTACCACAATAACTCCCCGGCAGCAGGCGCGCTGTCTGGGTGTTATGTCTGACACCAATCTCTCCTTCACATCCCATATACAATCTCTTGCCCGCTCTAGCCGCTTACACCTAAAGAACATCTCTAGAATCCGCCCTTTTCTCACCATGGAAACAACAAAAACCCTCACTGTAGCATTGATCCACTCCCGCCTGGATTACTGCAACGCTCTATTAATTGGCCTCCCCCTCACTCGACTATCCCCTCAACTGTCCATACTTAATGCAGCAGCCAGAGTCGTCCATCTGGCTAATCGGTACTCGAACGTGTCCGCTCTTCGTCAGTCCTTACATTGGCTGCCCATTCATTATAGGATCCAATTCAAAGTACTTGTTCTCACCCACAAAGCTCTCCACAGTGCGGCACCCCCTACATCTCCTCCCTCATTTCTGTCTATCGGCCTAGCCGATCGCTGCGCTCTGCAAACAACTTTCGACTAACCTCTGCACTAATCCGTACCTCCAACTCCCGACTCCAAGACTTTGCCGTGCTGCTCCTATCCTCTGGAATGCTCTACCCCAAGAAATTAGGACTAACCACAATTTGCATAGTTTTAGGCGCTCCCTCAAAACACATTTGTTCAGAGCGGCCTATCACATTCACTAATCAAAGTCATTCTATGTGTAAGTGTGCGTGTGTAGCCCATTCACTATCTCCATCCATCCTTCACTCCCTCAAGATGGCTGGACCTTCATTGTAAATATACAATTGTAAATACACACCTGTACTTTGTATCTCCCTCACCTCATGGTAGATTGTAAGCTCTCACGAGCAGGGTCGTCTTATTTCGTCTTATTTTGCCTTAATTATTGTATTATTAACGTTGTTACTTATGACTTGTGTTTTGAAACTGTAAAGCGCTGCGGAATATGATGGCGCTATATAAATAAAGATTATTATTATTATTATTATTATTATTATTATTATGGAGGCATGATAGCTGAAGGTATGAGATGGAGGTATGATGGATGGAGGTATGATGGATGGAGGTATGATGGAGCTATGATAGATGGAGGTATGATGGATGGAGGTATGATGGAGGCATGATAGATGAGGTATGATAAATGGAGTTATGATAAATGGAGGTATGATAGCTGGAGCTATGATAGATGGCGGTATGATGGATAGAGGTATGATGGAGGTATGATAGATGGAGGTATGATAAATGGAGCTATGATAGATGGAGGTATGATAGATGGAGGTTTGATAGATAGAGCTATGATAGATGGAGCTATGATAGGTGGAGCTATGATAGGTGGAGGTATGATAGGTGGAGGTATGATAGATGGAGGTACGATGGATGGAGGTATGATGGATGGAGGTATGATGGAGCTATAATAGATGGAGGTATGGTGGATGGAGGTATGATAGATGGAGGTATGATAGATGGAGGTCTGATAGATGGAGCTATGATAAATGGAGCTGTGATAGATGTAGGTATGATAGATGGAGGTATGATAGATGGAGCTATGATAGATGGAGGTATGATAGATGGAGCTATGATAGATGGAGGTATGATAGATGGAGGTATGATAGCTGAAGGTATGATGGATGGAGGTATGATGGAGCTATGATAGATGGAGCTGTGATAGATGGAGGTATGATAAATGGAGCTATGATAGATGGAGCTATGATAGATGGAGGTATGATATATGGAGGTATGATAGATTGAGCTATGATAGATGGAGCTATGATAGATGGAGGTATGATAAATGGAGCTATGATAGATGGAGCTATGATAGATGAAGCTATGATTGATGGAGCTATGATAGATGGAGGTATGATAAATGGAGCTATGATAGATGGAGGTATGATATATGGAGGTATGATAGATGGAGCTGTGATAGATGGAGCTATGATAGATCGAGCTATGATAGATGGAGCTATGATAGATGGAGCTATGATAGATGGAGGCATGATAGATGGAGGTATGATAGATAGAGGTAAGATGGAGCTATGATAGATGGAGCTATGATAGATGGAGGTATGATAAATGGAGCTATGATAGATGGAGCTATGATAGATGGAGGTATGATAAATGGAGCTATGATAGATGGAGGTATGATATATGGAGGTATGATAGATGGAGCTGTGATAGATGGAGCTATGATAGATGGAGCCATGATAGATGGAGGTATGATAGCTAGAGGTAAGATGGAGCTATCATAGATGGAGCTATGATAGCTGGAGGTATGATAGATGGAGCTGTGATAGATGGAGCTATGGTAGATGAAGCTATAATAGATGGAGCTATGATAGTTGGAGCTATGATAGATGGAGGAAAGATAGCTGAAGGTATGATAGATGGAGGTATGATGGATGGAGGTATGATGGAGCTATGATAGATGGAGGTATGATAGATGGAGCTATGATAGATGGGTGTTGTGAACTCATTTTCTGGTTTACCTCTGGCTTCTGGTGAGGATGCTGGAGCTGGCTGTATTGACAAAGGAGTCGTGAGTTCTTCATCCGGGCTCCCTCTAGTGGTGACAGTAGGTAATGAAGCTGATCTAAATGGCAGAGACCTGTCACCTGAGGAGGAGGACTGTGAGTGGACATCAGGAGTCTCTGACTGGATTTAAGACAGCCGACTCCCTAATTTTGTGCTGGTGAGTTTTTCCTGCCCTGAGGTTCTGGTTTCCAGTTCTGTTCCTGCCTTCTCAAGCTAAGTGTGCTCTGCTATTTTTTCACATGAGATTTGGTCTAGTTTACTCAGTTTTTGTGGTCAGCCAGCCCCTGCTGGGACTGTGTTGAATTTCCATTCTTATGTCTCTGTTTATGCCAGTTTGCTTTTTGTCCCTGATCAGATTGGTCTCTTTTTGCTCTGTCTTCAGAATATACCAGAGTGCTGATATAGGGAATTGAAGTCTAGCGACTTCAGGGTTTTTGTTATCAGAAAGTGTTGGACATTTTTTTGGCAGGGTTTTGTGCATGATTGCAGACAGCGTCTTTCCTTTCCTGTCCTTTCTAGTCAGTGTGGGCCCCATCGTTTGCTCAGCCTATTTTTCTATCTGTGTTTGTGTTTTCATGTTGTCTCACCGTCAATACATCTTTGGGGGCTGTCTATTGCTTTGGGGTCTGCTCCGGGGCAGTTTAGATTTCCCCTTTTCTTGCTTTAGGCTTATTTAGTTCTTCGGCTGTGACGAAGTGTCTAGGATCATCATAGGACGCTCCACGGCTACTGCTAGTTGTGTGGATAGGATCAGGGGTCTGCAATCCACTTAGTTACCAACATCTCTGGTTTTCTGTGGCTTAGCTTGTTTTTGTTTTTCCTCCTAGGTGATTCATTTATAACAGATGGGGCTATGATAGATGAAGCTATGGTCGATGGCACTATGATAGATGGAGGTATGATGGATGGAGCTATGATAGATGAAGCTATGATAGATGGAGCTATGATAGATGGAGCTATGATAGATGGAGCTATGATAAATGGAGCTGTGATAGATGGAGCTGTGATAGATGGAGCTATGATAGATAGAGCTATGATAGATGGAGGTATGATAGATGGAGGTATGATGGATGGAGGTATGATGGAGCTATGATAGATGGAGCTGTGATAGATGGAGCTATGATAGATGGAGGTATGATAGATGGAGCTATGATAGATGGGGCTATGAAAGATGAAGCTATGGTCAATGGCGCTTTGATAGATGGAGGTATGATGGATGGAGCTATGATAGATGGAGCTATGATAGATGAAGCTATAATAGATGGAGCTATGATAGATGGAGCTATGATAGCTGAAGGTATGATAGATGGAGGTATGATGGATGGAGGTATGATGGAGCTATGATAGATAGAGCTGTGATAGATGGAGCTATGATAGATGGAGCTATGATAGATGGAGCTATGATAGATGAAGCTATGGTAGCTGGCGCTATGATAGATGGAGGTATGATGGATGGAGCTATGATAGATGAAGCTATGATAGATGGAGCTATGATAGATGGAGCTATGATAGATGGAGGTATGATATATGGAGGTATGACAGATGGAGGTATGATATATGGAGGTATGATAGATGGAGGTATGATATATGGAGGTATGATAGATAGAGGTAAGATGATAAAGGTGTAATGAATGAATGAATATTAAAGGAAGGAATAGAGAAGGAAGGTATTACAGATAGAGGCACGAGGAAGGGAGGTATGATAGGTAAATGTATGATGATTGTATGAAAGAATGAACGTCAGCTCTCACTTCTAGGATTTGATTGCATGGACACTTGCTGTGCAGCAAGGCAAAAGGCAGTAAATAAGTAAAGGTCCTGCATCCAAATCTTCTGTTAAATGTCCGTTTTTATTGTAACAAATTCATGAGAAATAAAGAAGTTGCGGCTTCATAAAAAATTAAAACCAGGGCAGACGCGATCAGACGATCTTATTCATTGCATAGATAATGAAAAAGTTTCCTCGGCATTTCCTGTGGGCCGATCTAAATCCACCTCCACCAATCCGCACTAGGATTGATGTCCCCATTAAGACACATTTCTGAACATTGCCATTATGTGTCTGAGCAGAATGCTTGGATGCTGCCGAGACGTCCCTTGAAAGATTATAGAAGAAGGCATCTCTGAGATGTCGTTAATAAGACACTACATAAAAGCTCGGCGGCATCCAAGCATTTTGCTCGGGGTCTTAACATTTGGTTGCATTTGATTAGGTTTCTTAGGTTTCACATGTGCTTCTTAATGGAGACATCGATTCTTGGGCGGATCGGTGGAGGTGCTTTTTCGACGGCGAATATCGTTCTGAAAAATGGTGGCATGATGAAGAAAGGTATAATACCGGCATGATGAGCTGAAATATGAATGGAGGTATAAAGTAATGGTGGTACGGTGAATGGAGCCATGAGAAAGGAAAATATGATGAATGAAGGAGTGAACTTTATGGATTTTTTGTACATTGATCTAACATTACAATGGAAACAAAATGTCCTTTTTTGCCGTACATGGGTCTGAAATGTGATCAAATTAGATTACTGAAAAGAGCTGAAATGCCATTTTTCTGCACAGTTCCAGGGTGGGCCGGTGCTGACCAGAAAATATGCTATAGGGGGCTTGGATTTTAGTATCCTTTAGGTCTTCACTTTCTGATTGTTGTAGGTCTTTTTCCAAACACACACAGACACTCAGAACTACCACAAATACAAAGATGAGATGATAGGGCACTTGGTCCTGAACGTCAAGGACCCCTTATCAAGACTTTTCATATCAGATTTGTACTTTAATTCACTTTTATCCCCGATCTACACAGCTCCCAGATTACATAATGGCAGAAATTACAGAGAAATACAGGAATTGCTTCTTTTCTGCCCTTTGTCATTATTTTCCGTCATGTAACTTTCTGTAACAACTTCACTAAAAACATATTTGAAAAATTCAAAAATATAAACATTTAGCTACAGCTAACGATGTCCCCTCTTCTCCTTCCCCCCATCACCCCCATCACTGGCCCTTACCTGGGGTCCCGTTTTGATTTTACGTCTCTTTCCTTATCCTCTGTGCTTTCCCTTCTTGATTTGGATCAGTTGTTGCCCACAAAGAGCAGAAGAGTTTAGTTATATTTTCTGTCCCTTTGCAGTTATCTGAATCACAACAAGCTGTCATGTCAAGGTGGGGTAGGGATAACTGGGCGGCGAGAACTTGAGCATTGACAAACAAGAGGGACAATAGACAATGAGACGTCATCAGTGATGGTGTGATAACCTGCAGGAATGTGGGATGCAGTCACGCACGGGGAGGCAGAGCAAGGGTTAAACAGGTTTATTTACAGGGGGATGTGCGACATGCAGGGAGTGAGGGATTGCAGGGTGACGGAGAGGAATGGGGCAGAACTGGAAGGTTGGCAGGGTAGGTGAGGGATGAACGAGAGTTCAGTAATAAAGAGGTTAAACTTATCAGACTGTAGTCTTCTGTTGTGAGGAAGTACAGGGTTCCAACGTTGGCACCGGCAACAGCGGCTTGGTCGTCTTGACGCAGTCTCTGATAGGTGGGGATACAACGGTGACACCAACAACAGCGGCACATGCAGTCTCTCAAGTCTCTGACCACGATGAATAAACGGCCTCCAGGGGAAAACAACAGGATGCTGGGCAGTGAGAGGGGGTCCTGCTCTCACCCCTCATAGTCACAAGTCCACACTCAGAATGTGTCACCGCAGGATCGATGCAGCGCTCCTCGGTCAGTCCAGATACTACTCTCAGGAGCTTAGGTCTGTCTCTGCGCACGCCAGACCTGCACGCAGTAGTGACTGTCTCAGGCTTGTCAGGGGAGTCTACCCCGGTCATGGAGGCTGGTGGGTACATGTTCACACAAAGGGCGTTCACCGCGTACTGTGTCTGTCTCAGTCCTCAGCCGGAGGGGTCTTTCGAGTATGCGGTCACTCTTGGGCAGAGCGGGTGTGGCACTCACTGTCTCATAGTGTTCGGCACCTGGCTTAGCTTCACACGGCTCCGCACACTCCGCTCTGCTGATACGGCTACGTTCTGCTGGCACAGCTAATCCCCCCCCAGCACCACAGCTCCTATTCTAGACAGCAGCAGCATGGCCTGTCACAGGGCCAGCACTCTCTGGAGGGGGGGGCAGAGCACGCTCTTCTCTGCTCTGCGCGCTGCACTTACTTGGCGCCAACTCCTGCTGCAGCGCGCACTTTTCCTTCTTATACCCCTGTGTCAGCGTGCTCTCCCTAAGCTCTCCCCGCCCCCTCCTGTCAACAGGAATCCCCGTCTCTCTCCTCCTTCCCTCCTGCCGCAGGGGAAGGTCCGCCTCACTCAGGCTTCCCCCCCCCCGTAAACAGAGGATGCAGCCCTTTCAGTTCCGGACCAGACATGCAGGTCCGGTCTACCTCCTTACAGTGGAATGCACCGATGAAAAAAATTGATCCTAAAATGGAAAAATCACATCTTGAACACTAAAAAAAATTAAATAATGGTGGGGACTGCCCTTCTTGCATTACTAAACCCTAAGGAGGACCTGGTGTTTGATTGAACTCCTTGCTTGCAGTGTGTTTGGAGATGGGGAACCCTGTACAGGCTGTCACCAGCCATGAAGAAAACTGAAGAAAGTCCTCCAGACCCAACTGATAAAAACTTCGGCATCTGCCTCCATGTATTGTCTTCAAATAGTTAATAAGACTGCTCACCTTATAGCAAGGTTTACTCGCCAAGTAATGTGTCACTGTGACCCCCATCAGAGCATCTCTGTCTATTATTAGATTTTCTCAGGTATTCTTTCATTGGTAGTCCAGGAGACGTGTAGGAGATGTGTAGGCGCCGGCCAGGGATGTGTCACACACATACAGTCACATTCTTCAGGTTACCGGCTATGCTCACCAGCAAGGCGACAAAAACTGAATTCAAATTTTATTTTTTCCCCCTTTTTCCCAAGAGCGATAACTTCTCTCATTTTTCCATCCCGATATCAATGCGGGTGGCTTTTTTTTTCTTGCTGGACAAGCTCTTGTTTGGGATCACACCATTTATTTTACCATATAATTAATAGGAAGATTAAAAAAAAAAACAAATATGAAAAAAAAATTTAATTCTGCTATGGGTTTCATTTTTATGGCATTCATTGTGCTGGAAAGAATGATCTGGTAACAGAATCTACTGTACTGAGCTGGAGCATTACACATTTTTTCATATTAACGGTTTTTGTTTTTTCATGGATGGAGCTGTCTGAGGACTTGTTTCTTTTGAGTGATGAGCTACAGTTTTTATTGGTACAAGTTAGCGGTATAGTTAATGGTTTAATCGCTTTTTATTGCAGTTTATATAGTGGAACATTTTTCTTTTTTTGTAGCAATATCATTTTTGAATTTTTTTTTTTTCACCTTTTATTTTTTTTTTATAATCCCACTTGTACGATCACTCACCTTAATTGCAGAATTTCAGTGTATTGCACCTGTCAGTGATAGTGACAGGATCTAATCGTGAACCACTGATATAAAACACTAATTAGAAAGCAACAGCAGGATCTAGGTGTGTCTCCATCTCACTCTCACTTTGTTTCTCCTTTCCCACTCTCCATACGCCTAGCAGCAGAATTTGATCCCTCAATGAGCTGGAAGTTGTTCTTCTTTTGACCATGATTTATTATACTGTAGATGTTTTTCAGAATAAATGATGAGGTCAGCAGTAAGGGGGAAGAGCTGAAGTTAATAAAAAAAAATATTTCTCTGATAAAGATATATTACAAAATTTCTTATATACACTTGGAATTTTGAAGGCCCCTGAATTTTACAGGACTGGAGTTGCAACGGTTTCAGGTCACTTTTGTCATGGGTATTTTTTGTAGAAACTGATATAAATATTGGTTAGCATGTATGCAAAGTCCTTATGACAAGTCTGAATTTTCATAATAACACAATATAGGAAGATTTTTCAATGTGGAACAAAAGCTTCATACTTCACTGATTACCATAGTATCCAACTATGAGAAAGCATTTTAAGCTAAAAGTACTTTTGACCTAAGTCATAAGGAATAACAGAAAAAGCTTCATTGGTCGTGCTGCAGCCACGTCTTTGGCAAGACCATAATAAATGCTAATATGGGCAGAACAACATGATACTGATTAACTTGCAAGGGGTGTTTTTTAACCCCATTACAGTCCCCTTCATATGTGAACATGCAAGGGGGGAAATGTACCATGCAGCTTGCTGCCCTTATAAAACAAGAACAGCAAGTACAATTATATAATTGACAATACAAATCAATACAGATACCGTGATGCCTTATATTCAAATCATCCAGCATTTTATTAATTATTAATTATTTACTTATATTATAGCACCAGTATATTGCGTAGTGATATACATAGGGTTGAACCATTCAAATCAGTTAAAACCCCAACAAAGCTTACAATCTCACACCCCAGCAATAATGTGTTGTCTGCAGGATTTGCCAATGCTCAGAGTGGGTGAAAAAAAATAAATTAAAATGGATTGATCACCTCCTCAATTTGCTGCTACTCCTGTTCTCTCATTGCACAGAATTTCCACCTTGTCAATTTCCATTTTAATATTGGAAATGCCATCTCAGCCAATCATTGTTAGGCACCAGGATTCTCCCTCTGCACAAAGTAGATGCCAAGGCTTATCTCCCTCTGCGGTCCCCCATTTGGCTTCAACTGCTGCTCAGCAAAGATGTCAGTATCAGCACCTTGCTCAGACTCATGCTGTGCGCTTTGTTACTGCTGACTCTCCAGCTACAGCTATAGTAACTAGCAATAGACAGGGCAGACACCGTTCCTCCTCAATTATGGTCAGCATCCACGTTTTCCTGTGCCCCTGCCCGTTCGTCTTCTGAGTGTGGTGGATTGGGCTGTGAAGGCTCGCGACATCTGGGACTGCACGTAGGATGCCATCAAGCCCTCTAAGGAGAGAATGAGGGTCTCTGCTGATGTGCATCACTGTTCCGCTCCTGTCTTTGCACCCGGGGATTTAGTGTGGCTCTCAGCTCATAGTATCAAGCTTCACGTAGATTCCACTAAATTTGCTCCTCGCTATTTAGGTCCTTTTTAAGTCCTTGAGCAGGCAAATTCTGTAGTGTATCGCCTGCTCTTTCCACCGCACCTAAATATTACCAACACCTTTCACGTCTCCCTCTTGAAACTCGTTCACATGTTTCGGTTTCTTGAGTCTTCTGCTGGGACTACTGGTACATCTTCGGACAAGTTTGAGGTGAACGCGATTGTCGGGTCCAAGGTAGTGCATGGCAAAAATTTTTTTGCTGTCAACTGGAAGGGTCATGGACCGGAAGATAGGACCTGGGAGCCTGTTGAGCACATTCGTGCCCCACAGATTATTGTGACTTTTGAGCAGAGCGAGGCTCACCGGGTGAATAATGATAGGCACCGGGATTCTCTCTCTGTACAAGGTAGATCCAAGCCTTATCTCCCTCTGCGGTGCCCCATTCTGCTTCGACTGCAGTGGAGCCTGCTCAGCAGAGACATCAGTCAGCATCTTGCTCAGACTTGTGCTGTGCGCTTTGCTACTGCTGGCTCTCCAGCTGCAGCTATAGTAACTAGCAATAGGCAGTGGCAATTAGACGTTCCTGAGGCTAAGTCCGGGAATTACAATACTGAGCATGTACGTGAGAGGTGGCGACCTCTCATTGGTGTTCAGTCATCAGCTGCTCCTGTGATGTGGCAGTCCTGGATTGGTCCACGACTAAGGTCCTGTCTGACTGGACTTAAGTACAGTCTATAAAAGGAACCTTGAGGCGCCTGTAGGTGCTCTAAGATCATTTGCGGTCATGTGTGTGTGGGTGGAGACTCTGCCTCTCTGTCGGCGTGTGTGAACGTCCAGTTTTCCTTAGAGAGGCAGGTTTTTCCGTGGCTTGGCCTAGCGCCTCTCGGCCGCATGTGCTGTTAGCACGGGCTGTTTACAGAGCACAGTCAAACCCACTTGCTTTAACCCTTTTGTTTTGGGGAATAGCACACACCTCTTTTGGTACCTCTCAGCCGTTAGCTGAGCTTGGTACTCTTATTTTTGCGCCACTCAGTGGAGCTAAAATAGTTTTATTTTCGTTGCTACTCGGCGTCTAGCTGAGCTGGTATTCCTCAGCCAGTGATCACCCCTCTGAGAAGTTATCAGAGTAGGGTAATCTGCAGTCAGTCCACACAGGGTGATGTTTAACCCCGTGTGTTCTTGGTGATTGCTCGCCACACTGCTCCGCCATTACTCACTAGCAGCAGGTTATCATCTCTGCACAGTGGACCCCGGGTTGCGATCGCACTAAATAAAGTATCTAATAAAGTGTGATCCACCAACCCTAACACACTGGCTACACAAGGGACTCATAAGAAGATATAGAACAGATGCAGCATTGGGATCGATGAGGTGAATACTACTTTTTTAATTCAATTCTAAGCCATTTGGAGGGATTACTCAATGGACAGCTCTTTTAAAGGCAATTACTTTATTAGATTAAAGGTGTGAAGAAGGAACACATAAATTTTCTTATATTTCACTTAAAGGGGTTGTCCACTATGGGATTACCCCTGCAAAAAAAAAAAAACACTGGAAGGCCTTGCTTAACCTGTCACCAGGTTTTCCCCATACAATGTATAGCCACCACTATTAGGGCCTTTTTTTTACATCATACTGGAATGTTGTAAAAAGTCCCCAATCCTCTCTACAGATCCCAGAAAAGAACTTTTATTATACTCACAAATGGGGCATAGTTATAAATCCAAAATCCTAATTGGTTTACTGTAGCCTCCACTGTCGATAATAGACTATAAATCTCAACAATATACCATTCAGAAGGGATAAAGAGGTATGTTTTACTGTTCATGCCTCTTCATCCCTTCTGAATGGTTTATTGTTGGGAGTTATGGTTTATTATCACAAATGGGGCAGTCCGATACGATAGGTGTCTTTGTGTCCCACTGTGACAGTCTTCAGTAAGGATGAGGGGTCTCAAACTGGCCCTGGAGCTGGGACCCTAGCTTTCACTGCCCCGGGGTTACTCTTAAAGGTGGAGAGGCCAGAGTCTCCAACCTTACTATGATCCTGTAAAAACCCTAATCTGTCCCCTCCACCACCACATGAAGCATGTGACAGAAATGAAAGGTAAAACAGACACAAAAACAAATCAGGGATAACAGAAAACCTCTATTATACAAAAACACTAACCAACAATAGGGAGGAGGATAGGGACTGGGAGAAATAAACTAAATGGGAAAAGTACCAGGAGATAAACACACATGTACTACAGCAAACTACAGAACACAACAACTCCAACTACAAACTTCAACTACTTAGCTTTAGCACACAGCACAGGAAGACGAATCTTTCACCGGCAGGGACTAAACACCCAGAGCCTGTATATATAGAGGGAGTAAAGGGTAAGCAGTTGAGAACAACCAGGCTGTATAATCTCAACCAGCATGGAAAGAGTCCTTAAATCTCTCAATGCTGAAGGAAAGGGAAATCCATTTACATTAGGACATGAATCACACGTCTCTAAAGAGGACTGTGATTCATTATCCAACGTGACTGTCCAGCTCCAAGTCTTCCAGGGGGACTTGACACCCTTGTGACACTTTGGTCTTGATCCGGTATCTCCTCTCTTCTTGCAATCGCTGTCTTCTTTGCTTTGTGTGGAAAACGCGTCCTACGTCATCCACACAGTGTTCCCAACGCGTTCCTGCACTGGCGCACTTCTCTCTGCCCTGCTGAGGGCAGAGTAAAAGAATGTAGTGCACATACACTGGCTTTACTTCCAGGTCAGGTCATCAGTGCTCTTTGGACTTTTCATGCGCATGCGTACTTTAGCACTTTGCTTTGTGGGAACGCCAGAGAGACGTTTGTCTGCCCAGAAGCGCGATGGGAACAGTGTGGATGACGTAGGATGGATCATCCAAACTAAGCAGGAAGGGAGGACGGCGATCCTAAGGAAAAAGGATCAAGACCAGAGACGCCCATTAGACTGGACTGTGCCGCAGGTGAGTATAATTAAAGCTGTGGGAAGGGGATTGGGGACTTTTCTACAGCCTACCAGGATGCTGTAATAAAGACCCTAATGGTAGTGGCCTTACTTTATATGGGAAAAACTGGTGACAGGTTCCCTTTAAAATAAAAACAATGGATATTCACCTCCTGGTTTGTGTAACAATGCACTTGTAGTCTATGGCTCCTCTTTTTTTCTCTCCACCCGTACCACTGCCCACTTTGATTGAGTACAGAGATACAGTCTCTGCTGCACAATGTCGCCTTTCTTCTTCTTGTCAATCAAAAAGTAGGGGCGGCACTAGGAGGGAGAATTGATGTGGAGCCATAGACTGCAAGTGCACTGAGAGGACTAAACAATGGACTTCTGGACCTAATTTTCATACCAGTAAAACATTAATTCTGGTGCAACAGTGCAGCGGATGGATCTGTAAAAGGTATTTTTCCTTATGTCCACTGCCCTATGCTGCACTATAAAATAATATTAAAGAAAATAAGAAAGACTTTAAGGGGCCATTTAGGAAGATTTGGAGCATAACATATGGGGTCACTGGTAATACGTTGACTAATTACTGGGATCTATCTGATAACCAGTAGAAAGTCTGGAGAATGTATCATCTTGCACTCAACTTTATTGGATAAGAAATATCTAAAATCACTGGTTTACTGACACTAAATTCATAATACTATGCAAATAAATTATTTCATAAGTGCACAAATTATAACATTATGCAAATTACCATCCCTCTATTAATTGAGCTAGAATTGTTCTCTACTGTAATCTAGGAGGTCTCCAAAACTGGTTCAAGAGACATATCTTGAAGGCACCTTTCTATCCATGGTTCAAGAAATCATCGTCTCAGGCTCACAACATCCTATCATCTTTTTGTAAAAAGAATTTCCATAATATTAGCTTAAGAGACATTCCCTAGTCCAAAACATCTTACCGAGTCTAGGAGACATCCCATAGTCCGGAGACATCCTATGGTTAATCCTACTCTGATAAGATGCTGTCCCTAGTCTAGGAGACATTCCCTGGTCCACGTGGTCTTCTCTAATCCATAAAAAAACCTTCTGTGCACCAAGAAGCCTTCCCTCATCTAAATGATATTCCTTGATCAAATTAATCTTTGGTATTCCAAAAAACATATTCTGATCATATTTAGGTCTACAAAGCTTTCCCTTCTCTAGGAGACATTCCCTGGTCTATGTGGTCTTCCCTAATCCAAAAAACTTACTGTTATCCAAGTAGCCTGTTTGAAAAGATACCCCTCTGTCAAAGTAATCTTTGAAGTAATCTTTGGTAGCCCCAAAAAACCTCCTGATTGTATTTATATCTATGAAGCCTTCATTAGTGTAAGAGACCTGTCCTGGTTCAAATGATCTTCCCCAATCCTAGAATCTATTTTGGCCAAAAAATCTTCCCATATTTAGGATTTACACCCTAGTCCAACAGTTCTGCCCTAGCCTAAGTGTCCTTCAATCACCAAGAAAGACAATCTTGTCCAAGAAGCCCTCTGTAGTTGCTGCCCCAACAGACTGAATCTGATGGAATAGAAATGCCCTGGTCGATAGGACCTTCCCCCAATCTAAAATACCCTCTTGGTCCATATAACGTGCCCCAAAAAATAATAGTAATCCAAAAAAGACAATCTGGTCCAAGAAGCCTTCTGTAGACTGGGACCTTAATGTTGTTCCAAGACTTTTCCTGACAGAAGAGAATTACCCTTCCCATGATATAAAACACCCTTGTGGTCCAAATAACTTACTAAAAAAAATAGTTGTTTCCTATTTTGCTTCATTAGCAGACAAAGGTGAATGACAGGCTCAATATATTTGCAAATGTATACCCAGGAGGATGCACAGACGATGTAGCCGATGCCACCGTCATGTCCCATGCATCCACAAAACCAACATTGATCCCCTGAAAAACCTCCTTGAGGACCAGATACTGAGTGTAGCCATGGAAGTCCCCTCGCCTTTCCGGCGGGGCAAAGGTCTCTCTTGTATTTTCAGTTTTTATGATGACCTTAGTGGCAGGACTCCTGAGGAACAGTCGCTGCAGAGCTCTGCGGATGTTGACAGCTCGCTGAATGAAAATTTTTAGAGGGAACTGTCTAAAATGTTGTCCCATCGTGATCATAAAAATGGTATCTTTCCCCCCTCCACGCTGGTCAATTTGACAACTGGTGTAGAGGTCCTCCTTGATGTAGTAGAAGCCAGAGTGTTCCAGTGGGAAGCCATGCCTTTTATAGGAAACATATATATCCTTCTCCATATTCATGGCTTCCAGCGTCAGAGACCAACCTGCCCATCCTTTTTTATGGTATCGGAAATATTTCACAACTAAAGGAAACAAACATATCAGTAAGGGAAGATGATCATACAAAAGTATGATATAAATGAAGACGACCACTGTCTAAAAATCCAACTAGGACAAATGGCCATCATAGAAGGAGGGCTGTTCCACAGAACCCCCTCAGTGAACAAGAGAGGACCTCTAAGTTAGACTGTCTCCCTCTCTGGTGGTCCCAGTCCATCCATGTACTACAAGCTTGGTCAGTCATCTTAAAGCCACCATGTTATTCTACAATTCTTCTGCATTTGGAAACATCAGAGGGAAAATGTGTGGCTGAAAGGAACATCCTTGGGGGATTCCAAAACCTGGACCCATTGCTCTTATAGATGGGCTATCATCATGAGAAAACTAATTTGGAGGAGATTTTTGATTTACATTGTTAAGCCTAGATCTATGTGAAAAATTAGGCAAATTTTGGTGCATTTTGGCTCATAACTTTGCAGTTCTAGACTTATTTATTCTATGGTTTAGACACTTTTTGTGGCTCATTCCTAGAGCAGACGTGACTTAGGGAAAATGAGAGCAATTTATGGAAATAACAATATTAGAGGGGCTTTGCTTAAATTGCAAAGTGCTGGAAAAAAAATAATTAACTTTGCAATTTTTTTCTCCATTTTCAAGAACAGAGGGTATTTTTAATTCTATTATTTACTGCTCCTCAGCACAGTTATCAGCCACCTCTGCAGTCTATAAGTGGTGGCCAGTCTTCTAGGCAAGAAGCGTAGCACTTACAAGCTCTTTCTGGAGCTTGAGGGCGCTGTTCTGAAGGTCCTCATACTGCTGGATCCTTAGTGCTCCTGTTGCTGTCAATAGATAAATACAAGAGAAAAATACAAAAGAAAACAGGTGTGATCCTTACTCTGGATTCCCTCGGTGAAGTGCATGATGAACTGACGTAACGTGGAGTCTCCGATCAGAAAGAGTTTCTTCCCCTGCAGACATTTGGTAAAGTTGTCGGCCGTCGTGTAAACCGTCATGTTACAGTAAAGTGGATTCCAGATCTGATTGTAGTAGTAACCGCTCGGGACAGGGGAGATCATTCCTGGCTGACACTTTGGCTTTGGGTCATTTACTGTGGCTGGAAAAGATCCAAGAAATTATATATGGTAGATTTAAAAAAAAAATTTAAATCAATTTTTTTCGCTCCTACGAAAAACTTACTGTAGCATTGGGTCACCATGATAGGCGAAATTTGTGGGAGTTGTACACCAATATTTGACCTTTAAAACAGGAATGATAAAAATAATTATGATATTTTTCTAATAAGTCTACAAAAATATAGAATATTGAAATAAATGTGGGCAGCATGTTTTTTGCTTGCAACTATCACTGTGATCTATAGAGGAACCTGGCGACAAGTGTGTAGTTTCCCTGCAGTGCCCCTAAAGGTGAAGTGAGGTATTACACTGTGTGCATTAAAATCAATGACCTGCCTGTGTATTGCAGGACCGGATGGGTACTCCAGAGCAAGTTAGACTCTTTATAATTGTCCTCTACTTAGATGTGCTCGGTCCTCTAGAGTGAGAGACGCTCATTATAGCCTCTCTCTACTCTACTCTCATTCAGCACTCTATCCTAAAATTAGAGTGGTGCAACGAGACCCTCTTACTGTACATTGACGGAGGATTTGAAAGTAAGTTTCCTAACCCACTTCATTACGTTTTGTGTATACAGCTCCAGTGCAGATCTATAAGCACCAACTGTCATCTTCTACCCTTGAGTCAAGAGTAAAAGATCAATCCAGGAGGAGAAAAAAACAGATTTCTCGGATAGGATACAATAGAAAATTGCTTATTTTCATACGTACTACTAATTTATGAAATAAGAATTGCAATGACGAAATGTTAAAACCATGATGAAAATTGTACCTCTGAAATATTTGCTTTTCCACCAGGGTAAGATATGAGATCTGAAGATCATAACCTCTCATTTCGTTCAGACTTTCACAAGTAAAATTGGGAACTTTGTAGCAGTGGAAGACCTCCTCGTATAGAGGGTCCTTGTATTCGCAGATCTCCTTCCCATCTTCCTCAGAGAGCCTAAAGGCACATTTAGTTACGGCTTCTGCACCAAACTTTTCATATTTCCCTTCGAAGCCAACAACTCCTTGACTGGAATGTCTTGACCTCCAGAGAGCGGCCACTCCTTCACTTGGGTAGAACAACAGGATGTTGACATTGACTTTACCGGCCCAGTACAATGGAAAGTGAACATGGTAGGACCCATTGTTGAAGTCCTCCACGGTTCCTGAAACAGAAGCTCCAAGAGCTGCAGAAACTAGTCTTGGTCTTAAGAAGTCTCCGCCATACCTCTTTCTGTTGCCCAAGTGATCGAACATATCGACCTGGACAACAAAGTCGTCTCCCACACAGTACGTCTCCCGGGGATTGGAAATGGAAATCTTACTGTTCTTTCCATTTGTTGTCTGGTTAAAGAAAGTAAATGACACATTGGGAATCAACTTCTCTATTTTGTCAAATATGGCGTCTACTTCTACTTGGAGCTCAGTTTTTGGTGGAAGGGTCGACTCTTTCGGCAAAGGTTGTCTTCTTTGGTTGGTGTTGGGTGTCAGGCAGGTATGAAGAAAATGTCTCAAAGAATTCTGAAATTCAGAAAATTTGCATCACACAAAGGAATAAAATCGGATTTTGTGGCTAAGAAGAAGTTACTATAGAAAGACAATTGAGTCAAAAATTTGAAGGTGGGTAGACAAGTCTCACCTGGAAATTGTTCTGGTACCAACCAAAGCTTAGAAATATTATGGCAAGGAGAAGTATTGGGATCAATGGGTAACGCATGGTGGTAGGTTCACTCTGAGATCATCGAGCTGCTGGTCCTGACCCTGATCAAGTTCTGCTCCAAATATATATGGTAAAGCTTAGAAAATATTGGAGGATCTTAAGGAAATGAGATGTTATGGAATAAAAAAAACAAATTTGAAGTCTCTTTTTGAAAATTTATCCTTGTTAGGCTACTTTCAGACTAGCGTTCTCAGGCGCAGCACACGACCGCCGCTAAGCTCCACCCCCGGCTGCGCCCCCTCCGGTCAGTTCCTCCTCTGATCGCATGACGCTGCATGCGATCAGTGTACCCTATATTTAGCATTGGGTACGCTGGTCATGCGCTGGCATGATTTTGCCGGCGCTTGGGCCGGCAAAATCATGCCAGCGCGCGACCAGCGTACCCATCGCTAAATATAGGGTACGTGGATCACATGCAGCGTCATGCGATCAAAGGAGGAGCTGACCGGAGGAGGCGCGGCCGAGGGCGGAGCTTAGCGGCGGCCGTGGGAATGAATGTATAAACAAATTATTTAATAAATAGATGAAAAAATTATTGATTCATAAATAATAAATAAGAATGAATGAAACAATTAATGAATATATAAAGATAAAAATGATCGCACAAACAAATGAATAAATAAAGAAATAGATCTACGGATAGAAAAATATGAATTAATTGATGGATTAAACGGTGAATTAACAATAAAAAAAATGAATGAGTGAATAAACGAAACCATAAATGAATGAACGAGAGAATGTGTGAATTTAAGAGAATCAATGAAAAACTGAATGATTTAAAAAGAATTACAAAAAAATAAACTGGGATGGAATGAAAGAAAAAAATGAATAGATGAGAAAGAACAAAAGAAGAAATACTTAAAAATTGAATAAATTAAGTTATAAAATAATTAACGTGGGAAGAAATTTCTTGATGATTGAATGAATGAACGTATGAATCAATAGGGATCAAAGGGAAACAAATACATGAAATAATAAAGAAATACATAAAATAATCAGAAGCGTAAGGATTGATGAGAGTCAAGGCATGTGCAAATTTATGAATAAATAGATGAAACAACGAATGAATTAATTAATTAACTAATGAACATATAAAGCAAGATATAATGCATAAATAAATTACTGAATTAACACACTAATTAAAAAAGTAAAACACGAATGGATGTAATAAAAGCCTAATTTTATTATTTTAGATAAGATAAGATAATCCTTTAATCGTCCCACCATGGGGAAATTCAGAGCATTACAGCAGCAAGGCAGGAACAAGTACAGATACAGATGCATAAAGGCATTACATTGACAGTAGGTAGGTACATATACGGAAAAAAAAAGATGTAACCAGACTATCACAACTTTGGATCTATCAGTTCACTGTTTGGGTCGTTCTCCGTTTTGGACAGTGCTGGTTATACAGCCTAACTGCAGCAGGAAGGAAGGACTTCCGATAGCGCTCCCTCTCACATTTAGGATGAAGTAGCCGGTCACTGACAGTACTGCACATCTTTGTCACGGTCTCATGCATGGGATGGGAATCATTCTGCACCATGTAGCTCACCTTGGCCAGTATCCTCCTGTCGCCTACTTCCTGAACTGGATCAAGGGGGCATCCCAGGACAGAGCTGGCCCTTCTAATCAGTTTGTCCAGCCTATTCCTGCCCCTGGTTGATATGCCACTACCCCAGCACCCCACACCAAAGAAGATGACTGATGCCACAACAGAGTTGAAGAAGGATGCAAGGAGTGCCCCTCTAACTCCGAAGGCTCTCAGCCTTCTGAGCAGATAAAGCCTACTGTGGCCCTTCCTGTACACTGCATCCAAGTGATGGGCCCAGTCAAGCTTATTACTGAGGATCACCCCAAGGTACTTATAGGTGTCGACTATCTCAATGTCATTTCCCTGAATGTTCACCACTACTGGTGGATTTTTTCCCTTGCGAAAGTCTACCACCAATTCCTTGGTCTTCCCAGAATTAATCCTAAGGTGGTTCCTCTGACACCACTCCACAAAAGCTTGGTTAGATGTTAGATTCCAGAACGTGAAAAAACAACAAGACTGGAAAAAGCAATCATCATAGAATAATTTACAGGAATATACCGGATGTGATTGATTTCTATCACTAGAAATGTGTTCCATCGATGAGAACAGATGAAGTACTCGATTTTCATATATTTGTTAGTTCTGCTGAGAGTCGGGGGATCCCAAAAATCAGACTTTTGCTGATTACAAATGTGACTAATATTAAATAGAAGGTGTCCTTATAAATGCTAACCCAAGAGCTGGCACTTAAATACATAAATCAAATCCTTATTCGGAATAACACCAAAAAGGCACGCCCCCGGAAGAAGCCCATGCGAAACGCGCGTAGGGGTGAGGGAGGACACGCCACACTGCGCCACCAATGTTCCACCTACTTTAAGGTAACTTTACAATTGTCCCATGTCTAATACTTACATTGGAATTACCCAGGCTATTTTTACTAGCGCTTTTCAACTTCATGGCCGTGATTTTTCGTTATATATTGCTATGGGTATAGTGATTGCTTTTTTATTATAATGGGCATTGCCTTGGTAGTGATATATTTTTCATCTTACATTGGGGAACATGTGGCATATGAATAAAGTTTTTTACAGACATTGTTCTCTAATAATTATATTTATATAAGTTATAAAACTTCTATCTTGCATAAATTGGTATATTTATATGCTATAGATTAGAGTGGCGATATCAGTGCTTTGTTGTGTCTTCCACTGGGCATTGCTGTTTATCATGTATTAAAATATTGTAATAATAAAACCAATATTTTTTGTAATATTGCTGGATCTCTTAATTTTCGGATACCTTTTTGGTGTTATTCCGAATAAGGGTTTACAAATGTGACTAGTAAGAAAACCTGGGCAAGAAAGACAAATGGCAAATGTCAGAGTTCAAGAGTCTACCAGCAATGGTAAATTACCGGGAGGCGATGTCATCGTTACGATGGATCTAATCTGAATATTCCATAGAAATTACAACTACAAAACCATAAATACTCAACAAGCAGTAACGAACAGCCCCTCTGTATTCTGTATAGAGCAGCTCCTGCATCTGCCCAGTGATCAGGAGAATTAAGTGTTAAAGGGGAAGGACGCTTCATGGACCTCGCCTTACAAATTCACCAGCATAAAGGGGATCCCAGGGGCCACCTCTGCGCCGTTTGGTTACATAGTGTTATTCCCATACATTCAGCTCTATAGAGAGATCCGGACGACACACATCTAAGTAATAACTGTGCCCCCTGATCTCACAGGACCCAAATGATAAGACCTTACAATATTAAAGTGCTCAGTCCGAAAAGCCACATTTTGTAAGAGTGGACTTCCCCTTTAAGTAAAGCTCCATATTGGGTAGAATTCATTACGTTCTGCTGGAAATGAATCAGTTAACCTTTTCCTGCTCAGAATTAAATGACATATAATCTGTTCAATCATCATTCATTATCTGTCACCCCCGCCCCCTTTATATTCACTTTCTTTAACCCTTTTCTTACCTGGATTGTCAGTGCCCCCATTCACTACCGCTGTGATTAACAAGATGCCTTCTGACTCACAGGGTGGAGCGATGAAGCCGCACGGACATACATTCATTTGTGAAGGTTTAACTTTGTACCCAATATATTCTCTGCCTTTTCCTCGGAATGAAATGTGTCATTCTTCAGTGTGAAGTCTCCAAAGTCCATTTACTAAAGGGCCTGTCACACTAAGAGATATCGCTAGCAATATCGCTATAACTAGTGACGTTATAGCAATATCTCTGTGTCTGATACTTACCCGCTGGTTATCGCTGATCGCGCGAGAACGTTCTGGACTGTTTCTTGTCGTCAGCTTCCTGCGGCGCTTCCTGCTGTGACTACGAGCGACGCGTGGACGCGGGCGGGAGGACGCAGGATCGCCTGGTGTGACAGGTAAGTAGCGATCCCCGTCCCCAGCGATGTCGCTGGTGAGATCTGCCTGTGTGGCAGCTCACTAGCGACCACTTAGCGATGTACCAGCGATCCTGACCGCGTCATATCTCTGGTCAGGATCGCTGGTACATCGCTAAGTGTGACAGTACCTTTAGTCTTCTATGTGGGTCTGAATGAAAGCTACTAATTGTACTTTATTGAGTGCAGGTGGTGCTATTTTTGTGTTAAAGGAATGCTAAAAGTTGAGAAAAAAATAAAGAAAAAATTATAATACAATAATTATATATATATATATATACACAATATATACAGTACAGACCTTCTCATTCAAAGAGTTTTCTTTATTTTCATGACTATGAAAATTGTAGATTCACTCTGAAGGCATCAAAACTATGAATTACCACATGTGGAATTATATAATTAACAAAAAAGTGTGAAACAACTGAAGATATATGTCTTATATTCCAGGTTCTTCAAAGTAGCCACCTTTTGCTTTGATTACTGCTTTGCACACTCTTGGCATTCTCTTGATGAGCTTAAAGAGGTAGTCACCGGAAATGGTTTTCACTTCACAGGTGTGCCCTGTCAGGTCTAATAAGTGGGATTTCTTGCCTTATAAATGGGGTTGGGACCATCAGTTGTGTTGTGCAGAAGTCTGGTGGATACTCCTATAAATCTTTTTGTCTTATGTTACTATGGAAAGTCAGACTTGTCATAAGTACTTTTCTTATAGGGGGTTCAGCTCTCCTATTTATTATGTTGTGATCATATGTCATAATTGTTCAAAAAGAAAGAAGCACATTTGTTCCAAATATATCACCATTGTACAGTTGACGGCTCAGAGGTTGTTTTCACATTTCAGCAGAAATATCTATTTGACATTTGTTTAGGTTTAGTATAGCAGGTGTCAGTCCTTGGTGTTTTCATCCCTCATAGGTGTCATAATTACGTGTGTCAACCTCTCTCAGCTATGTGAGCAAGACTGTATCATCAGAGATATCATGCCTTATCATCCATAAAGATCAAAGTTATAGCCTCTGCCTCAGTATGGTATTAGTAGCACTCAATGGGTGGAGACCTTTACATTTCTAGGATCAGATTGGAGAACATATGGCCATATGTTTGTAGAGACAGTTTTCGCCTATAGACACACACAACCCTATTAGTGGGCACCCCTGCTCCAAGCCCAGCCTCCACCCCTCCATGCTCAGTTCACTTATCCTTGAATGTGTGATTAGACATTGAAGCTTCATCTGAGGAAGGAACATCTAAACATCATGTGCAACAATCCTTGTGGAAGCTCTGGTTTCTAGGGGTTTCAGGGGTGCCAAGGAGATATGTTCCATGTATCAGGAAGGTCTTCCCTTTTTCTAGAAGTTTTGAGAGAGTTGACAATACTCCTACCATATGGCAATGAGCATTGCTTTGGGTTATATGAGGGACATATGGGAATGGCTGACAAGGCTCCTAAAGATTGTGGTAGCCACCAGTTCTTTAAGGACTAACTGAGGACAACCATGGACCTTCAGACTATGATGTCAGCGAGTTGCCCACTAGTTCAACATGTTTCTGATAAAACAACCTCTATTAAAATACACTGGCATAGGCCTTGGTCATCCTGCGCTTTTAAGTTCATGATACTTATACAGGCGGAGTAAACCCTACGGGCTCAGGAGCGCGTAGTGTAAAGTTGTGCAGTGCACTGGGTAGGTTCACATGGTTCTCTTTACTGGCATAAAAGGAAGCAGGGTCTTGGAAAAGGGGTTACATTTACTGAATGTCTTTCTATAGGATGATAACATCTTGAGCAGATTACAACATCCGGATGGTGTCTTTCACTTGGCCGGTGGCATAGAACTTCCGTGCTTTTCGGGAGTATGTCATGGATGATGGAAACTTCATTTTTTGATCCTTGAGCCTTCAGGTGTCATCCGTTCCTACTGATGGACGGCCTCAGACACCACTTAATGCTGATATGAGCCTCGTGATGGGAACATCACCCTTTTTATTGCCAAAACACCTCCCTGTAGAGAAGAAGGTGAGAACGACACCTCTGATCCCACCTTATACGGTGCAGCCATAAAACACAGATTTATATATCTTTTTTAAGTTTACCTATAGCATTAAGTAGGATAAAAGAAGGACATGACTGGGGGAAGTAATGGAAACTGATAATCCAGGTAAAAAAGGATCAATGATGGCGAATCCAAAGAGAAGGAGTAGTGGGGGGTTGTTTACAGATAATGGGCAAAGATTCAACTATCATAAGTCATCTACTTCTAAGTGGGAAAGGGTTAATCATACACTTTTAATTCATAAAGAATACGCAGATGTTCTTTGCTACTGATTACTGAGTATTTATGGCTTTGTAGCTGCAATTTCTGTGGAATATTGAGATAAGACACATTGCAATACTGACATTACTACTTCCTTGTTAAAGTTTTTTCGCAGGTACTAAAACTTTGAAAACTAAAGCTGCACTCTGAAAAGCTATAGAATGTAAACACTGAATATATGAAATACGAATTGATGTAGAAAACATGTTAAAAATGAAGGTACTTAGCTCACAAATTGGCCAATTTGTGTGAGCCCAACAGCCAGCGACAAGGTGTACCTCTTTGTTGGGAACCTAAACCTAACATGATGACAGATAGGATGAAGCCATATGAGTTCTTGTTTATGGCGGGACAAGTTAGAGTTTTAAATGACACCATTTATTTTACTACACATTTTACTACAGGATTGTTGCACATGATGTTTAGATGTTCCTTCCTCAGATGAAGCTTCAATGTCTAATCACACATTCAAGGATAAGTGAACTGAGCATGGAGGGGTGGAGGCTGGGCTTGGAGCAGGGGTGCCCACTAATAGGGTTGTGTGTGTCTATAGGCGAAAACTTTCTCTACAAACATATGGCCATATGTTCTCCAATCTGATCCTAGAAATGTAAAGGTCTCCACCCATTGAGTGCTACTAATACCATACTGAGGCAGAGGCTATAACTTTGATCTTTATGGATGATAAGGCATGATATCTCTGATGATACAGTCTTGCTCACATAGCTGAGAGAGGTTGACACACCTAATTATGACACCTATGAGGGATGAAAACACCAAGGACTGACACCTGCTATACTAAACCTAAACAAATGTCAAATAGATATTTCTGCTGAAATGTGAAAACAACCTCTGAGCCGTCAACTGTACAATGGTGATATACTGTATTTGGAACAAATGTGCTTCTTTCTTTTTGAACAATTATGACATATGATCACAACATAATAAATAGGAGAGCTGAACCCACTATAAGAAAAGTACTTATGACAAGTCTGACTTTCCATAGTAACATAAGACAAAAAGATTTATAGGAGTAGATCATTACTATAGTGTCGAATGATGATAAAAACATAATAAACAACTAGACATAAATTTGACATAAGGGATAGTGAATCACATAGGGAACTTTATTGCTAGTGCCACAGCTTTGTGTTTGGCACTGTATTTTATAATAATGTATTTTACTATAACCAGGGCAATGCTATACTGCTGAACTGCCATGGAGTGGATTTTGACCCCATTACTGTCCCTTTTGTAAAGCACTATATCCAACATGTGCCGAAAGTTCTAACATGCATCTCAATGTCCAGATACAATACAAACAGAAACAGATGCCATAATGGCTCATATGCAAGCATCCAGCATTTAATTATATGTAATTATCTGCTTCAATTTGTGTTAAGATGGGACCAAGGAAGTATTATTATCTAAACGAAACACTGGGAAATAAATAGGTTATTTATTATTTTTTTTATTTTTTTTCAACCATTTCTAAGCCTTTTGGGAAAAAAACACACTGGTTATCCCCCTTCAAGGGCAGTTACTTTATTAGCAGATTAGAGAGAAAGGCAACTAGGGTGCAGATCAAATATATACTTTTACCCTACAGGTCAACATTTCTGGCATAATTTTAGAATATCATGATAATATACACTGATTATGATACTAATCTAAGACATTTGCTTGTCAAAAACAACAGTAGGAGTCTAGGAGTTTAGGAGACTAGGAGTTTAGGACACATCTCTGGTCTAAGTGGCTTTCCCTGGTCCATGTGATCTTCCATAGTCTAAAATGGTCCCTCAGCTAAAAGATATCTTTTGGACAAGGTAATCTTTATTATTCCAAGAGAGGTGTTCTGCTAGTGCTTAGGTCTATAAAATCTTTCTTAGACAAGGAGATATTGCCTGGTCCACATGATCTTCCCTAGTCCAAGAAGTCTACATTTCTCCAAGAAGTCTTGCCAAATCTAAGAGATATGACTTAATAAAAAGTTGTAATTGTTAATCCAAGAAATCTATTCTGGTCATACTTAAGGTTATGAAGCCTTCAGTAGTCTAGGAGACTTCCACTTACTTGTTACCTTGCCCAACCTAGAAGTTTATTTTGTCCAGAAAGTCTTCCTTCATTTAGCTTTCATCCACTAATCCAGACCTGGGCAAAGTGTGGACCGAGACAGCCGTGGGGCTGGAAACCTGAGGTCCGTGGGCCGCACCGTGCCCACCCGCTGTCTCCCGCAGTCAATGCTCTAGAAATGTACAAGGAATCTCAGATTTTATTCATCATTGAACGTATCGAATTCATTCTGAAGCATAATTAATTTTTATACGACAAACAGTACTATATCAAAATACATGGCACCGCTATGTGCACGTGATTCGCGCCAAGTTTCGCAATTGTATACGTGGGGATGTGGGAACATGAGTTTATCTACAAAAATTATGGTCTGCATAAAGGTCTCAGACTCTGGCACCGCTTTGTAGATGACATTCTTTTTGTTTGGGACGGCACACTAACAGACCTGCAAGTATTTATTTCTGATCTAAATTCCAATAATTATGGTCTGGAATTTACACCAACCTATAGCCAGACAAGCGTAAATTTCCTTAACCCAACAAATTTGTGAAACAAGACAAATTATTACCAAGGGTTTCCATAAAGATTTTGATTCAAATAGCTTTATCCACATCAACAGTTGCCATCTGCCAGTTTGGCTAACTAATATTCCCAAAAGCCAAAATATATGAGAGTAAGGAGGAATTGTACAAACATCCAAGAATACCATAGGGAAACCGAGTATCTAACGGATCAATTCATGGAAAAAGGCTACGACCCCCAATCCTTAAATAAAACCATTAGATTTGTCTACACTAAAGCCCAAAATATAGGCCTTCTATTGGCACCAACCAAGAAAGCAAAAATTCCTGATAAAAAGATTATTACCCAGCAAACGCTTCTCATGAGGCACTGATACACGAACATCCATTTTTTTTGTCATGTGGGAGGTGCTCACGTACTTTACAGACACGAGTAATAATAATTTTTATATCAAAGATAACATCACGTGTCAATCAACACAAGTCATATATATACTCAAATGTCCATGCAACAAAATCGATGTTGGTAGAACCAAAAGGCGCTTGATGGACAGGATCAAAGAGGACCTTGATAACATCAATAAAGGTTTTAAAGGGCACCCACTATCCCGTCACTTTTCAGACAAGCATAATCGGTCCTTTAAGTGGGTCTCCTACTATGGCATTCAGGTGGTCCATCAAAATCCTAGAAGGGGCGATTACCTGAAGGCCATGTCATGAGTGGAATCAAGATGGATATTCACTCTAAACAGTTTAGCCCCCAAAAGCCTCAATCATGAGATTGAATTGTATGCATTTTAGCTTATTTGCTTTTTTCAAATTAGTACTATTCTTTTATATTTTATTTTATTAAAGGGAATCTGTCACCCCATTTTAGCTCTATCAGCTGTCGGCACCACCATCAGGGGCTTATCTACAGTATTCTGTAATGCTGTAGATAAGCCCCCAGTGAAACCTGAAAGATAAGAAAAACACGTTAGATTATACTCACCGGGGGGCGGAGTCGGGTGCGGTGGGTGTCGCGGTCCGGTCCGCCGCCTCCCATCTTCATACGATGATGTCCTCCTTCTTGCTTCTCCCTTGGTTCCTGCGCAGGCGTACTTTATCTGCCATGTTGAGGGCAGAGTAAAGTACTGCAGTGCACAGGCGCAGGGAAAGGTCAGAGAGCTCCAGGAGCCAAGGGAGAAGCAAGGAGGAGGACGTCATCGTATGAAGATGGGAGGCGCAGGACGGGACGGCGACACCCATCGGACCGGACCCCCGCATGAGTATAATCTAACTCTTTTTTTCTTCTCTTTCAGGTTACATCCGGGGCTTATCTACAGCATTACATAATGCTGTACATAAGCTCCTGATGGCGGTGCTGGCAGCTTATAGGCCAAAAATGGGGTGACAGATTCCCTTTAAGACATTTTTTTAGGCAGCGCTAAGATATTCGCAAGTATTTCACAGTGAGTTAACTGAAGGTTAACATTATTATCTATTCAGTATATTTTTTATATATTAAAAAATCTCGTTTTAGTAGTTAGTTATTTATTTATTTAATTTTTCATACAGATACATGATTTTTATTAATTTATTTATATGTATGTTGGCAAGCAGGGCTCACTAATTTCCACTAATCAAGGGCATTAATCACCATTATGAGAGCCGGTGTTTAAGGACGGAGTGTCAAGCAAGCTGCACAGCCCTGACGAAGAGGGGAGATACCCCTCGAAAAGCGTCGGCTTGTGCCCTCTCGCGCACCCATCCTCGCTTCCTTTGTGATGTCACAGAAGCTCTGCCCCCTACCACGCCACGTCCTCAGCGCCGCTTCCTGCTGGAGCGCACGAGGTGCTGGCGTCCTCCCGCCTTCCTCCCCATGCGCTGACTGAATACCGGCACCCTCACCGTCAAGCAGCACTCCAGCTAATTCCAGCAACACGTTGCACAAGTAAGTGCGTAATACCAATCATCCTGCTATATGAAGGAGGACTATCGCCTTACAGTTGGTACATTTATATATATACTAGATTTGTGCCCGATGCTATCACATCGGAAGGGCAGTAACATCACGATGGGGGCAGCTTTGTGGTGCTGGGGGTGGCGGCCTACTCACTTCCGTGCAGTCACAACCGGCAGGAAAGACGATGTTTTGCGGCCTGTGCTGGAGATGGTGTGCTGCGCCACCAGAGGGTGGCCGCACCCAAGCAGCACCTGGGATCCCAGCGGCGGTCGCGATCGCATCGGCGTTCGGGGTCGCAGCGGTGGCCTGGATCCGAGCGGCATCACTTGGGTGTTCCAAAATGGCGGTCGGCATACTTCCGATGCAGCGGGTGGATTGTGGGATTCGGGGACATCCAGACGGAAGTGGATGATGGACAATTTAAGGCAATTATATATATAGATTACTCCATCAGAGTGCCTTTATTGATCCATTGAACCGTGACCTCTGCATACACGCTGCAACCACTTAAGTGCCAGTTAATATAAATCTAGCGCTCCGACCATACCCGTGTACTTTATTTATCAATCATCTTGCCATCCCCATTAGCAATTTTTCCTAAAAAGCCCATCTGGATACATGTCCTATCAGTGCTAACCTTACTCAGTATCTACTTAAATGGGATCATAAGCCGTCCAGGGTGACGAGTAAATACCATGTCCTCAAATTGAGCACTCTCATAGTGTGCAATACACACACACTGTATCATCCTATCACTAATAATACTATTATTATTCCACCAGCATCACCCGTTCCTTTCCTGAGTGGTTGGCGCCAGTGTAATTTTATTGAACTTTTTATGATTGAAGAGAATTACCTTGGTCCATAGGACATTTCCATGACCTTTCAAAACAACATACCAAAATAAAAAAAATTGCAGTCCTTCCTCATTTTACTAACAAGCAAACGTGAACGTTAGGCTCATTATATTTGCAAAAGTAAAACTGGGAGGATGCACAGCTGCTGTAGCCGATGCCACCGTCATGTCCCAAGCATCCACAAAACCAACATTGATCCCCTGAAAAACCTCCTTGAGGACCAGATACTGAGTATAGCCATGGAAGTCTCCTTGTCTTTCCACTGAGGCAAAGAGCTCTCTTGTATTTTCAGTTTTTATGATGACCTTAGTGTCGGGACTCCTGAGGAAGAGTCGCTCTAGAGCTCTGCGGATGTTGACAGCTCTCTGAATGAAAACTTTAAGAGGAAACTGCCTAAAGTGTTGACCCATCGTGATCACAAAAATGGTGTCTTTCCCCCCGGCGCGCTGGTCGATCTGGCGACTGATGTAGAGGTCCTCTTTGAAGTAGTAGAAGTCATGATGTTCCAGTGGAAAACCATGCCTCTTGTAGGAAACATATATATCTTTCTCCATGTTCATGGCTTCCAGTGACAATGACCAACCGACCCAACCTTTATGATGGTATCGGAAATATTTCACAACTAAGGAAGAGAAGACATATCAGTAAGCTATGTTGATCGTATGAAAATGTACCTACAGGAGTGATGTATACTCTTCTGAGAAAGAAGACATATACGGAAATATCTGTTACACCAAGGATAAAGGACATGAAGATATAAAGTTGTGGCCAAAAGTATTGACACCCCTGAAATTTTGTCAGATAATACTCAGTTTCTTCCTGAAAATGATTGCAAACACAAATTCTTTGGTATTATTATCTTCATGTCTTAAATGAAAAAACACAAAAGAGAATGAAGCAAAAAGCAAAACATTGATCATTTCACACAAAACTCCAAAAATGGGCCAGACAAACGTATTGGCACCCTCAGCCTAATACTTGGTTGCACAACCTTTAGCCAAAATAACTGCGACCAACCGCTTCCGGTAACCATCAATGAGTTTCTTACAATGCTCTGCTGGAATTTTAGACCATTCTTCTTTGGCAAACTGCTCCAGGTCCCTGATATTTGAAGGGTGCCTTCTCCAAACTGCCATTTTTAGATCTCTCCACAGGTGTTCTATGGGATTCAGGTCTGGACTCATTGCTGGCCACCTTAGAAGTCTCCAGTGCTTTCTCTCAAACCATTTTCTAGTACTTTTTGAAGTGTGTTTTGGGTCATTGTCCTGCTGGAAGACCCATGACCTCTGAGGGAGACCCAGCTTTCTCACACTGGGCCCTACATTATGCTGCAAAATTTGTTGGTAGTCTTCAGACTTCATAATGCCATGCACACGGTCAAGCAGTCCAGTGCCAGAGGCAGCAAAGCAACCCCAAAACATCAGGGAACCTCCGCCATGTTTGACTGTAGGGACCGTGTTTTTTTCTTTGCATGCCTCTTTTTTCTCCTGTAAACTCTATGTTGATGCCTTTGCCCAAAAAGCTCTACTTTTGTCTCATCTGACCAGAGAACATTCTTCCAAAACGTTTTAGGCTTTTTCAGGTAAGTTTTGGCAAACTCCACCCTGGCTTTTTTATGTCTTGGGTTAAGAAGTGGGCTCTTCCTGGGTCTCCTACCATACAGTCCTTTTTCATTCAGACGCCGATGGATAGTACGGGTTGACACAGTTGTACCCTCGGACTGCAGGGCAGCTTGAACTTGTTTGGATGTTAGTCGAGGTTCTTTATCCAACATCCGCACAATCTTACGTTGAAATCTCTTGTCAATTTTTCTTTTCCGGCCATATCTAGGGAGGTTAGCCACAGTGCCATGGGCTTTACACTTCTTGATGACACTGCGCGCGGTAGACACAGGAACATTCAGGTCTTTGGAGATGGACTTGTAGCCTTGAGATTGCTCATGCTTCCTCACAATTTGGTTTCTCAAGTCCTCAGACAGTTCTTTGGTCTTCTTTCTTTTCTCCATGCTCAATGTGGTACACACAAGGACACAGGACAGAGATTGAGTCAACTTTAATCCATGTCAACTGGCTGCAAGTGTGATTTAGTTATTGCCAACACCTGTTAGGTGCCACAGGTAAGTTACAGGTGCTGCTAATTACACAAATTAGAGAAGCATCACATGATTTTTCGAACAGTGCCAATACTTTTGTCCACCCTCTTTTTTATGTTTGGTGTGGAATTATATCCAATTTGGCTTTAGGACAATTCTTTTTGTGTTTTTTTCATTTAAGACAAATTAAATAAAGATAATAATAACAAAGAATTTGTGTTTGCAATCATTTTCAGGAAGAAACTGAGTATTATCTGACAGAATTGCAGGGGTGTCAATACTTTTGGCCACAACTGTAAGGTCATCAAAGAAGCATGTCTGCCCCACCCAGAAAACCCTCAATAAACAAGAGAGGAGGACTTCTAAATAAAGCTGGCTCCCTCTTTGGTAGTTCCACTCCATCTATGTACTTCATGCTTGGTAAGGCATTTGAACGCCACCATGTAAGTTCTACATTTGCTTGGCTTTTTGGACAACAAGAGGAGAAACTTGTGGCTGAGTGAAACATACTTGGGGGATTTTAGACCAAGACTGATAGCTACTCGAAGGGGGCTATCTTGTCAACCACTACCGCAGTCTACCAGAGGTGGCCAGTTTTCTAGGCAAGAGTACATGCTTGCATGCTCTTTCCTACAAAACCTGTAAGTCCTGCTCTGCAACTTCCCGGATTTCTGGATGAGTCCAGCTTCAGTGTCCCTTTACGTCTCGAATACCGCAGAGGCAAAGCTGACTCATACAGCAGCATCGGTGTTCTAATTTCTCTGCTCGTTGTCAGTGTATAAAAACATTCTTACATTATGAAAATAATGTATCACAAGAGATGGAATCCTTACTCTGGATTCCCTCGGTGAAGTGCATGATGAACTGACGTAACGTGGAGTCTCCGATCAGAAAGAGTTTCTTCCCCTGCAGACAATTAGTAAAGTCATCCGCCGTCTTGTAAACCGCCATGTTACAGTAAACTGGATTCCAGATGTTATTGTAGAAGTATCCGCTCGGGAGAGGGGAGCTCATTCCTGTCTGACATTTTGGCTTTGGGGCCTTTGCTGTGGCTGGAAAAGATCCAAGAAATTAGATTATTTACTAAATTTGGCAAATCCTGCGAGTGTCATGCCAAAGTTGGTAGAACTGGCTGCAACAATTTTTGCTAAACTTTGAGTTGAGTTGTTCAAACATTTTATGAATTTTCGATCAATTTAACGCCACAATTCTGGAGAAAACCGCATGATGAATTCGCCCTTCGTCTTTTCATTCTCCAGTCACATCCAAAGCTGCATTAACAATTCACAACAATAGTTCAGTACACAATACATGGACTGCTTGGATCTTATTCCAGAAAATTAGAATTTTAAAGGATAATGAATAAATAAATATAATGATGGTAAAACTTACGTCTACATTGGGTCACGGTGATAGGTGAAATTTTTTGTGGGATTTGTACAACGATATTTGACCTTTAAAACAGGAATTTTAAAAATTATATAACTATATAAATAATAATTATAGAGGGTTTTTTTATCAATAAATCAGTAAAAATGTGGAATATTGAAAGAACTTTCCACTTTGTACAATACATTTTCATTAGACGGATCCTCTCATGATTAGCTATGATCTGCAGAGGAACTTAGCAGCAGATGTTCAGTTTGCCTGCAGTGCTCCTACAGGTGAGATTAAGTATTACACTGTACACATTAAAATCAAATTAAAATCAATGAACTCTCTGTGTAATACAGGATCAGACGAGTCCTCCACGGCAAGAGACTAATGTACAATTCCAGCTACAGGGTCTTTCTAATTCTGTCCGTAAACCATAGGAATGAAGCAGGTCATATTTTAGTGTTGTAGAAAAGTCTACTATTGGTTATCTTTAAGAACTCTCCAAAAATTATATCAGTGTGGGTCCCTGTACCAGTTCTTACACCAAGCATATTTAATGGTTTATAGTTTATTCGTCTTACTGAGTTGGTCCCTGATGTTGTGAGGTCAAGTCACTTTCTCATAGAGGTTTATGATCCATGTTGACCTCCAAACTTGTTTATTTTTCTCTACATATATTATTATTATTATGCATTTATATAGCACCATTTATTCCATGGCGCTTTACATGTGAAAAGGGGAAATATAGACAAGTATAATAAACATGTGTAAGACAAGGGACACACAAGTACATAAGGAAAGGGGACCCTGCCCACGAGGGCTCACTGTTGTGAGTTCATTTTCCCCTTCACCATTGAGGTCTGATGAACTCCCTCTTCTGGTGAAGGAAGGTAGTGAGGCTGATTACCAAGCACCTGAGCAGAATGATGATGACTGGGTGACTGGAATTGCTGACTGGATATAAGGCAGCTGACGCCCTTCTGCCTTGCGGGTGATTTCTTTGAGGGATTCTAGGAGACCAGTCTGATTCCTGCTCCTCAAAGCTAAGTTTTCTGCTCTGCTTTTTGCATTTGTGTTTTGGTTTTGTTTTGCCTTGTTTTTCTGGATTTCTGCCATTCCCTGCTGGTCTGAGCTGAATTCCTTTTTGTTCTGTCTTCAGAAAATACTTGAGTGCTGATGTTGTCTTTTTGAAGCCTAGCGTCTTCAGGGCTTTTTTCCCTATCAGTCTGTTGGCTCTTGTTTTGATAGGGTTTTTGGCGGATTGCAGACAGCAGCTTTTCTATCCTGTCCTATTTGGTTGGCTTGGGCCCCATCATTTGCTCAGCCTATCTTTCTGTCTGTGTGAGTGTTTTTTCATCTTGCTTCACTGTCATTATATGTTGGGGGCTGCCTATTGCTTTGGGGTCTGCCCTGGGGCAGTTTAGATTTCCCTTTCTGTCTTTAGGCTATTTAGTTCTCCGGCTGTGATCGAGGGGTCTAGGGCACCGTAGGAACCCCCCTCGGCTACTGCTAGTTGTTGATAGGTTCAGGGGTCTGCAATCCGATAGCTGCCATCTTCTCTGGTTTTCTGGACTTAGCTAGTATTTCTGTTTTTGCCTCCTACGGTGACTCATTCATAACAGCTCACAGTCTACATTTATTGTCTCCTGCTGTCTTTACTTAGTTCATTGATTGCTAACGAGTCAAATTAGTGATAGATCTAAGCAAGCCTCCTATATATTCAGACATAGCTTTGGGGATCATTTATGTAGGGGGCATTTATGTACATTTTATTCTAAGTACATTTTTACTAAGTGTCCTGCAGTTATTCATGGCAATTTGACAGGGCAGGAGACAGGTAAGACATTCAAATAAACCTATTTCCAAAGCATTTGGATTGCAACAAATATTCACCATATGCTTTTGTATAATTTATATCCTGTCTGCTGCATTCACTCACATCCACCCTCCTTGCACTAACTCTTTACACTCCATCTTTATCAGCCCCTCTTTCATCTCCTCTCCTATGTACAGCACTCATGCTCTTTTCACATTGCTAAACTGCACAGATCCATTCAGTCCCACCACCCAACACAAGAGATGCTCTCACAAATCACTTAACCATCTGCTCACTCTTTCTATCCTCCTAGTCACAGGAGATATCACTCCCAACCCTGGCCCCTCATGTTATAGTAAGTCGAACCCCTCACCTGCTACACTCAGAAACCCCTAAAATCTCATTAATATTCCCTGCATGCCTTCTGTCTCTTTTAATTGTGCCCTTTGGAATTCTCAGGCAGTATGTAATAAACTCTCCTTCATCCATGACCTCTTCCTTTCTGATTCTCTTAACCCTCTGGCTCTTATTGAAACCTGGATCCAGCAACCAGACACCACCGCTGCTGCTGCTCTTTCATATGGTGGACTACATTTGTCTCATACCCCAAGATCGGACAACAGCTCAGGTGTAGGTGTTGGTCTGCTCCTACCACCTAAATGTACCTTTCAGGTGATCTCCCAAGTACTCTTACTTTTATTCCCTTATTTGAGGTCCATGCTGTGAGACTCTACATCCCCTTGTCCATGCAAGTGGCACTTGTGTATCATCCTCCGGGCCCCTCCCATCAGTTCCTGGATCATTTTGACACCTGGCTTCCACATTTTCTCTCCTGTGACATCCCCACCCTCATCATGGGAGACTTTAACATCCCCATTGCTTTTCCCCTCTCCCTATTTGCCACTCACCTTTTATCTCTAACTTCCTTCTTTTGGCCTTTCGCAGCTTACTAACTCTCCTACACATGAAGACGGAAACTCCCTCGACCTGGTCTTCTCCCGGCTTTGCTCAGTGTATGATTTTACGAACTCCTTTCTCCCGCTCTCTGACCACAACCTTCTTTCATTCTCTGTCAAGAACTGCCATCCCGCCCAGGTCACCCCCACTTTCCACACTTATAGAAATATACGTGCCATTAACACTCAGAAACTTATGAAGAATTTGCAGTCATCATTGACCCCAATCTCCTCTCTCTCATGTCCTGACTGCACCAAAACATTATAGTGAAACACTGCAAAGTGCCCTGGATGAAGCTGCACCTCCTATACATAGAACAACTCGGCATAGACAGTGACAACCCTGGAACACGCTGCAAACACGTCTTCTGCAGTGGTCGTCCAGGTGCGCCGAACGTCTGTGGAGGAAATCCAATCAACCCGAAGATTTCATCCATTATAAGTTTATGCCCTAAACATAAAACACTCCCCTTCACCTCTCCAAACAAACCTATTTCAACACCCTCATCACCTCACTGTCTAATAACCTGAAACATCTCTTTGACACTTTTCATTCCCTACTCAAGCCAAGAGTGCAGGCCCCAACCATGGATCTGACGATCTGGCAAATTATTTCAAAGAAAAAATTGACCATATCCAAAAGGAAATTTTCTCCCAATCTCCCCATACCATGCACTGTCCTCCTTCCCCCACGGCACCTAGCTCACTCTCTGACTTTGAGCCAGTCATGGAAGAAGAAGTGATCAGGCTCCTTGCATCTTCTTGCACTAGTACTTGCACCAGTGACCCTATTCCTTCACATCTCCTCCAGTCCCTTTCCCCTCCTGTCACCACTCACCTAATAAAAAAATATTCAACCTCTCTCTCTCTTCTGGTATCTTTACCTCCACATTTAAACACACTATCATACATTCATTCCTTAAAAACAATCCCTCGACCAAAACTGTTCTGCTAACTAAAGATCTGTCTCTAATCTACCCTTCATCTCTGAGCTCCTGGATCTTCTGGTCCACTCCTGTCTAATCCGCTATCTCTCAGATCACTCTCTTCTTGACCCTCTACAATCCGGTTTCCGTGCTTTACACTCTACTGAAACTGCCCTCACTAAAGTTTCTAATGATCTACTAACAGCTAAATCTAATGGTCATTACTCCATGCTAATTCTCCTGGATCTCTCTACAGCATTCGACACTGTGGATCATCAGCTCCTCCTCACTATTCTCCACTCCATTGGCCTCAAGGACACCGTTCTCTCCTGGTTCTCCTCCTATCTCTCCGACCGCTCCTTTACTGTATCTTTTGCCGGATCCTCCTCCTCTCACCTTCCCCTTACTGTTGGGGTCCTCAAGGATCGGTTCTAGGCCCCCTCCTCTTCTCCTTGTACACTGCCCCTATTGGTCAAACAATCAGTAGATTTGGTTTCCAGTACCATCTCTATGCTGACGACACCCAATTATACGCTTCTTCTCCTGACATCACGCCAGCCTTTCTAGAAAACACCGGCGATTGTCTAAACGCGGAGTCTAACATCATGTCCTCACTATATCTGAAACTGAACCTATCAAAACCTGAACTCCTTGTGTTTCGTTTCCTCCCTCTACCAACCTACCTGTGCGCGACTTTGCCATTTCCGTGTGTGGTTCTACCATTACTCCCCAGCAACATGCCCGCTGTCTTGGGGTCATACTTGATTCAGAGCTTTCATTCACCCCCCACATTCGATCACTGCCTCGCTCTTGTCATCTGCACCTCATAAACATTTCTAGAATTTGACATTTTCTTACTTTCGACTCTGCAAAAACTCTTACTGTTTCTAACAGACCTGACAGAGTAACAAATCTGCAGGTTGTTGGGCATCTAGGAAATAGCGACCACAGTATTGTACAGTTTCACTTGTCTTTCGCTAGGGGGACATGTCAGGGAGCCACAAAAACACTAAACTTTAGGAAGGCAAAGTTTGACCAGCTTAGAGATGCCCTTAATCTGGTTGCCTGGGGCAATGTCCTCAGAAATAAGAATACAGAAAATAAATGGGAAATGTTTAAGAACATCCTTAATAGGCGCTGTAAGCGGTTTATACCTTGTGGGAATAAAAGGACAAGAAATAGGAAAAACCCAATGTGGCTAAACAAAAAAGTAAGAGGGGCAATTAACAGTAAAAAAGAAAGCATTTAAACTACTAAAGCATGATGGCCCCGCTGAAGCTCTAAAATACTATAAGGAGAAAAATTCTTTATCTAAAAAAATAACTAGACAAAGAAAACCCTATATTAAGGGTCACCAATCTAACCCAAGATGAGGTGCAAAACCGGCTAAATAAGATTAAAATAGATAAATCTCCAGGTCCGGATGGCATACACCCACGAGTACTAAGAGAACTTAGTAATGTAATAGACAAGCCATTATTTCTTATATTTAGGGACTCTATAGCGACGGGGTCTGTTCCACAGGACTGGCACATAGCAAATGTGGTACCAATATTCAAAAAGGGCTCTAAAAGTGACCCTGGGAATTATAGGCCAGTAAGTCTAACCTCTATTGTTGGTAAAATATCTGAAGGGTTTCTGAGGGATGTTATTCTGGATTATCTCACTGAGAATAACTGTGTAACTCCATATCAGCATGGGTTTATGAGGAATCGCTCCTGTCACACCAATCTAATCAGTTTTTATGAAGAGGTAAGCTATAGACTGGACCAAGGTGAGTCATTGGATGTGGTATATCTTGATTTTTCCAAAGCGTTTGATACTGTGCCACACAAGAGGTTGGTACACAAAATGAGAATGCTGGGTCTGGGGGGAAAATGTGTGTAAATGGGTAAGTAACTGGCTGAGTGATAGAAAGCAGAGGGGGGTTATAAATGGTATATTCGCTAACTGGGTCGCTGTGACCAGTGGGGACCGCAGGGGTCGGTGTTGGGACCTCTTCTCTTCAACATATTTATTAACGATCTGGTAGAAGGTTTGCACAGTAAAATATCGATATTTGCAGATGATACAAAACTATGTAAAGCAGTCAATACAAGAGAAGATAGTATTCTGTTACAGATGGATCTGGATAAGTTGGGAACTTGGGCCGAAAGGTGGCAGAAGCAGTTTAACAATGATAAATGTAAGGTTATACACATGGGAAGAAGGAATCAATATCACCATTACACACTGAACGGTAAACCACTGGGTAAATTTGACATGGAGAATGATAGGGGGTCCTAGTTAATGATAAACTTACATGGAGCAGCCAGTGCCAGGCAGCGGCTGCCAAGGCAAACAGGATCATGGGGTGCATTAAAAGAGGTCTGGACCCACATGATGAGAGCATTATACTGCCTCTGTACAAATCCCTGGTTAGACCGCACATGGAGTACTGTGTACAGTTTTGGGCACCAGTGCTCAGGAAGGATATAATGGAACTAGAGCGGGTAAAAAGGAGGGCAACAAAATTAATAAAGGGGATGGGGGAGCTACAATACCCAGAGAGATTAGCAAAATTAGGATTATTTAGTCTAGAAAAAAGACGACTGATGGGCGATCTAATAACCATGTATAAGTGTATAAGGGGACAATACAAATATCTATCCGAGGATCTGTTTATACCAAGGAAGGTGACGGTCACAAGGGGGCATTCTCTGCGTCTGGAGGAGAAAAGGTTTTTCCACCAACATAGCAGATGATTCTTTACTGTTAGGGCAGTGAGAATCTGGAATTCCCTGCCTGAGGAGGTGGTGATGGCGAACTCATTCGAAGGGTTCAAGAGAGGCCTGGATGTCTTCCTGGAGCGTAACGATATTGTATTTTACAGTTATTGTTATGTTCTTTAGAAGGACGTAGATCTGGGGATTTATTCTAACAGAATTTTATAGGCTGAACTGGATGGACTAATGTCTTTTTTCGGCCTTACTATCTATGTTATGTTACTATGTTATGTTATGTTTTATTCATTCTCGTCTGGACTTTTGTAACTCTCTACTAATCGGTCTCCCTCTTACCGAATTGTCCCCTATCCAGTCTGTCTTCAATGCTGCAGCCAGGATCATATTCCTCACCAGCCGTTACACCGATGCCTCCTCCTTGTGCCAGTCCTTATACTAGTTACCCATCCACTCCAGAATTCAATATAAACTTATCACTCTCACCCACAAAGCACTCCATGGTTCAGCACCACCCTACATCTCCTCCCTCGTCTCAATCTACTACCCTATGACCTGAGATTAACATCCTCAATAATCAGAATCTCCCACTCCCGTCTCCAAGACTTTTCATGTGCTGCACCATTTTTTGGAATGCACTACCCAGGTTAATACGATTAATCCCCAATACCCACGGTTGTAAGCGTGCCCTAAAAACGCAATTTTCAGTCTGGCCTACCGCCTCAACACATTAATCTAACTATCCCTGTGTTGCCCATTCAAAACTTTCTTCATAACCAATATTTTTGTTCTCACATTCTTTATGCATTTAATAGCCCTCTGTGTCTGTACTTTTACACATACTGGCTGATAACCGGTTCATGCAGCATTACATGAACACCCGATTTCTTACACTATGGCTGGTCAGAACAATGAAAGCAACTGTTACCACCCACCTTTCGTGTCTACCTCTTTCCTCATAGACTGTAAGCTTGCGAGCAGGGCCCTCATTCCTCTTGGTATCTGTTGATTTATGTGATTATTGTTATGCTGTAATGTCTTTTATTGCATGTATAAGTCTCCTCTAAAATGTAAAGTGCTGTGGAATATGACGCTGTGGCGCTATAGAAATTAAATTATTATTATTACTGTTATTATTATTATATTCCAAAATGTAGAGAATATGCCATTTAGAAAATAATCAAAAAGTTCTGTAATTCTAAAACTTGAACATTTGGGTTTCCTTGAAAGAGTCTTGATTTTACCAACACCTCACCATCTGCACCATCCATGCCCAAAGCTCAGGAAATGGACCAAAATTTCGTAGTTTTGGAGAAACCCAGAGGCACAGCCATGTCATGTTGGAATTCATTGGCGGTTCTAAGATGTGACTCTTCGCCACCATCACTATCTCTGAAAAACTGGAGAAACTTTTTTATTTATTGTTTTTTATTACTGTGGTTTGTCAACACATTGAAAAACAAAAAACGTATTTTCATATCCATGGTCTCCTACTGAAGCTTATACTACTGGCAGTACGGATTTGCTATACCTTTCTCCGGTTTTCCATGATATACCATTCTGTGGATCTGCAGCAGCCGAGTTGTGACTTTCACAACCTTTGTAGGTGAGCAATTTCTCTGCCTCTGTTTCTCATTTAACCCAGAAATGACCCTATGTCACGGGGCAGTAAGGGGAAAACAGGTGGCGTGGAAGAAGGGCCCCTGAACTGCCCCTAAGGCTAAGGGGGGACCTGACTCTCATTAACTTGGGAGTACACTAAATGGTAGTGAGGGCCAAGTCCCCGACCTGTCCCTGTCTCCTGTTTAGCCCTGAGCTAAAGCCCCAAACCCCTCCCCAGGAGGTGAGACAGGGAAAGCGTGTACGGCACCAAATAACAAACATGGAAAGATTCGACAGACACCTAAGGGTAAAATGAACTAAAAAACAAGACTTAGGCTAGTTTCACACTAGCGTTTCTGCTGTCTGCGCACGGCCGCCGATAAGCCCCGCCCCCTGCCACACCCCCTCCTGACATCACTGCCTATTATCGCACATGACCGGATGCGATCTGCGCACCCTATCTTTAATATGGGGTGCGCAGACCGTGCGCTAGTAGGATTTTTGAGTGCGCTGCGCACTTTTGTAGGTGCACCGGTGTGCGCCGAACACAGCATGTTGCATTTTGGCGCGCTCGGCGCACCTTCAAAAGTGCGCAGCGCATTCAAAAATCCTACTAGCGCACGGTCAGCGCACCCTATATTAAAGATAGGGTGCGCAGATCGCATGCGGCCATGTGCGATAATAGGCGGTGATGTCAGGAGGGGGCGCGGCAGTGGGTGGGGCTTATCGGCGGCCGTGCGCAGACGGCAGAAACGCTAGTGTGAAACTAGCCTTAGCTTCTCTCTGCTGCTAATGCTCCGAGCAGCAGAGTAAGGCACCAGAACAAGGGGATAGCTGGAGCTCCACTGCATCACAGCCTGCTCCTGAGTCCAGCTTGGTTGGTCTCCAAATGAATAATATCACCAACAGTGAGTGCAGCACCTGATGACCCTTTATAGGAAGGGAGTGGTCACACCTGCTGAGTGATTAAACATGTAGTAACACTAGTGGCCACCGGGGGGAAAAACCCAGCAGCAGACTCACTAATCTTGTAGTAGCACCAGCGGCCACCGGGAGCAAAACCCATATTAACCCCCGAGGGCCAGAAAGGAAAAGGTTTATATAAGAGAGTCCCAGACTCTGACACAGATCCAAAAATGGATCGTGACACCCTATTGCAGCCATAATCTTTCCAGTTTTTATTACAATCACCATGAACATCTTGACATTTCTCACTGACATTTAGGGAAATAACCGCAATAATTCTCCTTTAAAATGTTAATACCATAATGAAAATTGTACCTTTGAAATATTTGCTTTTCCACCAGGGTAAGATATGAGGCATGAAGATCATAACCCCTCATTTCATTCAGACTTTCACAAGTAAAGTTGGGAGCTTTGTAGCAGTGGAAGACCTCCTCGTATAGAGGGTCCTTGTATTCGCAGATCTCTTTTCCATCTTCCTTGGTGAGCCTAAAGGCACATTTAGTTACTGCTACTTTTCCAAACTTTTCAAATCTCCCCTCAAAGCCAACAACTCCTTGACTAGAATGTCTTGACCTCCAGAGAGCAGCCACTCCTTCACTTGGGTAAAACAAAAGGACGTTGACATTGGCTTTGCCGGCCCAGTGCAATGGAAAGTGAATGTGGTAGGAGCCATTTTTTAAGTCCTCTATGGTTCCTGAAACAGAAGCACCAAATTCTGAAGAAAAGAGTCTTGGTCTTAAGAAGTCTCCGCCATACGTCTTCCTGTTGCCCACGTGATCAAACATATCAACCTGCACCACAAAGTAATCTCCAACACAGTACGTCTCCTTGGGATTGACAATGGAGATCTTACCATTCCTTCCATTTGTTGTTTGGTTAAAGTATATAAATGACACATTAGGGATGAGTTTTTCTATTTTGTCAAATATGGCGTCTACTTCCACTTGGAGCTCAGTTTTTGGTGGAGCGGCAGACTCTTTTGTCAAAGTTTGTTCTTGGTTGGTAATGGGTGCAAGGCAGGTCTGGAGTAAATCTCTTAAGGAATCCTGAAATTCATAACACTTTCATCATACATAGGAATGAAATTGGATTTTATGACTTGTGAATATACTAACGAAAGACGAATGAGTCAAAATGTTGAAGATGTGTAGACATGTCTCACCTGGAACCTGCTTTGGTGCCAACCAAAGCTTAGAAGGAATATGGCAAGGAGAAGTCCTGAGATAAATGGTTTACGCATGACGGTAGGTTCACAGTGAGGTTACCCTGCTAGAAACGGATCCAATGTCAGATCCTGATCAAGTCCTGCGGGAGATCCAAAAATACAAGACAGAACTTCAAAAATGTTGTAGGATCTTTATGACTATTCATGAAACAGGACGTTATGAAGCAGCTCCAATCTACGTTTTTATGCACAACACCCATTATAGCTAAATATCCCATAATGGATAAATGAATGAACAAGCTACAATGTGCAAAATTACGTAACTCCTCACCAGCGCTGGGGCTTTCAAGTGGTAGAGGGGGTCCAGGAGCTGGGCTCCCCCAACATGTGGTAGATGATGACTATAATACATAGCCAGTGTAAGTGTCTAACAGCAGCGACTGGAGCTGAACTACGATCACTGCTGTTCACCATTTAGATGCTGCTGTAAATCTGACTTAGTGACAGCTATTCGATAAAAGGAATGTTTATTGAAGAATCATGAAAAAAATTAAAAACAGAAGGATTCACCATAGATAGTAACTCTGGTTAACGGAGTATCAGAGTTGTGCTAAACTATATTGTTCTGGCTTTTGTTTTTTATCTTGGTAAAGCATCTCCTCCCTGGATCTCTGTTTTATGCCATCAAATGCACATCGGACTTTGAATTTACTGTTACCCCTAGAATGTAGTCTATCGATAATAACTGAACCTTCATGCAAAAACACAGAGACATCAGAACAAATACATCTGAGTCTTGTGAATTCTCCATATAGAATTGCATTAATAGTGTGTTTTGTGTGGCAACTCGTAGATTGCAAAATAGTATTGCCAGCATTGTCTTTCCTAAATAGGGATGTAGATACTCGGCCAGTTGATGGATTTCCTGCTAATGTGATTTCTAAAAAATGAAACATCATTTTTAGGATGATTGCAGACCAACCGAACATTGTAATTATTGGAATTTACATAACAAAGCAAATAAAGTGTGGCATGGCCGACATGCCACTAGTTCACATAAGTAGGACATCGTCTACATATCGGCCGTACCAGGCAATATTGGAAAAACATGGTTTTGAACACTGTTATGAATGAGTCACCGTAGGAGGCAAAAGCAGAAATACTAGCTAAGTCCAGAAAACCAGAGAAGTTGGCAACTATCGGATTGCAGACCCCTGAACCTAACAACAACAACTAGCAGTAGCCGTGGGGGGTTCCTACGGTGCCCTAGACCCCTCGATCACAGCCGGAGAACTACATGGCCTAAAGACAGAATGGGAAATCTAAACTGCCCCAGAGCAGACCCCAAAGCAATAGACAGCCCCCAACATATAATGACGGTGAAGCAAGATGAAAAGACACTCACACAGATAGAAAGATAGGCTGAGCAAATGATGGGGCCCAAGCTAACTAAATAGGACAGAATAGAAAAGCTGCTGTCTGCAATCCGCCAAAACCCTCTCAAAAACAAGAGCCAACAGACTGATAGGGAAAAAAGCCCTGAAGACGCTAGGCTTCAAAAAGACTATATCAGTACTCAGGTGTTATCTGAAGACAGAGCAAAAAGGAATTCAGCTCACCCAGCAGGGAAAGGCAGAAATCCAGAAAAACAAGGAAAAACAAAACCAAAACACAAATGCAAAAAGTAGAGCAGAAAACTTAGCTTTTGAGGAGCAGGAATCAGACTGGTCTCCAAGAATCCCTCAGAGTAATCACCCGCAAGGCAGAAGGGGGTCGGCTGCCCTATATCCAGCCAGCAATCCCAGTCACCCAGTCATCATCATTCTGCTCAGGTGCTTTGTAATCAGCCTCACTACCTTCCTTCACCAGAAGAGGGAGTTCATCAGACCTCAATGGTGAAGGGCAAAATGAACTCACAACAGAACACAGTATATTATCATTTTCACTCTATAATTGTTGTAAATTGCACAACGAATGAGAGAGACTCAGAAACAATCTACATGATATTGTGGAAAGTTATAATAATAATAATAATACATTTTATTTCTATAGCGCTGACATATTCCGCAGCACTTTACATTGCATAAAGCATGTGGGAACATGATGCGTGGAACCTGGTTATGGTAAAACTTTTGGCTGTGCCACACAGGGATAGATTAGGTTAATGTGTTGAGGCGATAGGCCAGTCTGAATAAATGTGTTTTCAGGGCACGCTTAAAATTGTGGGGATTGGGGACTAATTGTATTGACCTGGGAAGTGCATTCCAAAGAATTGGCGCAGCACGTGTATAGTCTTGGAGACGGGAGTGGGAGGTTCTGATTATTGAGGATGCCAACCTCAGGTCATCAGCAGAGCGGAGGGCACGGGTAGGGTGGTATACTGAAACAAGGGAGGAGGTTTAGGGTGGTGCTGAGCCATGGAGGGCTTTGTGGGTGAGGGTAATAAGTTTGTACTGGATTCTGGAGTGGATGGGTAGCCAGTGTAATGACTGGCACAAGGTAGAGGCATCGGTGTAACGATTGGTGAGAAATACGATCCTGGCTGCAGCATTCAAGAAAGATTGGAGGGGGAGAGTTTGGTAAGAGGGAGACCGATTAGAAGAGAGTTACAATAGTCCAGACGAGAATGAATATGAGAAACAGTAAGAGTTTTTGCAGAGTCAAATGTAAGAAAAGGTCGAATTCTAGAAATGATTTTGAGGTGCAGTTATTTGTGGAAACCTGGGATCTAATAAATGTCTTTTAACAGTCATCTAGCAAATTTACTTATATCTCTAATTGTATGAAAAAAAATCAAAATTCTGGCAAAAGAGAAAATTTAGTCCTTCTGGCAGAACCTCAATCTGAACAGACGGCAAAACCATTGCAGATATTATTAAGTCAGTAGGAGTACAGGACTCCTGGATAGGCTGGTGCTCGGATATGGTCCCAACCAGTATTAAAACGCTCTGGAGATTGATTTATAATAGTGACATTTCTTTCTTTTGTCTCTCATTGGATAGTGCCTGTAGTCGCCATTCTCTGACTCTCCTGTCGCCTCTTTTCATTACTGCTTTCTTTTTAAACAATTTTGGAGTATTCACGCTTTCATCTCATACTGGAGATGGACGTATTGGATGCAAAATCGCAAATTGGCAGAAAAAAAAATAACTTTTTTGGGTTACACAAATTAACGCTTTTATCAATTCACACCATGTGGTATATCACATTATATGCAAATCCTGCAATTTACGTTATGTATGTCATACCACTAGAAAATGAATGCATAGGAGAATATTTAATATTGGCAGTGGAAATATTAGCTATTAAGGCGCAATAAAACATTTTACTTCCATATACAAAGGTGATCACTTTTGAATTGGGAATAATTATAGCTAGGGGGAGAGAAACTTATTAGAACAACCATTGAAGCAGAGACCTCGTGCCATGGACAGGATATCTGTTGGGAAAAAAGACGGTAAGATGAGATCTGTTCAAGCACAGGCAGAGAAGTGCAGGGGCTTCCTTTGTTCCAAGTGAGAACATCCTGGGTTCAAAGGATTTTTCTGAATGTGTTCCAGACCTTGTGTCTCCATTGTCCAGATGTGAGTATTGGGTTTTTGTATCGATTCGATATTTATGGGATAAAGATTTTTGGCATCATAGTGAAGGGGAAAAAAGAGTGCATTCACTCACATCACTGTAGGACCACTAGAACCCCTCCAACTTAATAATGCTCAAATGGATGATGCTATACATGTCGCATTTCATCTGTGTAAAAAGATAAAATTGCAATAATAAACATGATGACAATACGTAACGCCTGCGACCTACATGGGCAAATATATCCTGGATCCTCGTCTATCACTTGCCAGTCAATTGCTTAATTGCCCTGATAATTGGAGGCAGCGGACTTGCGTTCCCTTTACAAAGTGTTAACAATGGTGGGGTCTGCTTGAACCCCTGGCTGTATATCTGTGACAATATACACTTGGTCTATTCCATGTATTCTGTTGTCATCAATGAATTAATGGTGTTGTACACGACAGAAACGGGTCAGGGTTACTATCCATGGTGGATCCTTCTTTTTTAAAAGTTGTTTCATAATTTTTCAATAAAGATTCCTTTTATCAAATGGATGGATGTGTCGCAGTCATTTTCCCTTCACTAACTCACTAAATTATCTCAGTGTACTTTGAACAAAACCAGCGTGGTGAGTTTCCTTCCTGCTTTTTTCCTGCATACCGATGACCACAGATTCATGTCCCTAAGAGGTGAAAAATAAAGTAAAAAAACATGTGCTGCAGCCCCACACCTCCCTCCTGTCACCCTGTGCTGCAGCCCCACACCTCCCTCCTGTCACTCTGTACTGCAGCCCCACACCTCCCTCCTGTCACTCTGTGCTGCAGCCCCACACCTCCCTCCTGTCACCCTGTGCTGCAGCCCCACACCTCCCTCCTGTCACTCTGTGCTGCAGCCCCACAACTCCCTCCTGTCACCCTGTGCTGCAGCCCCACACCTCCCTCCTGTCACTCTGTGCTGCAGCCCCACACCTCCCTCCTGTCACTCTGTACTGCAGCCCCACACGTCCCTCCTGTCACCCTGTGCTACAGCCCCACACCTCCCTCCTGTCACCCTGTGCTGCAGCCCCACACCTCCCTCCTGTCACTCTGTACTGCAGCCCCACACCTCCCTCCTGTCACCCTGTGCTGCAGCTCCACACCTCCCTCCTGTCACCCTGTGCTGCAGCCCCACAACTCCCTCCTGTCACCCTGTGCTGCAGCCCCACACCTCCCTCCTGTCACCCTGTGCTGCAGCCCCACACCTCCCTCCTGTCACCCTGTGCTGCAGCCCCACACCTCCCTCCTGTCACTCTGTACTGCAGCCCCACACCTCCCTCCTGTGACCCTGTGCTGCAGCCCCACATCTCCCTCCTGTCATTCTGTGCTGCAGCCCCACACCTCCCTCCTGTCACCCTGTGCTGCAGCCCCACACCTCCCTCCTGTCACCCTGTGCTGCAGCCCCACACCTCCCTCCTGTCACCCTGTGCTGCAGCCCCACACCTCCCTCCTGTCACTCTGTACTGCAGCCCCACACCTCCCTCCTGTCACCCTGTGCTGCAGCCCCACATCTCCCTCCTGTCATTCTGTGCTGCAGCCCCACACCTCCCTCCTGTCACCCTGTGCTGCAGCCCCACACCTCCCTCCTGTCACCCTGTACTGCAGCCCCACACCTCCCTCCTGTCACCCTGTACTGCAGCCCCACACCTCCCTCCTGTCACCCTGTGCTGCAGCCCCACATCTCCCTCCTGTCACCCTGTGCTGCAGCCCCACATCTCCCTCCTGTCACTCTGTGCTGCAGCCCCACACCTCCCTCCTGTCACCCTGTGCTGCAGCCCCACACCTCCCTCCTGTCACTCTGTGCTGCAGCCCCACATCTCCCTCCTGTCACCCTGTGCTGCAGCCCCACATCTCCCTCCTGTCACTCTGTGCTGCAGCCCCACACCTCCCTCCTGTCACCCTGTGCTGCAGCCCCACATCTCCCTCCTGTCACTCTGTGCTGCAGCCCCACATCTCCCTCCTGTCACTCTGTACTGCAGCCCCACATCTCCCTCCTGTCACCCTGTGCTGCAGCCCCACATCTCCCTCCTGTCACCCTGTGCTGCAGCCCCACACCTCCCTCCTGTCACCCTGTACTGCAGCCCCACACCTCCCTCCTGTCACCCTGTGCTGCAGCCCCACATCTCCCTCCTGTCACCCTGTACTGCAGCCCCACACCTCCCTCCTGTCTATCTGTGAAGCAGCCCCACATCTCCCTCCTGTCACTCTGTACTGCAGCCCCACACCTCCCTCCTGTCACCCTGTGCTGCAGCCCCACACCTCCCTCCTGTCATTCTGTGCTACAGCCCCACATCTCCCTCCTGTCACTCTGTGCTGCAGCCCCACACCTCCCTCCCGTCACCCTGTGCTGCAGCCCCACACCTCCCTCCCGTCACTCTGTGCTGCAGCCCCACACCTCCATCCTGTCACTCTGTACTGCAGCCCCACACCTCCCTCCTGTCACTCTGTACTGCAGCCCCACACCTCCCTCCTGTCTATCTGTGAAGCAGCCCCACACCTCCATCCTGTCACTCTGTACTGCAGCCCCACACCTCCCTCCTGTTACTCTGTACTGCAGCCCCACACCTCCCTCCTGTCTATCTGTGCTGCAGCCCCACACCTCCCTCCTGTCTATCTGTGCTGCAGCCCCACATCTCCCTCCTGTCACCCTGTGCTGCAGCCCCACATCTCCCTCCTGTCACCCTGTGCTGCAGTCCCACACCTCCCTCCTGTCACTCTGTACTGCAGCCCCACACCTCCCTCCTGTCACCCTGCGCTGCAGCCCCACACCTCCCTCCTGTCACCCTGCGCAGCAGCCCCACATCTCTCTCCTGTCACCCTGTGCTGCAGCCCCACACCTCCCTCCTGTCACTCTGTACTGCAGCCCCACACCTCCCTCCTGTCACTCTGTACTGCAGCCCCACATCTCCCTCCTGTCACCCTGTGCTGCAGCCCCACATCTCCCTCCTGTCACCCTGTGCTGCAGCCCCACACCTCCCTCCTGTCACTCTGTACTGCAGCCCCACACCTCCCTCCTGTCACTCTGTACTGCAGCCCCACACCTCCCTCCTGTCACCCTGTGCTGCAGCCCCACATCTCCCTCCTGTCATTCTGTGCTACAGCCCCACACCTCCCTCCTGTCACTCTGTGCTGCAGCCCCACACCTCCCTCCTGTCACTCTGTGCTGCAGCCCCACACCTCCCTCCTGTCACCCTGTGCTGCAGCCCCACACCTCCCTCCCGTCACTCTGTACTGCAGCCCCACACCTTCCTCCTGTCACTCTGTGCTGCAGCCCCACACCTCCATCCTGTCACTCTGTACTGCAGCCCCACACCTCCCTCCTGTTACTCTGTACTGCAGCCCCACACCTCCCTCCTGTCACTCTGTACTGCAGCCCCACACCTCCCTCCTGTCACTCTGTACTGCAGCCCCACATCTCCCTCCTGTCACCCTGTGCTGCAGCCCCACACCTCCCTCCTGTCACTCTGTACTGCAGCCCCACACCTCCCTCCTGTTACTCTGTACTGCAGCCCCACACCTCCCTCCTGTCACTCTGTGCTGCAGCCCCACACCTCCATCCTGTCACTCTGTGCTGCAGCCCCACACCTCCCTCCTGTTACTCTGTACTGCAGCCCCACACCTCCCTCCTGTCACTCTGTACTGCAGCCCCACATCTCCCTCCTGTCACTCTGTACTGCAGCCCCACACCTCCCTCCCGTCACTCTGTACTGCAGCCCCACACCTCCCTCCTGTCACTCTGTGCTGCAGCCCCACACCTCCATCCTGTCACTCTGTACTGCAGCCCCACACCTCCCTCCTGTTACTCTGTACTGCAGCCCCACACCTCCCTCCTGTCACCCTGTGCTGCAGCCCCACATCTCCCTCCTGTCACTCTGTACTGCAGCCCCACATCTCCCTCCTGTCACCCTGTGCTGCAGCCCCACACCTCCCTCCTGTCACTCTGTACTGCAGCCCCACACCTCCCTCCTGTTACTCTGTACTGCAGCCCCACACCTCCCTCCTGTCACTCTGTACTGCAGCCCCACACCTCCCTCCTGTCACTCTGTACTGCAGCCCCACACCTCCCTCCTGTCACTCTGTACTGCAGCCCCACACCTCCCTCCCGTCACTCTGTGCTGCAGCCCCACATCTCCCTCCTGTCACTCTGTGCTGCAGCCCCACATCTCCCTCCTGTTACTCTGTACTGCAGCCCCACACCTCCCTCCTGTTACTCTGTACTGCAGCCCCACACCTCCCTCCCGTCACTCTGTACTGCAGCCCCACACCTCCCTCCTGTCACTCTGTACTGCAGCCCCACACCTCCCTCCTGTTACTCTGTACTGCAGCCCCACACCTCCCTCCTGTTACTCTGTACTGCAGCCCCACACCTCCCTCCTGTCACTCTGTACTGCAGCCCCACACCTCCCTCCTGTCACTCTGTACTGCAGCCCCACACCTCCCTCCTGTCACTCTGTACTGCAGCCCCACACCTCCCTCCCGTCACTCTGTACTGCAGCCCCACACCTCCCTCCTGTCACTCTGTGCTGCAGCCCCACACCTCCCTCCTGTCACTCTGTACTGCAGCCCCACACCTCCCTCCTGTTACTCTGTACTGCAGCCCCACACCTCCCTCCTGTTACTCTGTACTGCAGCCACATAGTTCTTGCTGTTCTCACCATGGACAGCTTGGATCACAGAGCCTGACTGCATAGTTGAAGCACAGTTTGAAAAGCAACCAGGGACCCTAGGGTGAGATGTGACTAGTCCAGCACTGCCCCCAGAGGACTTCTTCCCACACTTGTCTTCAGTGGATAGACAGGTCTCTTCCTATGAACACATTGTAGAGATACCTGATAATCATCTAGAGAAATGCAGCGAGAAGCCCACAGGCGATAGTGTGGCGCCCCTGAGGCTTTAGTCGCCACAGAGGTACTGCACCTTCTCCTAAGGTGTAGTGTCCCACCATCCAGGTAAGGTGGGAACTCCTGACCACGCTCCACACCTGCATTCCACACACAGGATAGTTCAGTGGGGCCACCTAACAGCTTCAGGCTGGGGGTTAGCAGAGCACCCCTCGTGGAACCCTGCTTCGTAACACGAGATGTGCTGGGAGGTGGGTGGAGTGAGATGATATAAAAGAGTGGGAAGAGTGAGAGTTAGGGAGAGAGTTAGTTAGTGAGAGAAGAGAGAAGATGGGTGTCTGAGGGACGTGCTGCAGCAGGACCCAGTGATCTGGGCTGCTGGCACGAGAAAGACCAGAGAAAGAGACTGATAAGTTTGATAAGCTAACCTTCCATAAGAGAGATAGAACAGATCGGAACGAAGGAGAATAGAAGGACGGTGGGAAGCTGGTTGAAGAAAAATAGAGAACCCTTCCAGTCCAGAGCGCAAAGGCCGGGGCCCGGTCCCCGAGGTTGATTGGATCTTTATGTCCGGCAACAGACACCGGAGGAGTAGTGAGCCGCTAACACCTTGCTCCCATCATAGACTTGGGACACAACAGCAACTGAATAGAGAGCCGGGACGCAGTGAGGAGTCCCCGAAGCAGGCTACAGCTGTCTGTCATACAAGTAGAGACTAGGAACACCTAGAGAGAGGCATTCCAGGGTAACTAAGTACTGGAGTGCTTCGCACCTAGAGGCGCATTGGAGGAGTCGTTCAGTAAGGTACATGTTGGCGGAGTGTGGAAGGGAGAATCCTATCCTGCCTGGAGGTTGGCTGGAGCCCTGACCTGGAGAACACAGTGCGGAGGCAGGCAATTGAGTGAACTGCAAACAGTGAGTAAAGCTTTGGAACCGCATACTCGGGTGTCCTCCAGTTATTCCCGCACCACTACACCTGGGTACCAGCCTCCATACCAGCCTGCGCCTCTCCTCATCCATTGCACCTACACTGCCCTGGGACTACAGCTCCACCTGTGGGGAGCTACACCATCTTTGCTGCACCACACCATCAGTCCCAGCGGATCTGTATGCAGCGTTGGCTTACCATCTTACTTGCCAAACACCACGGGTGGCGTCACAAACTATTCTAATAAACTTTAACACCATTAACATCACCGCCATTGATATTGAGCGCCCAGGGCCACGGACCGGGTCACCGCTGCTGTGACACATTCCCACTTTGACACCAGCTGGGTGCCAAGTACCCCGCTTTCCTGGGTGTGCGAGGGTGACCCAATTTTGGCTTCACGAACAGGATGACGAGACCCGATGCCATCGGGTTCTGTGTGCCTTGGATTTACAACTTTTGAAAATGTGCAGAAGACCAAATTTAATAGACTGTTAAATGGACATTAGAAATGGCCACTGGCGCAGAGAAGGGCGTGAAGAGATGGGAGGTCCTAAGAAAAGACCGCAAAGAGTCTTGAGCCGTCCCTGCCTGAATTACTATGTGACCGATGCATGGCCCACCCCCCGAGGTGTTTGTATACTGGCTTGGTATATATGGAGGCGCTGGAAGAAGACGCCGCCCCCGGAAGGAGGGGCAGAGAAAGCCAGTGGCGAGCAGAAGGGTGGAGCAAGAGGAAGAACGCCAGAACGCCATCTTGGAGAGCAAGGGAAGGAGGCCTGCGGAGCGCGGGGAACTGAATCTCCCCGACGCCATGGCTGACAGCTCCAACCCTGATTCCGGAATGAACTGCTGGCAATTAGCTGAGGAAATTATGGAACTGACCACCCGCCTGCAGCAGTAGGAAGCTTTGGAGAAGCTGAGACGGCAGCGCGCCCCGGCGGGGCCTACATCTGCGGTACCCTCTCCACCGGTACCCGCCGCTGTGGCACCGGACCTTTTCTGGGCAGACCTTGGAGTCGCTGCCATGCCATCAGCAGTGTACTCTGTCCCTTCTTTGCCGCTAATACCGGAGGAGTTGCACACAGCCCAGGGAGCTGAAGCGGAGGGAGAGAAGCTCCTGCCCGGACCTGGTGCGGCTGCGCAGGTCCCGCCAGCGACCCCCGCGGACCCGGAGCTGCTGCTGGCCCTACCGCCGTCCCCGGTGTCTCGCCGGGCAGCACCCGATGCCATCACGCCTGCACCGGAACAGAGGCCGCACCGTCGGGAACTCCCAGGTATTTACCCCGGCCTTCCTAATGGGTTCATGGGGAGGAGGAGGACCATGCTGGTGGGGGTACGGCTAGAGCCGGCATGCCCGATCCGACATCTACAGGCCAGAGGGTGGTCTGGATCGTTTTGGGACGGTGATCTCGAGATTTCTTCACTGCCAAATCCCCAGGCAGTGGCTTATCAGAGCCGAAAATCTGCGGAAGCCTTAGGAGCTAGACCTCGTACCAGAACAGCGGAACCACCTATCAAGGGAGAACAGTTGATGGGCATGGAGATACATCATGGATTCCATTTACCACAGTTTCAAGACCTCATAGCAAGGAACCAGAATCAGGATGAGAACAGTTCCAGTTCAGCTACCAGAACCCCAGGAGGGGACCACAATTGAAATAATTTACTACATCTTGTTACCCAGGAGGGTTTGTTGCACCAGTTGTGCCTTTGTCTTTTTGTTCATCATGTTGCCCAGTTTTTGATTGGCAGCATTGTTTTTGAAATGGAACTGTGGAGATCAAGACGCTGATTGATCCAAAAACTTTTATTGTAAATAGTTGCACCTCTTTAGGTGCCCTTTCTTGGTTTTACATATAAAGACACTTTGCGAAGAAAATGTTTTTGCATGGACACTTTTCGAAGAATGATGTCTACCTCAAGGGACACTGCAAGAAAGCCCGGCTGGGAGCAATGTTCAGCACTTTGCAAGAATCTTTGAATGTTTTATGAAAACGTATTTGATAATGTGTCTTGTGAAAAGTAAATGTCTTTTATAGAATATTTGATACAGGGAATTGGAAAAGTTTTGAGATAGAATGTGAGAATTGAATAAAGACTGAAGAATTGAAAGTGACAGGTGACAGGCCAAGTACAGATGGTCAGTGTCTTGCGTCCAGTAGAAAGAGAGAGAAAGAATAATTGCACTTTGAACTAGGAATTGCACTTAAGTAAATTTTTGATACTAAGATAGGAAGTTAACCTGGTTGTAACGTTTAAGAAATGTGCCTCCTACATTAGGAAGATTAGATAAGTATTGTTGAATAGCATTTAAAATTTTTTGTGTGTTCCTGTATTGTACTTTTGTTTTATTGCAGCCCACGGACGTGCTGTGTTTAACGGGGGGGTATGTGGAGCCCCTGAGGCTTCAGTCGCCACAGAGGTACTGCACCTTCTCCTAAGGTGTAGTGCCCCACCATCCAGGTAAGGTGAGAACTCCTGACCACACTACACACCTGCATTCCACACACAGGATAGTTCAGTGAGGCCACACCGCTGCTGTGACATATTCCCACTTTGACACCGGCCCGGTACCGAGTACCCCGCTTCCCTGGGTGTGCGAGGACGACCCAATAGCACCAGATTAGTCAGTTCTCTCACTAAATTACCCATCCAGCTCTTCAAACTATTGTCTCTGAAACGTCAGAGCATTCCAGAGATAACCTTACGTGTCTGCAGTCTGAGTGATGCCGCCCGTGGTTTTGGTAGTATGAATTGACTGACAGGTTCCCTTTAAAAATCTGTCAGACAAACCTTGCAACCATGGCAGAATCAACTGACCATGTCCTGTGTATGAGACTCACCAGATTCTCACATGACAAGTAATGGAAAGGTTTGCTAAGGCTTCTTTCACATCAGCGATTCTTTCCATTTGCGGCAGTTCCAGCAGTTTTTCCGCATCTGCCGCGTAACGGATCACTTATGGCAACACTGCGTTCGGCCTCATTCATTCTCTATGGGAATGGCAGACGTGCAGCACTTGCTGTTTTGCACTTGCGGTGAGACACAAAAAAACACTACTAGCAACGTTTTTTTCTGTTGCTCCAAGTACCGCATTTGCCGGATCACGGCAAAACCGCAAGTGCTGCACATGTCCGCAAGTCCCATAGGGAATAAATAAGGCCGAACGCAGTGTTGCCGTAAGTGATCCGTTACGTGGCAGATGCGGAAAAACTGCCGGATCTGCCTCGAATTGCAAAAATCGCTGATGTGAAAGTATCCCAAGTCACTGCCGACAGTGTCTGCATTAGTCATACTCGCCAATGGGGGGAGGCAGCACGAAAAGTGCCTAGGGCAGCTTAAACTCTAAATATGGACCTGAGTTCAGGGAAAGCTTGATTGCAGGGTCTCTTTCTCCCACGTTGGCGCCGTCAACAGCAGCGCTCGCAGTCTCTGTAGTCTCCTCTGGATTTAGCTGGAACCTCAGGGGTTAAGTCTCTGCAGTCTCTGTAGTCTCTTCTCAAGGTGAAGTTGGAACCACAGGGGTTAAAGCAGGAAGCAGGGAGACACTGCGGAACTGAGTCTCCCCTGCTCTAAGTCTCTGTATGTTACGCTGTCAGTCTCTCTGCAGTAACCATGCTACGCACACTGGGAAGTCTCTTCTGAAGACACTCAGGGGTCCCGGCTTGTCACTGCGGTCCCCAGTATTGTGTACTTGAGTCACTGTCTTTGAACTGTCAGGGGGAAAGTCTCCTCTGGTCACAGAGGCTACCGAATCCACGTACTCTCATACAGCGCGCACTATGTCTCGTACTTAAGTCCCAGAACTCTGACAGGGAGTTCTCTCTCTCTGGGAGCGCGGTGCTGCAGTCTACGTTCTCTCTGTCACACTCTCCCATCTCTGGCGCGCTCTCCTCCGTGCCTGGCGCGCTCTGCTTTTGCGCCCTCTGCCTGCATACCTTCCGGTCCACCACCCCTTCCTTTTCCTCCCTGTCCCTTGCAGTCACATGGTCCAGTCGGTCCAGGGCAGAAAGTCTTCCCCCCGGCAACCCTGCTGTCTGGCTAAGTGGTTCCGGATAAGGAGCAGGGAAGGAAACCTCCTTTGGACTCTTCCTTCTCTTCACCCCCTTACAAATGCATAAAATAATGAATGAATAATAAGATCTAAACTGCAAATGAATGAGTGAATGGATGTAATGGTGACAGATTAAGGAAACAAGTAAATACTAAAGAACCAAGAAAAAATGAATAAATTCAGTATGAAAAAAAGAAATTAAGAAACAAAAGTGGATGGAATAAATTAATAGATAAATTAATTAAAAAATTAATAAACAAATCAGGTAAGAAATGAAGACATTATTGAAAACTGAAAGTAAGTAATAGATTAAATCAGAGACAAAAAATATTAAATATCAAAGCATTAAAGAAAGACATAATCATCACCATCCGGATAGATGAGACTGAAGGTGTAGCTCGGTGGTAGCCGCAGGCGAGGCACTCATCTCCTTTTACACCTTGGTGCGCTACATGAAAGTGTGGGTCCTGGCTGGGTGTGTGGATGTGCTGTGAGGGTCTTACGCCCGTGCGGGCCGGATGTAGCCGGTGGTGTGGGTTGGCCGTATATATAGGTTCCGTAATACCATAAAGGAGACCGTTGTTCAAAATAAAAGTCTTTGCTGAACGGTAACTTGGTAAGGGTTATGTACAAGGGGTAGCAGGTAAAAAGTCTTATGGACGTTTTCTCTACAGTATGGGGCATTTTCCACACAGTATCCTTCCTCTGGGCTAGTGAGGGACACCGTTTCGCCCTAGTGCGCCACAACCAGCTTTAACACTCAGTCCTGATCAGTAAGTCTCCTTACTTGCTCAGCGGTTCTGCATTCTATTTCTTCCACTATTGGTGCCCTGGATCTACCGCTCGGGACCTCCAGTAGTCCCACGTACTCAGTCCTATTTAGGCCCGTTACCTTCTGAGTTACAAGCTCTATGGTTCGCGTCTCGGCGTTTTCTCCAAGGACCCTTCTCTGGGAGACCACTCTGTCTCTGTCAGGTTTACTTCTGGATCGCACCATCCCTTAGTCTTAGTCTCCTCTGACTGTGAGTCACCCTTATGCAGCTCTGCTCTCCTTGCACTGGAACTTCCTACTCCCTATCTACCAGAAAGTAGTCACTTACCTGAACGTTAACCCCCTCCCTGTGGGCCAGGCCCAAACATGAATTCTTACTTAATAAGTGAATGAATGAAATAGTGATGTATTAAGAAAACAATTCTAAAGGAACAATGAAAAATGAATGAATTCAGTAACAAAAAATAAAGAAACAGAAGTGGATGAAATAAATTAATAAATTAATTAATGAAATAATGATGAATATATGAATGAGTGGGCGAACTAAGTCATTATTGAAAACTGAATGTATGTAATAAATTAATTCAGAAATGAATGAAATAATGAATGAATGATGATAAATGAAAAATTAAAGCATTAAAGAAATACATAATCATCACCATTTCGATAGATGACAACGAAGACATGAAAACATTTATGAATAAATAGAATAATGAATGAAGGAAGGAACATATTAAGTAAAACAAAAATACATAAACAAATGTATCAATAAAAAAAAGTATGAATTAATAAATGATTTCAAAATGAATTAAGGAAGGAATGAATGAAAGAATATAAAAAAAATGAATTTTATAATTTTAGTTGTGAGATAAGAGAACAAGGAGTAATGTGAACGATTATGGCAAAGACTAGGATCTGGAGCATAACCAGTAGGACCTGGAAATGTTCCTGAAATGAATGGACTTACAAACATTGGAAATGTGTCACCTCCGCGCTCACATCAGATCAGGGACTTGCTCACATGTGTTTCTAAATACTCCCCTTGGAAGTGAGACAAATGCGCCCCCATATTTAAGGGAACGAGAAAACCTCAGTGATTCTCAAAGTTCGAGTAGCCACCAAGGGAAGTGATAATGTCAGTGTTACAATTTATCTAATCTCAATATTCCGTAGATATTGCAGATACAAAACCCTAAATACTCAACAATCAGAAATAGAACTTCTGCCTATTCTGCTCCTGCATCTCCACCCTCTCCCCAGCTCGGATGTCTCCATATAATGGAGCGCTTTATGTGCTTTATGGAGACTCATATTCTGCATAAATTGATTTTCACTTAAAGTAAAGCCGACAGAATGCAGTAAGTCAGGCAGGCGATCATCTATGATTAACCATTTCGCGCTTAGAAATAGATGACTTATAATAGGTTAAATCTTTGCCCATTATCTGTCCCCACCAGCCCTTCCCTTTAGATTATCCATAATTGATTATTTTCTTACCTGGATTGTCAGTGTCCCATTCACTAAAGACAAAGGATGATTCACGGGGTGGAGCGATAATGTTCTATAAATTATCGTCTGGAGATTTACTCTAAGGTGTATTTTGTCCATTAGCCTCGGACTGAGCGGTGTCATTCCTTTTTGCAAAAACTTCTAATTCCGTCTCCTCATTCTTCTCTGTGGATCTGGATGGTAATTACCGGTTGTTCTGTAGACAGTGAAAGGCTCCACCTAATGTCAATGCTTTACTCACACATCTTATACTGGCATTTTACGTTCTTTTACATTTTCCGCTGCATTGAATCTAGCAACGACCGATAATACAAGAGAATTGAGTAAAAGTGACGCTAAACACAGAAAATGGAAAAAAAATAAAGGAAAAATGTCCCAGTACTCCCCCCAGTCATGTTCTTCCTTTATCCTACTTTATACTATAGGTAAACTAAACATATATATAAATCTATGCAAAGAGAAAAGGTCGCACTCATCGAGATGGAAGTTTCACTGATTTATTGACATATCATGAACATGTCAAGTCGGGGGAGTGACATAAGGAGTGCAAGAAAGGCTGGACCCGTTGAAGCGCTCGAGCAGCGCGAAACGGCCGTTGTCAGCCTTTCTTGCACTCCTTATGTCACTCCTCCGACTTGACATATTCATGATATGTCAATAAATCAGTGAAACTTTCATCTCGATGAGTGCGAACTTTTCTCTTTGCATGAATTCCCAGGATTGACTGTTTCCAGGTCTGGCACCCGAGATTCCCAGCTGCTGGGCTTCTGTATGCCGCACATCATTTGAAGTCACACGGTAACAGCGGTGCCGTCCGCTTTTTATCTTGAGTTTTGTGATATATATAAATCTCCTGTGTTTTACAGCTGCACCGTAAAAGGTGGGATCAGAGGTGTCGTACTCACCTTCCCCTCTACTGGGAGGTGTTTTGGCTATAAAAAGGGTGGCGCTCCCATCATAAGGCTCATATCAGCGCTAAGCGGTGTCTGAAACCATCCATCAGTAGGAACAGATGACACCTGAAGGCTCAAGGAAGGATGGATGAAGTTGACATCATCCATGACAAACTCCCAAAAAGCACGGAAGTTCTATGGCACCGGCCAAGTGAAAGACACCATCTGGGTGTTGCCACCTGCTGAAGATCTTATCATCCTATAGAAAGATGTTCATTAAATGTAACCCCTTTTCCAACATCCTACACTGCCTAACTTTTGCCACGCGTTCATGAGCCCGCAGGGTTTGCTCCCCGCCTGTGTAAGTGTCATGAACTAAAAAGTTCAGGATGACCAAGACCTATGCCAATGTATTTTAATAGAGGTTTTCTTATCAGAAACATGGTCAATTTGCTGACATCATAGTCTGGAGAACCATGGTTGTCCTCAGTTGTCCCTAACGAACTGGTGGCTACCACCATGTTTAGGAGCCTTCAAAGCCATTCCCACATCTCCTTCATGCACCCATAGCACTGCTCCTTTCCCTATAGAATGGGTATCGATATGTTGCCAACGCTCCCAAAGATTCCAGAAAATGGCAAGACCTACTTGGTACATGAAACAGATCTCCTTGGCACCGCTGAGACTCCTAGAAACCAGTACTTCCATGAGGGTTGTTGCCCATGATGCCAAGATGCTCCTTCCTCAGATGAAATCCCAAAGTATAATCACGTAATCAAGGATCCAAGACCTGTCCATGGAGGGGTGGAGGCTGGACATGGAGCAGGGGTGGCCCCTAAAATGTGTGTGTGTGTCTACAGGCAAAAATTTCTCAGCAAACATATGGCCATATGTTCTCCTGTCTGATCCTAGAAATGTGAAGGTCTCCACCCATTGAGTGCTACTAATACCGGAGGCTGTAAACTTTAATCTTCATGGATGATGCCTCTTATGACACCGGTTTTATTTTTAACATCTTAATGCTGGGAGGGGTTGACACCTGTGAGGGCGGAAAACAGGGAGAGCTGAGATCTGCTATAATAAACCTAAACAAATATCAAATAGAGATGTTTCTGCTGAAATGTGAAGACAACCTTTGAGGCGTTAGCTGTACAGCGGTGATATATTTTACTTATTAATTTTACTTTCTTATATAGCGCCATCAATTCCACAGCGCTTTACAGACATTATCGGGGCTGACCAAAAATGACAACCAATTGGGGCTCACAATCTAGATTCCCTATAGAATAATAATAATTTTTATGTAGCGTTAACCGATCCAACGGCGCTTTACAATTTGCACACATTATGATCACTGTCCCCGAAGGGGCTCACAATCTAAATTCCCTATCAGTATGTCTTTGGAACGTGGGAGGAAACCGGAGTACCTGGAGGAAACCCATGCAAACACGGGGAGAACAAGAACATACAAACTCCTTGCAGATGTTGTCCTTGGTGGGATTTGCACCCAGAACCCCAGCTCTGCAATGCTAACCACTGAGCCACCGTGCTGTTTGGGCATAATTGTGCTGCTTTTTTGTACAATTATCATGAGATGTAATCGCAATATAATAGCTAAAAGCGCTACCCCCCCTATAATCAGAGCCAGAAAAGTGTCTCCGTATACAGAAATAGGAAAAGACCCCACGCAAGGAAGCATATTTCTCTAATTACATATGCAGTATTACAGAGTTTCTTACATTCACTTGGAATATTGATTCAAGCTTGTTAAAACAACCAATGAATTTTATAGGACAGAAGTTGTAGCTGGTCCAGTTCACCATTGCCATGGGTATTTTTTATGGTGATTCACATACAAAATAATTGGAGTTTAAGTAAAATATTTATGACAAGTCTGAGTTTTCATAATAACATAAAACAAAAAGATTTTGTTTTACCATAGTGTAAAAAGATGATAAAACATAATAAGCAAATAATGCTTTTGACATAAGGGATAGTGAACTTTATTGGTAGTGTCACAGTTAGTACTGAATTTTGTGAGCATATATTTTATTGGGACCAGGGCAACATTATATTGCCGAGCTGCCTTTGGGGTGGATTTTGACCCCATTACTGTCCCTGCAGTAATGCAATTGGAAAGTTTTAACATGCATCTCACTGCCCAAATATAATTCAAACAGAAACAGATTCCATAGAGCTCATACACAAGCATCCAGCATTTAATAATATGTAATTATCTGCTTCAATGTGTATTGCAAGATGGGACCAAGGAAGTAGAAATTTTCAGAACAGGAGCATTGGGAAAAAAAAAGTTACTTAATACCATGATAGATAGAAATAATAATAGAGAAATAATAATAGAGAAACTAAGAAACATGGCATCCTCTAGCGGTCACATTTAGAGATGAGCAAATATTTCAATATTTGTTTTGGATTACGATCGCCGTATTTGCAATATTCACTGAACCCTATTGGAGTTAATGGGAGTACAGATGAGCAAAGGTATTCGGAAACGATTGTTAAACATAAATTCGGCATGAATATGGCAAATTCGGATTCATGATCGTTTTCTGAACATATTCGCTCATCTCTAATCATATCTAAAACAAAATACTATTAAAGCAAGTAAGTCTGGATTAAAAAAATGTCTGTGTTACAATCCAAGTAAGGGCTGTAGGGCATGGACAGACCACACGTCTCCTGAACTGAACTTGATATTCTTATATACGCCTACCAAATGGTCAGATGGCAAATAGCCTGTTCATGAATCACGAACCATGACACGCAGAAATGTGAATGAGTCCTAAGAAATAGTTTAAGGGATGATTGTGGAAGGTTTTGAGCACAATATATGGGGTTACTGGTAAAATTTTGATCCTGGCATTTGTCTGATGACCAGCAGAAAGTCTGTTCTAGCAATCTCCCTTTGACCAATAACCTTCTGTGATACAGGAGGTCTTCTTTAGGTCTAACTTCCTAAACAGGTTTGAGAGACATACAGTAAGTAAAAGACACCTTCCTCTCCCTGGTCCAAAAGATCACCTCATCATCATACTATCTTCCTTGGTTAAAGAGAATTTCCATGATACTAATCTAAGAGACATTCACTTGTCGAAAACAACTTTAAGAGTCTAGGAGACATCCTAAAGTCCAAGCATTTTCCTCTGGTCTAAGTGGCTTTCCCTGGTCCATGTGATCTTCTCTAGTCTAAGATGGTCCCTCAGCTAAAAGATATTATTTGGTCAAGATAATCTTTAATAATCCAAGAAACGTGTCCAGCTAGTGCTTATGTCTATAAAGTATTTCCTAGACTAGTAGACATTCCCTGGTCTACGTGGTCTTCCCTAACCCAAAAAACCTACTTTTCTACAAGAAGCCTTCCCAAATCAAAAAGACATCACTTAATCAAAAGTAATAATTGTTAATCCAAGAAATCCATTTTGGTCATACTTAGGGCTATGAAGCCTTCACTAGTCTAGGAGACCTCCACTGATTTAGTGATCTTCCCCTACCTAGAAGTCTATTTTGGCCAGAAAGTCTTCCCTTATTGAGTTTTCATCCTCTTATCTCAAGTCCAAAAGTAACCTTCTGTGGCGCCCCCAGGGGTATGGTCGCCACACTGGCCTTGCCTTCCTCCAGGGGAGGGTAATGCCAGGCTTGGAAGCAGTGATGGGTCTCTCCAGCAGTTAACTTAATGCATGCAACACAGCTCCACTTCAAGCCAGCAGGGGGAACTCTGAACCAGGATGAAGGGGAGGGGTTGCTCCCTGAGGGCTGAGAGGAAGGAGTGGTCAGTGAGTTGAAGGAGGTCCACGTGTGCAGACGTGTGGAACGGAGCTGGAGGTTGAGCGAGGAAGGAGAGCTCCCTCAGCTGAGAGCGTAAGAACTGGAGCCTGGTCTCCACGGTGGTACGGATACTAACGGTCCTGCCACAGAAACCAGAGGAGTAGGAGGCTGTAAATGCCCTGCTCCCATCAGAGACTTGGGACACAACAGCAATTGAGTAGAGAGCCAGGACTCAGGAGAGGAGTCCCCGAGAGAGGCTACAGCTGTCTGTCATACAAGTATAGTTCTAGGAACATCTGAAGAGAGGCATTCCAGAGTAACTAAGTACTGGGGAGCTTCACACCACAAGGCGCTAGGAAGGAGACTGCACAGCCCTTCTGTCGAGAGAGAATCCTGATCTGCTTCCAGGCTAACCTGCTCCAACACCATCTGTAATCAGGACCCTGGACTGCATATACTCAGTAAAGGTACAGAAACTGCAACCGCTGTTTCTTGTCTGTTCCCTACGCTTCCAGCACTGCTACATCCCCGTGCTGGGTTCATCTACACTGCCCTGGTACTGCAGCTCCACCTGTGGGGAGCTTTACCATCTAAGCTGCACATACCATCAGTCCCAGCGGATCTGCAGGCAGCGTTGTCCTAACACCATACTTGCCAAACACCACGGGTGGCGTCACGTACTATTCTACCATTAACTACATCCCCCATTGCTTGGGCGCCCAGGGCCACGGACCGGGTCACCGCTGCTGTGACACATCCCTTCGACACCGGCCCGGTACCGAGTACCCCACAGCCCTGGGAGGGCGACCCACTTCTCTGACCAAGAAAGCCAATGTGGCTCAAGATTTCGTATAGACCTACATTGTTCCAAGTAACTTTTTATGATTGAAGAGAATTACCTTGGTCAATAGGATCTTCCCACGACCTTTCAAAGTAACATGCCAAAATAAAAAAAATAGTAGTCCCTCCCTATTTTATTAACAAGAAAATGTGAGCGTTAGGCTCATTATATTTGCTAATGTAAAACCGGGAAGATGTACAGACGCTGTAGCCGATGCCACCGTCATGTCCCAAGCATCCACAAAACCAACATTAATCCCCTGAAAAACCTCCTTGAGGACCAGATACTGAGTATAGCCATGGAAGTCTCCTTGTCTCTCCGCCGGGGCAAAGAGCTCTCTTGTATTTTCAGTTTTTATGATGACCTTAGTGTCGGGACTCCTGAGGAAGAGTCGCTCTAGAGCTCTGCGGATGTTGACAGCTCTCTGAATGAAAACTTTAAGAGGAAATTGTCTGAAGTGTTGTCCCATCGTGATCACGAAAATGGTGTCCTTGCCCCCAACTCGCTGGTCGATCTGACGACTGGTGTATTGGTCCTCTTTAAAGTAATAGAAGACATCATTTTGCAATGGGAAGCCGTGCCTCTTGTAGGAAACATATATATCCTTCTCCATATTCATGGCTTCCAGTGCTAATGACCAACCAATTCATCCTTCATAATGGTATCGGAAATATTTTACAACTAAAGGAAACAACCATTAAAAAAAAGAGTGTGTAAATCCAATGGTGAAGTATAAGAAGACATATGAGCAACATTGAAGGAGGGCTGCACCTCTGAACCCCCCAAAATGAGCAGTAAGTAGGACCTGAAAGACTGGCTTCCTCTTTGGTGGCCCCAGTCCATTCATCTACTACCTACGTGCTTGGTCAGTCTGCCAACCTATGTGCCTTTTCTGAACGTCTCCTCTATAGCGCCTTAAAGTGTGAAGATCTCCTAGTACTGAGTTACACTGGAGTTCCTCCTATCAGATGTTCCCAAGAACTCTACTTGTACGGCAGACAGCTGTAGCCTGCTTCGGGGACTCTCTACTCCTAAGTCCCGGCTCTCTATCCGTGTTGCTGTTGTGCCCCCAAGTCTTAGATGGGAGTAGTGCATTTACAGCCCACTACTCCACCGGTGTCTGCTGCAGAACCTTTAGTGTCCATACAACCTCAGGGACCGGGCCCCGGCCTTGCGCTTAGAACTTCTAGGCAGGGTTCTCTCCTAACCCACGTCCTCTGTGTTCCCTTTTCTCCTACGTTCCGTACTTGTCTCTCTTTCTTATGGAAGCTCAGGTTTCAGCTCAACGTCTTTCTCCTTCTTTCCTTTCCCGTGCCAGCAGACCTGGGTCACTCAGGCCTGCTGCAGCACTCATTCCTCCATCCCTCTTCCAGGGATCCCCACTCCTCTCCGAGTGGCTTCCTTACTCACTGACCTCCTGTCAGATTGACCCACTGACTGACCTGTAATCCTAAACCTTCCCACTCTTTTATGTATCATCAACTCCACCCACCTCCCAGCACGTTTAGTGTTCCGAGCAGGGAACCACCAAAGGTGCTCTGCCTCTCTCTAAGCAAGGAGCCGCAATGTGGTTTTGCTGAACTACTCTATTGTGTGGGGTGCGAGTGTTAGAGTGTGGTCAGGAGCTCCCACCTTACCTGGATGGTGGGGCACCACACCTCAGGAGGAGGTGCAGTACCTCTGTGACGACTGAGCCTCAGGGGCGCCACATATGCTATGCAGCACATAGGTTTCAATAAGAAGGGACCCTAATAACCCTTCACAATTTTGTGTCCTCTCTAGACAATGGTGCAACCCTCCATGTATTATACATATACCTTGATACCATATTCGTGGATTGGCACTTTGCACTTTATATATCCACTTTTTTTTATATTTATTGCTGTGTCTCTTAACATTTTTTTATGATTATTATTTTTATCCAATTATTGTGAGCCCTTTTACTGTTTAATATATTTCTGAACATCGTCTCGGTTTGGTCCTCTTTTTTGGTTTCCATCCAAATCTGCATCATAAATATAATAATATATAATAATATATAAAAAAACACAAAAAGTTATGTAAATCGGTGTAAAATATGTAGTATTTTGCTTATTTTTTGTTTTTTTAAGAAACAGTGCCCCTATTGTCCCATGACTTTTTCTGGAATTGCAGTTCAACCCCTTTCTGAGAAGGCTGACTAATTGAACCTTATTGACAAAAAATTAGAATTTTTTTAGAATTTTTTTTAAAAAAAAGCAAGAAATGATGTTAAAACTTACTGCCGCATTGGATCACCGTAATTGGCGAAATTTGTTGTGGGATTAGTACAGCGATATTTGACCTTAAAAAAAGGAGTAATAAAAACAATAATTAGCCACATTTTGGTTAGAACTCTGTAAAAACCTGGAATATTGAAAGAAAACATTTTCGATAGAATGGTTTCACACCGCGTTTTTCCGGGGAACTTAGTTTTTACGGGATGGAAAAAAATGCAATCTGCTGCACATTTTCATTCTTTTCATTCCTCCAGCTCTGTGAGATTCCTGGGCTGTCTTGCTTGCTCTGCTATTTTGAGGTCTAGTCACAGATTTTCAATGATGTTCACATGAGGGGACTGTGAGGGCCATTGTAAAACCTTCAGCTTGCGCCTTTTGAGGCTGTCTATTGTGGATGGTGACGTGTTTAGGATCATTATCCATTTGTAGAAGCCATCCTCTTCCTCATTCTCTTCTTCTTCCTCTTTTCACCTTCAGCTTTTTAAAGATGATATTCTGTTTGCATTAAGAATTTGTTGAATTTTCATTGAATCCATTCTTCCCTCTACCCGTGAAATGTTCCCCGTGCCATTGGCTGCAACACAACCCCAAAGTATGATTGATCCACCCCCATGCTTAATGGTTGATGAGATGTTCTTTTCCTGAAATTCTGGGCCCTTTTTTCTCCACAGTTGCCTTTGATCATTGAGGCCAAAGAGTTCTATTTTTTCCTCATCGTCCCACAGGACTTGTTTCCAAAATGCATCAGGCTTGTTTAGATGTTATCGTGCATAGTTTTGATGCTGAATTTTATGGTGAGGATGCAGGAGAGGTTTTCTTCTGATGACTCTTCCTTGAAGGCCATATTTGTGCAGGTGTCTCTGAACAGTAGAATGATGTACCACAACTCCAGAGTCTGCTAAATCTTTCTGAAGGTCTTTTGAAATCAAGCAGGGGTTCTGATTTGCGTCTCTAGCAATCCTATGAGCAGCTCTCTCTGAAATTTTGCTTTGACTTGCAGAACTTATCTTGATCTCTACTGTTCCTGGTAACGGCCATTTCTTAATTACATTTTTAACTAAGGAAGAGGCAACTTGAAAACTCTTTGCTATCTTCTTATAGCCTTCTCCTGCTTTGTGGGCCTCCATCATTTTCATATTCAGAGTGCTAGGCAGCTGCTTAGAAGAATCCATGGTTGCTGTTTTTTGACACAAGGTTATAAGAGGCTGGGTTGTTATAAAGCTGGGAAATTTGTGTCATTGGGCCTTTCCTAACGATGATAGTGAACAAGCCATAACCCTAACAGGCTAATTAAGATTTGAAGCCTTGGTCAAAGTTATCAGAATACACAAACCTCCAAGGGTGCACAAACCTTTGCATCGGCCCATTTCCCTTTTTGTAATTTTTAAAATGAAAAAAAAAATTTCCAATATATTTTTTTTGCCTAAAATACAAATTAAATGTGTCATCTATAACTTTAGGCCTTTTGAGAGCATTTCATCTTCAACTTGTTTAACTGTTCACAATAACAGTAATTTTGACCAAGGGTGCCCAAACTTTTACATGCCACGGTGCTTAAAATGGATATAATTGGTTTAAAATGCATTCGTTTGCATCAGTGTTATAGCAGATCAGTTTTTTTTATCTTTATAATGTAAAAACGTATAGCTATTAAAGATTGTATAAATGTGGTGTGGAACAGGGATTAAAAGGGTCCTACAATGACCAACTGTGATCTGTAGAAAAGACTGGCAGCAAGTGTTCCGTTTCCCTGCAGTGCCCCTAGAGGTGGGATTAAGTATTACACAGTGAGCATTAGAATAAATGAACTGTCTGTGTAACACAAGACCGGACGGGACCTAGAGAGGAAGAGACACTCTTTGTAGCCGTATTGGTAGAGAACTTGAAAGCTGTTTTTTTTTAATCCAGATGAGTCAAAAGGTTTTGTGTATTCAGCGCCTATGCAAGCCTATGTGTCTCCATGACAAGTGGCCACAAACAGACTCTGCTTAGTTTCATCCTTCAGTCATGCTCATATACCTTCTTTTTTCTAACATGCGCTTATAGTAGGATAATTAGAAGCAGCGGACAGATGGAAGAAGGCATGACTACGGAATCTGACAACACGGATTTGTCTGTAGTCTGTTACCATGGAGACATATACTCTTCTCAACACTGAAATTACAACATCAAAAAGGAAAAGTCATGGAATTATGGAAATCTAAGGGTGGAGAAGATATGGATCTGCAAAAGATGGAAGAAATAAATGAAAATGTTTAAAACCTTTGGATTTATTTAGCATGGAGTCTGAGGCAGAAATCCCTGGTTATTAATGGTCTTGTGAGGAAGGTTCTACCACTGAAGGCACTTGGGCACTTGCCGACCAATGATGTCCCCGATGTGTTCGATGGGAGACAAGTCCGGAGACGCTGCAGCCATGAAAGCACGTTTAGGCCACGCAGGCGGCTCACAGAAGTATGGATGTATGAGCAACATGTGTCCTGGCATTGTCATGTTGAAAAATGGCTTCTGGGACACTTTGGATAAATGGTCACACCACAGGTTCCGCCACCAAATCAATGTAACGCTGGATGTTAGTGACCTGGAATGAAGACTAGAGGGGTCCGGCTACCGTACATTATGTCACCACACACCATAATCCTCAGAGTAGGACCTTGTTCCATCATGAAGGCATCTCCATGGCGTTACTCACGTGGTCCCTTCAGATTTGAAGAATGACATGTAGTGATACATTCTGTGCTACTGTGAAATTAGACATCACATATCAAGTCTAAGGTGTCAAACAATGTCTACACAAACCATTAGGTGGCATCTGCACGACATTGAGCTGCAAGACGGACATCCAGTTACAAGTGTCCTCTGATCTCTCGCCACTGTTTTCAAAGGTTTGGATGGTGTAGGGCAAGACGGCAATGGAGGCTGAAATGAAGGTCTGTCCTCTTTAGCGATGAGTCCCGCTTTTGTCTTGGGATGTAATGACAGTCAAAGATTGGTCTGGAGACCACGTGGGCAACTCCATGAAGAGGCTATCATGAGAGAACAAGAAAGTGTCCCAGGCGCTGTTTTTCAACACAACAACGCCTGGTCACATGTTGCTTATGCTAATTTGACCGGCCTGCATGGATTAAACTTGGTACAATGGCTGCAGGGTTTCTGGACTTGTCCACCATTGGGTACATCTGGTACATCATTGTTCAGTGATTACACAGGAGCTGGATGATTTTTCCAAATGCATTGGGTGGCATTAATAGCCTTGATGGTAGCAGCCGAGGCTGAAAGTGCCTGAATTTCTGCACGTGGCTCATGCTCAAGATCTATAGTGTCTCTCTAAATATGACCATAACCAATAAAAACAGAGTAGGTCATTTTTTGGTGTTATAGACAAGTTAAGACACCTCCAAAGACTATATCAGTTGAACCAGGCCTTCTACTGATTCCTAAAATAAAGGAATTGTGCCACTTGGAAAGAATTAAAACTTCTAAAATTTCAACACTTGAGCTTCTCTGGAAGCAGCCTTGATTTTATTGACATCTAGTCAAAAAAAACCTTGAAATCTTGAGGAGACTAAGAGACATGGTCCTGTCATGTTGGGATTCAATGGATGTTCTAAGACGTAGACCTTCACCACCATCACCATCTGGACCTGTCTCTATGACATTTAAGGAAATAACAACAGGTAAACTTATCCTTCAAAATGTAAAATCATAATGAAAATTGTACCTCTGAAATATTTGCTGTTCCACTGGGGTAAGATATGAAACCTGAATATCGATGCCTCTCATATCCTTCAAACTTTCACAAGTAAATTTGGGAGCTTTGTAGCAGTGGAAGACCTCCTCATATAGAGGGTCCTTGTATTCACAGATCTCTTTCCCATCTTCCTTAGAGAGCCTAAAGGCACATTTGCTTACAGCTTCTTTACCAAATTTTTCATATCTCCCCTGGAAACCAATTTGTCCTTGACTGGAGTGTCTTGACCTCCAGAGAGCGGCCACTCCTTCACTTGGGTAGAACAACAGGATGTTGACATTGATTTTGCCAGCCCAGTACAATGGAAAGTGAACGTGGTAGGACCCATTATTGAAGTCCTCCACGGTTCCTGAAACAGAAGCTTCAAGTTTTGGAGAAATGAGTCTTGGTCTTAAGAAGTCTCCTCCATAAGTCTTCCTGTTGCCCGCGTGATCGAACATATCGACCTGCACCACAAACTCGTCTCCAACACAATATGTCTTCTGAGGGTTGACAATGGAAATCTTACCATTCCTTCCATTTGTGGTCTGGTTAAAATGTGTAAATGACACATTGGGGATGAGTTTCTCTATTTTTTCAAATAGGGCGTCTACTTCTAATTGGAGCTTGGTTTTCGGTTGTTCTTGGTTGGTGGTGGAAGTGTTGCAGGTCTGAAGTAAATTTCTCAGTGGATCCTGAAATGTGTTAATTACTCATTATGTATAGGAAAACAACTGGATTTTATGACTCCTGAAAGACAAATTAATCAAAAAATTGTAGGTATGTAGACACGTCTCACCTGGAATTTCTTCTGGTACCAACCAAAGCTTAGAAGAAATATGGCAAGGAGAAGTAATGGGATAAAAGATTTACACATGGTGGTAGGTTCACACTAAGGTCTCCCTGTTGGAGCTGGATCCAATATCAGATCCTGCTAGAGATCCAAAAATACAAAAGGAAGCTTCATAAACCTAGAATTTCACAAACCTAGAATTTTAATGACCATTCATGAAATCAGACATAAGAATAAAATAAAATTTGAGCATCTTTAGTGTGCGGTAATTTTCTTAAATAATAGAATGAAAAAATGTCTGTTTAGTCCCAGGAACATCATCAATCTGATCATTTCAGAACTTTCACTGTTTCCTTCTAAATTTAAAAATGAATAGCCCGATTCATCATTTGCGGTTTTTTTAAGTCATATTCAACTTTTTTGTCTTGTTTTATTGTCTGTTTTGTTGCTTTTTTTGCCAAAATCTTCAAATTGGCATAGGCGGGTTCAGGAATTTGACATACATTTGAAAATGCTATTTAATTTTTGTCTTTTACCTTCTTAGAGAAAGACGTGACATGACTCGTTGAAATGTTGTGCGTGACTCTAAAATTTGATCAAAAATTTTAGACTTTAAAAAAAAAAAAAAATCACTCCAGAATGCGGGACGTGGAGAACTTTTGCGTAAATATTTTGTGAGCTTTTAAAAAGCCGTAAATGGATGAATCGGGCGCAAACAGCTGGAAAACATAAAAAAAAACAAAAAAAAAAACCTAGATTTGCAATGGTGAACAGAGAAAAAAAAAAAACAGATGAACAAATAGAAATACGGGTAAATTAAGAAGAATTTGGCACAAATCAAAAACTAGACGAGAAACAGGAGCAAATGCAATAATTAATCACTGTCTGTGCCTCTTGTCGAGCTATTTTCTTCATTGACGAGCAGAATGAATGAATGAATGAATGAATGACAAAGGATAATGAGAGTACATGATCAAGAACTTACCTTTCTGCTGCCTTGAGTTGTCTATAGGTTCCTGCCACTGCCTCAGTTCTGTTTTCTATATCAGATTATTCAGAATTAATACATGTGAAATAAACAATGAATGAATGAATGAATGAATGAAGAACTATGGAACAGAAATGAATGATTGGCAGTAACACGAAGGTGGTGTGGTATATAATGATTACAATATAGCCTTTTCTGTCGTGCGACAAGAGAACATTTGGAATCTGACCTGATTTGTGGTTGAAAATGAATGAATGATGAATGAATGATGAATGAATAAATAAATAGGAATGACTTAAATAATGAAATAAATTGATCATCATGTGTATGAATGAGAATGAATGAATGGACAAATTCATGAATAAACAGATCAAACAATTAATATATATTGAATGAAGAATGAATGAATGAATGAATGAATGAATGAATGAATATTCAATACAGAAAAAATGGTCATAAATAAAAGCTTAAACAAATGAAAGAATTGAATAGATCTCTGGATTGAAAAATGAATGATAAATGCGAATGAATGCATGTGATAAATGGATGAGATGATAACCAAAACTACTAATGAATGAGTTGGATAGATGAAATAATGAATGAATGAGAAGACATGAAAATTAATGGACGAATGAATGAATGAATGAATTAATTAATTAATGAAAAGATGTTTGAATAGGTAGATAAGATTGAATGAATAAATGAAATATTAAATAAATGAAAGAACAAGAGATTAATTCATTAAATAATTAAGAAATGTAGTAAAGACACGAACAGATGGGAATGAATGTATAACCAAACAGGTGAAAGAATGGACGAAATAATGAATATGTGAATGAAGAATAAATGAATGAACCAATTAATGAAAACAGAATCAATGAATATATAAAATAATTCTTGAATGTGAAAATCATTTGAATAATTCAATAAATGAATGAATAGAACTATCGATATATGAATGGGAATAAATGAACAAAATGAATGAATATTTACCATCAGTTTTAATATATTACATGTGAGATTCCCAAACACAGAAGAAATGCGAACGAGATAGACATGGGAAACGAATGATGAATTAATGGAATGAATGAATGAGTAGATGAACGGGATAATGGATTTATAAGAATCCATGATCAAGTGCTTGCCTTTTTGCTACCTGGCAGATATCTGCCACATCTCTCTTTTCTGTAGCAGGCGGACCAGAATGAATGAATGAATAACTGAATGAATGAATGAACTATGTAGGAGATAATGAATGACAAGCAGTGCCGCAGGAGTACAGTGTGATCTGTAATCAGTTGAATGCAATTTTTCTACACTCCATCTGATTTGTTGTAGGCAATGAATGAGAATGAACAAATGAATGAGAGAGCAAATCTATGAATAGGAACGAATGAAAACGAATGAGTTAAATACTAAATACATTACGAAACGTGTTAGATTGAAAATGAATGCATTTAGAAATTCAGAAATAAATGAAATAATGAATACATTACTGAAGAAATGAGAATGAATGAATGAAAAAATGAAAGCAAAAGGAATGAACTTACAATACTTATAAATGAATGCATAACCAAATGACTGAATAAATGAAGAGATCTATCAATGGAAATGAGAGTGAATGAATGATATATGGATGAAATTATGACCGAGAAGTAAAAAAAAAAATAAATGACAAAACTGGAAATGAATGAGAGAATGGATGAAATATGAATGAATGAGAAATCATAAGAATAAAAGAGAATCAATGAAAAACGAATTAACTAAATAAGAAAAAATAAATTAAGAAACACATGGATGGAATGAATGATTGAATGAAGTAAAGATTATACGACTGATTCATTCATTCATTGAATAACAAATCACTGAACACATTTACAGTGTTGAGGAGCTCAGTCCTTGGAGCCACATTGTGTAGCAGTGGACTTTCCCTTTAAATAAAGCAAAATATTGGGTAGAATTCCTTTCATTCTGCCGGAAATGAATCTGTTAACCCTTTCCTGCTCTGGATTCGATGACTAATACGTCCAGTGCTCGGCCATTATCGGTCACACGCCCCTTTATTTCGCCTTCTTTAAGCCTTGTAGTCGGAATTGACAAGACAGAGGATGATTCACCGGGTGGAGCGATGGCGTCGCACACTTATGCACTAATAATAATAATAATCTTTATTTATATAGCGCCAACATATTCCGCAGCGCTTTACAGTTTAACAGTTTCAAAACACAAGTCATAAGTAACAACGTTAACAATACAGTAATTAAAGTAAAATAAGCCTCCCCTGCTCATGAGAGCTTACAATCTACAATGAGGTGGGGGAGATACAGAGTACAGGTGTATTTACAATGATGGTCCAGCCATCTTGAGAAGGTGAGGGACAGAGATAGTGAATGGGCTACATACTCACACTTGCACATAAAATGACTGATTAGTGAACGTGATAGGCTGCTCTGAATAATGTGATTTGAGAGAGCACCTAAAATTGTGCAAAGTGTGGATAGTCCTAATTTCTTGTGGTAGAGCATTCCAGAGGATTGGCGCAGCGCGGGAAAAGTCTTGGAGTCGGGAGTGGGAGGTACGGATTAGTGCAGAGGTTAGTCGAAAGTCTTTTGCAGAGCGCAGCGGTCAGTTAGGCCGATAGACAGAAATGAGGGAGGAGATGTAGGGGGGTGCTGCACTGTGGAGAGCTTTGTGGGTGAGAACAAGTACTTTGAATTGGACCCTATAATGAATGGGCAGCCAATGTAAGGACTGGCGAAGAGCAGACACGTCCGAGTACCGATTAGCCAGGTAGATGACTCTGGCTGCTGCATTAAGTATGGACTGGAGAGAGGAAAATCGAGTAGCGGGGAGGCCAATTAATAGAGCGTTGCAGTAATCCAGGCGGGAGTGGATCAATGCTACAGTGAGGGTTTTTGTGGTTTCCATGGTGAGAAAAGGGCGGATTCTAGAGGTGTTCTTTAGGTGTAGGCAGCAAGAGCGGGCAAGACATTGTATATGGGATGTGAAGGAGAGGTTGGTGTCAATCACAACGCCCAGACTGCGTGCCTGCTGCCGGGGTGTTATTATGGTGCCACCCACGGGGAGGGAAATGTCAGATTTAGGGAGGCTAGTAGATGGCGGGAGCAGAAGTTCAGTTTTTGAGAGGTTAAGTTTCAGATAGAGAGCGGACATGATATTGGAGACTGCGGACAGACAGTCACTGGCGTTCTGTAGTACAGCGGGGGTAAGGTCGGGGAATGACGTATATAGTTGTGTATCATCAGCATAAAGATGGTACTGAAAGCCAAATCTGCTGATGGTCTGTCCAATTGGGGCCGTGTAGAGAGAGAAGAGAAGGGGGCCAAGGACTGAGCCCTGAGGTACTCCGACAGCGAGAGGAAGAGGAGATGACGTGGAGCCAGAGAACAAAACACTGAAGGAGCGGTCAGAGAGATAGGAAGAGAACCAGGAGAGAGCAGTGTCCTTAATGCCTAGTGACTGGAGCCTATGGAGTAGGAGACGGTGGTCAACAGTGTCGAAAGCTGCAGAAAGGTCGAGAAGAATGAGCAGAGAGTGTTCACCGTTACATTTTGCTGTCAGAAGGTCATTGGTCACTTTGATGAGTGCAGTTTCAGTCGAATGTAGGGGTCGGAACCCGGACTGTGAAGGGTCTAGGAGGGAGTGAGTGGAGAGGTAACGGGTAAGGCGGCAGTAGACTAGGCGCTCCAAGAGTTTAGAGATGAAGGGGAGATTGGAGACTGGTCTGTAGTTGTTTGTGCAGGATGGGTCGAGAGCAGGTTTCTTTAATAATGGAGTAATGATAGAGTGTTTGAAGGAGGATGGGAAAATGCCCGAGGAGAGTGAGAGATTAATGATTGCAGTTAGGTGAGTTGTGATGACTGGAGAAAGAGACTGGAGGAGATGTGAGGGAATGGGGTCGGTAGTGCAAGTAGTTGGGCGAGAAGAAGAGAGGAGTCTGAAGACTTCTTCTTCTGTGATGGGATCAAATGTGGAAAGTGAGGCAGGGGAGATGCAGGAAGGGATTTGAGTCACAGCACTTGGTGGTTGGGAGAGGATTTCCTGATGGATATTATCTATTTTCTCTATAAAATGGGAGGCCAGGTCATTTGCACAAATGTCTGAGATAGGAGCTTGTGCTTTTGGCCTGAGAAGGGAGTGAAAGGTGTCAAAAAGATTCTTGGGGTTGTTGGCTAGTGAGATCAGGTGGTGAAGTAGGTCTGTTTGGCGAGGTGAAGAGCAGAGTTGTAGGTTCTCAACATAAATTTGAAGTGGATGAAGTCTTCTGGTGTGCGGGTTTTTCTCCATAGGCGTTCAGCACTCCTAGAGCATCTTGGGAGAAATTGAGTTTGCGATGTGAGCCAGGGCTGTTTTACTCTGTGTTTGGAGGTTCTAAGGGTGAGGGGCGCTACCTGGTCAAGGGTGGTTGTAAGAGTGTTGTTGTAGTGATGACCAGCCAAATCAGGACAGGAAAAAGAGGAGATTGGGGACAGGGAAGATTGTAGGGAGTATGAAAATGTTTGAGGGTTAATGGCTTATAAATTTCTGAATGTGTGATAGGTAGGAGTGAGCTGGGGTGGGCGAGGATTTGTGAGCGTGAAGGAGAGAATGTTGTGGTCAGAGAGGGGAAGCAGTGAGTTATTTAAGTAGGACATTGAGCAAAACCGGACAAAGACCAGGTCAAGGGTGTTACCGTCTTTGTGTGTCGCAGAGGTTGAGAGCTGTGAAAGGCCGAGAGAGGTGGTTAGTGAAAGAAGCTGGGATGTGGAAGTAGGGCTGTTAATGGGGATGTTGAAGTCTCCCAGGATAAGAGTTGGTAGTTCTGAGGACATTAACTGCGGCAGCCAGGCTGAAAAGTGGTCAAGGAAGTGGGTGGGTGAGCCTGGGGGCCGGTATATGACCGCTACTCTGAGGGACAGGCAGGGCCGCAGCTATAATGAGCCAAGTTGAGCCAGGTGCTGAAGCAGCAGGCAGCAGGGGGCAGCATTATGCGCTCCTCTACCCGCAGCACCTACAATTTAGCCTCTGCACGCTGGTGCTGCCGTCGTGCAAGAGGCTGTAATTGATGAGATCACAGGAGGGAAGGAGTCAGGGGCCCCCTGATCATGTGACCCCTGACTCCTACCCTCCTGTGACCTCATCACAGGTCCTGTAGTCGCTCCTCTCCTCATCTGTAGCGTCTTCACTCCGGATATCATGTGACCCTGACTCCTCCCCTCCTATGACCTCATCACAGGTCCTGTGCGCATCAGCCCTTGTTTTATGCAGGACTCTGCTGTCTGTGCTGGCTATCATCGTCCTGGATGAGGTAAGTTTATTTGTGGGGTCAGGGGGGTTTACAGGGTGTATGTGGCAGAGCCGCGAGTGTGTGAGGTGTACGGAGCAGAGCTGCAAGTGTACGAGGTGTACGGAGCAGAGATGTGTACGATTGGAGCTGTGTGTGTGTACGAGGTGTACGGAGCAGAGATGTGTACCGAGTGGAGCTGTGTGTGTACACGGAGTGGAGCTGTGTGTACGAGGTGTACGGAGCAGAGATGTGTACGGAGTGGAGCTGTGTGTGTACACGAGTGGAGCTGTGTGTACGAGGTGTACGGAGCAGAGATGTGTACGGAGTGGAGCTGTGTGTGTACACGGAGTGGAGCCGTGTGTGTGTACGAGGTGTACGGAGCAGAGCCGCGAGTGTGTGAGGTGTACGGAGCGGAGCTGTGTGTGTGCGAGGTGTACGGAGTGGAGCCGTGTGTACGAGGTGTAAGGAGCAGAGCTGCGTGTGTACAAGGTATAAGGAGCAGAGCTGCATGTGTATGAGGTGTAAGGAGCAGAGCCGCATGTGTATGAGGTGTAAGGAGCAGAGCCGCGTGCGCATGAGGTGTAAGGAGCAGAGCCGCGTGTGTACGAGGTGTAAGGAGCAGAGCCGCGTGTGTACGAGGACCGAGGTGCACGGAGCAGAGCTGCACATGTACGAGGTGTACGGAGTGGAGCCGTGTGTGTGTACGAGGTATACGGAGCAGAGCCTCGAGTGTGTGAGGTGTACGGAGCAGAGCCGCGTGTGTAAGAGGTGTAAGGAGCGGAGCCGCATGTGTACGAGGTGTAAGGAGCGGAGCCGCGTGTGTACGAGGTGTAAGGGGCGGAGCCGCGTGTGTACGAGGTGTAAGGAGCGGAGCCGCGTGTGTACGAGGTGTAAGGAGCGGAGTCGCGTGTGTACGAGGTGTAAGGAGCGGAGTCGCGTGTGTACGAGGTGTACGGAGCGGAGTCGTGTGTGTGTACAAGGTGTACGGAGCGGAGCCAGGCGTGTGGGAGGTGCACGGAGCAGAGCTGCACGTGTATGTTGTAGAGATGTGTATGGAGTGGAGCTGTGTGTGTACGGAGTGGAGCTGTGTGTGTGTACGAGGTGTAAGGAGCAGAGATGTGTACGGAGTGGAGTTGTGTGTGTACATGGAGAGGAGCTGTGTGTGTGTACGAGGTGTACGGATCAAAGCCGCGAGTGTGTGGGGTGTGCAGAGCTGTGTGTGTGTGCGAGGTGTACGGAGCGGAGCCACGTGTGTGCGAGGTGTAAAGAGCAGAGCCGCATGTATACGGAGCAGAGATGTGTGCGGAGCAGAGCCGTGTGTGTGTACAGAGCGGAGCCGTTTGTGTACACGAAGTGCAGCCATGTGTACGGAGCGGAGCAGCGCGTGTGCGAGGTGTACGTAGTGGAGCAGCACGTGTGCGAGGTGTGCGGAGTGGAGCAGCGCGTGTGCGAGGTGAACAGAGCAGAGCAGCGCATGTGCGAGGTGTACAGAGCAGAGCAGAGCAACGCATGTGCGAGGTGTACAGAGCGGAGCCGCACATGTACGGAGCAGAGCCGCATGTGTACGAGGTGTACGGAGCAGAGTTGCGTGTGTGTGATGTGTATGGAGCAAAGCCGCATGTGTACAAGGTTCACGGAGTGGAGCCATTTGCGTACAAGGTTTACAGAGCGTGGCCACGTGTGTACAAGGTGTATGGAGCAGAGCCGCATGTGTACGAGGTTTACGGAGTGGAGACATGTGTGTACTGAGTGGAGCCGTGTGTGCGAGATGTACAGAACGGATCCGTGTGTGTATGAGGCATAAAAAGCAGAACCATGTGTGTATGATGTATGCGGAGCTGTTAGACAGAAAGGGAAATCTAAACTGCCCCAGAGCAGACCCCAAAGCAATAGGCAGCCCCCAACATATAATGACGGTGAAGCAAGATGAAAAAACACTCACACAGATAGAAAGATAGGCTGAGCAAAAGATGGGGCCCAAGCTAACTACATAGGACAGGATAGAAAAGCTGCTGTCTGTAATCCGCCAAAACCCTATCAAAACAAGAGCCAACAGCTGATAGGGAAAAAAGCCCTGAAAACGCTAGGCTTCAAAAAGACTATATCAGCACTCAGGTATCTTCTGAAGACAGAGGAAAAAAGGAATTCAGCTCACCCAGCAGGGAATGGCAGAAATCCAGAAAAACAAGGAAAAACAAAACCAAAACACAAATGCAAAAGGCAGAGCAGAAAACTTAGCTTTTGAGGAGCAGGAATCAGACTGGTCTCCTAGAATCCCTCAGAGAGATCACCAGCAAGGCAGAGGGGCGTCGGCTGCCTTATATCCAGTCAGCAATTCCCGTCACCCAGTCATCATCATCCTGCCCAGATGCTTGGTAATCAGCCTCACTACCTTCCTTCACCAGAAGAGGGAGTTCATCAGACCTCAATGGTGAAGGGGAAAATGAACTCACAACAGTACCTCCCCCTTGAGGAGGGGTCACCGAACCCTCATCCACGCCACCAGGGCGATCAGGGTGAGCCCGATGAAAGGCACGCACCAATCTTTCCTTCATTCATGAATCTCCTTCATTCATGACTTTTTCCTTTCTAATTCTCTTAACCTCCTGGCTCTTACTGAAACCTGGATCCAGCAGTCAGACACTACCGCTGCTGCTGCTCTTTCATACGGGGGGCTTCACTTCTCTCATACCCCAAGATCAGACAATAGAGCTGGTGGAGGCGTTGGTCTGCTCCTATCACCAAAATGTACCTTTCAGGTTATCCCTCAAGTACCCTCACTTGTCTTCCCTTCTTTTGAGGTCCATGCCGTCAGACTCTACACCCCCTTCTCCATGCGAGTGGCGGTGGTGTACCATCCTCCCGGCCCCTCCCATCAGTTCCTGGATCATTTTGCCACTTGGCTTCCACATTTTCTCTCCTGTGACATCCCTACCCTCATCATGGGTGATTTCAACATCCCCATTGCTCTTCCCCTCTCACCATCTGCTACTCACCTTTTATCTCTAACCTCCTCATTTGGCCTTTCGCAGCTTACTAATTCTCCAACGCATGAAGACGGAAACTCCCTCGACTTGGTCTTCTCTCGGCTTTGTGCAGTGGATGATTTTGCAAACTCCCCTCTCCCGCTCTCTGACCACAATCTTCTTTCATTCTCTATAAAGAACTGCCAGGCTGCTCAGGTCACCCCCACTGTCCAGACTTATAGAAACATACAGGCCATTAACACCCAGAAACTTCTGAAGAACTTGCAGTCTTCATTGGCCCCTATCTCCTCCCTCTCCTGTCCTGATTCTGCATTGAAGCATTACAATGAAACACTTCAAAGTGCCCTGGATGAATTTGCACCCCCTATAAATAGAACACCACAACGCAGACGGCGACAACCCTGGCACACGGTGCAAACACGTTTCCTGCAGCGGTGCTCCAGGTGCGCCGAACGTCTGTGGAGAAAATCCAATCTACCCGAAGATTTCATCCATTTTAAGTTTATGCTTAGAACATACAACACTGCCCTTCACCTCTCCAAACAAACCTATTTCAACACCCTCATCACCTCACTGTCCAATAACCCGAAACGTCTCTTTGACACTTTTCATTCTCTACTCAATCCAAGAGTACAGGCCCCAACCACGGAGCTCAGAGCTGACGATCTGGCCAATTACTTCAAAGAAAAAATTGACCAGATCCGACAGGAAATTATCTCCCAATCACCTCATACCATGCACTGTCCTCCCTCCCCCACTGCATCGAACTCACTCTCTGATTTTGAACCAGTCACAGAAGAAGAAGTAAGCAGGCTCCTTGCATCTTCTCGCCCAACTACTTGCACCAGTGACCCATTTCCGTCACAGCTCCTTCAGTCCCTTTCCCCTGCTGTCACCCCTCACCTAACTAAAATATTTAACCTCTCTCTCTCTTCTGGTATTTTTCCCTTCTCATTTAAGCATGCCATCATACATCCACTACTTAAAAAACCATCCCTCGACCAAAACTGTGCCGCTAACTATAGACCTGTCTCTAATCTTCCCTTCATCTCTAAACTCCTGGAATGCCTGGTCCACTCCCGTCTTATCCGCTATCTCTCAGAAAACTCTCTTCTCGACCCTCTCCAATCCGGTTTCCGCTCTTTACACTCCACTGAAACTGCTCTCACTAAAGTCTCTAATGATCTGCTAACAGCTAAATCAAATGGTCATTACTCCATGCTAATTCTCTTGGATCTCTCTGCAGCATTCGACACTGTGGATCATCAGCTCCTCCTCACTATGCTCCGTTCCATTGGCCTCAAGGATACCGTTCTCTCCTGGTTCTCCTCCTATCTCTCTGACCGCTCCTTTACTGTTTCTTTTGCCGGTTCCTCCTCCTCTCATCTTCCCCTTACTGTTGGGGTCCCCCAAGGATCGGTTCTAGGTCCCCTCCTCTTCTCCTTGTACACTGCCCCTATTGGTCAAACAATCAGTAGATTTGATTTCCAGTACCATCTCTATGCTGATGACACCCAATTATACGCTTCTTCTCCTGACATCACGCCAGCCTTTCTAGAAAACACCGGCGATTGTCTAAACGCTGTGTCTAATATCATGTCCTCACTATATCTGAAACTGAACCTGTCAAAGACTGAACTCCTGGTGTTTCCTCCCTCTACTAATGTACCTATACCCGACATTGCCATTTCTGTGTGTGGTTCCACTATTACTCCCCAGCAACAGGCCCGCTGTCTTGGGGTCATACTTGATTCCGAGCTTTCCTTTGCCCCCCACATTCGATCACTGGCTCGCTCTTGTCATCTGCACCTCAAAAACATTTCTAGAATTCGACCTTTTCTTACCTTTGACTCTGCAAAAACTCTTACTGTTTCTCTTATTCATTCTCGTCTCGACAATTGTAACTCTCTTCTAATCGGTCTCCCTCTTACCAAACTCTCCCCCCTCCAATCTGTCTTGAATGCTGCAGCCAGGATCATATTCCTCACCAATCGTTACACCGATGCCTCTACCTTGTGCCAGTCATTACACTGGCTACCCATCCACTCCAGAATTCAGTATAAACTTATTACCCTCACCCACAAAGCCCTCCATGGCTCAGCACCACCCTACATCTCCTCCCTTGTTTCAGTATACCACCCTACCCGCGCCCTCCGTTCTGCTGATGACCTGAGATTAGCATCCTCAATAGTCAGAACCTCCCACTCCCGTCTCCAAGACTTTACACGTGCCGCGCCAATTCTTTGGAATGCACTTCCCAGGTCAATACGATTAGTCCCCAATACCCACAATTTTAAGCGTGTCCTGAAAACGCATTTATTCAGACTGGCCTACCACCCCAACACATTAACCTAATCTATCCCTGTGTGGCAGAGCCAAAAGTTTTACCATAACCAGGTTCCCCGCATCATGTTCCCACATGCTTTATGCCTCCATTAGCCCTCTGTGTCTGTACTGTTACACACTTAACATTATGACTGGTCCATACAATCAGGGTAACTTACCACCCACCTTTCGTGTCTCCCTCTTTCCTCATAGACTGTAAGCTTGCGAGCAGGGCCCACACTCCTCTTGGTATTTGTTATAATCCACTGTATGTGATTATTGTTATGCTGTAATGTCTATTGTCTGTACAAATCCCCTCTGAAATGTAAAGTGCTGCGGAATATGTCGGCGCTATAAAAATAAAATTTATTATTATTATTATTATTAATCTTTTGGCATGAATATCAGAAGCAGAGACCCAGTAATTATCCTCCTGACCATAACCCTTCCACTTAACCAAATACTGGAGTCTCCGTCTAGCCAGACGGGAATCCAGTATCTTCTCTACCTCATATTCCATGTTACCTTCAACCAATACAGGGTCCGGAGGTGCCACCCCAGGAACTACTGGTTCAACAAACCTCTTCAACAAGGACTTATGAAACACATTATGGATTTTAAATGTGACAGGAAGAGCAAAATGAAAAGAGACCGGATTAATTATCTCCAAAATCTTGTAAGGTCCAATAAATCTAGGCTTAAACTTAGGAGAAGCCACCTTCATAGCGATATTCTTTGATGATAACCACACCATATCACCAACCTTAAACTGGGGACCGATGGTCCTATGTCGGTTGGAAAACCGCTGGGCCTTTTCCTGGGAGAGAGATAACTTATCCACCACTTGGTCCCAGATCTGGTGCATTCTCTCCACCACAGTGTCAACACCTGGGCAGGCAGAGGGCTCCACCTGCCCTGAAGAAAATCGAGGATGAAACCCAAAGTTACAAAAAAAAGGTGACATCAAAGTGGCAGAACTAGCTCTATTATTTAAAGCAAATTCGGCCAAGGGCAAAAATGAAACCCAATCATCCTGATCAGCGGAAATAAAACATCTCAAATATGACTCCAAGGTCTGGTTTGTTCTCTCTGTCTGCCCATTGGTCTGAGGGTGAAAAGCAGAGGAGAAGGACAACTGAATTCCCAGCTTGGAACAGAAAGTTCTCCAAAATCTAGACACAAACTGAACTCCTCTGTCAGATACAATGTTCTCAGGAATCCCGTGCAAGCGAACCACCTGTTGCAAAAACAGGGGCACCAACTCAGAGGAAGATGGCAACTTAGGGAGTGGTACAAGATGAACCATCTTAGAGAACCTATCACAAATCACCCAAATAACAGTCATTCTCTGAGAGACAGGCATATCAGAGATGAAATCCATTGAAATATGGGTCCATGGCCTCCTGGGGACCGGCAAAGGCATCAACAACCCACTAGAGCGAGAACAAGGTTTAGACTGGGAGCAAGTCCCACAGGACTGCACAAAATTCCTGACATCACGAGACAAGGCGGGCCACCAGAAAGACCGACTCACCAGATCTCTAGTACCAAAAATACCTGGATGACCAGCCAATTCAGAGCAATGAACTTCAGACATCACTCTCTTCTTCCACTGGTCAGGAACATACAACTTCCCACTGGGACAACGCTCAGGTTTGTCCTCCTGGAACTCTTCCAGAGCACGTCTCAAATCGGGCGAGATGGCAGAAAGAACTACCCCTTCGCCTAAGATGGTAGCAGGCTTGGTCACCACAAGAGAATCAGCAAAGAAGCTCCTAGAGAGAGCGTCAGCCTTGACATTCTTAGTGCCAGGAAGAAAAGAGACCACAAAATCAAAACGTGTAAAAAACAAGGCCCACCTAGCCTGTCTAGGGTTCAAGCATTTGGCCGACTCCAGGTAAATCAAATTCTTGTTGTCAGTGAGGACCATGACTTGATGTTTAGCTCCCTCCAACCAATGTCTCCACTCCTCAAATGCCCATTTCATGGCTAACAGTTCCCGATTCCCCACATCATAGTTACGTTCAGATGGAGAGAACGTCCGGGAAAAGAAAGCACAGGGATTCATTTTAGATGTTACAGGATCCTTTTGGGACAAAACAGCTCCTGCACCAATCTCAGAAGCGTCCACCTCTACCTGGAACGGGAGTGAGACATCAGGTTGCCGCAAAACCGGGGCAGAAGTGAATCTTTGCTTCAGCTCCTGAAAGGAAGAAACAGCCTCCGGAGACCAATTCAGCACATCAGCACCTTTCTTAGTCAGATCAGTCAATGGCTTGGCAATACTAGAAAATTTTGCTATAAATTTCCGATAAAAATTAGCAAAACCCAAAAACTTCTGGAGGGCCTTCAAAGAAGTGGGCTGAACCCAATCGTGAATGGCCTGTACCTTGGCCGGGTCCATTTCAATAGTTGACGGAGACAAAATAAATCCCAAAAAAGAAATCCTCTGTACCCCAAAAAGGCATTTCGATCCTTTGACATACAGGGAATTCTCCCTCAAGATCCGGAACACAGTCCGAACATGTTCCACATGAGAATCCCAATCCTTGGAGAAGATCAAAATATCATCCAGATAGATAATCAAAAATTTATCCACAAAGTCTCGGAAAATATTGTTCATGAAGCACTGGAAGACAGAAGGGGCATTAGTGAGCCCAAAAGGCATCACCAGGTACTCAAAATGTCCCTCCGGAGTATTAAACGCCGTCTTCCATTCATCCCTATGCTTAATGCGGATAAGATTATACGCCCCCTGAGGTCAAGCTTTGTAAACCAGCAAGCACCTTTAACTCTGGAGAATAGATCCGAAATCAGGGGTAACGGATACTGATATTTAATAGTAATTTTGTTGAGGGCACAATAATCAATACAAGGCCTTAATGAACCATCCTTTTTGGCCACGAAAAAAAAACCGGCACCTAAGGGTGAAGAGGATGGTCTAATATGACCCTTCTCCAACGCCTCCTTAATATAGGATCGCATAGCCTCGTGCTCGGGTACAGATAAATTGAAGTGCCGACCCTTGGGAAACTTACACCCCGGGCTCAGTTCAATTGCACAGTCATAACTCCTATGAGGAGGCAAGGACGCAGACTCATTCTCACTAAATGCATCATAAAAATCCGCCAAATAGTCAGGAACATCATGCGACTGAGGTGAGGTGGAAAAAAACGGAGCCTCACTAAGGGCACACCGACAACCCCAACTCACCACAGACACAGATTTCCAATCCAAAACTGGATTATGGATTTGCAACCAGGGAAATCCCAGAACAATGGTATCATGCAAATTATGCAACACCAAAATCTGCAATTTTCTTGATGGTCTTGGGCGACCCGCATTACCACCTGGGTCCAAAACTGAGGTTTATTTTTCGCCAAAGGAGTAGCATCAATCCCCCTCAAAGGGATAGGCGTCCGCAGAGGTGTCATCGGAAATCCACACCGTTTAGCAAAATCCAAGTCCATTAGGTTCAAGGCTGCTCCCGAATCCACAAAAGCCTTGGCGGAAAATGTGGACAGGGAGCAGATCAGAGTAATTGCCAGAAGAAACTTAGGTTGAACACCACCCACAGAAAACGTGTGTGCAAAACGCTTCTCTCGTTTAGGACAGACAGAAATAATATGCGAGGCATCTCCACAAAAAAAACACAGCTTATTACGCCTTCTGAACTCCTGACGTTGCTCCCTGGACAAAACTCTATCACATTGCATAGGTTCAGACACTTGTTCAACAGGTGGCAACACCTCTCGTGCAGTCCTGCGTTCACGTAAACGCCGATCAACCTGAATGGCTAATGACATAGAATCGTCAAGACCAGAGGGAACAGGAAATCCCACCATAGTATCTTTTATGGCTTCTGACAAACCCTTCCGAAAGAGAGCTGCCAAGGCATTATCATTCCAGGTAGTAAGGACCGCCCACTTTTGGAATTTTTGTCAGTACAATTCTGCAGAATCTCGACCCTGGCTCAATGCCAAGAGGATCTTTTCAGCCTGATCAATATCATTAGGTTTATCATACAACAACCCCAAGGCTTGAAAAAATGCGCTCACATTAGTCAGAATAGGATCATCTGGTTTCAAAGAAAACGCCCAATCCTGGGGATCACCGCACAGCAAAGAGATGACAATTTTAACCTGCTGCGCGGAGCTTCCTGACGAGTTAGGCTTCAAGGCAAAAAATAATTTACAATTATTTTTGAAATTCAAAAATTTAGACCGATCCCCAAAAAACACATCAGGAGTAGGGATCTTTGGTTCAGCAGCATGTGAATGAGCAAGGTAGGCGGAAATTCCCCGCACTTCCACAGCGAGCTGCTCCACACGATCAGACAATTGCTTTATCTCCATTGAGAGAGAAAAAATTCCCCCTACGGCCTCAGAGATATAGAGGAAAGAATATACACACTTTTTTTTTTTTTTTTTTACAATTCTTTCCTGCTATTGAGTACCCTAGGATCTGCGGTATGGCTTGTGATTCTGTTATGAATGAGTCACCGTAGGAGGCAAAAACAGAAATACTAGCTAAGTCCAGAAAACCAGAGAAGTTGGCAGCTATCGGATTGCAGACCCCTGAACCTATCAACAACAACTAGCAGTAGCCATGGGGGGTTCCTATGGTGCCCTAGACCCCTCGATCACAGCCGGAGAACTACATAGGCCTAAAGACAGAAAGGGAAATCTAAACTGCCCCAGAGCAGACCCCAAAGCAATAGGCAGCCCCCAACATATAATGACGGTGAAGCAAGATGAAAAAACACTCACACAGATAGAAAGATAGGCTGAGCAAAAGATGGGGCCCAAGCTAACTACATAGGACAGGATAGAAAAGCTGCTGTCTGTAATCCGCCAAAACCCTATCAAAACAAGAGCCAACAGCAGATAGGGAAAAAAGCCCTGAAGACGCTAGGCTTCAAAAAGACTATATCAGCACTCAGGTATCTTCTGAAGACAGAGGAAAAAAGGAATTCAGCTCACCCAGCAGGGAATGGCAGAAATCCAGAAAAACAAGGAAAAACAAAACCAAAACACAAATGCAAAAGGCAGAGCAGAAAACTTAGCTTTTGAGGAGCAGGAATCAGACTGGTCTCCTAGAATCCCTCAGAGAGATCACCAGCAAGGCAGAGGGGCGTTGGCTGCCTTATATCCAGTCAGCAATTCCCATCACCCAGTCATCATCATCCTGCCCAGATGCTTGGTAATCAGCCTCACTACCTTCCTTCACCAGAAGAGGGAGTTCATCAGACCTCAATGGTGAAGGGGAAAATAAACTCACAACACGGAGCCATACGTGTGCAAGGTGTATGGTGGGGAGCATTCATACCTCCCAGCGGGACAGTCCCGATTTTGAGAGAGATTCTGCCCCACTGCCGCGGCTGGGAGCTTACTTTTCCCACGGACACAGGAGTACACGGCGTAGCCCCGTGGAGCACTTTAAAATTCGCACGTGACGTTCCACCAGAAGTGACGTGCTAGAAGCTGACTGGAAATTAGGTAATTTCAGGAGGAGATTGTGTCGGAACCATGGAGGCACTTCAGGGAATGCTTCAGATCCATCACCGTATCCTCCCCCAACAGCGCGGACAGAAGGATCGCTGTGGACTCGGGATGCCGGCCATATGAGCGGATCATGATATGTCCTGCATCGGGAGGCTCAGGTGGGCACTACAGTGGGAGCCGGGCTGCTGTAGTATCTTTATAGAATCTTTCTTTCTCTCTCTGTTTCTTTCCTTCTTCTTTCTTTCTCTGTTATTTCTTTCTTTCCCCTCTTTCTTTCTCGCTCTGTTCTTTCTTTCCCCTCTTTCTTTCTCTCTCTTCTTTCTTTCCCCTCTTTCTTTCTCTCTCTGTTCTTTCTTTCATTCTCTCTCTGTTTTCTTTTTCTCTCTGTTCTTTCTTTCTTTTCCTCAGTACAAGTCAGTGTGCCCACATTGAGCCTCTCATACTTTTTACTGGTGTATAATCATATGCCCTGAGCACCCCCATAAAGTGGGCCAGCGCCAGACAACAGGGTAGAAACAAATCACTATTACTATCAGTCCAAGTGGACAATTATATAGGTAAAGTTAATGATGTCCCTGTGCCAAGCACTGTGGAGGATCAGAATACACTGAGGAGACCAGAACAGCGGGGTTTGGGTAGAAGAATTATATGGGGCCCATTATACTGTATGAAGTATTATATGGTGCCCATTATACTGTATGCAGTAATATATGGTGCCCATTATGCTGTACGAAGTAATATATGGTGCCCATTATGCTGTATGCAGTAATATATGGGGCCCATTATGCTGTATAAAATAATATTTGGGGCCCATTATACTGTATGAGGTAATATATGGGGCCCATTATACTGTATGAAGCAATATATGGGGCCCATTATACTGTATTAAGTAATATATGGGGCCCATTATACTGTAAGAAGTAATATATAGGGCCCATTATGCTGTATGAAATAATATTTGGGGCCCATTATACTGTATACAGTAATATATGGGGCTCATTATACTGTATGAAGTAATATATGGTGCCCATTATATTGTATGAAGTAATATATGGTTCCCATTATGCTGTATGAAGTAATATATGGGGCCCATTATACAGTATGAAGTAATATATGGGGCCCATTATACTGTATGAAGTAATATATGGGGCCCATTATACTGTATGCAGTAATATATGGGGCCCATTATACTGTATGAAGTAATATATGGGGCCCATTATTCTGTATGAAGTAATATATGGTGCCCATTATACTGTATTAAGTAATATATGGTGCCCATTATACTGTATGAAGTAATATATGGGGCCCATTATACTGTATGCAGTAATATATGGGGCCCATTATGCTGTATGAAGTAATATATGTGGCCTATTATACTGTATGAAGTAATATATGGGGCCCATTATGCTGTATGAAGTAATATATATGGCCCATTATACTGTATGCAGTAATATATGGGGCCCATTATTCTGTATGAAGTAATATATGGTGCCCATTATACTGTATTAAGTAATATATGGTGCCCATTATACTGTATGAAGTAATATATGGGGACCGTTATACTGTATACAGTAATATATGGGGCCCATTATGCTGTATGAAGTAATATATGGGGCCCATTATACTGTATGCAGTAATATATGGGGCCCATTATACTGTATGAAGTAATATATGGGGCCCATTATTCTGTATGAAGTAATATATGGGGCCCATTATACTGTATTAAGTAATATATGGGTCCCATTATGCTGTATGAAGTAATATATGTGGCCCATTATACTGTATGCAGTAATATATGGTGCCCATTATGCTGTACGAAGTAATATATGGTGCCCATTATGCTGTATGCAGTAATATATGGGGCCCATTATGCTGTATAAAATAATATTTGGGGCCCATTATACTGTATGAGGTAATATATGGGGCCCATTATACTGTATGAAGCAATATATGGGGCCCATTATACTGTATTAAGTAATATATGGGGCCCATTATACTGTAAGAAGTAATATATGGGGCCCATTATACTGTATGCAGTAATATATGGGGCCCATTATACTGTATGAAGTAATATATGGGGCCCATTATTCTGTATGAAGTAATATATGGGGCCCATTATACTGTATTAAGTAATATATGGTGCCCATTATACTGTATGAAGTAATATATGGGGCCTATTATACTGTATGCAGTAATATATGGGGCCAATTATGCTGAATGAAGTAATATATGTGGCCCATTATACTGTATGAAGTAATATATGGGTCCCATTATGCTGTATGAAGTAATATATGTGGCCCATTATACTGTATGCAGTAATATATGGTGCCCATTATGCTGTACGAAGTAATATATGGTGCCCATTATGCTGTATGCAGTAATATATGGGGCTCATTATACTGTATGAAGTAATATATGGTGCCCATTATATTGTATGAAGTAATATATGGTTCCCATTATGCTGTATGAAGTAATATATGGGGCCCATTATACAGTATGAAGTAATATATGGGGCCCATTATACTGTATGAAGTAATATATGGGGCCCATTATACTGTATGCAGTAATATATGGGGCCCATTATACTGTATGAAGTAATATATGGGGCCCATTATTCTGTATGAAGTAATATATGGTGCCCATTATACTGTATTAAGTAATATATGGTGCCCATTATACTGTATGAAGTAATATATGGGGCCCATTATACTGTATGCAGTAATATATGGGGCCCATTATGCTGTATGAAGTAATATATGTGGCCTATTATACTGTATGAAGTAATATATGGGGCCCATTATGCTGTATGAAGTAATATATATGGCCCATTATACTGTATGCAGTAATATATGGGGCCCATTATTCTGTATGAAGTAATATATGGTGCCCATTATACTGTATTAAGTAATATATGGTGCCCATTATACTGTATGAAGTAATATATGGGGACCGTTATACTGTATACAGTAATATATGGGGCCCATTATGCTGTATGAAGTAATATATGGGGCCCATTATACTGTATGCAGTAATATATGGGGCCCATTATACTGTATGAAGTAATATATGGGGCCCATTATTCTGTATGAAGTAATATATGGGGCCCATTATACTGTATTAAGTAATATATGGTGCCCATTATACTGTATGAAGTAATATATGGGGCCCATTATACTGTATGCAGTAATATATGGGGCCCATTATGCTGAATGAAGTAATATATGTGGCCCATTATACTGTATGAAGTAATATATGGGTCCCATTATGCTGTATGAAGTAATATATGTGGCCCATTATACTGTATGCAGTAATATATGGTGCCCATTATGCTGTACGAAGTAATATATGGTGCCCATTATGCTGTATGCAGTAATATATGGGGCCCATTATGCTGTATAAAATAATATTTGGGGCCCATTATACTGTATGAGGTAATATATGGGGCCCATTATACTGTATGAAGCAATATATGGGGCCCATTATACTGTATTAAGTAATATATGGGGCCCATTATACTGTAAGAAGTAATATATGGGGCCCATTATACTGTATGCAGTAATATATGGGGCCCATTATACTGTATGAAGTAATATATGGGGCCCATTATTCTGTATGAAGTAATATATGGGGCCCATTATACTGTATTAAGAAATATATGGTGCCCATTATACTGTATGAAGTAATATATGGGGCCCATTATACTGTATGCAGTAATATATGGGGCCAATTATGCTGAATGAAGTAATATATGTGGCCCATTATACTGTATGAAGTAATATATGGGTCCCATTATGCTGTATGAAGTAATATATGTGGCCCATTATACTGTATGCAGTAATATATGGTGCCCATTATGCTGTACGAAGTAATATATGGTGCCCATTATGCTGTATGAAGTAATATATGTGGCCCATTATACTGTATGCAGTAATATATGGTGCCCATTATGCTGTACGAAGTAATATATGGTGGCCATTATGCTGTATGCAGTAATATATGGGGCCCATTATGCTGTATAAAATAATATTTGGGGCCCATTATACTGTATGAGGTAATATATGGGGCCCATTATACTGTATGAAGCAATATATGGGGCCCATTATACTGTATTAAGTAATATATGGGGCCCATTATACTGTAAGAAGTAATATATGGGGCCCATTATACTGTATGCAGTAATATATTGGGCCCATTATACTGTATGAAGTAATATATGGGGCCCATTATTCTGTATGAAGTAATATATGGGGCCCATTATACTGTATTAAGTAATATATGGTGCCCATTATACTGTATGAAGTAATATATGGGGCCCATTATACTGTATGCAGTAATATATGGGGCCAATTATGCTGAATGAAGTAATATATGTGGCCCATTATACTGTATGAAGTAATATATGGGTCCCATTATGCTGTATGAAGTAATATATGTGGCCCATTATACTGTATGCAGTAATATATGGTGCCCATTATGCTGTACGAAGTAATATATGGTGCCCATTATGCTGTATGCAGTAATATATGGGGCCCATTATGCTGTATAAAATAATATTTGGGGCCCATTATACTGTATGAGGTAATATATGGGGCCCATTATACTGTATGAAGCAATATATGGGGCCCATTATACTGTATTAAGTAATATATGGGGCCCATTATACTGTAAGAAGTAATATATAGGGCCCATTATGCTGTATGAAATAATATTTGGGGCCCATTATACTGTATACAGTAATATATGGGGCTCATTATACTGTATGAAGTAATATATGGTGCCCATTATATTGTATGAAGTAATATATGGTTCCCATTATGCTGTATGAAGTAATATATGGGGCCCATTATACAGTATGAAGTAATATATGGGGCCCATTATACTGTATGAAGTAATATATGGGGCCCATTATACTGTATGCAGTAATATATGGGGCCCATTATACTGTATGAAGTAATATATGGGGCCCATTATTCTGTATGAAGTAATATATGGTGCCCATTATACTGTATTAAGTAATATATGGTGCCCATTATACTGTATGAAGTAATATATGGGGCCCATTATACTGTATGCAGTAATATATGGGGCCCATTATGCTGTATGAAGTAATATATGTGGCCTATTATACTGTATGAAGTAATATATGGGGCCCATTATGCTGTATGAAGTAATATATATGGCCCATTATACTGTATGCAGTAATATATGGGGCCCATTATTCTGTATGAAGTAATATATGGTGCCCATTATACTGTATTAAGTAATATATGGTGCCCATTATACTGTAAGAAATAATATATGGGGTCCGTTATACTGTATGCAGTAATATATGGGGCCCATTATGCTGTATGAAGTAATATATGGGGCCCATTATACTGTATGCAGTAATATATGGGGCCCATTATACTGTATGAAGTAATATATGGGGCTCATTATTCTGTATGAAGTAATATATGGGGCCCATTATACTGTATTAAGTAATATATGGTGCCCATTATACTGTATGAAGTAATATATGGGGCCCATTATACTGTATGCAGTAATATATGGGGCCCATTATGCTGAATGAAGTAATACATGTGGCCCATTATACTGTATGAAGTAATATATGGGTCCCATTATGCTGTATGAAGTAATATATGTGGCCCATTATACTGTATGCAGTAATATATGGTGCCCATTATACTGTATGAAGTAATATATGTGGCCCATTATACTGTATGAAGTAATATATGGGTCCCATTATGCTGTATGAAGTAATATATGTGGCCCATTATTCTGTATGAAGTAATATATGGTGCCCATTATACTTTATTAAGTAATATATGGGGCCCATTATACTGTATGCAGTAATATATGGGGCCCATTATGCTGTATGAAGTAATATATGTAGCCCATTATACTGTATGCAGTAATATATGGGGCCCATTATTCTGTATGAAGTAATATATGGGGCCCATTATACTGTATTAAGTAATATATGGGGCCCATTATACTGTATGCAGTAATATATGGGGCCCATTATGCTGTATGAAGTAATATATGTGGCCCATTATACTGTATGCAGTAATATATGGGGCCCATTATACTGTATGAAGTAATATATGGGGCCCATTATTCTGTATGAAGTAATATATGGTGCCCATTATACTGTATTAAGTAATATATGGTGCCCATTATACTGTATGAAGTAATATATGGGGCCCATTATACTGTATGCAGTAATATATGGGGCCCATTATACTGTATGAAGTAATATATGGTGCCCATTATACTGTATTAAGTAATATATGGTGCCCATTATACTGTATGAAATAATATATGGGGCCCATTATACTGTATGCAGTAATATATGGGGCCCATTATACTGTATGGAGCGCTATGTGGGGCCCATTATACTGTATACAGTAATATATGGGGCCCATTATACTTTATGAAGTAATATATGTGGCCCATTATACTGTATGCAGTAATATATGGTGCTCATAATACTGTATGAAGTAATATATGGGGCCCATTATACTGTATGAAGTAATATATGGGGCCCATTATGCTGTATGAAGTAATATATGGGGCCCATTATACTGTATGAAGTAATATATGGTGCCCATTATTCTGTATGAAGTAATATATGGTGCCCATTATACTGTATTAAGTAATATATGGTGCCCATTATACTGTATGAAGTAATATATGGGGCCCATTATACTGTATGCAGTAATAAATGGGGCCCATTATGCTGTATGAAGTAATATATGTGGCCCATTATACTGTATGCAGTAATATATGGGGCCCATTATACTGTATGAAGTAATATATGGTGCCCATTATACTGTATTAAGTAATATATGGTGCCCATTATACTGTATGAAGTAATATATGGGGCCCATTATACTGTATGCAGTAATATATGGGGCTCATTATACTGTATGGAGCGCTATGTGGGGCCCATTATACTGTATACAGTAATATATGGGGCCCATTATACTTTATGAAGTAATATATGTGGCCCATTATACTGTATGCAGTAATATATGGGGCCCATTATACTGCATGAAGTAATATATGGTGCCCATTATACTGTATTAAGTAATATATGGTGCCCATTATACTGTATGAAGTAATATATGGGGCCCATTATACTGTATGCAGTAATATATGGGGCTCATTATACTGTATGGAGCGCTATGTGGGGCCCATTATACTGTATACAGTAATATATGGGGCCCATTATACTTTATGAAGTAATATATGTGGCCCATTATACTGTATGCAGTAATATATGGGGCCCATTATACTGTATGAAGTAATATATGGTGCCCATTATACTGTATTAAGTAATATATGGTGCCCATTATACTGTATGAAGTAATATATGGGGCCCATTATACTGTATGCAGTAATATATGGGGCTCATTATACTGTATGGAGCGCTATGTGGGGCCCATTATACTGTATACAGTAATATATGGGGCCCATTATACTTTATGAAGTAATATATGTGGCCCATTATACTGTATGCAGTAATATATGGTGCTCATAATACTGTATGAAGTAATATATGGGGCCCATTATACTGTATGAAGTAATATATGGTGCCCATTATACTGTATGCAGTAATATATGGGGCCCATTATGCTGTATGAAGTAATATATGGGGCCCATTATACTGTATGGAGTAATATATGGGGCCCATTATACTGTATGCAGTAATATATGGTGCTCATTATACTGTATGAAGTAATATATGGTGCCCATTATACTGTATGAAGTAATATATGGGGCCCATTATACTGTATGAAGTAATATATGGGGCCCATTATACTGTATGCAGTAATATATGTGGCCCATTATACTGTATGAAGTAATATATGGTGCCCGTTATACTGTATGCAGTAATATATGTGGCCCATTATACTGTATGAAGTAATATATGGGGCCCATTATACTGTATGGAGTAATATATGGGGCCCATTATACTGTATGAAGTAATATATGGGGCCCATTATACTGTATGGAGTAATATATGGTGCCCATTATACTGTATGAAGTAATATATGGGGCCCATTATACTGTATGAAGTAATATATGGGGCCCATTATACTGTATGCAGTAATATATGTGGCCCATTATACTGTATGAAGTAATATATGGGGCCCATTATACTGTATGCAGTAATATATGTGGCCCATTATACTGTATGAAGTAATATATGGGGCCCATTATACTGTATGCAGTAATATATGGGGCCCATTATACTGTATGAAGTAATATATGGGGCCCATTATATGGGGCCCATTATACTGTATGAAGTAATATATGGGGCCCATTATACTGTATGAAGTAATATATGGGGCCCATTATACTGTATGCAGTAATATATGGGGCCCATTATACTGTATGAAGTAATATATGGTGCCCATTATACTGTATGCAGTAATATATGTGGCCCATTATACTGTATGAAGTAATATATGGGGCCCATTATACTGTATGCAGTAATATATGGGGCCCATTATACTGTATGAAGTAATATATGGGGCCCATTATACTGTATGAAGTAATATATGGGGCCCATTATACTGTATGCAGTAATATATGGGGCCCATTATAATGTATGAAGTAATATATGGGGCCCATTATACTGTATGAAGTAATATATGGTGCCCATTATACTGTATGAAGTAATATATGTGGCCCATTATACTGTATGAAGTAATATATGGTGCCCATTATACTGTATGAAGTAATATATGGTGCCCATTATACTGTATGAAGTAATATATGGGGCCCATTATACTGTATGAAGTAATATATGGGGCCCATTATACTGTATGAAGTAATATATGGGGCCCATTATACTGTATGCAGTAATATATGGGGCCCATTATACTGTATTAAGTAATATATGGTGCCCATTATACTGTATGAAGTAATATATGGGGCCCATTATACTGTATGAAGTAATATATGGGGCCCATTATACTGTATGGAGCGCTATGTGGGGCTCATTATACTGTATGCAGTAATATATGGGGCACATAATACTGTATGGAGCATTGTGTGGGGATAGGGGATGACTTTCTGTTTGTTGTGGATCTGACCGCTGGGACCCCCATGATCCTGGGAAACATAGCTCAGTAGAGCACCATGTAATGGAGCTGTGGTCAGTCATACGCACTGTGGTGCCATTCACATGTGGCTCTTCAAATATCTCCTTAAAGAGAGCGATGAGGGGACGACAAAGTATAGGAAAAATTCACTGATCGGGGTGATGAGTGCTATAGTTTGTGGGCTGTTGGGATTTGTGCGGCAGGGCTGCATTTTTGTCCCAGTCCGGCCCTGTGCCAGGCCTACCATTGCCATTATTGACCCTTGTTCTGGATACTTCTGTGTTGTTCTTGTATGTGCGTGTGATGCCGCTAACATCCTTGTGTTTGGACACCTTTTTTTCTATTTATCTAAATCAAAATGTCCACTATTGTACTCAGTTTTACAGGATAGATATGAGAATTTACTTTGTGTGGGGGAGGGGGGGGCGTCATTTTGCTGCTTGCCTCAGGCAGCAGAAAGGCTCCAACTAGTGTTAGGGCTGTGTACACACATCATGTGTTTTATGGTATCTAGCAATGCATAACAGTATATTTGTGATATAAAGACGCCAACCAGAGAAAGCAGAAAAATAAAAATAATATTTTTAAAAAAGTATCTCAAGACTTCCTTTCTTCACCTCCTCCATTTGTCCTATTTTGCCTACATTTCATGTCTCCCCTCCTGGTCCTTGCTGTTCTGGCTGCAGCAGGAGCCTCTCCCCATTTCTTAAGCTCCGCCTCTTTGGAATGTCATCAGTCAGGATGCCAACTGAAGGTGGTAGAGAAGATCATGTGGTGAAAAACGTCCCTTTCCCTCTACACATCCGACATTTATATTATCTTCATATATTATATTTGTTTGTTAGTCTCATGTTTGTAATGTATACAGATTAAAATATATTTTTATAGGGGGGGTTACCTGTTAGTCTAACAATAGTCCCGCCAACCCACCCATTCCTGAGCTCATAGGGGCTGCTCTGCCTGTCTAAGTAGCATGAACCAGAGAGCTCAGGATGAGCGGTGCATATCCCAATGGATCTTTACAGAGGGTCCCACATTCTGTAACATCAAAGTCAAAGTATATCAGCAGCTCATACGTTCATCAATCGGACTCTACAAGTGGAAATGTCTCCAACCAATGAGTATTAATAATACCGCACTTAGGCAGAAGCAAAAACTGCGACCAGTGGAAACTAAAACCTGACATGTCTGCATTATGCCTTAACACCTTCATTCACACAGCTGGGAATGGCTGACATCTGCGAGAGAGAGAGATCTCAGATCTGCCCTACTAATCCCAAAACAATGTAAAAAACCGTTCTCACAACTGTGCGCACAGCGTCCGCGCCGTCAGCTGTAGAGCGGGGGCACATGTGGCGCTATTGTACAAGTGTAAGTAAAAACTCTCAATCTTTAAGGCTATTGTTATTCTAGGGAGAACCCTGCACAGATAATGACAGATAACGGGCCTCCGCTATCAGTGCAGATGCCAGAGATATCGCCAGAAGAGTGCCCTCATATACAGTACATAGCCATAAGAGAGTGCCCATATATACAGAAAGCAGAGTGCCCCTATATACAGTACATAGCCAAAAGAGAGTGCCCATATATACAGCAAGCAGAGTGCCCCTATATACAGTACATAGCCAAAAGAGAGTGCCCATATATACAGAAAGCAGAGTGCCCTATATACAGTATAGAGCCAGCAGACATGCTTTCCATATACAGTATAGAGCCAGCAGAGTGTCCCCATATACAGTATAGAGCCAGCAGAATGCTCCTCATATACAGTATAGAGCCAACAGAGTGCCTCCATATACAGTATAGAGCCAGCAGAGTGCTCCTCATATACAGTATAGAGCCAGCAGAGTGCTCCCTATATACAGTATAGAGCCAGCAGAGTGCCCCCATATACAGTATAGAGCCAGCAGAGTGCTCCCTATATACAGTATAGAGCCAACAGAGTGCTCCCTATATACAGTATAGAGCCAACAGAGTGCTCCTCATATACAGTATAGAGCCAGCAGTGTCCCCATATACAGTATAGAGCCAACAGAGTGCTCCTCATATACAGTATAGAGCCAACAGAGTGCTCCCCATATACAGTATAGAGCCAACAGAGTGCTCCTCATATACAGTATAGAGCCAGCAGAGTGCTCCCTATATACAGTATAGAGCCAACAGAGTGCTCCTCATATACAGTATAGAGCCAGCAGAGTGCTCCCTATATACAGTATAGAGCCAGCTGTGTCCCCATATACAGTATAGAGCCAACAGAGTGCTCCTCATATACAGTATAGAGCCAACAGAGTGCTCCCCATATACAGTATAGAGCCAGCAGAGTGCTCCCTATATACAGTATAGAGCCAGCAGAGTGCTCCCCATATACAGTATAGAGCCAACAGAGTGCTCCTCATATACAGTATAGAGCCAGCAGAGTGCTCCCTATATACTGTATAGAGCCAGCAGAGTGCTCCCTATATACAGTATAGAGCCAACAGAGTGCTCCTCATATACAGTATAGAGCCAGCAGTGTCCCCATATACAGTATAGAGCCAACAGAGTGCTCCTCATATACAGTATAGAGCCAACAGAGTGCTCCCCATATACAGTATAGAGCCAACAGAGTGCTCCTCATATACAGTATAGAGCCAGCAGAGAGACCCCATATACAGTATAGAGCCAGCAGAGTGCCCCCATACACAGTATAGAGCCAGCAGAGTGCTCCCATATACAGTATAGAGCCAGCAGAGAGACCCCATATACAGTATAGAGCCAGCAGAGTGCTCCCTATATACAGTATAGAGCCAGCAGATGTGGCGCCACAGAGGCTCAGTTGCCATAGAGGTATTGCACCTTCTCCTGAGGTGTGGTGCCCCACCATCCAGGTAAGTTGGAGGCTCCTGACCACGCTCCAACACCTGCATCCCACACAACACGGTAGTTCAGCAAAGCCACATTGCGGCTCCCTGCTTGGAACACGAAACGTGCTGGGAGGTGGGTGGAGTAAAAGAGCGGGAAGGTTTAGGATTTCAGGTCAGTCGGTCAGTCAGTGGGAGAGAGTGAGGAGAGAAGATCCCTGGGAGAGGGATGGAGGAAGGAGGTGCTGCAGCAGATCTCAGTGACCTGGGTCTGCTGGCACGGGAAAGGAAAGAAGGAGAAAGACATTGAACTGAAACCTGATCTTCCATAAGAAGGAAATACTAGTACGGAACGTAGGAGTAAAAGGGAACAGAGGACGTGGGTTAGAGGAAGAACCCTGCCTAGAAGTTCTAAGCGCAAGGCCGGGGCCCGGTCCCCGAGGTTGTATGGACACTGATGGTTCTACAGCAGACACCGGTGGAGTAGTGGGCTGTAAATGCACTACTCCCATCTAAGACTTGGGGCACAACAGCAACATTGATAGTGAGCCGGGACTCAGGAGTGAAGAGTCCCCAAAGCAGGTTCCAGCTGTCTGCCATACAGTTCTTGGGATCATCTGTCAGGAGGCAGTCCAGTGTAACTCAGTACTAGGAGTGCTTCACACTTAAAGGTGCTATAAGAGGAGATGTTCAGAAAGGCACATATGTTGGCGGAGTGTTGGAAAGGAGCATTCTATCTGGCCTGGAGGTTGACTGAGTCCCTGACCCGGAGGACACGGCACCTGTGTGTACTACAGACTGTGAGTAAAGCTTTGGAACTACATGCCCTGGTGTCCTCCATTCATTCTTGCGCCAACGCACCCAGCACCGCTACATCTGGGTACCAGCTTCTACACCGCCTGCGCCTCTCCTCTACCCCGACATCTACACTGCCCTGGGGCTACAGCTCCACCTGTGGGGAGCTTCACCATCTTGGCTGCAAGACACCACCAGCCCCAGAGGACCTGCATGCAGCGTCGGCCTAACACCTCACTTGCCGAACACCACAGGTGGCGTCACAAACTATTCCATTAACTACATTCCACCATTCAATCTCCCCTTTTTACATTGGGCGCCCAGGGCCACGGACCGGGTCACCGCCGCTGTGACACATCCCGCTGACACCGGCCCGGTACCGAGTACCCCACAGCCCTGGGAGGGCGACCAACAGACATGCTCCCCATATACAGTATAGAACTAGCAGAGTGCTCCCCATACACAGTATATAGCCAGCAGAGAGCCCCCACATACAGTATAGCATAAGCAGAGTGCCCTCGTATACAGTATAGAGCCAGCGGAGTGCCCCCATACAAAGAAAAAAACACAAAAATTGAGCTTGGTATGAGTTGGTACACATGCAGCATATAAATGCATATTCACATGGCCAAAAAGCATACAAAACCTACAAAAGACAAAATGAAAAAAAACCCTGCTGTAATTAAATAAGTAAAAATCAAAAGTGCATTTAAATCCTACAGAGTTCTTAGTAATACTGTATTTGATCAAACATAGCATAAAAGCCGTCCCACCATCGACAAGGTGACTCTGTGGTCAGGGCGGTCCTACACTGTCTAATATTAAAAACCTTATCATGTGTCAATGTTGACGCCTGTGTGAATAAGGGCAGACAAGGACCGGGTCCCAACCACTGGACACCAGTCAGGGGAAGCCTTTAAATACAATTTCCAGCTCAGGAGAGGGAGGCCACACCCCAGCTTGCACAGAATGCAAAAATACAAAGAAAAAAACACAAAAATTGAGCTTGCTTTGAGTTGGTACACATGCAGCATATAAATGCATGTTCACAAGGCCAAAAAAGCATAAAAAACCTGCAAAAAACAAAATGAAAAAAACCCTACTACAAAGTATAGAGCCAGCAGACTGCTCCCCATATACAGTGTATAGCCAGCAGAGTGCTCCTCATATACAGTATATAGTCAGCAGAATGCCCCCACATACAGTATAGAGTAAGCAGAGTGCTCCCCATACACAGTATAGAGCCAGCAGAGTGCCCCCATATATAGTATATACCAGCAGAGTGCCCCCATATATAGTATATACCAGCAGAGTGTCCCCATAAACAGTATAGAGCCAGCAGAGTGTCCCCATATACAGTATAGAGCCAGCAGAGTGCTCCTCATATACAGTATATAGCCATCAGAGAGCCCCCATATTCAGTATAGAGCCAGAAGAGTGCCCTCATATCCAGTATAGAGCCAGCAGTGTCCCCATATACAGTATAGAGCCAGCAGAGTGCTCCTCATATGCAGTATATAGCCATCAGAGAGCCCCCATATACAGTATAGAGTTAGCAGAGTGCCCCCATATACAGTATAGAGCCAGCAGAGTGCTCCCCATATACAGTATAGAGCCAGCAGAGTGCTCCTCATATACAGTATAGAGCCATCAGAGAGCCCCCATATACATTATAGAGCCAGAAGAGCGCCCCCATATACAGTATAGAGCCAGAAGAGTGCCCCCATATCCAGTATAGAGCCAGCAGTGTCCCCATATACAGTATAGAGCCAGCAGAGTGCTCCTCATATGCAGTATATAGCCATCAGAGAGCCCCCATATACAGTATAGAGTTAGCAGAGTGCCCCCATATACAGTATAGAGCCAGCAGAGTGCTCCTCATATACAGTATACAACCATCAGAGAGCCCCCATATACAATATAAAGTTAGCAGAGAGCCCCCATATACAGTATATAGCCAGCAGAATGCCCGCACATACAGTATAGCGTAAGCAGAGTGCTCCCCATATACAGAATAGAGTAAGCAGAGTGCTCCCCATATATAGAGCCAGCAGTGTCCCCATATAAAGTATAGAGCCAGCAGTGTCCCCATATACAGTATAGAGCCAGCAGAGTGCTCCCATATACAGTATAGAACCAGCAGTGTCCCCATATACAGTATATAGCCAGCAGAGTGCTCCTCATATACAGTATATAGCCATCAGAGAGCCCCCATATACAGTATAGAGTTAGCAGAGTACCCCCATATACAGTATAAAGCCAGCAGAGTGCTCCTCATATACAGTATATAGCCATCAGAGAGCCCCCATATACAGTATAGAGTTAGCAGAGAGCCCCCATATACAGGATAAAGCCAGCAGAGTGCTCCTCATATACAGTATATAGTCAGCAGAATGCCCCCACATACAGTATAGCGTAAGCAGAATGCCCTTATATACAGTATAGAGTAAGCAGAGTGCTCCCCATACACAGTATAGAGCCAGCAGAGTGCCCCCATATATAGTATATACCAGCAGAGTGTCCCCATATACAGTATAGAGCCAGCAGAGTGTCCCCATATACAGTATAGAGCCAGCAGAGTGCCCCCACATACAGTATAGCATAAACAGAGTGCCCTCATATACAGTATAGAGCCAGCAGAGTGCCCCCATATACAGTATAGAGCCAGAAGAATGCCCCTATATACAGTATAGAGCCAGCAGATTTCCCCCATGTACAGTATAGAGCCAGAAGAATGCCCCTATAAACAGTATAGAGCCAGAAGAGTGCTCCCCATATATAAAGCCAGCACAGGGTCCCCATATACAGTATATAGCCAGCAGAGTGCTCCTCATATACAGTATATAGCCAGCAGAGAGCCCCCATATACAGTATAGAGCCAGCAGAGTGCCCCCATATACAGTATAGAGCCAGAAGAGTGCCCCATATACAGTATAGAGCTAGAAGAGTGCCCACATATACAGTATAGAGCCAGCAGAGTGTCCCCATATAAAGTATAGAGCCAGCAGAGTGCTCCCTATATACAGTAAAGAGTAATCAGAGTGCCCCCATATACAGTATAGAGCCAGCAGAGTGCTCCCCATATACAGTATAGAGCCAGCAGAGTGCTCCCCATATATAGAGCTAGCAGAGTGTCCCCATATACAGTATAGACCCAGCATAGTGCCCCCATATACAGTATAGAGCCAGAAGAATGCCGCTATATACAGTATAGAGCCAGCAGAGTGCTCCCTATATACAGTATAGAGTAATTAGAGTGCCCCCATATACAGTATAGAGCCAGCAGAGTGCTCCCCATATATAGAGCCAGCAGAGTGTCCCCACATGCAGTATAGACCCAGCAGTGTGCCCCCATATACACTACAGAGCCAGCAGAGTGCTCCCATATACAGTATAGAGCCAGCAGAGTGCTCCCATATACATTATAGAGCCAGCAGAATGCTCCTCATATATAGTATAGAGCCAGCAGAGTGCACCTATATATAGTATAGAGCCAGCAGAGTGCCCCCATATACAGTATAGAGCCAGCAGATGGCTCCGCATATACAGTATAGAGCCAGCAGAGTGCTCCCCATATATAGAGCCAGCAGAGTGTCCCCATATACAGTATAGACCCAGCAGAGTGTCCCCATATACATTATAGAGCCAGAAGAATGCCGCTATATACAGTATAGAGCCAGCAGAGTGTCCCCATATACAGTATAGAGCCAGCAGAGTGCTCCCTATATACAGTATAGAGTAATTAGAGTGCCCCATATACAGTATAGAGCCAGCAGAGTGCCCCCATATACAGTATAGAGCCAGAAGAGTGCCCCCATATACAGTATAGAGCCAGCAGAGTGTCCCCATATACACTACAGAGCCAGCAGAGTTCCCCCCTATACAGTATAGAACCAGAAGAGTGCCCCCATATACAGTATAGAGCCAGAAGAGTGCCCCCATATACAGTATAGAGCCAGAAGAGTGCCCCCATATACAGTATAGAGCAAGCAGAGTGCCCCCATATACAGTATAGAGCCAGCAGAGTGCCCCCATATACAGTATAGAGCCAGCAGAGTGCTCCCCATATACAGTATAGAGCCAGCAGAGTGCCCCCATATACAGTATAGAGCCAGAAGAATGCCCCTATATACAGTATAGAGCCAGCAGAGTGCTCACCATATATAGAGCCAGCAGAGTGTCCCCATATACAGTATAGACCCAGCAGAGTGCCCCCATATACAGTATAGAGCCAGCAGAGTGCCCCCATATACAGTATAGAGCCAGCAGAGAGCCCCCATATACAGTATAGAGCCAGCAGAGTGCTCCCCATATACAGTATAGAGCCATCAGAGTGCTCCCCATATACAGTATAGAGCCAGCAGAGTGCTCCCCATATATAGAGCCAGCAGAGTGTCCCCATATACAGTATAGACCCAGCAGAGTGCTCCCCATATACAGTATAGAGCCAGCAGAGTGCCCCCATATACAGTATAGAGCCAGAAGAATACCCCTATATACAGTATAGAGCCAGCAGAGTGCCCCCATACACAGTATAGAGCCAGAAGAGTGCCCCCATATACACTATAGAGCAAGCAGAGTGCCCCCATATACAGTATAGAGCCAGCAGAGCGCCCCCATATACAGTATAGAGCCAGCAGAGTGCTCCCTATATACAGTATAGAGTAATCAGAGCGCCCCCATATACAGTATAGAGCCAGCAGAGTGCTCCCCATATACAATATAGAGCCAGCAGAGTGCTCCCCATATATAGAGCCAGCAGAGTGTCCCCATATACAGTAAAGACCCAGCAGAGTGCCCCCATATACAGTATAGAGCCAGCAGAGAGCCCCCATATACAGTATAGAGCCAGTAGAGTGCTCCACTTATACAGTATAGACCCAGCAGAGTGCTCCCTATATACAGTATAGACCCAACAGAGTGCTCCCTATATGCAGTATAGAGCCAGCAGAGTGCAACCTATATACAGTATAGAGCCAGCAGAGAGCCCCCATATACAGTATAGAGCCAGCAGAGAGCCCCCATATACAGTATAGAGCCAGAAGAATGCCCCTATATACAGTATAGAGCCAGCAGAGTGCTCCCTATCTACAGTATAGAGCCAGCAGAATGCTCCTCATATACAGTATAGAGCCAGCAGAGTGTCCCCATATACAGTATAGAGCCAGCAGAGTGCCCCCATATACAGTATAGAGCCAGCAGAGTGCCCCCATATACAGTATAGAACCAGCAGAGTGCTCCCCATATACAGTAGAGAGCCAGCAGAGTGCTCCCTATATACAGTATAGAGCCAGCAGAGTGCTCCCCATATATAGAGCCAGCTGAGTGCTCCTCATATACAGTATAGAGCCAGCAGAGGGCCTCCATATACAGTATAGAGCCAGCAGAGTGCTCTCTATATACAGTATAGAGCCAGCAGAGTGCCCCCATATACAGTATAGAGCCAGCAGAGTGCCTCCATATACAGTATAGAGCCAGCAGAGTGCCCCCATATACAGTATAGAGCCAGCAGAGTGCCCCCATATACAGTATAGAACCAGCAGAGTGCTCCCCATATACAGTAGAGAGCCAGCAGAGTGCTCCCTATATACAGTATAGAGCCAGCAGAGTGCTCCCCATATATAGAGCCAGCTGAGTGCTCCTCATATACAGTATAGAGCCAGCAGAGTGCCTCCATATACAGTATAGAGCCAGCAGAGTGCTCTCTATATACAGTATAGAGCCAGCAGAGTGCCCCCATATACAGTATAGAGCCAGCAGAGTGCCTCCATATACAGTATAGAGACAGCAGAGTGCCACCATATACATTATAGAGCCAGCAGAGTGTCCCCATATACAGTATAGAGCCAGCAGAGTGTCCCCATATATAGAGCCAGCAGAGTGTCCCCATATACAGTATAGAGGCAGCAGAGTGCTCCCCATATACAGTATAGAGCCAGCAGAGTGTCCCCATATACAGTATAGAGCCAGCAGAGTGCTCCACATATACAGTATAGAGCCAGCAGAGTGTCCCCATATACAGTATAGAGCCAGCAGAGTGCTCCCCATATACAGCATAGACCCAGCAGAGTGCCCCCATATACAGTATAAAGCCAGCAGAGTGTCCCCATATATTCAGCCAGCAGAGTGTCCTCATATACAGTATAGAGCCAGCAAAGAGCCCCCATATACAGTATAGAGCCAGCAGAGTGCTCGCATATACAGTGTAGAACCAGCAGAGTGTCCCCATATACAGTATAGACACAGCAGAGTGCCCCCATATACAGTATAGAGCCAGCAGAGTTCCCCCATATACAGCATAGAGCCAGCAGAGTGCTCCCTATATACAGTATAGAGCCAGCAGAGTGCTCCCCATATACAGTATTGAGCCAGAAGAATGCCCCTATATACAGTATAGAGCCAGCAGATTTCCCCCATGTACAGTATAGAGCCAGAAGAATGCCCCTATATACAGTATAGAGCCAGAAGAGTGCTCCCCATATATAGAGCCAGCACAGGGTCCCCATATACAGTATATAGCCAGCAGAGTGCTCCTCATATACAGTATATAGCCAGCAGAGAGCCCCCATATACAGTATAGAGCCAGCAGAGTGCCCCCATATACAGTATAGAGCCAGAAGAGTGCCCCCATATACAGTATAGAGCCAGAAGAGTGCTCCTCACATACAGTATAGAGCCAGCAGAGTGCTGCCCATATACAGTATAGAGCCAGCAGAGTGAACCCATATACAGTATAGAGCCACCAGAGTGCTCCCCATATACAGTATAGAGCCAGCAGAGTGCTCCCCATATATAGAGCCAGCAGAGTGTCCCCATATACAGTATAGACCCAGCAGAGTGCCCCCATATGCAGTATAGAGCCAGAAGAATGCCGCTATATACAGTATAGAGCCAGCAGAGTGCTCCCCATATACAGTATAGAGCCAGAAGAGTGCCCCCATATACAGTATAGAGCCAGAAGAGTGCCCCCATATACAGTATAGAGCCAGCAGAGTGTCCCCATATACACTACAGAGCCAGCAGAGTTCCCCCATATACAGTATAGAGCAAGTAGAGTGCCCCCATATACAGTATAGAGCCAGCAGAGCGCCCCCATATACAGTATAGAGCCAGCAGAGTGCTCCCTATATACAGTATAGAGTAATCAGAGTGCCCCCATATACAGCATAGAGCCAGCAGAGTGCTCCCCATATACAGTATAGAGCGAGCAGAGTGCTCCCCATATATAGAGCCAGCAGAGTGTCCCCATATACAGTATAGAGCCAAAAGAATGCCGCTTTATACAGTATAGACCCAGCAGAGTGCCCCCATATACAGTATAGAGCCAGCAGAGTGCCCCCATATACAGTATAGAGCCAGCAGAGTGCTCCCTATATACAGTATAGAGCCAGCAGAGTGCTCCCCATATATAGTATAGAGCCAGCAGAGAGCACCCTATATACAGTATAGAGCCAGCAGAGAGCCCCCATATACAGTATAGAGCCAGTAGAGTGCTCCTCTTATACAGTATAGACCCAGCAGAGTGCTCCCTATATACAATATAGAGCCAGCAGAGTGCTCCCTATATGCAGTATAGAGCCAGCAGTGTCCCCATATACAGTATAGAGCCAGCAGAGTGCAACCTATATACAGTATAGAGCCAGCAGAGATCCCCCATATACCGTATAGAGCCAGCAGAGAGCCCCCATATACAGTATAGAGCCAGCAGAGAGCCCCCATATACAGTATAAAGCCAGAAGAATGCCCCTATATACAGTATAGAGCCAGCAGAGTGCCCCCATTTACAGTATAGAGCCAGCAGAGTGCTCCCATATACAGTACAGAGCCAGCAGAGAGCCCCCATATACAGTATAGAGCCAGAAGAATGCCCCTATATACAGTATAGAGCCAGCAGAGTGCTGCCTATATACAGTATAGACCCAGCAGAATGCTCCTCATATACAGTATAGAGCCAGCAGAGTGTCCGCATGTACAGTATAGAGCCAGCAGAGTGCCCCCATATACAGTATAGAGCCAGCAGAGTGCCCCCATATACAGTATAGAGCCAGCAGAGTGCTCCCTATATACAGTATAGAGCCAGCAGAGTGCTCCCCATATATAGTATAGAGCCAGCAGCGAGCACCCCATATACAGTATAGAGCCAGCAGAGAGCCCCCATATACAGTATAGAGCCAGCAGAGAGCCCCCATATACAGTATAGAGCCAGAAGAATGCCCCTATATACAGTATAGAGCCAGCAGAGTGCTCCCTATAAACAGTATAGAGCCAGCAGGATGCTCCTCATATACAGTATAGAGCCAGCAGAGTGTCCCCATATGCAGTATAGAGCCAGCAGAGTGTCCCCATATACAGTATAGAGCCAGCAGAGTGCCCCCATATACAGTATAGAGCCAGCAGAGTGCTCCCCATATACAGTAGAGAGCCAGCAGAGTGCTCCCTATATACAGTATAGAGCCAGCAGAGTGCTCCCCATATATAGAGCCAGCAGAGTGCTCCTCATATACAGTATAGAGCCAGCAGAGTGCCCCCATATACAGTATAGAGCCAGCAGAGTGCTCTCTATATACAGTATAGAGCCAGCAGAGTGCCCCCATATACAATATAGGGCCAGCAGAGTGCCTCCATATACAGTATAGAGACAGCAGAGTGCCCCCATATACAGTATAGAGCCAGCAGAGTGTCCCCATATACAGTATAGAGCCAGCAGTGTCCCCATATATAGAGCCAGCAGAGTGTCCCCATATACAGTATAGAGCCAGCAGAGTGCTCCCCATATACAGTATAGAGCCAGCAGAGTGTCCCCATATACAGTATAGAGCCAGCAGAGTGCCCCCATATACAGTATAGAGCCAGCAGAGTGTCCCCATATACAGTATAGAGCCAGCAGAGTGCTCCCCATATACAGTATAGAGCCAGCAGAGTGCCCCCATATACAGTATAAAGCCAGCAGAGTGTCCCCATATATACAGCCAGCAGAGTGTCCCCATATACAGTATAGAGCCAGCAGAGTGTCCCCATATACAGTATAGAGCCAGAAGAATGCCGCTATATACAGTATAGAGTAATCAGAGTGCCCCCATATACAGTATAGAGCCAGCAGAGTTCCCCCATATACAGTATAGAGCCAGCAGAGTGCTCCCCATATATAGAGCCAGCAGAGTGTCCCCATATACAGTATAGACCCAGCAGAGTGCCCCCATATACAGTATAGAGCCAGAAGAATGCCGCTATATACAGTATAGAGCCAGCAGAGTGCTCCCTATATACAGTATAGAGTAATTAGAGTGCCCCCATATACAGTATAGAGGCAGCAGAGTGCTCCCCATATATAGAGCCAGCAGAGTGTCCCCACATACAGTATAGACCCAGCAGAGTACCCCCATATACACTACAGAGCCAGCAGAGTGCTCCCATATACAGTATAGAGCCAGCAGAGTGCTCCCATATACAGTATAGAGCCAGCAGAATGCTCCTCATATATAGTATAGAGCCAGCAGAGTGCCCCCATATACAGTATAGAGCCAGCAGAGTGCCCCCATATACAGTATAGAGCCAGCAGATGGCTCCCCATATACAGTATAGAGCCAGCAGAGTGCTCCCCATATATAGAGCCAGCAGAGTGTCCCCATATACAGTATAGACCCAGCAGAGTGCCCCCATATACAGTATAGAGCGAGAAGAATGCCGCTATATACAGTATGGAGCCAGCAGAGTGTCCCCATATACAGTATAGAGCCAGCAGAGTGCTCCCTATATACAGTATAGAGTAATCAGAGTGCCCCCATATACAGTATAGAGCCAGCAGAGTGCCCCCATATACAGTATAGAGCCAGAAGAGTGCCCCCATATACAGTATAGAGCCAGCAGAGTGCTCCCCATATACAGTATAGAGCCAGAAGAGTCCCCCCATATACAGTATAGAGCCAGAAGAGTGCCCCCATATACAGTATAGAGCCAGCAGAGTGTCCCCATATACACTACAGAGCCAGCAGAGTTCCCCCATATACAGTATAGAGCCAGAAGAGTGCCCCCATATACAGTATTGAGCCAGAAGAGTGCCCCCATATACAGTATAGAGCCAGAAGAGTGCCCCCATATACAGTATAGAGCAAGCAGAGTGCCCCCATATACAGTATAGAGCCAGCAGAGTGCTCCCTATATACAGTATAGCGTAATCAGAGTGCCCCCATATACAGTATAGAGCCAGCAGAGTGCTCCCCATATACAGTATAGAGCCAGCAGAGTGCCCCCATATACAGTATAGAGCCAGCAGAGTGCCCACATAAACAGTATAGAGCCAGAAGAATGCCGCTATATACAGTATAGACCCAGCAGAGTGCTCCCTATATACAGTATAGAGCCAACAGAGTGCTCCCCATATATAGAGCCAGCAGAGTGTCCCCATATACAGTATAGACCCAGCAGAGTGCCCCATAAACAGTATAGAGCCAGAAGAATGCCGCTATATACAGTATAGACACAGCAGAGTGCTCCCTATATACAGTATAGAGCCAGCAGAGTGCTCCCTATATGCAGTATAGAGCCAGCAGTGTCCCCATATACAGTATAGAGCCAGCAGAGTGCAAACTATATACAGTATAGAGCCAGCAGAGAACCCCCATATACAGTATATAGCCAGCAGAGAGCCCCATATACAGTATAGAGCCAGAAGAATGCCCCTATATACAGTATAGAGCCAGCAGAGTGCTCCCTATATACAGTATAGAGTAATCAGAGTGCCCCCATATACAGTATAGAGCCAGCAGAGTGCTCCCCATATACAGTATAGAGCCAGCAGAGTGCTCCCCATATATAGAGCCAGCAGAGTGTCCCCATATACAGTATAGACCCAGCAGAGTGCCCCCATATACAGTATAGAGCCAGAAGAATGCCGCTATATACAGTATAGACCCAGCAGAGTGCCCCCATATACAGTATAGAGCCAGCAGAGTGCCCCCATATACAGTATAGAGCCAGCAGAGTGCTCCCTATATACAGTATAGAGCCAGCAGAGTGCTCCCCATATATAGTATAGAGCCAGCAGAGAGCACCCTATATACAGTATAGAGCCAGCAGAGAGCCCCCATATACAGTATAGAGCCAGTAGAGTGATCCTCTTATACAGTATAGACCCAGTAGAGTGCTCCCTATATACAGTATAGACCCAGCAGAGTGCTCCCTATATGCAGTATAGAGCCAGCAGTGTCCCCATATACAGTATAGAGCAAGCAGTGTCCCCATATACAGTATAGAGCCAGCAGAGTGGAACCCATATAAAGTATAGAGACAGCAGAGAGCCTCCATATACAGTATAGAGCCAGCAGAGAGCCCCCATATACAGTATAGAGCCAGCAGAGTGCCCCCATATACAGTATAGAGCCAGCAGAGTGCCCCCATATACAGTATAGAGCCAGCAGAGTGCCCCCATATACAGTAAAGAGCCAGAAGAGTGCTCCCTATATACAGTATAGAGCCAGCAGAGTGCACCCTATATACAGTAGAGAGCCAGCAGAGAGCCCCCATATACAGTATAGAGCCAGTAGAGTGCCCCCATATACAGTATAGAGCCAGCAGAGTGCTCTCCATATATAGTATAGAGCCAGCAGAGAGCACCCTATATACAGTAGAGAGCCAGCAGAGTGCCCCCATATACAGTATAGAGCCAGTAGAGTGCTCCTCTTATACAGTATAGACCCAGCAGAGTGCTCCCTATATACAGTATAGAGCCAGCAGAGTGCTCCCTATATGCAGTATAGAGCTAGCAGTGTCCCCATATACAGTATAGAGCCAGCAGAGTGCAACCTATATACAGTATAGAGCCAGCAGAGAGCCCCCATATACAGTATAGAGCCAGGAGAGCCCCCATATACAGTATAGAGCCAGAAGAATGCCCCTATATACAGTATAAAGCCAGCAGAGTGCTCCCTATATACAGTATAGAGCCAGCAGAATGCTCCTCATATACAGTATAGAGCCAGCAGAGTGTCCCCATATACAGTATAGAGCCAGCAGAGTGCCCCCATATACAGTATAGAGCCAGCAGAGTGCCCCCATATACAGAATAGAGCCAGCAGAGTGCCCCCATATACAGTAGAGAGCCAGCAGAGTGCTCCCTATATACAGTATAGAGCCAGCAGAGTGCTCCCCATATATAGAGCCAGCATAGTGCTCCTCATATACAGTATAGAGCCAGCAGAGTGCCTCCATATACAGTATAGAGCCAGCAGAGTGCTCTCTATATACAGTATAGAGCCAGCAGAGTGCCCCCATATACAGTATAGAGCCAGCAGAGTGCCTCCATATACAGTATAGAGACAGCAGAGTGCCCCCATATACAGCATAGAGCCAGCAGAGTGTCCCCATATACAGTATAGAGCCAGCAGAGTGTCCCCATATATAGAGCCAGCAGAGTGTCCCCATATACAGTATAGAGCCAGCAGAGTGCTCCCCATATACAGTATAGAGCCAGCAGAGTCCTCCCCATATACAGTATAGAGCCAGCAGAGTGCCTCCATATACAGTATAAAGCCAGCAGAGTGTCCCCATATATACAGCCAGCAGAGTGTCCCCATATACAGTATAGAGCCAGCAGAGAGCCCCCATATACAGTATAGAGCCAGCAAAGTGCTCTCATATACAGTATAGAACCAGCAGAGTGTCCCCATATACAGTATAGACACAGCAGAGTGCCCCCATATACAGTATAGAGCCAGAAGAATGCCGCTATATACAGTATAGACCCAGCAGAGTGCCACCATATACAGTATAGAGGCAGCAGAGAGCCTCCATATATACAGTATAGGGCCAGCAGAGTGCTCCCTATATACAGTATAGAGCCAGCAGAGTGCTCCCCATATACAGTATAGAGCCAGAAGAATGCCACTATATACAGTACAGAGCCAGCATATTTCCCCCATGTACAGTATAGAGCCAGAAGAATGCCCCTATATACAGTATAGAGCCAGAAGAGTGCTCCCCATATATAGAGCCAGCACAGGGTCCCCATATACAGTATAGAGCCAGCAGAGTGCTCCCCATATACAGTATAGAGCCAGCAGAGTGTCCCCATATATAGAGCCAGCAGAGTGTCCCCATATACAGTATAGAGCCAGCAGAGTGCTCCCCATATATAGAGCCAGCAGAGTGTCCCCATATACAGTATAGAGCCAGCAGAGTGCTCCCTATATACAGTATAGAGTAATCAGAGTGCCCCCATATACAGTATAGAGCCAGCAGAGTGCTCCCCATAAACATTATAGAGCCAGAAGAATGCCGCTATATACAGAATAGACCCAGCAGAGTGCCCCCATATACAGTATAGAGCCAGCAGAGTGCCACCATATACAGTATAGAGCCAGCAGAGTGCTCCCTATATACAGTATAGAGCCAGCAGAGTGCTCCCCATATATAGTATAGAGCCAGCAGAGAGCACCCTATATACAGTATAGAGCCAGCAGAGATCCCCCATATACAGTATAGAGCCAGTAGAGTGCTCCTCTTATACAGTATAAACCCAGCAGAGTGCTCCCTATATACAGTATAGAGCCAGCAGAGTCCCCATATAAAGTATAGAGCCAGCAGAGTGTCCCCATATACAGTATAGAGCCAGCAGAGTGCAACCTATATACAGGATATAGCCAGCAGAGAGCCCCCATATACAGTATAGAGACAGCAGAGAGCCCCCATATACAGTATAGAGCCAGCAGAGAGCCCCCATATACAGTATAGAGCCAGAAGAATGCCCCTATATACAGTATAGAGCCAGCAGAGTGCTCCCTATATACAGTATAGAGCCAGCAGAATGCTCCTCATATACAGTAAAGAGCCAGCAGAGTGTACCCATATACAGTAAAAAGCCAGCAGAGTGCCCCCATATACAGTATAGAGCCAGAAGAGTGCTCCCATATACAGTATAGAGCCAGCAGAGTGCTCCCATATATAGAGCTAGCAGAGTGGCCCCATATACAGTATAGAGCCAGCAGAGTGCTCCCCATATACAGTAGAGAGCCAGCAGAGTGCTCCCTATATACAGTATAGAGCCAGCAGAGTGCTCCCCATATATAGAGCCAGCAGAGTGCTCCTCATATACAGTATAGAGCCAGCAGAGTGCCCCCACATACAGTATAGAGCCAGCAGAGTGCCCCCATATACAGTATAGAGTCAGCAGAGTGCTCTCTATATACAGTATAGAGCCAGCAGAGTGCCCCCATATACAGTATAGAGCCAGCAGAGTGCCTCGATATACAGTATAGAGACAGCAGAGTGCCCCCATATACAGTATAGAGCCAACAGAGTGCTCCCTATATACAGTATAGAGCCAGCAGAGTGCTCCCCATATATAGTATAGAGCCAGCAGAGAGCACCCTATATACAGTATAGAGCCAGTAGAGTGATCCTCTTATACAGTATAGACCCAGTAGAGTGCTCCCTATATACAGTATAGACCCAGCAGAGTGCTCCCTATATGCAGTATAGAGCCAGCAGTGTCCCCATATACAGTATAGAGCCAGCAGAGTGCAACCTATAAACAGTATAGAGCCAGCAGAGAGCCCCCCATATACAGTATAGAGCCAGCAGAGAGCCCCCATATACAGTATAGAGCCAGAAGAATGCCCATATATACAGTATAGGGCCAGCAGAGTGCCCCCATATACAGTACAGAGCCAGCAGAATGCTCCTCATATACAGAATAGAGCCAGCAGAGTGTCTCCATATACAGTATAGACCCAGCAGAGTGCCCCCATATACAGTATAGAGCCAGCATAGTGCTCCCATATACAGTATAGAGCCAGCAGAGAGCCCCCATATACAGCATAGAGCCAGAAGAATGCCCCTATATACAGTATAGAGCCAGCAGAGTGCTCCCTATATACAGTATAGAGCCAGCAGAATGCTCCTCATATACAATATAGAGCCAGCAGAGTGTCCCCATATACAGTATAGAGCCAGCAGAGTGCCCCCATATACAGTATAGAGCCAGCAGAGTGCCCCCATATACAGTATAGAGCCAGAAGAGTGCTCCCTATATACAGTATAGAGCCAGCAGAGTGCTCTCCATATATAGTATAGAGCCAGCAGAGAGCACCCTATATACAGTAGAGAGCCAGCAGAGAGCCCCCATATACAGTATAGAGCCAGTAGAGTGCTCCTCTTATACAGTATAGACCCAGCAGAGTGCTCCCTATATACAGTATAGAGCCAGCAGAGTGCTCCCTATATGCAGTATAGAGCTAGCAGTGTCCCCATATACAGTATAGAGCCAGCAGAGTGCAACCTATATACAGTATAGAGCCAGCAGAGAGCCCCCATATACAGTATAGAGCCAGCAGAGAGCCCCCATATACAGTATAGAGCCAGAAGAATGCTCCTCATATACAGTATAGAGCCAGCAGAGTGTCCCCACATACAGTATAGAGCCAGCAGAGTGCCCCCATATACAGTATAGAACCAGCAGAGTGCTCCCCATATACAGTAGAGAGCCAGCAGAGTGCTCCCTATATACAGTATAGAGCCAGCAGAGTGCTCCCCATATATAGAGCCAGCACAGTGCTCCTCATATACAGTATAGAGCCAGCAGAGTGCCTCCATATACAGTATAGAGCCAGCAGAGTGCTCCCTATATACAGTATAGAGCCAGCAGAGTGCCCCCATATACAGTATAGAGCCAGCAGAGTGTCCCCATATACAGCATAGAGCCAGCAGAGTGTCCCCATATACAGTATAGAGCCAGCAGAGTGTCCCCATATACAGTATAGAGCCAGCAGAGTGCCCCCATATACAGTATAGAGAAAGCAGAGTGTCCCCATATGCAGTATAGAGCCAGCAGAGTGCTCCCCATATACAGTATAGAGCCAGCAGAGTGCCCCCATATACAGTATAAAGCCAGCAGAGAGTCCCCATATACAGTATAGAGCCAGCAGTGAGCCCCCATATACAGTATAGAGCCAGCAAAGTGCTCTCATATACAGTGTAGAACCAGCAGAGTGTCCCCACATACAGTATAGACACAGCAGAGTGCCCCCATATACAATATAGAGCCAGAAGAATGCCGCTATATAGAGTATAGACCCAGCAGAGTGCCACCATATACAGTATAGAGCCAGCAGAGTGCCCCCATATACAGTATAGAGCCAGCAGAGTGCTCCCTATATACAGTATAGAGCCAGCAGAGTGCTCCCCATATACAGTATAGAGCCAGAAGAATGCCCCTATATACAGTACAGAGCCAGCAGATTTCCCCCATGTACAGTATAGAGCCAGAAGAATGCCCCTATATACAGTATAGAGCCAGAAGATTGCTCCCCATATATAGAGCCAGCACAGGGTCCCCATATACAGTATATAGCCAGCAGAGTGCTCCTCATATACAGTATATAGCCAGCAGAGAACCCCCATATACAGTATAGACCAAGCAGAGTGCCCCCATATACAGTATAGAGCGAGAAGAGTGCCCCCATATACAGTATAGAGCCAGCAGAGTGCTCCTCACATACAGTATAGAGCCAGCAGAGTGCACCCTATATACAGTATAGAGCCAGCAGAGTGTCCCCATATACAGTAGAGAGCCAGCAGAGTGCTCCCCATATATAGAGCCAGCAGAGTGCTCCCCATATACAGTATAGAGCCAAAAGAGTGTCCCCATATATACAGTATAGAGCCAGCAGAGTGCCCCCATATACAGTATAGAGCCAGCAGAGTGCCCCCATATACAGTATAGAGCCAGCAGAGTGCCCCCATATACAGTATAGAGCCAGAAGAGTGCTCCCTATATACAGTATAGAGCCAGCAGAGTGCTCTCCATATATAGTATAGAGCCAGCAGAGAGCACCCTATATACAGTAGAGAGCCAGCAGAGAGCCCCCATATACAGTATAGAGCCAGTAGAGTGCTCCTATTATACAGTATAGACCCAGCAGAGTGCTCCCTATATACAGTATAGAGCCAGCAGAGTGCTCCCTATATGCAGTATAGAGCTAGCAGTGTCCCCATATACAGTATAGAGCCAGCAGAGTGCAACCTATATACAGTATAGAGCCAGCAGAGAGCCCCCATATACAGTATAGAGCCAGCAGAGAGCCCCCATATACAGTATAGAGCCAGAAGAATGCTCCTCATATACAGTATAGAGCCAGCAGAGTGTCCCCATATACAGTATAGAGCCAGCAGAGTGCCCCCATATACAGTATAGAACCAGCAGAGTGCTCCCCATATACAGTAGAGAGCCAGCAGAGTGCTCCCTATATACAGTATAGAGCCAGCAGAGTGCTCCCCATATATAGAGCCAGCACAGTGCTCCTCATATACAGTATAGAGCCAGCAGAGTGCCTCCATATACAGTATAGAGCCAGCAGAGTGCTCCCTATATACAGTATAGAGCCAGCAGAGTGCCCCCATATACAGTATAGAGCCAGCAGAGTGTCCCCATATACAGTATAGAGCCAGCAGAGTGTCCCCATATACAGTATAGAGCCAGCAGAGTGTCCCCATATACAGTATAGAGCCAGCAGAGTGCCCCCATATACAGTATAGAGAAAGCAGAGTGTCCCCATATGCAGTATAGAGCCAGCAGAGTGCTCCCCATATACAGTATAGAGCCAGCAGAGTGCCCCCATATACAGTATAAAGCCAGCAGAGAGTCCCCATATACAGTATAGAGCCAGCAGAGAGCCCCCATATACAGTATAGAGCCAGCAAAGTGCTCTCATATACAGTGTAGAACCAGCAGAGTGTCCCCACATACAGTATAGACACAGCAGAGTGCCCCCATATACAATATAGAGCCAGAAGAATGCCGCTATATAGAGTATAGACCCAGCAGAGTGCCACCATATACAGTATAGAGCCAGCAGAGTGCCCCCATATACAGTATAGAGCCAGCAGAGTGCTCCCTATATACAGTATAGAGCCAGCAGAGTGCTCCCCATATACAGTATAGAGCCAGAAGAATGCCCCTATATACAGTACAGAGCCAGCAGATTTCCCCCATGTACAGTATAGAGCCAGAAGAATGCCCCTATATACAGTATAGAGCCAGAAGATTGCTTCCCATATATAGAGCCAGCACAGGGTCCCCATATACAGTATATAGCCAGCAGAGTGCTCATCATATACAGTATATAGCCAGCAGAGAACCCCCATATACAGTATAGACCAAGCAGAGTGCCCCCATATACAGTATAGAGCCAGAAGAGTGCCCCCATATACAGTATAGAGCCAGCAGAGTGCTCCTCACATACAGTATAGAGCCAGCAGAGTGCACCCTATATACAGTATAGAGCCAGCAGAGTGTCCCCATATACAGTAGAGAGCCAGCAGAGTGCTCCCCATACATAGAGCCAGCAGAGTGCTCCTCACATACAGTATAGAGCCAGCAGAGTGCACCCTATATACAGTATAGAGCGAGAAGAGTGTCCCCATATATACAGTATAGAGCCAGCAGAGTGCCCCCATATACAGTATAGAGCCAGCAGAGTGTACCCATATACAGTATAGAGCCAGCAGAGTGCTCCCCATATACAGTATAGAGCCAGCAGAGTGCTCCCCATATACAGTTTAGGGCCAGCAGAGTGCTCCCCATATACAGTATAGAGCCAGCAGAGCGCTCCCCTTATACAGTATAGAGCCAGCAGAGTGCTCCCATATACAGTATAGAGCCAGCAGAGAGCCCCCATATACAGTATAGAGCCAGCAGAGTGCTCTCATATACAGTGTAGAACCAGCAGAGTGTCCCCATATACAGTATAGACCCAGCAGAGTGCCCCCATATACAGTATAGAGCCAGAAGAATGCCGCTATATACAGTATAGACCCAACAGAGTGCCCCCATATACAGTATAGAGCCAGCAGAGTGCCCCCATATACAGTATAGAGCCAGCAGAGTGCTCCCTATATACAGTATAGAGCCAGCAGAGTGCTCCCCATAAACGGTATAGAGCCAGCAGAGAGCCCCCATATACAGTATAGAGCCAGAAGAATGCCCCTATATACAGTATAGAGCCAGCAGAGTGCTCACTATATACAGTATAGATCCAGCAGAATGCTCCTCATATAAAGTATAGAGCCAGCAGAGTGTCCCCATATACAGTATAGAGCCAGCAGAGTGCCCCCATATACAGTATAGAGCCAGTAGAGTGTTCCTCATATACAGTATAGACCCAGCAGAGTTCTCCCTATATACAGTATAGATCCAGCAAAGTGCTCCCTAGATACAGTATAAAGCCAGCAGTGTCCCCATATACAGTATAGAGCCAGCAGAGTGCTCCCTATATACAGTATAGAGCCAGCAAAGAGCCCCCATATACAGTATAGAGCCAGCAGAGAGCCCCCATATACAGTATAGAGCCAGAAGAATGCCCCTATATACAGTACAGAGCCAGCAGATTGCTCCCCATATACAGTATAGAGCCAGCAGAGTGCCCCCATATACAGTATAGAGCCAGCAGAGTGCTCCCATATACAGTATAGAGCCAGCAGAGTGCTCCCCATATACAGTATAGAGCCAGCAGAGTGCTCCCTATATACAGTATAGAGCCAGCAGAGTGCCCCCATATACAGTATAGAGACAGCAGAGTGCCGCCATATACAGTATAGAGCCAGCAGAGTGCCCCCATATACAGTATAGAGCCAGCAGAGTGTCCCCATATATAGAGCCAGCAGAGTGTCCCCATATACAGTATAGAGCCAGCAAATTGCTCCCCATATATAGAGCCAGCATAGTGCTCCTCATATACAGTATAGAGCCAGCAAAGTGCTCCCCATATATAGAGCCTGCATAGTGCCCCCATATACAGTATAGAGCCAGCAGAGTGCCCCCATATCCAGTATAGAGACAGCAGAGTGCCGCCATATACAGTATAGAGCCAGCAGTGTGCCCCCATATACAGTATAGAGCCAGCAGAGTGTCCCCATATACAGTATAGAGCCAGCAGAATGTCCCCATATATAGAGCCAGCAGAGTTCCTCATATACAGTATAGAGCCAGCAGAGTGTCCTCATATACAGTATAGAGCCAGCAGAATGCTCCTCATATACAGTATAGAGCCAGCAGAGTGTCCCCATATACAGTATAGAGCCAGCAGAGTGCCCCCATATACAGTATAGAGCCAGCAGAGTGCTCCCATATACAGTATAGAGCCAGCAGAATGCCCCTATATACAGTATAGAGCCAGCAGAGTGCTCCCCATATACAGTAGAGAGCCAGCAGAGTGCTCCCTATATACAGTAGAGGGCCAGCAGAGTGCTCCCCATATATAGAGCCAGCAGAGTGCTCCTCATATACAGTATAGAGCCAGCAGAGTGCCCCCATATACAGTATAGAGCCAGCAGAGTGCCCCCATATACAGTATAGTGCCAGCAGAGTGCTCTCTATGTACAGTATAGAGCCAGCAGTGTGCCCCCATATACAGTATAGAGCCAGCAGAGTGTCCCCATATATAGAGCCAGCAGAGTGTCCCCATATACAGTATAGAGCCAGCAGAGTGTCCCCATATACAGTATCGAGCCAGCAGAATGCTCTTCATATACAGTATAGAGCCAGCAGCGTGTCCCCATATACAGAATAGAGCCAGCAGAGTGCCCCCATATACAGTATAGATCCAGCAGAGTGCTCCCATAAACAGTATAGAGCCAGCAGAGTGCTCCCATATATAGAGCTAGCAGAGTGCTCCCATATACAGTATAGAGCCAGCAGAGTGCTCCCATATATAGAGCTAGCAGAGTGCCCCCATATACAGTATAGAGCCAGAAGAATGCCCCTATATACAGTATAGAGCCAGCAGATTGCTCCCTATATACAGTATAGAGCCAGCAGAATGCTCCTCATAAACAATATAGAGCCAGCAGAGTGTCCCCATATACAGTATAGAGCCAGCAGAGTGCCCCCATATACAGTATAGAGCCAGCAGAGTGCTCCCATGTACAGTATAGAGCCAGCAGAGTGCTCCCCATATACAGTATAGAGCCAGCAGAGTGCTCCCTATATACAGTATAGAGCCAGCAGAGTGCCCCCATATACAGTATAGAGACAGCAAAGTGCCGCCATATACAGTATAGAGCCAGCAGTGTGCCCCCATATACAGTATAGAGCCAGCAGAGTGTCCCCATATATAGAGCCAGCAGAGTGTCCCCATATACAGTATAGAGCCAGCAGAATGCTCCTCATATACAGTATAGAGCCAGCAGCGTGTCCCCATATACAGAATAGAGCCAGCAGAGTGCCCCCATATACAGTATAGATCCAGCAGAGTGCTCCCATATACAGTATAGAGCCAGCAGAGTGCTCCCATATATAGAGCTAGCAGAGTGCTCCCATATACAGTATATAGCCAGCAGAGTGCTCCCATATAAAGAGCTAGCAGAGTGCCCCCATATACAGTATAGAGCCAGAAGAATGCCCTTATATACATTATAGAGCCAGCAGATTGCTCCCTATATACAGTATAGAGCCAGCAGAATGCTCCTCATATACAGTATAGAGCCAGCAGAGTGTCCCCATATACAGTATAGAGCCAGCAGAGTGCCCCCATATACAGTATAGAGCCAGCAGAGTGCCCCCATATACAGTATAGAGCCAGCAGAGTGCTCTCTATATACAGTATAGAGCCAGCAGTGTGCCCCCATATACAGTATAGAGCCAGCAGAGTGTCCCCATATATAGAGCCACCAGAGTGTCCCCATATACAGTATAGAGCCAGCAGAGTGTCCCCATATACAGTATCGAGCCAGTAGAATGCTCCTCATATACAGTATAGAGCCAGCAGAGTGCTCCTCATATACAGTATACAGCCAGCAGAGTGCCCCCATATACAGTATCGAGCCAGCAGAGTGCCCCCATATACAGTATAGAGCCAGCAGAGTGCTCTCTATATACAGTATAGAGCCAGCAGAGTGTCCCCATATATAGAGCCAGCAGAGTGTCCCCATATACAGTATAGAGCCAGCAGAGTGTCCCCATATACAGTATCGAGCCAGCAGAATGCTCCTCATATACAGTATAGAGCCAGCAGCGTGTCCCCATATACAGAATAGAGCCAGCAGAGTGCCCCCATATACAGTATAGATCCAGCAGAGTGCTCCAATATACAGTATAGAGCCAGCAGAGTGCTCCTATATATAGAGCTAGCAGAGTGCTCCCATATACAGTATAGAGCCAGCAGAGTGCTCCCATATATAGAGCTAGCAGAGTGCCCCCATATACAGTATAGAGCCAGAAGAATGCCCCTATATACAGTATAGAGCGAGCAGATTGCTCCCTATATACAGTATAGAGCCAGCAGAATGCTCCTCATATACAATATAGAGCCAGCAGAGTGTCCCCATATACAGTATAGAGCCAGCAGAGTGCCCCCATATACAGTATAGAGCCAGCAGAGTGCTCCCATATACAGTATAGAGCCAGCAGAGTGCTCCCCATATACAGTATAGATCAAGCAGAGTGCTCCCTATATACAGTATAGAGCCAGCAGAGTGCCCCCATATACAGTATAGAGACAGCAGAGTGTCGCCATATACAGTATAGAGCCAGCAGTGTGCCCCCATATACAGTATAGAGCCAGCAGACTGTCCCCATATATAGAGCCAGCAGAGTGTCCCCATATACAGTATAGAGCCAGCAGAGTGCTCCCCATATATAGAGCCAGCATAGTGCTCCTCATATACAGTATAGAGCCAGCAGAGTGCCCCCATATACAGTATAGAGCCAGCAGAGTGCCCCCATATACAGTATAGAGACAGCAGAGTGCCGCCATATACAGTATAGAGCCAGCAGTGTGCCCCCATATACAGTATAGAGCCAGCAGAGTGTCCCCATATATAGAGCCAGCAGAGTGTCCCCATATACAGTATAGAGCCAGCAGAGTGTCCCCATGTACAGTATAGAGCCAGCAGAGTGTCCCCATATATAGAGCCAGCAGAGTTCCTCATATACAGTATAGAGCCAGCAGAGTGTCCCCATATACAGTATAGAGCCAGCAGAATGCTCCTCATATACAGTATAGAGCCAGCAGAGTGTCCCCATATAAAGTATAGAGCCAGCAGAGTGCCCCCATATACAGTATAGAGCCAGCAGAGTGCTCCCATATACAGTATAGAGCCAGCAGAGTGCTCCCCATATATAGAGCCAGCAGAGTGTCCCCATATACAGTATAGAGCCAGCAGAGTGCCCCCATATACAGTATAGAGCCAGCAGAGTGCTCCCATATACAGTATAGAGCCAGCAGAGTGCTCCCCATATACAGTATAGATCAAGCAGAGTGCTCCCTATATACAGTATAGAGCCAGCAGAGTGCCCCCATATACAGTATAGAGACAGCAGAGTGCCGCCATATACAGTATAGAGCCAGCAGTGTGCCCCCATATACAGTATAGAGCCAGCAGACTGTCCCCATATATAGAGCCAGCAGAGTGTCCCCATATACAGTATAGAGCCAGCAGAGTGCTCCCCATATATAGAGCCAGCATAGTGCTCCTCATATACAGTATAGAGCCAGCAGAGTGCCCCCATATACAGTATAGAGCCAGCAGAGTGCCCCCATATACAGTATAGAGACAGCAGAGTGCCGCCATATACAGTATAGAGCCAGCAGTGTGCCCCCATATACAGTATAGAACCAGCAGAGTGTCCCCATATATAGAGCCAGCAGAGTGTCCCCATATACAGTATAGAGCCAGCAGAGTGTCCCCATGTACAGTATAGAGCCAGCAGAGTGTCCCCATATATAGAGCCAGCAGAGTTCCTCATATACAGTATAGAGCCAGCAGAGTGTCCCCATATACAGTATAGAGCCAGCAGAATGCTCCTCATATACAGTTTAGAGCCAGCAGAGTGTCCCCATATAAAGTATAGAGCCAGCAGAGTGCCCCCATATACAGTATAGAGCCAGCAGAGTGCTCCCATATACAGTATAGAGCCAGCAGAGTGCTCCCCATATATAGAGCCAGCAGAGGGCTCCTCATGTACAGTATAGAGCCAGCAGAGTGCCCCCATATACAGTATAGACCCAGCAGAGTACCCCCATATACAGTATAGAGCCAGCAGAGTGCTCTCTATATACAGTATAGAGCCAGCAGAGTGCCCCCATATACAGTATAGAGCCAGCAGAGTGTCCCCATATATAGAGCCAGCAGAGTGTCCCCATATACAGTATAGAGCCAGCAGAATGTCCCCATATACAGTATCGAGCCAGCAGAATGCTCCTCATATACAGTATAGAGCCAGCAGAGTGTCCCCATATACAGAATAGAGCCAGCAGAGTGCCCCCATATACAGTATAGAGCCAGCAGAGTGCTCCCATATACAGTATAGAGCCAGCAGAGTGCTACCATATATAGAGCTAGCAGAGTGCTCCCATATACAGTATAGAGCCAGCAGAGAGCTCCCATATATAGAGCTAGCAGAGTGCCCCCATATACAGTATAGAGCCAGAAGAATGCCCCTATATACAGTATAGAGCCAGCAGATTGCTCCCTATATACAGTATAGAGCCAGCAGAATGCTCCTCATATACAGTATAGAGCCAGCAGAGTAGTCCCTATATACAGTATAGAGCCAGCAGAGTGCCCCCATATACAGTATAGAGCCAGCAGAGTGCTCCCCATATACAGTATTGAGCCAGCAGAGTAGTCCCTATATACAGTATAGAGCCAGCAGAGTGCCCCCATATACAGTATAGAGCCAGCAGAGTGTCCCCATATATAGAGCCAGCATAGTGTCCCCATATACAGTATAGAGCCAGCAGAGTGCCCCCATATACAGTATAGAGCCAGCAGAGTGCCCCCATATACAGTATAGAGCCAGCAGAGTGCCTCCATATACAGTATAGAGACAGCAGAGTGCCCCCATATACAGGATAGAGCCAGCAGAGTGCCCCCATATACAGCATAGAGCCAGCAGAGTGTCCCCATATATAGAGCCAGCAGAGTGTCCCCATATACAGTATAGAGCCAGCAGAGTGTCCCCATATACAGTATAGAGCCAGCAGAGTGTCCCCATATATAGAGCCAGCATAGTGTCCCCATATACAGTATAGTGCCAGAAGAATGCCCCTATATACAGTATAGAGCCAGCAGAGTTCTCCCTATATACAGTATAGAGCCAGCAGAATGCTCCTCATATACAGTATAGAGCCAGCAGTGTCCCCATATACAGTATAGAGCGAGCAGAGTGCCCCCATATACAGTATAGAGCCAGTAGAGTGCTCCTCATATACAGTATAGACCCAGCAGAGTTCTCCCTATATACAGTATAGAGCCAGCAGAGTGCTCCCTATATACAGTATAGAGCCAGCAGTGTCCCCATATACAGTATAGAGCCAGCAGAGTGCTCCCTATATACAGTATAGAGCCAGCAGATAGCCCCCATATACAGTATAGAGCCAGGAGAGATCCCCCATATACAGTATAGAGCCAGAAGAATGCCCCTATATACAGTATAGAGCCACCAGATTGCTCCCTATATACAGTATAGAGCCAGCAGAATGCTCCTCATATACAGTATAGAGCCAGCAGAGTGTCCCCATATACAGTATAGAGCCAGCAGAGTGCACCCATATACAGTATGGAACCAGCAGAGTGCTCCCATATACAGTATAGAGCCAGCAGAGTGCTCCCCATATACAGTATAGAGCCAGCAGAGTGCTCCCTATATACAGTATAGAGCCAGCAGGGTGCTCCCCATATATAGAGCCAGCAGAGTGTCCCCATATACAGTATAGAGCCAGCAGAGTGCCCCCATATACAGTATAGAGCCAGTAGAGTGCTCCCTATATACAGTATAGGGCCAGCAGAGTGCTCCCCATATACAGTATAGAGCCAGCAGATTGCTCCCTATATACAGTATAGAGCCAGCAGGGTGCTCCCCATATATAGAGCCAGCAGAGTGTCCCCATATACAGTATAGAGCCAGCAGAGTGCCCCCATATACAGTATAGAGCCAGCAGAGTGCTCCCTATATACAGTATAGAGCCAGCAGAGTGCTCCCCATATACAGTATAGAGCCAGCAGAGTGCTCCCTATATACAGTATAGAGCCAGCAGGGTGCTCCCCATATATAGAGCAAGCAGAGTGCCCCCATATACAGTATAGAGCCAGCAGAGTGCCCCCATATACAGTATAGAGCCAGCAGAGTGATCCCTATATACAGTATAGGGCCAGCAGAGTGCTCCCCATATACAGTATAGAGCCAGCAGAGAGCCCCCATATACAGTATAGAGCCAGAAGAATGCCCCTATATACAGTATAGAGCCAGCAGAGTGCTCCCTATATACAGTATAGAGCAAGCAGAATGCTCCTCATATACAGTATAGAGCCAGCAGTGTCCCCATATACAGTATAGAGCCAGCAGAGTGCCCCATATACAGTATAGAGCCAGTAGAGTGCTCCTCATATACAGTATAGACCCAGCAGAGTTCTCCCTATATACAGTATAGAGCCAGCAGAGTGCTCCCTATATACAGTATAGAGCCAGCAGTGTCCCCATATACAGTACAGAGCCAGCAGAGTGCTCCCTTTATACAGTATAGAGCCAGCAGAGAGCCCCCATATACAGTATAGAGCCAGCAGAGAGCCCCCATATACAGTATAGAGCCAGAAGAATGCCTCTATATACAGTATAGAGCCAGCAGATTGCTCCTCATATACAGTATAGAGCCAGCAGAGTGTCCCCATATACAGTATAGAGCCAGCAGAGTGCTCCCATATACAGTATAGAGCCAGCAGAGTGCTCCCGATATACAGTATAGAGCCAGCAGGGTGCTCCCCATATATAGAGCCAGCAGAGTGCTCCTCATATACAGTATAGAGCCAGCAGAGTGTCCCCATATACAGTATAGAGCCAGCAGTGTCCCCATATACAGTATAGAGCCAGCAGAGTGCTCCCCATATACAGTATAGAGCCAGCAGAGTGCTCCCCATATACAGTATAGAGCCAGCAGAGTGCTCCCCATATACAGTATAGAGCCAGCAGAGCGCTCCCCATATACAGTATAGAGCCAGCAGAGTGCTCCCATATACAGTATAGAGCCAGCAGAGAGCCTCCATATACAGTATAGAGCCAGCAGAGTGCTCTCATATACAGTGTAGAACCAGCAGTGTCCCCATATACAGTATAGACCCAGCAGAGTGCCCCCATATACAGTATAGAGCCAGAAGAATGCCGCTATATACAGTATAGACCCAGCAGAGTGCCCCGATATACAGTATAGAGCCAGCAGAGTGCCCCCATATAGAGTATAGAGCCAGCAGAGTGCTCCCTATATACAGTATAGACCAAGCAGAGTGCTCCCCATATACAATATAGAGCCAGAAGAATGCCCCATATACAGTATAGAGCCAGCAGATTTCCCCCATGTACAGTATAGAGCCAGAACAATGCCCCTATATACAGTATAGAGCCAGAAGAGTGCTCCCCATATATAGAGCCAGCATAGGGTCCCCATATAAAGTATATAGCCAGCAGAGTGCTCCTCATATACAGTATATAGCCAGCAGAGTGCTCCTCATATACAGTATAGAGCCAGCAGAGTGCACCCATATACAGTATAGAGCCAGCAGAGTGCTCCCTATATACAGTATAGAGTAATCAGAGTGCCCCCATATACAGTATAGAGCCAGCAGAGTGCTCCACATAAACAGTATAGAGCCAGCAGAGTGCTCCCCATATATAGAGCCAGCAGAATGTCCCCATATATAGTATAGACCCTGCAGAGTGCCCCCATATACAGTATAGAGCCAGAAGAATGCCGCTATATACAGTATAGAGTAATCCGAGTGCCCCCATATACAGTATAGAGCCAGCAGAGTGCTCCCCACATACAGTATAGAGCCAGCAGAGTGCTCCCCATATATAGAGCCAGCAGAATGTCCCCATATACAGTATAGACCCTGCAGAGTGCCCCCATATACAGTATAGAGCCAGAAGAATGCCGCTATATACAGTATAGAGCCAGCAGAGTGCTCCCTATATACAGTATAGAGTAATTAGAGTGCCCCCATATACAGTATAGAGCCAGCAGAGTGCGCCCCATATATAGAGCCAGCAGAGTGTCGCCACATACAGTATAGACCCAGCAGAGTGCCCCCATATACACTACAGAGCCAGCAGAGTGCTCCCATATACAGTATAGAGCCAGCAGAGTGCTCCCCATATATAGAGCCAGCAGAGTGCTCCTCATATACACTATAGAGCCAGCAGAGTGCCCCCATATACAGTATAGAGCCAGCAGAGTGCCCCCATATACAGTATAGAGCCAGCAGAGTGCTCTCTATATACAGTATAGAGCCAGCAGAGTGCCCCCATATACAGTATAGAGCCAGCAGAGTGCTCCCATATACAGTATAGAGCCAGCAGAGTGCTCCCTATATACAGTATAGAGCCATCAGGGTGCTCCCCATATATAGAGCCAGTAGAGTGCTCCTCATATACAGTATAGAGCCAGCAGAGTGCTCCCTATATACAGTATAGAACCAGCAGAGTGCCCCCATATACAGTATAGAGCCAGCAGAGTGCCCCCATATACAGTATAGAGCCAGCAGAGTGCCCCCATATACAGTATAGAGCCAGCAGAGTGCCTCCATATACAGTATAGAGACAGCAGAGTGCCCCCATATACAGTATAGAGCCAGAAGAGTGCCCCCATATACAGTATAGAGCCAGCAGAGTGTCCACATATATAGAGCCAGCAGAGTGTCCCCATATACAGTATAGAGCCAGCAGAGTGTCCCCATATACAGTATAGAGCCAGCAGAGTGTCCCCATATATAGAGCCAGCATAGTGTCCCCATATACAGTATAGAGCCAGAAGAATGCCCCTATATACAGTATAGAGCCAGCAGAGTGCTCCCTATATACAGTATAGAGCCAGCAGAATGCTCCTCATATACAGTATAGAGCCAGCAGTGTCCCCATATACAGTATAGAGCCAGCAGAGTGCCCCCATATACAGTATAGAGCCAGTAGAGTGATCCTCATATACAGTATAGACCCAGCAGAGTTCTCCCTATATACAGTATAGAGCCAGCAGAGTGCTCCCTATATACAGTATAGAGCCAGCAGTGTCCCCATATACAGTATAGAGCCAGCAGAGTGCTCCCTATATACAGTATAGAGCTAGCAGAGAGCCCCCATATACAGTATAGAGCCAGGAGAGAGCCCCCATATACAGTATAGAGCCAGAAGAATGCCCATATATACAGTATAGAGCCAGCAGAGTGCCCCCATATACAGTATAGAGCCAGCAGAATGCTCCTCATATACAGAATAGAGCCAGCAGAGTGTCCCCATATACAGTATAGACCCAGCAGAGTGCCCCCATATACAGTATAGAGCCAGCAGAGTGCTCCCATATACAGTATAGAGCCAGCAGAGAGCCCCATATACAGTATAGAGCCAGAAGAATGCCCCTATATACAGTATAGAGCCAGCAGAGTGCTCCCTATATACAGTATAGAGCCAGCAGAATGCTCCTCATATACAGCATAGAGCCAGCAGAGTGTCCCCATATACAGTATAGAGCCAGCAGAGTGCCCCCATATACAGTATAGAGCCAGCAGAGTGCTCCCCATATACAGTATAGACCCAGCAGAGCGCTCCCCATATACAGTATAGAGCCAGCAGAGTGCTCCCATATACAGTATAGAGCCAGCAGAGAGCCCCAATATACAGTATAGAGCCAGCAGAGTGCTCTCATATACAGTGTAGAGCCAGCAGAGTGTCCCCATATACAGTATAGACCCAGCAGAGTGCCCACATATACAGTATAGAGCCAGCAGAGTGCCCCCATATAGAGTATAGAGCCAGCAGAGTGCTCCCAATATACAGTATAGACCAAGCAGAGTGCTCCCCATATACAGTATAGAGCCAGAAGAATGCCGCTATATACAGTATAGACCCAGCAGAGTGCCCCCATATACAGTATAGAGCCAGCAGAGTGCCCCCATATAGAGTATAGAGCCAGCAGAGTGCTCCCAATATACAGTATAGACCAAGCAGAGTGCTCCCCATATACAGTATAGAGCCATAAGAATGCCCCTATATACAGTATAGAGCCAGCAGATTTCCCCCATGTACAGTATAGAGCCAGAAGAATGCCCCTATATACAGTATAGACCCAGAAGAGTGCTCCCCATATATAGAGCCAGCGCAGGGTCCCCATATACAGTATATAGCCAGCAGAGTGCTCCTCACATACAGTATATAGCCAGCAGAGAGCCCCCATATACAGTATAGAGCCAGCAGAGTGCCCCCATATACAGTATAGAGCCAGAAGAGTGCCCCCATATACAGTATAGAGCCAGCAGAGTGCTCCTCATATACAGTATAGAGCCAGCAGAGTGCACCCATATACAGTATAGAGCCAGCAGAGTGCTCCCTATATACAGTATAGAGTAATCAGAGTGCCCCCATATACAGTATAGAGCCAGCAGAGTGCTCCCCATATACAGTATAGAGCCAGCAGAGTGCTCCCCATATATAGAGCCAGCAGAGTGTCCCCATATACAGTATAGACCCAGCAGAGTGCCCCCATATACAGTATAGAGCCAGAAGAATGCCGCTATATACATTATAGAGCCAGCAGAGTGCTCCCTATATACAGTATAGAGTAATTAGAGTGCCCCCATATACAGTATAGAGCCAGCAGAGTGCTCCCCATATATAGAGCCAGCAGAGTGTCCCCACATACAGTATAGACCCAGCAGAGTGCCCCCATATACACTACAGAGCCAGCAGAGTGCTCCCATATACAGTATAGAGCCAGCAGAGTGCTCCCCATATATAGAGCCAGCAGAGTGCTCCTCATATACACTATAGAGCCAGCAGAGTGCCCCCATATACAGTATAGAGCCAGCAGAGTGCCCCCATATACAGTATAGAGCCAGCAGAGTGCTCTCTATATACAGTATAGAGCCAGCAGAGTGCCCCCATATACAGTATAGAGCCAGCAGAGTGCTCCCATATACAGTATAGAGCCAGCAGAGTGCTCCCTATATACAGTATAGAGCCATCAGGGTGCTCCCCATATATAGAGCCAGTAGAGTGCTCCTCATATACAGTATAGAGCCAGCAGAGTGCTCCCTATATACAGTATAGAGCCAGCAGAGTGCCCCCATATACAGTATAGAGCCAGCAGAGTGCCCCCATATACAGTATAGAGCCAGCAGAGTGCCCCCATATACAGTATAGAGACAGCAGAGTGCCCCCATATACAGTATAGAGCCAGCAGAGTGCCCCCATATACAGCATAGAGCCAGCAGAGTGTCCACATATATAGAGCCAGCAGAGTGTCCCCATATACAGTATAGAGCCAGCAGAGTGTCCCCATATACAGTATAGAGCCAGCAGAGTGTCCCCATATATAGAGCCAGCATAGTGTCCCCATATACAGTATAGAGCCAGAAGAATGCCCCTATATACAGTATAGAGCCAGCAGAGTGCTCCCTATATACAGTATAGAGCCAGCAGAATGCTCCTCATATACAGTATAGAGCCAGCAGTGTCCCCATATACAGTATAGAGCCAGCAGAGTGCCCCCATATACAGTATAAAGCCAGTAGAGTGATCCTCATATACAGTATAGACCCAGCAGAGTTCTCCCTATATACAGTATAGAGCCAGCAGAGTGTTCCCTATATACAGTATAGAGCCAGCAGTGTCCCCATATACAGTATAGAGCCAGCAGAGTGCTCCCTATATACAGTATAGAGCCAGCAGAGAGCCCCCATATACAGTATAGAGCCAGGAGAGAGCCCCCATATACAGTATAGAGCCAGCAGAGTGCCCCCATATACAGTATAGAGCCAGCAGAATGCTCCTCATATACAGAATAGAGCCAGCAGAGTGTCCTCATATACAGTATAGACCCAGCAGAGTGCCCCCATATACAGTATAGAGCCAGCAGAGTGCTCCCATATACAGTATAGAGCCAGCAGAGAGCCCCCATATACAGTATAGAGCCAGAAGAATGCCCCTATATACAGAATAGAGCCAGCAGAGTGCTCCCTATATACAGTATAGAGCCAGCAGAATACTCCTCATATACAGTATAGAGCCAGCAGAGTGTCCCCATATACAGTATAGAGCCAGCAGAGTGCCCCCATATACAGTATAGAGCCAGCAGAGTGCTCCCCATATACAGTATAGACCCAGCAGAGCGCTCCCCATATACAGTATAGAGCCAGCAGAGTGCTCCCATATACAGTATAGAGCCAGCAGAGAGCCCCAATATACAGTATAGAGCCAGCAGAGTGCTCTCATATACAGTGTAGAACCAGCAGAGTGTCCCCATATACAGTATAGACCCAGCAGAGTGCCCCCATATACAGTATAGAGCCAGAAGAATGCCGCTATATACAGTATAGACCCAGCAGAGTGCCCCCATATACAGTATAGAGCCAGCAGAGTGCCCCCATATAGAGTATAGAGCCAGCAGAGTGCTCCCAATATACAGTATAGACCAAGCAGAGTGCTCCCCATATACAGTATAGAGCCATAAGAATGCCCCTATATACAGTATAGAGCCAGCAGATTTCCCCCATGTACAGTATAGAGCCAGAAGAATGCCCCTATATACAGTATAGACCCAGAAGAGTGCTCCCCATATATAGAGCCAGCGCAGGGTCCCCATATACAGTATATAGCCAGCAGAGTGCTCCTCACATACAGTATATAGCCAGCAGAGAGCCCCCTATACAGTATAGAGCCAGCAGAGTGCCCCCATATACAGTATAGAGCCAGAAGAGTGCCCCCATATACAGTATAGAGCCAGCAGAGTGCTCCTCATATACAGTATAGAGCCAGCAGAGTGCACCCATATACAGTATAGAGCCAGCAGAGTGCTCCCTATATACAGTATAGAGTAATCAGAGTGCCCCCATATACAGTATAGAGCCAGCAGAGTGCTCCCCATATACAGTATAGAGCCAGCAGAGTGCTCCCCATATATAGAGCCAGCAGAGTGTCCCCATATACAGTATAGACCCAGCAGAGTGCCCCCATATACAGTATAGAGCCAGAAGAATGCCGCTATATACAGTATAGAGCCAGCAGAGTGCTCCCTATATACAGTATAGAGTAATTAGAGTGCCCCCATATACAGTATAGAGCCAGCAGAGTGCTCCCCATATATAGAGCCAGCAGAGTGTCCCCACATACAGTATAGACCCAGCAGAGTGCCCCCATATACACTACAGAGCCAGCAGAGTGCTCCCATATACAGTATAGAGCCAGCAGAGTGCTCCCATATACAGTATAGAGCCAGCAGAGTGCTCCTCATATATAGTATAGAGCCAGTAGAGTGCACCCATATACAGTATAGAGACAGCAGAGTGCCCCCATATACAGTATAGAGCCAGCAGAGTGCTCCCATATACAGTATAGAGCCAGCAGAGTGCTCCACATATATAGTATAGAGCCAGCAGAGTGCACCCATATACAGTATAGAGCCAGCAGAGTGCTCCCATATACAGTATAGAGCCAGCAGAATGCTCCTCATATATAGTATAGAGCCAGCAGAGTGCACCCATATACAGTATAGAGCCAGCAGAGTGCCCCCATATACAGTATAGAGCCAGCAGATGGCTCCCCATATACAGTATAGAGCCAGCAGAGTGCTCCCCATATATAGAGCCAGCAGAGTGTCCCCATATACAGTATAGACCCAGCAGAGTGCCCCCATATACAGTATAGAGCGAGAAGAATGCCGCTATATACAATATAGAACCAGCAGAATGTCCCCATATACAGTATAGAGCCAGCAGAGTGCTCCCTATATACAGTATAGAGTAATTAGAGTGCCCCCATATACAGTATAGAGCCAGCATAGTGCCCCCATATACAGTATAGAGCCAGAAGAGTGCCCCCATATACAGTATAAAGCCAGCAGAGTGCTCCCCATATACAGTATAGAGCCAGAAGAGTGCCCCCATATACAGTATAGAGCCAGAAGAGTGCCCCCATATACAGTATAGAGCCAGCAGAGTGTCCCCATATAAACTACAGAGCCAGCAGAGTTCCCCCATATACAGTATAGAGCCAGAAGAGTGCCCCCATATATAGTATAGAGCCAGAAGAGTGCCCCCATATACAGTATAGAGCCAGAAGAGTGCCTCCATATACAGTATAGAGCAAGCAGAGTGCCCCCATATACAGTATAGAGCAAGCAGAGCGCCCCCATATACAGTATAGAGCCAGCAGAGTGCTCCCTATATACAGTATAGAGTAATCAGAGTGCCCCCATATACAGTATAGAGCCAGCAGAGTGCTCCCCATATACAGTATAGAGCCAGCAGAGTGCTCCCCATATATAGAGCCAGCAGAGTGTCCCCATATACAGTATAGACCCAGCAGATTGCCCCCATAAACAGTATAGAGCCAGAAGAATGCCGCTATATACAGTATAGACCCAGCAGAGTGCCCCCATATACAGTATAGAGCCAGAAGAGTGCCACCATATACAGTATAGAGCCAGCAGAGTGCTCCCTATATACAGTATAGAGCCAGCAGAGTGCTCCCCATATATAGTATAGAGCCAGCAGAGAGCACCCTATATACAGTATAGAGCCAGCAGAGAGCCCCCATATACAGTATAGAGCCAGTAGAGTGCTCCTCTTATACAGTATAAACCCAGCAGAGTGCTCCCTATATACAGTATAGAGCCAGCAGAGTCCCCATATACAGTATAGAGCCAGCAGAGTGTCCCCATATACAGTATAGAGCCAGCAGAGTGCAACCTATATACAGTATATAGCCAGCAGAGAGCCCCCATATACAGTATAGAGCCAGCAGAGAGCCCCCATATACAGTATAGAGCCAGCAGAGAGCCCCCATATACAGTATAGAGCCAGAAGAATGCCCCTTTATACAGTATAGAGCCAGCAGAGTGCTCCCTATATACAGTATAGAGCCAGCAGAATGCTCCTCATATACAGTATAGAGCAAGCAGAGTGTACCCATATACAGTATAAAGCCAGCAGAGTGCCCCCATATACAGTATAGAGCCAGCAGAGTGCTCCCATATACAGTATAGAGCCAGCAGAGTGCTCCCATATATAGAGCTAGCAGAGTGCCCCCATATACAGTATAGAGCCAGCAGAGTGCTCCCCATATACAGTAGAGAGCCAGCAGAGTGCTCCCCATATATAGAGCCAGCAGAGTGCTCCTCATATACAGTATAGAGCCAGCAGAGTGCCCCCATATACAGTATAGAGCCAGCAGAGTGCCCCCATATACAGTATAGAGCCAGCAGAGTGCTCTCTATATACAGTATAGAGCCAGAAGAGTGTCCCCATATATACAGTATAGAGCCAGCAGAGTGCCCCCATATACAGTATAGAGCCAGCAGAGTGCCCCCATATACAGTATAGAGCCAGCAGAGTGCTCTCTATATACAGTATAGAGCCAGCAGAGTGCCCCCATATACAGTATAGAGCCAGCAGAGTGCCTCCATATACAGTATAGAGACAGCAGAGTGCCCCCATATACAGTATAGAGCCAGCAGAGTGTCCCCATATACAGTATTGAGCCAGCAGAGTGTCCCCATTTATAGAGCCAGCAGTGTCCCCATATACAGTATACAGCCAGCAGAGTTCTCCCCATATACAGTATAGAGCCAGCAGAGTGTCCCCATATACAGTATAGAGCCAGCAGAGTGCCCCCATATACAGTATAGAGCAAGCAGAGTGTCCCCATATACAGTATAGAGCCAGCAGAGTGCTCCCCATATACAGTATAGAGCCAGCAGAGTGCCCCCATATACAGTATAAAGCCAGCAGAGTGTCCCCATATATACAGCCAGCAGAGTGTCCCCATATACAGTATAGAGCCAGCAGAGTGCTCCCCATATACAGTATAGAGCCAGAAGAGTGTCCCCATATATACAGTATAGAGCCAGCAGAGTGCCCCCATATACAGTATAGAGCCAGCAGAGTGTCCCCATATACAGTATAGAGCCAGCAGAGTGCTCCCCATATACAGTATAGAGCCAGCAGAGTGCTCCCCATATACAGTTTAGGGCCAGCAGAGTGCTCCCCATATACAGTATAGAGCCAGCAGAGCGCTCCCCATATACAGTATAGAGCCAGCAGAGTGCTCCCATATACAGTATAGAGCCAGCAGAGAGCCCCCATATACAGTATAGAGCCAGCAGAGTGCTCTCATATACAGTGTAGAACCAGCAGAGTGTCCCCATATACAGTATAGACCCAGCAGAGTGCCCCCATATACAGTATAGAGCCAGAAGAATGCCGCTATATACAGTATAGACCCAACAGAGTGCACCCATATACAGTATAGAGCCAGCAGAGTGCCCCCATATACAGTATAGAGCCAGCAGAGTGCTCCCTATATACAGTATAGAGCCAGCAGAGTGCCCCCCATATACGGTATAGAGCCAGCAGAGAGCCCCCATATACAGTATAGAGCCAGAAGAATGCCCCTATATACAGTATAGAGCCAGCAGAGTGCTCCCTATATACAGTATAGAGCCAGCAGAATGCTCCTCATATACAGTATAGAGCCAGCAGAGTGTCCCCATATACAGTATAGAGCCAGCAGAGTGCCCCCATATACAGTATAGAGCCAGTAGAGTGTTCCTCATATACAGTATAGACCCAGCAGAGTTCTCCCTATATACAGTATAGATCCAGCAAAGTGCTCCCTAGATACAGTATAGAGCCAGCAGTGTCCCCATATACAGTATAGAGCCAGCAGAGTGCTCCCTATATACAGTATAGAGCCAGCAAAGAGCCCCCATATACAGTATAGAGCCAGAAGAGAGCCCCCATATACAGTATAGAGCCAGAAGAATGCCCCTATATACAGTATAGAGCCAGCAGATTGCTCCCTATATACAGTATAGAGCCAGCAGAATGCTCCTCATATACAGTATAGAGCCAGCAGAGTGTCCCCATATACAGTATAGAGCCAGCAGAGTGCCCCCATATACAGTATAGAGCCAGCAGAGTGCTCCCATATACAGTATAGAGCCAGCAGAGTGCTCCCCATATACAGTATAGAGCCAGCAGAGTGCTCCCTATATACAGTATAGAGCCAGCAGAGTGCCCCCATATACAGTATAGAGACAGCAGAGTGCCGCCATATACAGTATAGAGCCAGCAGTGTGCCCCCATATACAGTATAGAGCCAGCAGAGTGTCCCCATATATAGAGCCAGCAGAGTGTCCCCATATACAGTATAGAGCCAGCAAAGTGCTCCCCATATATAGAGCCAGCATACTGCTCCTCATATACAGTATAGAGCCAGCAGAGTGCCCCCATATACAGTATAGAGCCAGCAGAGTGCCCCCATATACAGTATAGAGACAGCAGAGTGCCGCCATATACAGTATAGAGCCAGCAGTGTGCCCCCATATACAGTATAGAGCCAGCAGAGTGTCCCCATATATAGAGCCAGCAGAGTGTCCCCATATACAGTATAGAGCCAGCAGAGTGTCCCCATATACAGTATAGAGCCAGCAGAGTGTCCCCATATATAGAGCCAGCAGAGTTCCTCATATACAGTATAGAGCCAGCAGAGTGTCCCCATATACAGTATAGAGCCAGCAGAATGATCCTCATATACAGTATAGAGCCAGCAGAGTGTCCCCATATACAGTATAGAGCCAGCAGAGTGCCCCCATAAACAGTATAGAGCCAGCAGAGTGCTCCCATATACAGTATAGAGCCAGTAGAATGCCCCTATATACAGTATAGAGCCAGCAGAGTGCTCCCCATATACAGTAGAGAGCCAGCAGAGTGCTCCCTATATAGAGTAGAGAGCCAGCAGAGTGCTCCCCATATATAGAGCCAGCAGAGTGCTCCTCATATACAGTATAGAGCCAGCAGAGTGCCCCCATATACAGTATAGAGCCAGCAGAGTGCCCCCATATACAGTATAGTGCCAGCAGAGTGCTCTCTATATACAGTATAGAGCCAGCAGTGTGCCCCCATATACAGTATAGAGCCAGCAGAGTGTCCCCATATATAGAGCCAGCAGAGTGTCCCCATATACAGTATAGAGCCAGCAGAGTGTCCCCATATACAGTATCGAGCCAGCAGAATGCTCCTCATATACAGTATAGAGCCAGCAGCGTGTCCCCATATACAGAATAGAGCCAGCAGAGTGCCCACATATACAGTATAGATCCAGCAGAGTGCTCCCATATACAGTATAGAGCCAGCAGAGTGCTCCCATATATAGAGCTAGCAGAGTGCTCCCATATACAGTATAGAGCCAGCAGAGTGCTCCCATATATAGAGCTAGCAGAGTGCCCCCATATACAGTATAGAGCCAGAAGAATGCCCCTATATACAATATAGAGCCAGCAGATTGCTCCCTATATACAGTATAGAGCCAGCAGAATACTCCTCATATACAGTATAGAGCCAGCAGAGTGTCCCCATATACAGTATAGAGCCAGCAGAGTGCCCCCATATACAGTATAGAGCCAGCAGAGTGCTCCCATATACAGTATAGAGCCAGAAGAGTGCTCCCCATATACAGTATAGAGCCAGCAGAGTGCTCCCTATATACAGTATAGAGCCAGCAGAGTGCCCCATATACAGTATAGAGACAGCAGAGTGCCGCCATATACAGTATAGAGCCAGCAGTGTGCCCCCATATACAGTATAGAGCCAGCAGAGTGTCCCCATATATGGAGCCAGCAGAATGTCCCCATATACAGTATAGAGCCAGCAGAGTATCCCCATATACAGTATCGAGCCAGCAGAATGCTCCTCATATACAGAATAGAGCCAGCAGAGTGCCCCCATATACAGTATAGATCCAGCAGAGTGCTCCCATATACAGTATAGAGCCAGCAGAGTGCTCCCATATATAGAGCTAGCAGAGTTCTCCCATATACAGTATAGAGCCAGCAGAGTGCTCCCATATATAGAGCTAGCAGAGTGCCCCCATATACAGTATAGAGCCAGAAGAATGCCCCTATATACAGTATAGAGCCAGCAGATTGCTCCATATATACAGTATAGAGCCAGCAGAATGCTCCTCATATACAGTATAGAGCCAGAAGAGTGTCCCCATATACAGTATAGAGCCAGCAGAGTGCCCCCATATACAGTATAGAGCCAGCAGAGTGCCCCCATATACAGTATAGAGCCAGCAGAGTGCTCTCTATATACAGTATAGAGCCAGCAGTGTGCCCCCATATACAGTATAGAGCCAGCAGAGTGTCCCCATATATAGAGCCACCAGAGTGTCCCCATATACAGTATAGAGCCAGCAGAGTGTCCCCATATACAGTATCGAGCCAGCAGAATGCTCCTCATATACAGTATAGAGCCAGCAGAGTGCTCCTCATATACAGTATACAGCCAGCAGAGTGCCCCCATATACAGTATAGAGCCAGCAGAGTGCCCCCATATACAGTATAGAGCCAGCAGAGTGCTCTCTATATACAGTATAGAGCCAGCAGAGTGTCCCCATATATAGAGCCAGCAGAGTGTCCCCATATACAGTATAGAGCCAGCAGAGTGTACCCATATACAGTATCGAGCCAGCAGAATGCTCCTCATATACAGTATAGAGCCAGCAGCGTGTCCCCATATACAGAATAGAGCCAGCAGAGTGCCCCCATATACAGTATAGATCCAGCAGAGTGCTCCCATATACAGTATAGAGCCAGCAGAGTGCTCCCATATATAGAGCTAGCAGAGTGCTCCCATATACAGTATAGAGCCAGCAGAGTGCTCCCATATATAGAGCTAGCAGAGTGCCCCCATATACAGTATAGAGCCAGAAGAATACCCCTATATACAGTATAGAGCGAGCAGATTGTTCCCTATATACAGTATAGAGCCAGCAGAATGCTCCTCATATACAGTATAGAGCCAGCAAAGTGTCCCCATATACAGTATAGAGCCAGCAGAGTGCCCCCATATACAGTATAGAGCCAGCAGTGTGCTCCCATATACAGTATAGAGCCAGCAGAGTGCTCCCCATATACAGTATAGATCAAGCAGAGTGCTCCCTATATACAGTATAGAGCCAGCAGAGTGCCCCCATATACAGTATAGAGACAGCAGAGTGCCGCCATATACAGTATAGAGCCAGCAGTGTGCCCCCATATACAGTATAGAGCCAGCAGAGTGTCCCCATATATAGAGCCAGCAGAGTGTCCCCATATACAGTATAGAGCCAGCAGAGTGCTCCCCATATATAGAGCCAGCATAGTGCTCCTCATATACAGTATAGAGCCAGCAGAGTGCCCCCATATACAGTATAGAGCCAGCAGAGTGCCCCCATATACAGTATAGAGACAGCAGAGTGCCGCCATATACAGTATAGAGCCAGCAGTGAGCCCCCATATACAGCATAGAGCCAGCAGAGTGTCCCCATATATAGAGCCAGCAGAGTGTCCCCATATACAGTATAGAGCCAGCAGAGTGTTCCCATATACACTATAGAGCCAGCAGAGTGTCCCCATTTATAGAGCCAGCAGAGTTCCTCATATACAGTATAGAGCCAGCAGAATGCTCCTCATATACAGTATAGAGTCAGCAGAGTGTCCCCATATAAAGTATAGAGCCAGCAGAGTGCCCCCATATACAGTATAGAGCCAGCAGAGTGCTCCCATATACAGTATAGAGCCAGCAGAAAGCCCCTATATACAGTATAGAGCCAGCAGAGTGCTCCCCATATACAGTAGAGAGCCAGCAGAGTGCTCCCTATATACAGTATAGAGCCAGCAGAGTGCTCCCCATATATAGAGCCAGCAGAGTGCTCCTCATGTACAGTATAGAGCCAGCAGAGTGCCCCCATATACAGTATAGAGCCAGCAGATTGCTCCCATATACAGTATAGAGCCAGCAGAGTGCTCCCATATATAGAGCTAGCAGAGTGCTCCCATATACAGTATAGAGCCAGCAGAGTGCTCCCATATATAGAGCTAGCAGAGTGCCCCCATATACAGTATAGAGCCAGAAGAATGCCCCTATATACAGTATAGAGCCAGCAGATTGCTCCCTATATACAGTATAGAGCCAGCAGAATGCTCCTCATATACAGTATAGAGCCAGCAGTGTCCCCATATACAGTATAGAGCCAGCAGAGTGCCCCCATATACAGTGTAGAGCCAGCAGAGTGCTCCCATATACAGTATAGAGCCAGCAGAGTGCTCCCCATATACAGTATAGAGCCAGCAGAGTGCTCCCTATATACAGTATAGAGCCTGCAGGGTGCTCCCCATATATAGAGCCAGCAGAATGCTCCTCATATACAGTATAGAGCCAGCAGAGTGCCCCCATATACAGTATAGAGCCAGCAGAGTGCCCCCATATACAGTATAGAGCCAGCAGAGTGCCTCCATATACAGTATAGAGACAGCAGAGTGCCCCCATATACAGTATAGAGCCAGCAGAGTGCCGCCATATACAGCATAGAGCCAGCAGAGTGTCCCCATATATAGAGCCAGCAGAGTGTCCCCATATACAGTATAGAGCCAGCAGAGTGTCCCCATATACAGTATAGAGCCAGCAGAGTGTCCCCATATATAGAGCCAGCATAGTGTCCCCATATACAGTATAGAGCCAGAAGAATGCCCCTATATACAGTATAGAGCCAGCAGAGTTCTCCCTATATACAGTATAGAGCCAGCAGAATGCTCCTCATATACAGTATAGAGCCAGCAGTGTCCCCATATACAGTATAGAGCCAGCAGAGTGCCCCCATATACAGTATAGAGCCAGTAGAGTGCTCCTCATATACAGTATAGACCCAGCAGAGTTCTCCCTATATACAGTATAGAGCCAGCAGAGTGCTCCCTATATACAGTATAGAGCCAGCAGTGTCCCCATATACAGTATAGAGCCAGCAGAGTGCTCCCTATATACAGTATAGAGCCAGCAGATAGCCCCCATATACAGTATAGAGCCAGGAGAGAGCCCCAATATACAGTATAGAGCCAGAAGAATGCCCCTATATACAGTATAGAGCCAGCAGATTGCTCCCTATATACAGTATAGAGCCAGCAGAATGCTCCTCATATACAGTATAGAGCCAGCAGAGTGTCCCCATATACAGTATAGAGCCAGCAGAGTGCCCCCATATACAGTATGGAACCAGCAGAGTGCTCCCATATACAGTATAGAGCCAGCAGAGTGCTCCCCATATACAGTATAGAGCCAGCAGAGTGCTCCCTATATACAGTATAGAGCCAGCAGGGTTCTCCCCATATATAGAGCCAGCAGAGTGTCCCCATATACAGTATAGAGCCAGCAGAGTGCCCCCATATACAGTATAGAGCCAGCAGAGTGCTCCATATATACAGTACAGAGCCAGCAGAGTGCTCCCCATATACAGTATAGAGCCAGCAGAGTGCTCCCTATATACAGTATAGAGCCAGCAGGGTGCTCCCCATATATAGAGCCAGCAGAGTGTCCCCATATACAGTATAGAGCCAGCAGAGTGCCCCCATATACAGTATAGAGCCAGCAGAGTGCTCCATATATACAGTATAGAGCCAGCAGAGTGCTCCCCATATATAGTATAGAGCCAGCAGAGAGCACCCTATATACAGTATAGAGCCAGCAGAGAGCCCCCATATACAGTATAGAGCCAGTAGAGTGCTCCTCTTATACAGTATAAACCCAGCAGAGTGCTCCCTATATACAGTATAGAGCCAGCAGAGTCCCCATATACAGTATAGAGCCAGCAGAGTGTCCCCATATACAGTATAGAGCCAGCAGAGTGCAACCTATATACAGTATATAGCCAGCAGAGAGCCCCCATATACAGTATAGAGCCAGCAGAGAGCCCCCATATACAGTATAGAGCCAGCAGAGAGCCCCCATATACAGTATAGAGCCAGAAGAATGCCCCTATATACAGTATAGAGCCAGCAGAGTGCTCCCTATATACAGTATAGAGCCAGCAGAATGCTCCTCATATACAGTATAGAGCCAGCAGAGTGTACCATATACAGTATAAAGCCAACAGAGTGCCCCCATATACAGTATAGAGCCAGCAGAGTGCTCCCATATACAGTATAGAGCAAGCAGAGTGCTCCCATATATAGAGCTAGCAGAGTGCCCCCATATACAGTATAGAGCCAGCAGAGTGCTCCCCATATACAGTAGAGAGCCAGCAGAGTGCTCCCTATATACAGTATAGAGCCAGCAGAGTGCTCCCCATATATAGAGCCAGCAGAGTGCTCCTCATATACAGTATAGAGCCAGCAGAGTGCCCCCATATACAGTATAGAGCCAGCAGAGTGCCCCCATATACAGTATAGAGCCAGCAGAGTGCTCTCTATATACAGTATAGAGCCAGCAGAGTGCCCCCATATACAGTATAGAGCCAGCAGAGTGCCTCCATATACAGTATAGAGACAGCAGAGTGCCCCCATATACAGTATAGAGCCAGCAGAGTGTCCCCATATACAGTATTGAGCCAGCAGAGTGTCCCCATTTATAGAGCCAGCAGTGTCCCCATATACAGTATACAGCCAGCAGAGTTCTCCCCATATACAGTATAGAGCCAGCAGAGTGTCCCCATATACAGTATAGAGCCAGCAGAGTGCCCCCATATACAGTATAGAGCCAGCAGAGTGTCCCCATATACAGTATAGAGCCAGCAGAGTGCTCCCCATATACAGTATAGAGCCAGCAGAGTGCCCCCATATACAGTATAAAGCCAGCAGAGTGTCCCCATATATACAGCCAGCAGAGTGTCCCCATATACAGTATAGAGCCAGCAGAGTGCTCCCCATATACAGTATAGAGCCAGAAGAGTGTCCCCATATATACAGTATAGAGCCAGCAGAGTGCCCCCATATACAGTATAGAGCCAGCAGAGTGTCCCCATATACAGTATAGAGCCAGCAGAGTGCTTCCTATATACAGTATAGAGCCAGCAGAGTGCTCCCCATATACAGTTTAGGGCCAGCAGAGTGCTCCCCATATACAGTATAGAGCCAGCAGAGCGCTCCCCATATACAGTATAGAGCCAGCAGAGTGCTCCCATATACAGTATAGAGCCAGCAGAGAGCCCCCATATACAGTATAGATCAAGCAGAGTGCTCCCTATATACAGTATAGAGCCAGCAGAGTGCTCTCATATACAGTGTAGAACCAGCAGAGTGTCCCCATATACAGTATAGACCCAGCAGAGTGCCCACATATACAGTATAGAGCCAGAAGAATGCCGCTATATACAGTATAGACCCAACAGAGTGCCCCCATATACAGTATAGAGCCAGCAGAGTGCCCCCATATAGAGTATAGAGCCAGCAGAGTGCTCCCTATATACAGTATAGAGCCAGCAGAGTGCCCCCCATATACGGTATAGAGCCAGCAGAGAGCCCCCATATACAGTATAGAGCCAGAAGAATGCCCCTATATACAGTATAGAGCCAGCAGAGTGCTCCCTATATACAGTATAGAGCCAGCAGAATGCTCCTCATATACAGTATAGAGCCAGCAGAGTGTCCCCATATACAGTATAGAGCCAGCAGAGTGCCCCCATATACAGTATAGAGCCAGTAGAGTGTTCCTCATATACAGTATAGACCCAGCAGAGTTCTCCCTATATACAGTATAGATCCAGCAAAGTGCTCCCTAGATACAGTATAGAGCCAGCAGTGTCCCCATATACAGTATAGAGCCAGCAGAGTGCTCCCTATATACAGTATAGAGCCAGCAAAGAGCCCCCATATACAGTATAGAGCCAGCAGAGAGCCCCCATATACAGTATAGAGCCAGAAGAATGCCCCTATATACAGTATAGAGCCAGCAGATTGCTCCCTATATACAGTATAGAGCCAGCAGAATGCTCCTCATATACAGTATAGAGCCAGCAGAGTGTCCCCATATACAGTATAGAGCCAGCAGAGTGCCCCCATATACAGTATAGAGCCAGCAGAGTGCTCCCATATACAGTATAGAGCCAGCAGGGTGCTCCCCATATACAGTATAGAGCCAGCAGAGTGCTCCCTATATACAGTATAGAGCCAGCAGAGTGCCCCCATGTACAGTATAGAGACAGCAGAGTGCCGCCATATACAGTATAGAGCCAGCAGTGTGCCCCCATATACAGTATAGAGCCAGCAGAGTGTCCCCATATATAGAGCCAGCAGAGTGTCCCCATATACAGTATAGAGCCAGCAAAGTGCTCCCCATATATAGAGCCAGCATAGTGCTCCTCATATACAGTATAGAGCCAGCAGAGTGCCCCCATATACAGTATAGAGCCAGCAGAGTGCCCCCATATACAGTATAGAGACAGCAGAGTGCCGCCATATACAGTATAGAGCCAGCAGTGTGCCCCCATATACAGTATAGAGCCAGCAGAGTGTCCCCATATATAGAGCCAGCAGAGTGTCCCCATATACAGTATAGAGCCAGCAGAGTGTCCCCATATACAGTATAGAGCCAGCAGAGTGTCCCCATATATAGAGCCAGCAGAGTTCCTCATATACAGTATAGAGCCAGCAGAGTGTCCCCATATACAGTATAGAGCCAGCAGAATGATCCTCATATACAGTATAGAGCCAGCAGAGTGTCCCCATATACAGTATAGAGCCAGCAGAGTGCCCCCATAAACAGTATAGAGCCAGCAGAGTGCTCCCATATACAGTATAGAGCCAGCAGAATGCCCCTATATACAGTATAGAGCCAGCAGAGTGCTCCCCATATACAGTAGAGAGCCAGCAGAGTGCTCCCTATATACAGTAGAGAGCCAGCAGAGTGCTCCCCATATATAGAGCCAGCAGAGTGCTCCTCATATACAGTATAGAGCCAGCAGAGTGCCCCCATATACAGTATAGAGCCAGCAGAGTGCCCCCATATACAGTATAGTGCCAGCAGAGTGCTCTCTATATACAGTATAGAGCCAGCAGTGTGCCCCCATATACAGTATAGAGCCAGCAGAGTGTCCCCATATATAGAGCCAGCAGCGTGTCCCCATATACAGAATAGAGCCAGCAGAGTGCCCCCATATACAGTATAGATCCAGCAGAGTGCTCCCATATACAGTATAGAGCCAGCAGAGTGCTCCCATATATAGAGCTAGCAGAGTGCTCCCATATACAGTATAGATCCAGCAGAGTGCTCCCATATATAGAGCTAGCAGAGTGCCCCCATATACAGTATAGAGCCAGAAGAATGCCCCTATATACAGTATAGAGTCAGCAGATTGATCCCTATATACAGTATAGAGCTAGCAGAATACTCCTTATATACAGTATAGAGCCAGCAGAGTGTCCCCATATACAGTATAGAGCCAGCAGAGTGCCCCCATATACAGTATAGAGCCAGCAGAGTGCTCCCATATACAGTATAGAGCCAGCAGAGTGCTCCCCATATACAGTATAGAGCCAGCAGAGTGCTCCCTATATACAGTATAGAGCCAGCAGAGTGCCCCCATATACAGTATAGAGACAGCAGAGTGCCGCCATATACAGTATAGAGCCAGCAGTGTGCCCCCATATACAGTATAGAGCCAGCAGAGTGTCCCCATATATGGAGCCAGCAGAGTGTCCCCATATACAGTATAGAGCCAGCAGAGTATCCCCATATACAGTATCGAGCCAGCAGAATGCTCCTCATATACAGTATAGAGCCAGCAGCGTGTCCCCATATACAGAATAGAGCCAGCAGAGTGCCCCCATATACAGTATAGATCCAGCAGAGTGCTCCCATATACAGTATAGAGCCAGCTGAGTGCTCCCATATATAGAGCTAGCAGAGTGCCCCCATATACAGTATAGAGCCACCAGAGTGTCCCCATATACAGTATAGAGCCAGCAGATTGCTCCCTATATACAGTATAGAGCCAGCAGAATGCTCCTCATATACAGTATAGAGCCAGCAGAGTGTCCCCATATACAGTATAGAGCCAGCAGAGTGCCCCCATATACAGTATAGAGCCAGCAGAGTGCCCCCATATACAGTATAGAGCCAGCAGAGTGCTCTCTATATACAGTATAGAGCCAGCAGTGTGCCCCCATATACAGTATAGAGCCAGCAGAGTGTCCCCATATATAGAGCCACCAGAGTGTCCCCATATACAGTATAGAGCCAGCAGAGTGTCCCCATATACAGTATCGAGCCAGCAGAATGCTCCTCATATACAGTATAGAGCCAGCAGAGTGCTCCTCATATACAGTATACAGCCAGCAGAGTGCCCCCATATACTGTATAGAGCCAGCAGAGTGCCCCATATACAGTATAGAGCCAGCAGAGTGCTCTCTATATACAGTATAGAGCCAGCAGAGTGTCCCCATATATAGAGCCAGCAGAGTGTCCCCATATACAGTATAGAGCCAGCAGAGTGTCCCCATATACAGTATCAAGCCAGCAGAATGCTCCTCATATACTGTATAGAGCCAGCAGCGTGTCCCCATATACAGAATAGAGCCAGCAGAGTGCCCCCATATACAGTATAGATCCAGCAGAGTGCTCCCATATACAGTATAGAGCCAGCAGAGTGCTCCCATATATAGAGCTAGCAGAGTGCTCCCATATACAGTATAGAGCCAGCAGAGTGCTCCCATATATAGAGCTAGCAGAGTGCCCCCATATACAGTATAGAGCCAGAAGAATGCCCCTATATACAGTATAGAGCGAGCAGATTGCTCCCTATATACAGTATAGAGCCAGCAGAATGCTCCTCATATACAGTATAGAGCCAGCAAAGTGTCCCCATATACAGTATAGAGCCAGCAGAGTGCCCCCATTTACAGTATAGAGCCAGCAGAGTGCTCCCATATACAGTATAGAGCCAGCAGAGTGCTCCCCATATACAGTATAGATCAAGCAGAGTGCTCCCTATATACAGTATAGAGCCAGCAGAGTGCCCCCATATACAGTATAGAGACAGCAGAGTGCCGCCATATACAGTATAGAGCCAGCAGTGTGCCCCCATATACAGTATAGAGCCAGCAGTGTGCCCCCATATACAGTATAGAGCCAGCAGAGTGTCCCCATATATAGAGCCAGCAGAGTGTCCCCATATACAGTATAGAGCCAGCAGAGTGCTCCCCATATATAGAGCCAGCATAGTGCTCCTCATATACAGTATAGAGCCAGCAGAGTGCCCCCCATATACAGTATAGAGCCAGCAGAGTGCCCCCATATACAGTATAGAGACAGCAGAGTGCCGCCATATACAGTATAGAGCCAGCAGAGTGTCCCCATATATAGAGCCAGCAGAGTGTCCCCATATACAGTATAGAGCCAGCAGAGTGTCCCCATATACACTATAGAGCCAGCAGAGTGTCCCCATATATAGAGCCAGCAGAGTTCCTCATATACAGTATAGAGCCAGCAGAGTGTCCCCATATACAGTATAGAGCCAGCAGAATGCTCCTCATATACAGTATAGAGTCAGCAGAGTGTCCCCATATAAAGTATAGAGCCAGCAGAGTGCCCCCATATACAGTATAGAGCCAGCAGAGTGCTCCCATATACAGTATAGAGCCAGCAGAATGCCCCTATATACAGTATAGAGCCAGCAGAGTGCTCCCCATATACAGTAGAGAGCCAGCAGAGTGCTCCCTATATACAGTATAGAGCCAGCAGAGTGCTCCCCATATATAGAGCCAGCAGAGTGCTCCTCATGTACAGTATAGAGCCAGCAGAGTGCCCCCATATACAGTATAGAGCCAGCAGAGTACCCCCATATACAGTATAGAGCCAGCAGAGTGCTCTCTATATACAGTATAGAGCCAGTAGAGTGCCCCCATATACAGTATAGAGCCAGCAGAGTGTCCCCATATATAGAGCCAGCAGAGTGTCCCCATATACAGTATAGAGCCAGCAGAGTGTCCCCATATACAGTATCGAGCCAGCAGAATGCTCCTCATATACAGTATAGAGCCAGCAGAGTGTCCCCATATACAGAATAGAGCCAGCAGAGTGCCCCCATATACAGAATAGAGCCAGCAGAGTGCTCCCATATACAGTATAGAGCCAGCAGAGTGCTCCCATATATAGAGATAGCAGAGTGCTCCCATATACAGTATAGAGCCAGCAGAGTGCTCCCATATATAGAGCTAGCAGAGTGCCCCCATATACAGTATAGAGCCAGAAGAATGCCCCTATATACAGTATAGAGCCAGCAGATTGCTCCCTATATACAGTATGGAGCCAGCAGAATGCTCCTCATATACAGTATAGAGCCAGCAGAGTGTCCCCATATACAGTATAGAGCCAGCAGAGTGCTCCCATATACAGTATAGAGCCAGCAGAGTGCTCCCATATACAGTATAGAGCCAGCAGAGTGCTCCCCATATACAGTATAGAGCCAGTAGAGTGCTCCCTATATACAGTATAGAGCCAGCAGGGAGCTCCCCATATATAGAGCCAGCAGAGTGCTCCTCATATACAGTATAGAGCCAGCAGAGTGCCCCCATATACAGTATAGAGCCAGCAGAGTGCCCCCATATACAGTATAGAGCCAGCAGAGTGCCTCCATATTCAGTATAGAGACAGCAGAGTGCCCCCATATACAGTATAGAGCCAGCAGAGTGCCCCCATATACAGCATAGAGCCAGCAGAGTGTCCCCATATATAGAGCCAGCAGAGTGTCCCCATATACAGTATAGAGCCAGCAGAGTGTCCCCATATACAGTATAGAGCCAGCAGAGTGTCCCCATATATAGAGCCAGCATAGTGTCCCCATATACAGTATAGAGCCAGAAGAATGCCCCTTTATACAGTATAGAGCCAGCAGAGTTCTCCCTATATACAGTATAGAGCCAGCAGAATGCTCCTCATATACAGTATAGAGCCAGCAGTGTCCCCATATACAGTATAGAGCCAGCAGAGTGCCCCCATATACAGTATAGAGCCAGTAGAGTGCTCCTCATATACAGTATAGACCCAGCAGAGTTCTCCCTATATACAGTATAGAGCCAGCAGAGTGCTCCCTATATACAGTATAGAGCCAGCAGAATGCTCCTCATATACAGTATAGAGCCAGCAGAGTGTCCCCATATACAGTATAGAGCCAGCAGAGTGCCCCCATATACAGTATGGAACCAGCAGAGTGCTTCTATATACAGTATAGAGCCAGCAGAGTGCTCCCCATATACAGTATAGAGCCAGCAGAGTGCTCCCTATATACAGTATAGAGCCAGCAGGGTTCTCCCCATATATAGAGCCAGCAGAGTGTCCCCATATACAGTATAGAGCCAGCAGAGTGCCCCATATACAGTATAGAGCCAGCAGAGTGCTCCCTATATACAGTATAGGGCCAGCAGAGTGCTCCCCATATACAGTATAGAGCCAGCAGAGTGCTCCCTATATACAGTATAGAGCCAGCAGGGTGCTCCCCATATATAGAGCCAGCAGAGTGTCCCCATATACAGTATAGAGCCAGCAGAGTGCCCCCATATACAGTATAGAGCCAGCAGAGTGCTCCATATATACAGTATAGAGCCAGCAGACTGCTCCCCATATACAGTATAGAGCCAGCAGAGTGCTCCATATATACAGTATAGAGCCAGCAGACTGCTCCCCATATACAGTATAGAGCCAGCAGAGTGCTCCCCATATACAGTATAGAGCCAGCAGAGAGCCCCCATATACAGTATAGAGCCAGAAGAATGCCCCTATATACAGTATAGAGCCAGCAGAGTGCTCCCTATATACAGTATAGAGCCAGCAGAATGCTTCTCATATACAGTATAGAGCCAGCAGTGTCCCCATATACAGTATAGAGCCAGCAGAGTACCCCCATATACAGTATAGAGCCAGTAGAGTGCTACTCATATACAGTATAGACCCAGCAGAGTTCTCCCTATATACAGTATAGAGCCAGCAGAGTGCTCTCTATATACAGTATAGAGCCAGCAGTGTCCCCATATACAGTATAGAGCCAGCAGAGTGCTCCCTTTATACAGTATAGAGCCAGCAGAGAGCCCCCATATACAGTATAGAGCCAGCAGAGAGCCCCCATATACAGTATAGAGCCAGAAGAATGCCCCTATATACAGTATAGAGCCAGCAGATTGCTCCCTATATACAGTATAGAGCCAGCAGAATGCTCCTCATATACAGTAAGGAGCCAGCAGAGTGTCCCCATATACAGTATAGAGCCACCAGAGTGCTCCCATATACAGTATAGAGCCAGCAGAGTGCTCCCGATATACAGTATAGAGCCAGCAGGGTGCTCCCCATATATAGAGCCAGCAGAGTGCTCCTCATATACAGTATAGAGCCAGCAGAGTGTCCCCATATACAGTATAGAGCCAGCAGAGTGTCCCCATATACAGTATAGAGCCAGCAGAGTGCTCCCCATATACAGTATAGAGCCAGCAGAGTGCTCCCCATATACAGTATAGAGCCAGCAGAGTGCTCCCCATATACAGTATAGAGCCAGCAGAGCGCTCCCCATATACAGTATAGAGCCAGCAGAGTGCTCCCATATACAGTATAGACCCAGCAGAGAGCCTCCATATACAGTATAGAGCCAGCAGAGTGCTCTCATTTACAGTGTAGAACCAGCAGTGTCCCCATATACAGTATAGACCCAGCAGAGTGCCCCCATATACAGTATAGAGACAGAAGAATGCCGCTATATACAGTATAGACCCAGCAGAGTGCCCCGATATACAGTATAGAGCCAGCAGAGTGCCCCCATATAGAGTATAGAGCCAGCAGAGTGTCCCCATATACAGTATAGAGCCAGCAGAGTGCAACCTATATACAGTATATAGCCAGCAGAGATCCCCCATATACAGTATAGAGCCAGCAGAGAGCCCCCATATACAGTATAGAGCCAGCAGAGAGCCCCCATATACAGTATAGAGCCAGAAGAATGCCCCTATATACAGTATAGAGCCAGCAGAGTGCTCCCTATATACAGTATAGAGCCAGCAGAACGCTCCTCATATACAGTATAGAGCCAGCAGAGTGTACCATATACAGTATAAAGCCAGCAGAGTGCCCCCATATACAGTATAGAGCCAGCAGAGTGCTCCCATATACAGTATAGAGCAAGCAGAGTGCTCCCATATATAGAGCTAGCAGAGTGCCCCCATATACAGTATAGAGCCAGCAGAGTGCTCCCCATATACAGTAGAGAGCCAGCAGAGTGCTCCCTATATACAGTATAGAGCCAGCAGAGTGCTCCCCATATATAGAGCCAGCAGAGTGCTCCTCATATACAGTATAGAGCCAGCAGAGTGCCCCCATATACAGTATAGAGCCAGCAGAGTGCCCCCATATACAGTATAGAGCCAGCAGAGTGCTCTCTATATACAGTATAGAGCCAGCAGAGTGCCCCCATATACAGTATAGAGCCAGCAGAGTGCCTCCATATACAGTATAGAGACAGCAGAGTGCCCCCATATACAGTATAGAGCCAGCAGAGTGTCCCCATATACAGTATTGAGCCAGCAGAGTGTCCCCATTTATAGAGCCAGCAGTGTCCCCATATACAGTATACAGCCAGCAGAGTTCTCCCCATATACAGTATAGAGCCAGCAGAGTGTCCCCATATACAGTATAGAGCCAGCAGAGTGCCCCCATATACAGTATAGAGCCAGCAGAGTGTCCCCATATACAGTATAGAGCCAGCAGAGTGCTCCCCATATACAGTATAGAGCCAGCAGAGTGCCCCCATATACAGTATAAAGCCAGCAGAGTGTCCCCATATATACAGCCAGCAGAGTGTCCCCATATACAGTATAGAGCCAGCAGAGTGCTCCCCATATACAGTATAGAGCCAGAAGAGTGTCCCCATATATACAGTATAGAGCCAGCAGAGTGCCCCCATATACAGTATAGAGCCAGCAGAGTGTCCCCATATACAGTATAGAGCCAGCAGAGTGCTCCCCATATACAGTATAGAGCCAGCAGAGTGCTCCCCATATACAGTTTAGGGCCAGCAGAGTGCTCCCCATATACAGTATAGAGCCAGCAGAGCGCTCCCCATATACAGTATAGAGCCAGCAGAGTGCTCCCATATACAGTATAGAGCCAGCAGAGAGCCCCCATATACAGTATAGAGCCAGCAGAGTGCTCTCATATACAGTGTAGAACCAGCAGAGTGTCCCCATATACAGTATAGACCCAGCAGAGTGCCCACATATACAGTATAGAGCCAGAAGAATGCCGCTATATACAGTATAGACCCAACAGAGTGCCCCCATATACAGTATAGAGCCAGCAGAGTGCCCCCATATAGAGTATAGAGCCAGCAGAGTGCTCCCTATATACAGTATAGAGCCAGCAGAGTGCCCCCCATATACGGTATAGAGCCAGCAGAGAGCCCCCATATACAGTATAGAGCCAGAAGAATGCCCCTATATACAGTATAGAGCCAGCAGAGTGCTCCCTATATACAGTATAGAGCCAGCAGAATGCTCCTCATATACAGTATAGAGCCAGCAGAGTGTCCCCATATACAGTATAGAGCCAGCAGAGTGCCCCCATATACAGTATAGAGCCAGTAGAGTGTTCCTCATATACAGTATAGACCCAGCAGAGTTCTCCCTATATACAGTATAGATCCAGCAAAGTGCTCCCTAGATACAGTATAGAGCCAGCAGTGTCCCCATATACAGTATAGAGCCAGCAGAGTGCTCCCTATATACAGTATAGAGCCAGCAAAGAGCCCCCATATACAGTATAGACAGCAGAGAGCCCCCATATACAGTATAGAGCAAGAAGAATGCCCCTATATACAGTATAGAGCCAGCAGATTGCTCCCTATATACAGTATAGAGCCAGCAGAATGCTCCTCATATACAGTATAGAGACAGCAGAGTGTCCCCATATACAGTATAGAGCCAGCAGAGTGCCCCCATATACAGTATAGAGCCAGCAGAGTGCTCCCATATACAGTATAGAGCCAGCAGAGTGCTCCCCATATACAGTATAGAGCCAGCAGAGTGCTCCCTATATACAGTATAGAGCCAGCAGAGTGCCCCCATGTACAGTATAGAGACAGCAGAGTGCCGCCATATACAGTATAGAGCCAGCAGTGTGCCCCCATATACAGTATAGAGCCAGCAGAGTGTCCCCATATATAGAGACAGCAGAGTGCCGCCATATACAGTATAGAGCCAGCAGTGTGCCCCCATATACAGTATAGAGCCAGCAGAGTGTCCCCATATATAGAGCCAGCAGAGTGCTCCTCATATACAGTATAGAGCCAGCAGAGTGCCCCCATATACAGTATAGAGCCAGCAGAGTGCCCCCATATACAGTATAGAGACAGCAGAGTGCCGCCATATACAGTATAGAGCCAGCAGTGTACCCCCATATACAGTATAGAGCCAGCAGAGTGTCCCCATATATAGAGCCAGCAGAGTGTCCCCATATACAGTATAGAGCCAGCAGAGTGTCCCCATATACAGTATAGAGCCAGCAGAGTGTCCCCATATATAGAGCCAGCAGAGTTCCTCATATACAGTATAGAGCCAGCAGAGTGTCCCCATATACAGTATAGAGCCAGCAGAATGATCCTCATATACAGTATAGAGCCAGCAGAGTGTCCCCATATACAGTATAGAGCCAGCAGAGTGCCCCCATAAACAGTATAGAGCCAGCAGAGTGCTCCCATATACAGTATAGAGCCAGCAGAATGCCCCTATATATAGTATAGAGCCAGCAGAGTGCTCCCCATATACAGTAGAGAGCCAGCAGAGTGCTCCCTATATACAGTAGAGAGCCAGCAGAGTGCTCCCCATATATAGAGCCAGCAGAGTGCTCCTCATATACAGTATAGAGCCAGCAGAGTGCCCCCATATACAGTATAGAGCCAGCAGAGTGCCCCCATATACAGTATAGTGCCAGCAGAGTGCTCTCTATATACAGTATAGAGCCAGCAGTGTGCCCCCATATACAGTATAGAGCCAGCAGAGTGTCCCCATATATAGAGCCAGCAGAGTGTCCCCATATACAGTATAGAGCCAGCAGAGTGTCCCCATATACAGTATCGAGCCAGCAGAATGCTCCTCATATACAGTATAGAGCCAGCAGCGTGTCCCCATATACAGAATAGAGCCAGCAGAGTGCCCCCATATACAGTATAGATCCAGCAGAGTGCTCCCATATACAGTATAGAGCCAGCAGAGTGCTCCCATATATAGAGCTAGCAGAGTGCTCCCATATACAGTATAGATCCAGCAGAGTGCTCCCATATATAGAGCTAGCAGAGTGCCCGCATATACAGTATAGAGCCAGAAGAATGCCCCTATATACAGTATAGAGCCAGCAGATTGCTCCCTATATACAGTATAGAGCCAGCAGAATACTCCTTATATACAGTATAGAGCCAGCAGAGTGTCCCCATATACAGTATAGAGCCAGCAGAGTGCCCCCATATACAGTATAGAGCCAGCAGAGTGCTCCCATATACAGTATAGAGCCAGCAGAGTGCTCCCCATATACAGTATAGAGCCAGCAGAGTGCTCCCTATATACAGTATAGAGCCAGCAGAGTGCCCCCATGTACAGTATAGAGACAGCAGAGTGCCGCCATATACAGTATAGAGCCAGCAGTGTGCCCCCATATACAGTATAGAGCCAGCAGAGTGTCCCCAGATATAGAGCCAGCAGAGTGCCCCATATAGAGTATAGAGCCAGCAGAGTGCTCCCTATATACAGTATAGAGCCAGCAGAGTGCCCCCCATATACGGTATAGAGCCAGCAGAGAGCCCCCATATACAGTATAGAGCCAGAAGAATGCCCCTATATACAGTATAGAGCCAGCAGAGTGCTCCCTATATACAGTATAGAGCCAGCAGAATGCTCCTCATATACAGTATAGAGCCAGCAGAGTGTCCCCATATACAGTATAGAGCCAGCAGAGTGCCCCCATATACAGTATAGAGCCAGTAGAGTGTTCCTCATATACAGTATAGACCCAGCAGAGTTCTCCCTATATACAGTATAGATCCAGCAAAGTGCTCACTAGATACAGTATAGAGCCAGCAGTGTCCCCATATACAGTATAGAGCCAGCAGAGTGCTCCCTATATACAGTATGGAGCCAGCAAAGAGCCCCCATATACAGTATAGAGCCAGCAGAGAGCCCCCATATACAGTATAGAGCCAGAAGAATGCCCCTATATACAGTATAGAGCCAGCAGATTGCTCCCTATATACAGTATAGAGCCAGCAGAATGCTCCTCATATACAGTATAGAGACAGCAGAGTGTCCCCATATACAGTATAGAGCCAGCAGAGTGCCCCCATATACAGTATAGAGCCAGCAGAGTGCTCCCATATACAGTATAGAGCCAGCAGAGTGCTCCCCATATACAGTATAGAGCCAGCAGAGTGCTCCCTATATACAGTATAGAGCCAGCAGAGTGCCCCCATGTACAGTATAGAGACAGCAGAGTGCCGCCATATACAGTATAGAGCCAGCAGTGTGCCCCCATATACAGTATAGAGCCAGCAGAGTGTCCCCATATATAGAGCCAGCAGAGTGTCCCCATATACAGTATAGAGCCAGCAAAGTGCTCCCCATATATAGAGCCAGCATAGTGCTCCTCATATACAGTATAGAGCCAGAAGAGTGCCCCCATATACAGTATAGAGCCAGCAGAGTGCCCCCATATACAGTATAGAGACAGCAGAGTGCCGCCATATACAGTATAGAGCCAGCAGTGTGCCCCCATATACAGTATAGAGCCAGCAGAGTGTCCCCATATATAGAGCAAGCAGAGTGTCCCCATATACAGTATAGAGCCAGCAGAGTGTCCCCATATACAGTATAGAGCCAGCAGAGTGTCCCCATATATAGAGCCAGCAGAGTTCCTCATATACAGTATAGAGCCAGCAGAGTGTCCCCATATACAGTATAGAGCCAGCAGAGTGCCCCCATAAACAGTATAGAGCCAGCAGAGTGCTCCCATATACAGTATAGAGCCAGCAGAATGCCCCTATATACAGTATAGAGCCAGCAGAGTGCTCCCCATATACAGTAGAGAGCCAGCAGAGTGCTCCCTATATACAGTAGAGAGCCAGCAGAGTGCTCCCCATATATAGAGCCAGCAGAGTGCTCCTCATATACAGTATAGAGCCAGCAGAGTGCCCCCATATACAGTATAGAGCCAGCAGAGTGCCCCCATATACAGTATAGTGCCAGCAGAGTGCTCTCTATATACAGTATAGAGCCAGCAGTGTGCCCCCATATACAGTATAGAGCCAGCAGAGTGTCCCCATATATAGAGCCAGCAGAGTGTCCCCATATACAGTATAGAGCCAGCAGAGTGTCCCCATATACAGTATCGAGCCAGCAGAATGCTCCTCATATACAGTATAGAGCCAGCAGCGTGTCCCCATATACAGAATAGAGCCAGCAGAGTGCCCCCATATACAGTATAGATCCAGCAGAGTGCTCCCATATACAGTATAGAGCCAGCAGAGTGCTCCCATATACAGTATAGAGCCAGCAGAGTGTCCCCATATATGGAGCCAGCAGAATGTCCCCATATACAGTATAGAGCCAGCAGAGTATCCCCATATACAGTATCGAGCCAGCAGAATGCTCCTCATATACAGAATAGAGCCAGCAGAGTGCCCCCATATACAGTATAGATCCAGCAGAGTGCTCCCATATACAGTATAGAGCCAGCAGAGTGCTCCCATATATAGAGCTAGCAGAGTTCTCCCATATACAGTATAGAGCCAGCAGAGTGCTCCCATATATAGAGCTAGCAGAGTGCCCCCATATACAGTATAGAGCCAGAAGAATGCCCCTATATACAGTATAGAGCCAGCAGATTGCTCCATATATACAGTATAGAGCCAGCAGAATGCTCCTCATATACAGTATAGAGCCAGCAGAGTGTCCCCATATACAGTATAGAGCCAGCAGAGTGCCCCCATATACAGTATAGAGCCAGCAGAGTGCCCCCATATACAGTATAGAGCCAGCAGAGTGCTCTCTATATACAGTATAGAGCCAGCAGTGTGCCCCCATATACAGTATAGAGCCAGCAGAGTGTCCCCATATACAGTATAGAGCCAGCAGAGTGTCCCCATATACAGTATCGAGCCAGCAGAATGCTCCTCATATACAGTATAGAGCCAGCAGAGTGCTCCTCATATACAGTATACAGCCAGCAGAGTGCCCCCATATACAGTATAGAGCCAGCAGAGTGCCCCCATATACAGTATAGAGCCAGCAGAGTGCTCTCTATATACAGTATAGAGCCAGCAGAGTGTCCCCATATATAGAGCCAGCAGAGTGTCCCCATATACAGTATAGAGCCAGCAGAGTGTACCCATATACAGTATCGAGCCAGCAGAATGCTCCTCATATACAGTATAGAGCCAGCAGCGTGTCCCCATATACAGAATAGAGCCAGCAGAGTGCCCCCATATACAGTATAGATCCAGCAGAGTGCTCCCATATACAGTATAGAGCCAGCAGAGTGCTCCCATATATAGAGCTAGCAGAGTGCTCCCATATACAGTATAGAGCCAGCAGAGTGCTCCCATATATAGAGCTAGCAGAGTGCCCCCATATACAGTATAGAGCCAGAAGAATACCCCTATATACAGTATAGAGCGAGCAGATTGTTCCCTATATACAGTATAGAGCCAGCAGAATGCTCCTCATATACAGTATAGAGCCAGCAAAGTGTCCCCATATACAGTATAGAGCCAGCAGAGTGCCCCCATATACAGTATAGAGCCAGCAGTGTGCTCCCATATACAGTATAGAGCCAGCAGAGTGCTCCCCATATACAGTATAGATCAAGCAGAGTGCTCCCTATATACAGTATAGAGCCAGCAGAGTGCCCCCATATACAGTATAGAGACAGCAGAGTGCCGCCATATACAGTATAGAGCCAGCAGTGTGCCCCCATATACAGTATAGAGCCAGCAGAGTGTCCCCATATATAGAGCCAGCAGAGTGTCCCCATATACAGTATAGAGCCAGCAGAGTGCTCCCCATATATAGAGCCAGCATAGTGCTCCTCATATACAGTATAGAGCCAGCAGAGTGCCCCCATATACAGTATAGAGCCAGCAGAGTGCCCCCATATACAGTATAGAGACAGCAGAGTGCCGCCATATACAGTATAGAGCCAGCAGTGAGCCCCCATATACAGCATAGAGCCAGCAGAGTGTCCCCATATATAGAGCCAGCAGAGTGTCCCCATATACAGTATAGAGCCAGCAGAGTGTTCCCATATACACTATAGAGCCAGCAGAGTGTCCCCATTTATAGAGCCAGCAGAGTTCCTCATATACAGTATAGAGCCAGCAGAGTGTCCCCATATACAGTATAGAGCCAGCAGAATGCTCCTCATATACAGTATAGAGTCAGCAGAGTGTCCCCATATAAAGTATAGAGCCAGCAGAGTGCCCCCATATACAGTATAGAGCCAGCAGAGTGCTCCCATATACAGTATAGAGCCAGCAGAAAGCCCCTATATACAGTATAGAGCCAGCAGAGTGCTCCCCATATACAGTAGAGAGCCAGCAGAGTGCTCCCTATATACAGTATAGAGCCAGCAGAGTGCTCCCCATATATAGAGCCAGCAGAGTGCTCCTCATGTACAGTATAGAGCCAGCAGAGTGCCCCCATATACAGTATAGAGCCAGCAGATTGCTCCCATATACAGTATAGAGCCAGCAGAGTGCTCCCATATATAGAGCTAGCAGAGTGCTCCCATATACAGTATAGAGCCAGCAGAGTGCTCCCATATATAGAGCTAGCAGAGTGCCCCCATATACAGTATAGAGCCAGAAGAATGCCCCTATATACAGTATAGAGCCAGCAGATTGCTCCCTATATACAGTATAGAGCCAGCAGAATGCTCCTCATATACAGTATAGAGCCAGCAGTGTCCCCATATACAGTATAGAGCCAGCAGAGTGCCCCCATATACAGTGTAGAGCCAGCAGAGTGCTCCCATATACAGTATAGAGCCAGCAGAGTGCTCCCCATATACAGTATAGAGCCAGCAGAGTGCTCCCTATATACAGTATAGAGCCTGCAGGGTGCTCCCCATATATAGAGCCAGCAGAATGCTCCTCATATACAGTATAGAGCCAGCAGAGTGCCCCCATATACAGTATAGAGCCAGCAGAGTGCCCCCATATACAGTATAGAGCCAGCAGAGTGCCTCCATATACAGTATAGAGACAGCAGAGTGCCCCCATATACAGTATAGAGCCAGCAGACTGCCGCCATATACAGCATAGAGCCAGCAGAGTGTCCCCATATATAGAGCCAGCAGAGTGTCCCCATATACAGTACAGAGCCAGCAGAGTGTCCCCATATACAGTATAGAGCCAGCAGAGTGTCCCCATATATAGAGCCAGCATAGTGTCCCCATATACAGTATAGAGCCAGAAGAATGCCCCTATATACAGTATAGAGCCAGCAGAGTTCTCCCTATATACAGTATAGAGCCAGCAGAATGCTCCTCATATACAGTATAGAGCCAGCAGTGTCCCCATATACAGTATAGAGCCAGCAGAGTGCCCCCATATACAGTATAGAGCCAGTAGAGTGCTCCTCATATACAGTATAGACCCAGCAGAGTTCTCCCTATATACAGTATAGAGCCAGCAGAGTGCTCCCTATATACAGTATAGAGCCAGCAGTGTCCCCATATACAGTATAGAGCCAGCAGAGTGCTCCCTATATACAGTCTAGAGCCAGCAGATAGCCCCCATATACAGTATAGAGCCAGGAGAGAGCCCCAATATACAGTATAGAGCCAGAAGAATGCCCCTATATACAGTATAGAGCCAGCAGATTGCTCCCTATATACAGTATAGAGCCAGCAGAATGCTCCTCATATACAGTATAGAGCCAGCAGAGTGTCCCCATATACAGTATAGAGCCAGCAGAGTGCCCCCATATACAGTATGGAACCAGCAGAGTGCTCCCATATACAGTATAGAGCCAGCAGAGTGCTCCCCATATACAGTATAGAGCCAGCAGAGTGCTCCCTATATACAGTATAGAGCCAGCAGGGTTCTCCCCATATATAGAGCCAGCAGAGTGTCCCCATATACAGTATAGAGCCAGCAGAGTGCCCCCATATACAGTATAGAGCCAGCAGAGTGCTCCATATATACAGTACAGAGCCAGCAGAGTGCTCCCCATATACAGTATAGAGCCAGCAGAGTGCTCCCTATATACAGTATAGAGCCAGCAGGGTGCTCCCCATATATAGAGCCAGCAGAGTGTCCCCATATACAGTATAGAGCCAGCAGAGTGCCCCCATATACAGTATAGAGCCAGCAGAGTGCTCCATATATACAGTATAGAGCCAGCAGAGTGCTCCCCATATATAGTATAGAGCCAGCAGAGAGCACCCTATATACAGTATAGAGCCAGCAGAGAGCCCCCATATACAGTATAGAGCCAGTAGAGTGCTCCTCTTATACAGTATAAACCCAGCAGAGTGCTCCCTATATACAGTATAGAGCCAGCAGAGTCCCCATATACAGTATAGAGCCAGCAGAGTGTCCCCATATACAGTATAGAGCCAGCAGAGTGCAACCTATATACAGTATATAGCCAGCAGAGAGCCCCCATATACAGTATAGAGCCAGCAGAGAGCCCCCATATACAGTATAGAGCCAGCAGAGAGCCCCCATATACAGTATAGAGCCAGAAGAATGCCCCTATATACAGTATAGAGCCAGCAGAGTGCTCCCTATATACAGTATAGAGCCAGCAGAATGCTCCTCATATACAGTATAGAGCCAGCAGAGTGTACCATATACAGTATAAAGCCAGCAGAGTGCCCCCATATACAGTATAGAGCCAGCAGAGTGCTCCCATATACAGTATAGAGCAAGCAGAGTGCTCCCATATATAGAGCTAGCAGAGTGCCCCCATATACAGTATAGAGCCAGCAGAGTGCTCCCCATATACAGTAGAGAGCCAGCAGAGTGCTCCCTATATACAGTATAGAGCCAGCAGAGTGCTCCCCATATATAGAGCCAGCAGAGTGCTCCTCATATACAGTATAGAGCCAGCAGAGTGCCCCCATATACAGTATAGAGCCAGCAGAGTGCCCCCATATACAGTATAGAGCCAGCAGAGTGCTCTCTATATACAGTATAGAGCCAGCAGAGTGCCCCCATATACAGTATAGAGCCAGCAGAGTGCCTCCATATACAGTATAGAGACAGCAGAGTGCCCCCATATACAGTATAGAGCCAGCAGAGTGTCCCCATATACAGTATTGAGCCAGCAGAGTGTCCCCATTTATAGAGCCAGCAGTGTCCCCATATACAGTATACAGCCAGCAGAGTTCTCCCCATATACAGTATAGAGCCAGCAGAGTGTCCCCATATACAGTATAGAGCCAGCAGAGTGCCCCCATATACAGTATAGAGCCAGCAGAGTGTCCCCATATACAGTATAGAGCCAGCAGAGTGCTCCCCATATACAGTATAGAGCCAGCAGAGTGCCCCCATATACAGTATAAAGCCAGCAGAGTGTCCCCATATATACAGCCAGCAGAGTGTCCCCATATACAGTATAGAGCCAGCAGAGTGCTCCCCATATATAGTATAGAGCCAGAAGAGTGTCCCCATATATACAGTATAGAGCCAGCAGAGTGCCCCCATATACAGTATAGAGCCAGCAGAGTGTCCCCATATACAGTATAGAGCCAGCAGAGTGCTTCCTATATACAGAATAGAGCCAGCAGAGTGCTCCCCATATACAGTTTAGGGCCAGCAGAGTGCTCCCCATATACAGTATAGAGCCAGCAGAGCGCTCCCCATATACAGTATAGAGCCAGCAGAGTGCTCCCATATACAGTATAGAGCCAGCAGAGAGCCCCCATATACAGTATAGATCAAGCAGAGTGCTCCCTATATACAGTATAGAGCCAGCAGAGTGCTCTCATATACAGTGTAGAACCAGCAGAGTGTCCCCATATACAGTATAGACCCAGCAGAGTGCCCACATATACAGTATAGAGCCAGAAGAATGCCGCTATATACAGTATAGACCCAACAGAGTGCCCCCATATACAGTATAGAGCCAGCAGAGTGCCCCCATATAGAGTATAGAGCCAGCAGAGTGCTCCCTATATACAGTATAGAGCCAGCAGAGTGCCCCCCATATACGGTATAGAGCCAGCAGAGAGCCCCCATATACAGTATAGAGCCAGAAGAATGCCCCTATATACAGTATAGAGCCAGCAGAGTGCTCCCTATATACAGTATAGAGCCAGCAGAATGCTCCTCATATACAGTATAGAGCCAGCAGAGTGTCCCCATATACAGTATAGAGCCAGCAGAGTGCCCCCATATACAGTATAGAGCCAGTAGAGTGTTCCTCATATACAGTATAGACCCAGCAGAGTTCTCCCTATATACAGTATAGATCCAGCAAAGTGCTCCCTAGATACAGTATAGAGCCAGCAGTGTCCCCATATACAGTATAGAGCCAGCAGAGTGCTCCCTATATACAGTATAGAGCCAGCAAAGAGCCCCCATATACAGTATAGAGCCAGCAGAGAGCCCCCATATACAGTATAGAGCCAGAAGAATGCCCCTATATACAGTATAGAGCCAGCAGATTGCTCCCTATATACAGTATAGAGCCAGCAGAATGCTCCTCATATACAGTATAGAGCCAGCAGAGTGTCCCCATATACAGTATAGAGCCAGCAGAGTGCCCCCATATACAGTATAGAGCCAGCAGAGTGCTCCCATATACAGTATAGAGCCAGCAGGGTGCTCCCCATATACAGTATAGAGCCAGCAGAGTGCTCCCTATATACAGTATAGAGCCAGCAGAGTGCCCCCATGTACAGTATAGAGACAGCAGAGTGCCGCCATATACAGTATAGAGCCAGCAGTGTGCCCCCATATACAGTATAGAGCCAGCAGAGTGTCCCCATATATAGAGCCAGCAGAGTGTCCCCATATACAGTATAGAGCCAGCAAAGTGCTCCCCATATATAGAGCCAGCATAGTGCTCCTCATATACAGTATAGAGCCAGCAGAGTGCCCCCATATACAGTATAGAGCCAGCAGAGTGCCCCCATATACAGTATAGAGACAGCAGAGTGCCGCCATATACAGTATAGAGCCAGCAGTGTGCCCCCATATACAGTATAGAGCCAGCAGAGTGTCCCCATATATAGAGCCAGCAGAGTGTCCCCATATACAGTATAGAGCCAGCAGAGTGTCCCCATATACAGTATAGAGCCAGCAGAGTGTCCCCATATATAGAGCCAGCAGAGTTCCTCATATACAGTATAGAGCCAGCAGAGTGTCCCCATATACAGTATAGAGCCAGCAGAATGATCCTCATATACAGTATAGAGCCAGCAGAGTGTCCCCATATACAGTATAGAGCCAGCAGAGTGCCCCCATAAACAGTATAGAGCCAGCAGAGTGCTCCCATATACAGTATAGAGCCAGCAGAATGCCCCTATATACAGTATAGAGCCAGCAGAGTGCTCCCCATATACAGTAGAGAGCCAGCAGAGTGCTCCCTATATACAGTAGAGAGCCAGCAGAGTGCTCCCCATATATAGAGCCAGCAGAGTGCTCCTCATATACAGTATAGAGCCAGCAGAGTGCCCCCATATACAGTATAGAGCCAGCAGAGTGCCCCCATATACAGTATAGTGCCAGCAGAGTGCTCTCTATATACAGTATAGAGCCAGCAGTGTGCCCCCATATACAGTATAGAGCCAGCAGAGTGTCCCCATATATAGAGCCAGCAGCGTGTCCCCATATACAGAATAGAGCCAGCAGAGTGCCCCCATATACAGTATAGATCCAGCAGAGTGCTCCCATATACAGCATAGAGCCAGCAGAGTGCTCCCATATATAGAGCTAGCAGAGTGCTCCCATATACAGTATAGATCCAGCAGAGTGCTCCCATATATAGAGCTAGCAGAGTGCCCCCATATACAGTATAGAGCCAGAAGAATGCCCCTATATACAGTATAGAGTCAGCAGATTGATCCCTATATACAGTATAGAGCTAGCAGAATACTCCTTATATACAGTATAGAGCCAGCAGAGTGTCCCCATATACAGTATAGAGCCAGCAGAGTGCCCCCATATACAGTATAGAGCCAGCAGAGTGCTCCCATATACAGTATAGAGCCAGCAGAGTGCTCCCCATATACAGTATAGAGCCAGCAGAGTGCTCCCTATATACAGTATAGAGCCAGCAGAGTGCCCCCATATACAGTATAGAGACAGCAGAGTGCCGCCATATACAGTATAGAGCCAGCAGTGTGCCCCCATATACAGTATAGAGCCAGCAGAGTGTCCCCATATATGGAGCCAGCAGAGTGTCCCCATATACAGTATAGAGCCAGCAGAGTATCCCCATATACAGTATCGAGCCAGCAGAATGCTCCTCATATACAGTATAGAGCCAGCAGCGTGTCCCCATATACAGAATAGAGCCAGCAGAGTGCCCCCATATACAGTATAGATCCAGCAGAGTGCTCCCATATACAGTATAGAGCCAGCTGAGTGCTCCCATATATAGAGCTAGCAGAGTGCCCCCATATACAGTATAGAGCCACCAGAGTGTCCCCATATACAGTATAGAGCCAGCAGATTGCTCCCTATATACAGTATAGAGCCAGCAGAATGCTCCTCATATACAGTATAGAGCCAGCAGAGTGTCCCCATATACAGTATAGAGCCAGCAGAGTGCCCCCATATACAGTATAGAGCCAGCAGAGTGCCCCCATATACAGTATAGAGCCAGCAGAGTGCTCTCTATATACAGTATAGAGCCAGCAGTGTGCCCCCATATACAGTATAGAGCCAGCAGAGTGTCCCCATATATAGAGCCACCAGAGTGTCCCCATATACAGTATAGAGCCAGCAGAGTGTCCCCATATACAGTATCGAGCCAGCAGAATGCTCCTCATATACAGTATAGAGCCAGCAGAGTGCTCCTCATATACAGTATACAGCCAGCAGAGTGCCCCCATATACTGTATAGAGCCAGCAGAGTGCCCCATATACAGTATAGAGCCAGCAGAGTGCTCTCTATATACAGTATAGAGCCAGCAGAGTGTCCCCATATATAGAGCCAGCAGAGTGTCCCCATATACAGTATAGAGCCAGCAGAGTGTCCCCATATACAGTATCAAGCCAGCAGAATGCTCCTCATATACTGTATAGAGCCAGCAGCGTGTCCCCATATACAGAATAGAGCCAGCAGAGTGCCCCCATATACAGTATAGATCCAGCAGAGTGCTCCCATATACAGTATAGAGCCAGCAGAGTGCTCCCATATATAGAGCTAGCAGAGTGCTCCCATATACAGTATAGAGCCAGCAGAGTGCTCCCATATATAGAGCTAGCAGAGTGCCCCCATATACAGTATAGAGCCAGAAGAATGCCCCTATATACAGTATAGAGCGAGCAGATTGCTCCCTATATACAGTATAGAGCCAGCAGAATGCTCCTCATATACAGTATAGAGCCAGCAAAGTGTCCCCATATACAGTATAGAGCCAGCAGAGTGCCCCCATTTACAGTATAGAGCCAGCAGAGTGCTCCCATATACAGTATAGAGCCAGCAGAGTGCTCCCCATATACAGTATAGATCAAGCAGAGTGCTCCCTATATACAGTATAGAGCCAGCAGAGTGCCCCCATATACAGTATAGAGACAGCAGAGTGCCGCCATATACAGTATAGAGCCAGCAGTGTGCCCCCATATACAGTATAGAGCCAGCAGTGTGCCCCCATATACAGTATAGAGCCAGCAGAGTGTCCCCATATATAGAGCCAGCAGAGTGTCCCCATATACAGTATAGAGCCAGCAGAGTGCTCCCCATATATAGAGCCAGCATAGTGCTCCTCATATACAGTATAGAGCCAGCAGAGTGCCCCCCATATACAGTATAGAGCCAGCAGAGTGCCCCCATATACAGTATAGAGACAGCAGAGTGCCGCCATATACAGTATAGAGCCAGCAGAGTGTCCCCATATATAGAGCCAGCAGAGTGTCCCCATATACAGTATAGAGCCAGCAGAGTGTCCCCATATACACTATAGAGCCAGCAGAGTGTCCCCATATATAGAGCCAGCAGAGTTCCTCATATACAGTATAGAGCCAGCAGAGTGTCCCCATATACAGTATAGAGCCAGCAGAATGCTCCTCATATACAGTATAGAGTCAGCAGAGTGTCCCCATATAAAGTATAGAGCCAGCAGAGTGCCCCCATATACAGTATAGAGCCAGCAGAGTGCTCCCATATACAGTATAGAGCCAGCAGAATGCCCCTATATACAGTATAGAGCCAGCAGAGTGCTCCCCATATACAGTAGAGAGCCAGCAGAGTGCTCCCTATATACAGTATAGAGCCAGCAGAGTGCTCCCCATATATAGAGCCAGCAGAGTGCTCCTCATGTACAGTATAGAGCCAGCAGAGTGCCCCCATATACAGTATAGAGCCAGCAGAGTACCCCCATATACAGTATAGAGCCAGCAGAGTGCTCTCTATATACAGTATAGAGCCAGTAGAGTGCCCCCATATACAGTATAGAGCCAGCAGAGTGTCCCCATATATAGAGCCAGCAGAGTGTCCCCATATACAGTATAGAGCCAGCAGAGTGTCCCCATATACAGTATCGAGCCAGCAGAATGCTCCTCATATACAGTATAGAGCCAGCAGAGTGTCCCCATATACAGAATAGAGCCAGCAGAGTGCCCCCATATACAGAATAGAGCCAGCAGAGTGCTCCCATATACAGTATAGAGCCAGCAGAGTGCTCCCATATATAGAGATAGCAGAGTGCTCCCATATACAGTATAGAGCCAGCAGAGTGCTCCCATATATAGAGCTAGCAGAGTGCCCCCATATACAGTATAGAGCCAGAAGAATGCCCCTATATACAGTATAGAGCCAGCAGATTGCTCCCTATATACAGTATGGAGCCAGCAGAATGCTCCTCATATACAGTATAGAGCCAGCAGAGTGTCCCCATATACAGTATAGAGCCAGCAGAGTGCTCCCATATACAGTATAGAGCCAGCAGAGTGCTCCCATATACAGTATAGAGCCAGCAGAGTGCTCCCCATATACAGTATAGAGACAGTAGAGTGCTCCCTATATACAGTATAGAGCCAGCAGGGTGCTCCCCATATATAGAGCCAGCAGAGTGCTCCTCATATACAGTATAGAGCCAGCAGAGTGCCCCCATATACAGTATAGAGCCAGCAGAGTGCCCCCATATACAGTATAGAGCCAGCAGAGTGCCTCCATATTCAGTATAGAGACAGCAGAGTGCCCCCATATACAGTATAGAGCCAGCAGAGTGCCCCCATATACAGCATAGAGCCAGCAGAGTGTCCCCATATATAGAGCCAGCAGAGTGTCCCCATATACAGTATAGAGCCAGCAGAGTGTCCCCATATACAGTATAGAGCCAGCAGAGTGTCCCCATATATAGAGCCAGCATAGTGTCCCCATATACAGTATAGAGCCAGAAGAATGCCCCTTTATACAGTATAGAGCCAGCAGAGTTCTCCCTATATACAGTATAGAGCCAGCAGAATGCTCCTCATATACAGTATAGAGCCAGCAGTGTCCCCATATACAGTATAGAGCCAGCAGAGTGCCCCCATATACAGTATAGAGCCAGTAGAGTGCTCCTCATATACAGTATAGACCCAGCAGAGTTCTCCCTATATACAGTATAGAGCCAGCAGAGTGCTCCCTATATACAGTATAGAGCCAGCAGAATGCTCCTCATATACAGTATAGAGCCAGCAGAGTGTCCCCATATACAGTATAGAGCCAGCAGAGTGCCCCCATATACAGTATGGAACCAGCAGAGTGCTTCTATATACAGTATAGAGCCAGCAGAGTGCTCCCCATATACAGTATAGAGCCAGCAGAGTGCTCCCTATATACAGTATAGAGCCAGCAGGGTTCTCCCCATATATAGAGCCAGCAGAGTGTCCCCATATACAGTATAGAGCCAGCAGAGTGCCCCATATACAGTATAGAGCCAGCAGAGTGCTCCCTATATACAGTATAGGGCCAGCAGAGTGCTCCCCATATACAGTATAGAGCCAGCAGAGTGCTCCCTATATACAGTATAGAGCCAGCAGGGTGCTCCCCATATATAGAGCCAGCAGAGTGTCCCCATATACAGTATAGAGCCAGCAGAGTGCCCCCATATACAGTATAGAGCCAGCAGAGTGCTCCATATATACAGTATAGAGCCAGCAGACTGCTCCCCATATACAGTATAGAGCCAGCAGAGTGCTCCATATATACAGTATAGAGCCAGCAGACTGCTCCCCATATACAGTATAGAGCCAGCAGAGTGCTCCCCATATACAGTATAGAGCCAGCAGAGAGCCCCCATATACAGTATAGAGCCAGAAGAATGCCCCTATATACAGTATAGAGCCAGCAGAGTGCTCCCTATATACAGTATAGAGCCAGCAGAATGCTTCTCATATACAGTATAGAGCCAGCAGTGTCCCCATATACAGTATAGAGCCAGCAGAGTACCCCCATATACAGTATAGAGCCAGTAGAGTGCTACTCATATACAGTATAGACCCAGCAGAGTTCTCCCTATATACAGTATAGAGCCAGCAGAGTGCTCTCTATATACAGTATAGAGCCAGCAGTGTCCCCATATACAGTATAGAGCCAGCAGAGTGCTCCCTTTATACAGTATAGAGCCAGCAGAGAGCCCCCATATACAGTATAGAGCCAGCAGAGAGCCCCCATATACAGTATAGAGCCAGAAGAATGCCCCTATATACAGTATAGAGCCAGCAGATTGCTCCCTATATACAGTATAGAGCCAGCAGAATGCTCCTCATATACAGTAAGGAGCCAGCAGAGTGTCCCCATATACAGTATAGAGCCACCAGAGTGCTCCCATATACAGTATAGAGCCAGCAGAGTGCTCCCGATACACAGTATAGAGCCAGCAGGGTGCTCCCCATATATAGAGCCAGCAGAGTGCTCCTCATATACAGTATAGAGCCAGCAGAGTGTCCCCATATACAGTATAGAGCCAGCAGAGTGTCCCCATATACAGTATAGAGCCAGCAGAGTGCTCCCCATATACAGTATAGAGCCAGCAGAGTGCTCCCCATATACAGTATAGAGCCAGCAGAGTGCTCCCCATATACAGTATAGAGCCAGCAGAGCGCTCCCCATATACAGTATAGAGCCAGCAGAGTGCTCCCATATACAGTATAGACCCAGCAGAGAGCCTCCATATACAGTATAGAGCCAGCAGAGTGCTCTCATTTACAGTGTAGAACCAGCAGTGTCCCCATATACAGTATAGACCCAGCAGAGTGCCCCCATATACAGTATAGAGACAGAAGAATGCCGCTATATACAGTATAGACCCAGCAGAGTGCCCCGATATACAGTATAGAGCCAGCAGAGTGCCCCCATATAGAGTATAGAGCCAGCAGAGTGTCCCCATATACAGTATAGAGCCAGCAGAGTGCAACCTATATACAGTATATAGCCAGCAGAGAGCCCCCATATACAGTATAGAGCCAGCAGAGAGCCCCCATATACAGTATAGAGCCAGCAGAGAGCCCCCATATACAGTATAGAGCCAGAAGAATGCCCCTATATACAGTATAGAGCCAGCAGAGTGCTCCCTATATACAGTATAGAGCCAGCAGAACGCTCCTCATATACAGTATAGAGCCAGCAGAGTGTACCATATACAGTATAAAGCCAGCAGAGTGCCCCCATATACAGTATAGAGCCAGCAGAGTGCTCCCATATACAGTATAGAGCAAGCAGAGTGCTCCCATATATAGAGCTAGCAGAGTGCCCCCATATACAGTATAGAGCCAGCAGAGTGCTCCCCATATACAGTAGAGAGCCAGCAGAGTGCTCCCTATATACAGTATAGAGCCAGCAGAGTGCTCCCCATATATAGAGCCAGCAGAGTGCTCCTCATATACAGTATAGAGCCAGCAGAGTGCCCCCATATACAGTATAGAGCCAGCAGAGTGCCCCCATATACAGTATAGAGCCAGCAGAGTGCTCTCTATATACAGTATAGAGCCAGCAGAGTGCCCCCATATACAGTATAGAGCCAGCAGAGTGCCTCCATATACAGTATAGAGACAGCAGAGTGCCCCCATATACAGTATAGAGCCAGCAGAGTGTCCCCATATACAGTATTGAGCCAGCAGAGTGTCCCCATTTATAGAGCCAGCAGTGTCCCCATATACAGTATACAGCCAGCAGAGTTCTCCCCATATACAGTATAGAGCCAGCAGAGTGTCCCCATATACAGTATAGAGCCAGCAGAGTGCCCCCATATACAGTATAGAGCCAGCAGAGTGTCCCCATATACAGTATAGAGCCAGCAGAGTGCTCCCCATATACAGTATAGAGCCAGCAGAGTGCCCCCATATACAGTATAAAGCCAGCAGAGTGTCCCCATATATACAGCCAGCAGAGTGTCCCCATATACAGTATAGAGCCAGCAGAGTGCTCCCCATATACAGTATAGAGCCAGAAGAGTGTCCCCATATATACAGTATAGAGCCAGCAGAGTGCCCCCATATACAGTATAGAGCCAGCAGAGTGTCCCCATATACAGTATAGAGCCAGCAGAGTGCTCCCCATATACAGTATAGAGCCAGCAGAGTGCTCCCCATATACAGTTTAGGGCCAGCAGAGTGCTCCCCATATACAGTATAGAGCCAGCAGAGCGCTCCCCATATACAGTATAGAGCCAGCAGAGTGCTCCCATATACAGTATAGAGCCAGCAGAGAGCCCCCATATACAGTATAGAGCCAGCAGAGTGCTCTCATATACAGTGTAGAACCAGCAGAGTGTCCCCATATACAGTATAGACCCAGCAGAGTGCCCACATATACAGTATAGAGCCAGAAGAATGCCGCTATATACAGTATAGACCCAACAGAGTGCCCCCATATACAGTATAGAGCCAGCAGAGTGCCCCCATATAGAGTATAGAGCCAGCAGAGTGCTCCCTATATACAGTATAGAGCCAGCAGAGTGCCCCCCATATACGGTATAGAGCCAGCAGAGAGCCCCCATATACAGTATAGAGCCAGAAGAATGCCCCTATATACAGTATAGAGCCAGCAGAGTGCTCCCTATATACAGTATAGAGCCAGCAGAATGCTCCTCATATACAGTATAGAGCCAGCAGAGTGTCCCCATATACAGTATAGAGCCAGCAGAGTGCCCCCATATACAGTATAGAGCCAGTAGAGTGTTCCTCATATACAGTATAGACCCAGCAGAGTTCTCCCTATATACAGTATAGATCCAGCAAAGTGCTCCCTAGATACAGTATAGAGCCAGCAGTGTCCCCATATACAGTATAGAGCCAGCAGAGTGCTCCCTATATACAGTATAGAGCCAGCAAAGAGCCCCCATATACAGTATAGACAGCAGAGAGCCCCCATATACAGTATAGAGCAAGAAGAATGCCCCTATATACAGTATAGAGCCAGCAGATTGCTCCCTATATACAGTATAGAGCCAGCAGAATGCTCCTCATATACAGTATAGAGACAGCAGAGTGTCCCCATATACAGTATAGAGCCAGCAGAGTGCCCCCATATACAGTATAGAGCCAGCAGAGTGCTCCCATATACAGTATAGAGCCAGCAGAGTGCTCCCCATATACAGTATAGAGCCAGCAGAGTGCTCCCTATATACAGTATAGAGCCAGCAGAGTGCCCCCATGTACAGTATAGAGACAGCAGAGTGCCGCCATATACAGTATAGAGCCAGCAGTGTGCCCCCATATACAGTATAGAGCCAGCAGAGTGTCCCCATATATAGAGACAGCAGAGTGCCGCCATATACAGTATAGAGCCAGCAGTGTGCCCCCATATACAGTATAGAGCCAGCAGAGTGTCCCCATATATAGAGCCAGCAGAGTGCTCCTCATATACAGTATAGAGCCAGCAGAGTGCCCCCATATACAGTATAGAGCCAGCAGAGTGCCCCCATATACAGTATAGAGACAGCAGAGTGCCGCCATATACAGTATAGAGCCAGCAGTGTACCCCCATATACAGTATAGAGCCAGCAGAGTGTCCCCATATATAGAGCCAGCAGAGTGTCCCCATATACAGTATAGAGCCAGCAGAGTGTCCCCATATACAGTATAGAGCCAGCAGAGTGTCCCCATATATAGAGCCAGCAGAGTTCCTCATATACAGTATAGAGCCAGCAGAGTGTCCCCATATACAGTATAGAGCCAGCAGAATGATCCTCATATACAGTATAGAGCCAGCAGAGTGTCCCCATATACAGTATAGAGCCAGCAGAGTGCCCCCATAAACAGTATAGAGCCAGCAGAGTGCTCCCATATACAGTATAGAGCCAGCAGAATGCCCCTATATACAGTATAGAGCCAGCAGAGTGCTCCCCATATACAGTAGAGAGCCAGCAGAGTGCTCCCTATATACAGTAGAGAGCCAGCAGAGTGCTCCCCATATATAGAGCCAGCAGAGTGCTCCTCATATACAGTATAGAGCCAGCAGAGTGCCCCCATATACAGTATAGAGCCAGCAGAGTGCCCCCATATACAGTATAGTGCCAGCAGAGTGCTCTCTATATACAGTATAGAGCCAGCAGTGTGCCCCCATATACAGTATAGAGCCAGCAGAGTGTCCCCATATATAGAGCCAGCAGAGTGTCCCCATATACAGTATAGAGCCAGCAGAGTGTCCCCATATACAGTATCGAGCCAGCAGAATGCTCCTCATATACAGTATAGAGCCAGCAGCGTGTCCCCATATACAGAATAGAGCCAGCAGAGTGCCCCCATATACAGTATAGATCCAGCAGAGTGCTCCCATATACAGTATAGAGCCAGCAGAGTGCTCCCATATATAGAGCTAGCAGAGTGCTCCCATATACAGTATAGATCCAGCAGAGTGCTCCCATATATAGAGCTAGCAGAGTGCCCCCATATACAGTATAGAGCCAGAAGAATGCCCCTATATACAGTATAGAGCCAGCAGATTGCTCCCTATATACAGTATAGAGCCAGCAGAATACTCCTTATATACAGTATAGAGCCAGCAGAGTGTCCCCATATACAGTATAGAGCCAGCAGAGTGCCCCCATATACAGTATAGAGCCAGCAGAGTGCTCCCATATACAGTATAGAGCCAGCAGAGTGCTCCCCATATACAGTATAGAGCCAGCAGAGTGCTCCCTATATACAGTATAGAGCCAGCAGAGTGCCCCCATGTACAGTATAGAGACAGCAGAGTGCCGCCATATACAGTATAGAGCCAGCAGTGTGCCCCCATATACAGTATAGAGCCAGCAGAGTGTCTCCAGATATAGAGCCAGCAGAGTGCCCCATATAGAGTATAGAGCCAGCAGAGTGCTCCCTATATACAGTATAGAGCCAGCAGAGTGCCCCCCATATACGGTATAGAGCCAGCAGAGAGCCCCCATATACAGTATAGAGCCAGAAGAATGCCCCTATATACAGTATAGAGCCAGCAGAGTGCTCCCTATATACAGTATAGAGCCAGCAGAATGCTCCTCATATACAGTATAGAGCCAGCAGAGTGTCCCCATATACAGTATAGAGCCAGCAGAGTGCCCCCATATACAGTATAGAGCCAGTAGAGTGTTCCTCATATACAGTATAGACCCAGCAGAGTTCTCCCTATATACAGTATAGATCCAGCAAAGTGCTCACTAGATACAGTATAGAGCCAGCAGTGTCCCCATATACAGTATAGAGCCAGCAGAGTGCTCCCTATATACAGTATAGAGCCAGCAAAGAGCCCCCATATACAGTATAGAGCCAGCAGAGAGCCCCCATATACAGTATAGAGCCAGAAGAATGCCCCTATATACAGTATAGAGCCAGCAGATTGCTCCCTATATACAGTATAGAGCCAGCAGAATGCTCCTCATATACAGTATAGAGACAGCAGAGTGTCCCCATATACAGTATAGAGCCAGCAGAGTGCCCCCATATACAGTATAGAGCCAGCAGAGTGCTCCCATATACAGTATAGAGCCAGCAGAGTGCTCCCCATATACAGTATAGAGCCAGCAGAGTGCTCCCTATATACAGTATAGAGCCAGCAGAGTGCCCCCATGTACAGTATAGAGACAGCAGAGTGCCGCCATATACAGTATAGAGCCAGCAGTGTGCCCCCATATACAGTATAGAGCCAGCAGAGTGTCCCCATATATAGAGCCAGCAGAGTGTCCCCATATACAGTATAGAGCCAGCAAAGTGCTCCCCATATATAGAGCCAGCATAGTGCTCCTCATATACAGTATAGAGCCAGAAGAGTGCCCCCATATACAGTATAGAGCCAGCAGAGTGCCCCCATATACAGTATAGAGACAGCAGAGTGCCGCCATATACAGTATAGAGCCAGCAGTGTGCCCCCATATACAGTATAGAGCCAGCAGAGTGTCCCCATATATAGAGCCAGCAGAGTGTCCCCATATACAGTATAGAGCCAGCAGAGTGTCCCCATATACAGTATAGAGCCAGCAGAGTGTCCCCATATATAGAGCCAGCAGAGTTCCTCATATACAGTATAGAGCCAGCAGAGTGTCCCCATATACAGTATAGAGCCAGCAGAGTGCCCCCATAAACAGTATAGAGCCAGCAGAGTGCTCCCATATACAGTATAGAGCCAGCAGAATGCCCCTATATACAGTATAGAGCCAGCAGAGTGCTCCCCATATACAGTAGAGAGCCAGCAGAGTGCTCCCTATATACAGTAGAGAGCCAGCAGAGTGCTCCCCATATATAGAGCCAGCAGAGTGCTCCTCATATACAGTATAGAGCCAGCAGAGTGCCCCCATATACAGTATAGAGCCAGCAGAGTGCCCCCATATACAGTATAGTGCCAGCAGAGTGCTCTCTATATACAGTATAGAGCCAGCAGTGTGCCCCCATATACAGTATAGAGCCAGCAGAGTGTCCCCATATATAGAGCCAGCAGAGTGTCCCCATATACAGTATAGAGCCAGCAGAGTGTCCCCATATACAGTATCGAGCCAGCAGAATGCTCCTCATATACAGTATAGAGCCAGCAGCGTGTCCCCATATACAGAATAGAGCCAGCAGAGTGCCCCCATATACAGTATAGATCCAGCAGAGTGCTCCCATATACAGTATAGAGCCAGCAGAGTGCTCCCATATATAGAGCTAGCAGAGTGCTCCCATATACAGTATAGATCCAGCAGAGTGCTCCCATATATAGAGCTAGCAGAGTGCCCCCATATACAGTATAGAGCCAGAAGAATGCCCCTATATACAGTATAGAGCCAGCAGATTGCTCCCTATATACAGTATAGAGCCAGCAGAATACTCCTTATATACAGTATAGAGCCAGCAGAGTGTCCCCATATACAGTATAGAGCCAGCAGAGTGCCCCCATATACAGTATAGAGCCAGCAGAGTGCTCCCATATACAGTATAGAGCCAGCACAGTGCTCCCCATATACAGTATAGAGCCAGCAGAGTGCTCCCTATATACAGTATAGAGCCAGCAGAGTGCCCCCATATACAGTATAGAGACAGCAGAGTGCCGCCATATACAGTATAGAGCCAGCAGTGTGCCCCCATATACAGTATAGAGCCAGCAGAGTGTCCCCATATATGGAGCCAGCAGAGTGTCCCCATATACAGTATAGAGCCAGCAGAGTATCCCCATATACAGTATCGAGCCAGCAGAATGCTCCTCATATACAGTATAGAGCCAGCAGCGTGTCCCCATATACAGAATAGAGCCAGCAGAGTGCCCCCATATACAGTATAGATCCAGCAGAGTGCTCCCATATACAGTATAGAGCCAGCAGAGTGCTCCCATATATAGAGCTAGCAGAGTGCTCCCATATACAGTATAGAGCCAGCAGAGTGCTCCCATATATAGAGCTAGCAGAGTGCCCCCATATACAGTATAGAGCCACCAGAGTGTCCCCATATACAGTATAGAGCCAGCAGATTGCTCCCTATATACAGTATAGAGCCAGCAGAATGCTCCTCATATACAGTATAGAGCCAGCAGAGTGTCCCCATATACAGTATAGAGCCAGCAGAGTGCCCCCATATACAGTATAGAGCCAGCAGAGTGCCCCCATATACAGTATAGAGCCAGCAGAGTGCTCTCTATATACAGTATAGCGCCAGCAGTGTGCCCCCATATACAGTATAGAGCCAGCAGAGTGTCCCCATATATAGAGCCACCAGAGTGTCCCCATATACAGTATAGAGCCAGCAGAGTGTCCCCATATACAGTATCGAGCCAGCAGAATGCTCCTCATATACAGTATAGAGCCAGCAGAGTGCTCCTCATATACAGTATACAGCCAGCAGAGTGCCCCCATATACTGTATAGAGCCAGCAGAGTGCCCCATATACAGTATAGAGCCAGCAGAGTGCTCTCTATATACAGTATAGAGCCAGCAGAGTGTCCCCATATATAGAGCCAGCAGAGTGTCCCCATATACAGTATAGAGCCAGCAGAGTGTCCCCATATACAGTATCAAGCCAGCAGAATGCTCCTCATATACAGTATAGAGCCAGCAGAGTGTCCCCATATACAGAATAGAGCCAGCAGAGTGCCCCCATATACAGTATAGATCCAGCAGAGTGCTCCCATATACAGTATAGAGCCAGCAGAGTGCTCCCATATATAGAGCTAGCAGAGTGCTCCCATATACAGTATAGAGCCAGCAGAGTGCTCCCATATATAGAGCTAGCAGAGTGCCCCCATATACAGTATAGAGCCAGAAGAATGCCCCTATATACAGTATAGAGACAGCAGAGTGCCGCCATATACAGTATAGAGCCAGCAGTGTGCCCCCATATACAGTATAGAGCCAGCAGTGTGCCCCCATATACAGTATAGAGCCAGCAGACTGTCCCCATATATAGAGCCAGCAGAGTGTCCCCATATACAGTATAGAGCCAGCAGAGTGCTCCCCATATATAGAGCCAGCATAGTGCTCCTCATATACAGTATAGAGCCAGCAGAGTGCCCCCCATATACAGTATAGAGCCAGCAGAGTGCCCCCATATACAGTATAGAGACAGCAGAGTGCCGCCATATACAGTATAGAGCCAGCAGTGTGCCCCCATATACAGTATAGAGCCAGCAGAGTGTCCCCATATATAGAGCCAGCAGAGTGTCCCCATATACAGTATAGAGCCAGCAGAGTGTCCCCATATACAATATAGAGCCAGCAGAGTGTCCCCATATATAGAGCCAGCAGAGTTCCTCATATACAGTATAGAGCCAGCAGAGTGTCCCCATATACAGTATAGAGCCAGCAGAATGATCCTCATATACAGTATAGAGTCAGCAGAGTGTCCCCCTATAAAGTATAGAGCCAGCAGAGTGCCCCCATATACAGTATAGAGCCAGCAGAGTGCTCCCATATACAGTATAGAGCCAGCAGAATGCCCCTATATACAGTATAGAGCCAGCAGAGTGCTCCCCATATACAGTAGAGAGCCAGCAGAGTGCTCCCTATATACAGTATAGAGCCAGCAGAGTGCTCCCCATATATAGAGCCAGCAGAGTGCTCCTCATGTACAGTATAGAGCCAGCAGAGTGCCCCCATATACAGTATAGAGCCAGCAGAGTACCCCCATATACAGTATAGAGCCAGCAGAGTGCTCTCTATATACAGTATAGAGCCAGTAGAGTGCCCCCATATACAGTATAGAGCCAGCAGAGTGTCCCCATATATAGAGCCAGCAGAGTGTCCCCATATACAGTATAGAGCCAGCAGAGTGTCCCCATATACAGTATCGAGCCAGCAGAATGCTCCTCATATACAGTATAGAGCCAGCAGAGTGTCCCCATATACAGAATAGAGCCTGCAGAGTGCCCCCATATACAGTATAGAGCCAGCGGAGTGCTCCCATATACAGTATAGAGCCAGCAGAGTGCTCCCATATATAGAGATAGCAGAGTGCTCCCATATACAGTATAGAACCAGCAGAGTGCTCCCATATATAGAGCTAGCAGAGTGCCCCCATATACAGTATAGAGCCAGAAGAATGCCCCTATATACAGTATAGAGCCAGCAGATTGCTCCCTATATACAGTATAGAGCCAGCAGAATGCTCCTCATATACAGTATAGAGCCAGCAGAGTGTCCCCATATACAGTATAGAGCCAGCAGAGTGCTCCCATATACAGTATAGAGCCAGCAGAGTGCTCCCATATACAGTATAGAGCCAGCAGAGTGCTCCCCATATACAGTATAGAGCCAGCAGAGTGCTCCCTATATACAGTATAGAGCCAGCAGGGTGCTCCCCATATATAGAGCCAGCAGAGTGCTCCTCATATACAGTATAGAGCCAGCAGAGTGCCCCCATATACAGTATAGAGCCAGCAGAGTGCCCCCATATACAGTATAGAGCCAGCAGAGTGCCTCCATATACAGTATAGAGACAGCAGAGTGCCCCCATATACAGTATAGAGCCAGCAGAGTGCCCCCATATATAGAGCCAGCAGAGTGTCCCCATATACAGTATAGAGCCAGCAGAGTGCCCCCATATATAGAGCCAGCAGAGTGTCCCCATATACAGTATAGAGCCAGCAGAGTGCCCCCATATACAGTATAGAGCCAGCAGAGTGCCTCCATATACAGTATAGAGACAGCAGAGTGCCCCCATATACAGTATAGAGCCAGCAGAGTGTCCCCATATATAGAGCCAGCAGAGTGTCCCCATATACAGTATAGAGCCAGCAGAGTGTCCCCATATACAGTATAGAGCCAGCAGAGTGTCCCCATATATAGAGCCAGCATAGTGTCCCCATATACAGTATAGAGCCAGAAGAATGACCCTATATACAGTATAGAGCCAGCAGTGTCCCCATATACAGTATAGAGCCAGCAGAGTGCCCACATATACAGTATAGAGCCAGCAGAGTGCTCCTCATATACAGTATAGACCCAGCAGAGTTCTCCCTATATACAGTATAGAGCCAGCAGAGTGCTCCCTATATACAGTATAGAGCCAGCAGAATGCTCCTCATATACAGTATAGAGCCAGCAGAGTGCCCCCATATACAGTATGGAACCAGCAGAGTGCTCCCATATACAGTATAGAGCCAGCAGAGGGCTCCCTATATACAGTATAGAGCCAGCAGTGTCCCCATATACAGTATAGAGCCAGCAGAGTGCCCACATATACAGTATAGAGCCAGTAGAGTGCTCCTCATATACAGTATAGACCCAGCAGAGTTCTCCCTATATACAGTATAGAGCCAGCAGAGTGCTCCCTATATACAGTATAGATCCAGCAGAATGCTCCTCATATACAGTATAGAGCCAGCAGAGTGTCCCCATATACAGTATAGAGCCAGCAGAGTGCCCCCATATACAGTATGGAACCAGCAGAGTGCTCCCATATACAGTATAGAGCCAACAGAGGGCTCCCTATATACAGTATAGAGCCAGCAGGGTTCTCCCCATATATAGAGCCAGCAGAGTGTCCCCATATACAGTATAGAGCCAGCAGAGTGCCCCATATACAGTATAGAGCCAGCAGAGTGCTCCCTATATACAGTATAGGGCCAGCAGAGTGCTCCCCATATACAGTATAGAGCCAGCAGAGTGCTCCCTATATACAGTATAGAGCCAGCAGGGTGCTCCCCATATACAGTATAGAGCCAGCAGAGTGTCCCCATATACAGTATAGAGCCAGCAGAGTGCCCCCATATACAGTATGGAACCAGCAGAGTGCTCCCATATACAGTATAGAGCCAGCAGAGTGCTCCCCATATACAGTATAGAGCCAACAGAGGGCTCCCTATATACAGTATAGAGCCAGCAGGGTTCTCCCCATATATAGAGCCAGCAGAGTGTCCCCATATACAGTATAGAGCCAGCAGAGTGCCCCATATACAGTATAGAGCCAGCAGAGTGCTCCCTATATACAGTATAGGGCCAGCAGAGTGCTCCCCATATACAGTATAGAGCCAGCAGAGTGCTCCCTATATACAGTATAGAGCCAGCAGAGTGTCCCCATATACAGTATAGAGCCAGCAGAGTGCTCCATATATACAGTATAGAGCCAGCAGACTGCTCCCCATATACAGTATAGAGCCAGCAGAGTGCTCCATATATACAGTATAGAGCCAGCAGAGAGCCCCCATATACAGTATAGAGCCAGAAGAATGCCCCTATATACAGTATAGAGCCAGCAGAGTGCTCCCTATATACAGTATAGAGCCAGCAGAATGCTCCTCATATACAGTATAGAGCCAGCAGACTGCTCCCCATATACAGTATAGAGCCAGCAGAGTGCTCCCCATATACAGTATAGAGCCAGCAGAGAGCCCCCATATACAGTATAGAGCCAGAAGAATGCCCCTATATACAGTATAGAGCCAGCAGAGTGCTCCCTATATACAGTATAGAGCCAGCAGAATGCTCCTCATATACAGTATAGAGCCAGCAGTGTCCCCATATACAGTATAGAGCCAGCAGAGTGCCCCCATATACAGTATAGAGCCAGTAGAGTGCTCCTCATATACAGTATAGACCCAGCAGAGTTCTCCCTATATACAGTATAGAGCCAGCAGAGTGCTCCCTATATACAGTATAGAGCCAGCAGTGTCCCCATATACAGTATAGAACCAGCAGAGTGCTCCCTATATACAGTATAGAGCCAGCAGAGAGCCCCCATATACAGTATAGAGCCAGGAGAGAGCCCCCATATACAGTATAGAGCCAGAAGAATGCCCCTATATACAGTATAGAGGCAGCAGATTGCTCCATATATACAGTATAGAGCCAGCAGAATGCTCATCATATACAATATAGAGCCAGCAGTGTGTCCCCATATACAGTATAGAGCCAGCAGAGTGCCCCCATATACAGTATAGAGCCAGCAGAGTGCTCCTCATAAACAGTATAGAGCCAGCAGAGTGCCCCCATATACAGTATAGAGCCAGCAGAGTGCCCCCATATACAGTATAGAGCCAGCAGAGTTCTGCCATATACAGTATAGAGCCAGCAGAGTGCTCCTCATAAACAGTATAGAACCAGCAGAGTGCCCCCATATACAGTATAGAGACAGCAGAGTTCCTCATATACAGTATAGAGCCAGCAGAGTGCCCCCATATACAGAATAGAGCCAGCAGAGTGTCCCCATATATAGAGCCAGCAGAGTGTCCCCATATACAGTATAGAGCCAGCAGAGTGACCCCATATACAGTATAGAACCAGCAGAGTGCTCCTCATAAACAGTATAGAGCCAGCAGAGTGCCCCCATATAGAGTAGAGAGACAGCAGAGTGCCCCATATACAGTATAGAGTCAGCAGAGTGCCCCCATATACAGTATAGAGCCAGCAGAGTGTCCCCATATATAGAGCCAGCAGAGTGTCCCCATATACAGTATAGAGCCAGCAGAGTGTCCCCATATACAGTATAGAGCCAGCAGAGTGTCCCCATATATAGAGCCAGCATAGTGTCCCCATATACAGTATAGAGCCAGAAGAATGCCCCTATATACAGTATAGAGCCAGCAGAGTTCTCCCTATATACAGTATAGAGCCAGCAGAATGCTCCTCATATACAGTATAGAGCCAGCAGTGTCCCCATATACAGTATAGAGCCAGCAGAGTGCCCCCATATACAGTATAGAGCCAGTAGAGTGCTCCTCATATACAGTATAGACCCAGCAGAGTTCTCCCTATATACAGTATAGAGCCAGCAGAGTGCTCCCTATATACAGTATAGAGCCAGCAGTGTCCCCATATACAGTATAGAACCAGCAGAGTGCTCCCTATATACAGTATAGAGCCAGCAGAGAGCCCCCATATACAGTATAGAGCCAGGAGAGAGCCCCCATATACAGTATAGAGCCAGCAGAATGCTCATCATATACAATATAGAGCCAGCAGTGTGTCCCCATATACAGTATAGAGCCAGCAGAGTGCCCCCATATACAGTATAGAGCCAGCAGAGTGCTCCTCATAAACAGTATAGAGCCAGCAGAGTGCCCCCATATACAGTATAGAGCCAGCAGAGTGCCCCCATATACAGTATAGAGCCAGCAGAGTGCTCCCATATACAGTATAGAGCCAGCAGAGTGCTCCTCATAAACAGTATAGAGCCAGCAGAGTGCCCCCATATACAGTATAGAGACAGCAGAGTGCCCCATATACAGTATAGAGCCAGCAGAGTGCCCCCATATACAGTATAGAGCCAGCAGAGTGTCCCCATATATAGAGCCAGCAGAGTGTCCCCATATACAGTATAGAGCCAGCAGAGTGCCCCCATAAACAGTATAGAACCAGCAGAGTGCTCCTCATAAACAGTATAGAGCCAGCAGAGTGCCCCCATATACAGTATAGAGACAGAAGAGTGCCCCATATACAGTATAGAGTCAGCAGAGTGCCCCCATATACAGTATAGAGCCAGCAGAGTGTCCCCATATATAGAGCCAGCAGAGTGTCCCCATATACAGTATAGAGCCAGCAGAGTGTCCCCATATACAGTATAGAGCCAGCAGAGTGTCCCCATATATAGAGCCAGCATAGTGTCCCCATATATAGTATAGAGCCAGCAGAGTGTCCCCATATACAGTATAGAGCCAGCAGAGTGCTCCCCATATACAGTATAGAGGCAGCAGAGTGTTCCCCATATACAGTATAGAGCCAGCAGAGTGTCCCCATATACAGTATAGAGCCAGCAGAGTGTCCCCATATACAGTATAGAGCCAGCAGAGTGCTGCCCATATACAGTATAGAGCCATCAGAGAGCCCCCATATACAGTATAGAGTTAGCAGAGTGCCCCCATATACAGTATAGAGCCAGCAGAGTGCTCCTCATATACAGTATAGAGCCATCAGAGAGCCCCCATATACAGTATAGAGCCAGCAGAGCGCCCCCATATACAGTATAGAGCCAGAAGAGTGCCTCCATATCCAGTATAGAGCCAGCAGTGTCCCCATATACAGTATAGAGCCAGCAGAGTGCTCCTCATATGCAGTATATAGCCATCAGAGAGCCCCCATATACAGTATAGAGTTAGCAGAGTGCCCCCATATACAGTATAGACCCAGCAGAGTGCTCCTCATATACAGTATACAGCCATCAGAGAGCCCCCATATACAGTATAAATTTAGCAGAGAGCCCCCATATACAGTATAGAGCCAGCAGTGTCCCCATATACAGTATAGAGCCAGCAGAGTGCTCCCCATATATAGAGCCAGCACAGGGTCCCCATATACAGTATAGAGCCAGCAGAGTGCTCCCCATATACAGTATAGAGCCAGCAGAGTGCTCCCCATATACAGTATAGAGCCAGCAGAGTGCTCCCCATATACAGTATAGAGCCAGCACAGTGCCCCCATATACAGTATAGAGCCAGAAGAATGCCCCTATATACAGTATAGAGCCAGCAGAGTGTCCCCATATACAGTATAGGCCAGCAGAGTGTCCCCATATACAGTATATAGCCAGCAGAGTGCTCCTCATATACAGTATAGAGCCAGAAGAGTGCCCCCATATACAGTATAGAGCCAGCAGAGGGTCCCCATATACAGTATAGATCCAGCATAGTGTCCCCATATATAGAGCCAGCAGAGTGTCCCCATATACAGTATAGAGCCAGCAGAGTGCTCCCCATATACAGTATAGAGCCAGCAGAGTGTCCCCATATACAGTATAGAGCCAGCAGAGTGCCCCCATATACAGTATAGAGCCAGCAGAGTGTCCCCATATACAGTATAGAGCCAGCAGAGTGCTCCCCATATACAGTATAGAGCCAGCAGAGTGCTCCCCATATACAGTTTAGAGCCAGCAGAGTGCTCCCCATATACAGTATAGAGCCAGCAGAGCGCTCCCCGTATACAGTATAGAGCCAGCAGAGTGCTCCCATATACAGTATAGAGCCAGCAGAGAGCCCCCATATACAGTATATAGCCAGCAGAGTGCTCCCATATATAATGCTAGCAGAGTGCTCCCATATACAGTGTAGAACCAGCAGAGTGTCCCCATATACAGTATAGACCCAGCACAGTGCCCCAATATACAGTATAGAGACAGAAGAATGCCGCTATATACAGTATAGACCCAGCAGAGTGCCCCCATATACAGTATAGAGCCAGCAGTGTGCCCCCATATACAGTATAGAGCCAGCAGAGTGCTCCCTATATACAGTATAGGGCCAGCAGAGTGCTCCCCATATACAGTATAGAGCCAGCAGAGAGCCCCCATATACAGTATAGAGCCAGAAGAATGCCCCTATATACAGTATAGAGCCAGCAGAGTGCTCCCTATATACAGTATAGAGCCAGCAGAATGCTCCTCATATACAGTATAGAGCCAGCAGTGTCCCCATATACAGTATAGAGCCAGCAGAGTGCCCCCATATACAGTATAGAGCCAGTAGAGTGCTCCTCATATACAGTATAGACCCAGCAGAGTTCTCCCTATATACAGTATAGAGCCAGCAGAGTGCTCCCTATATACAGTATAGAGCCAGCAGTGTCCCCATATACAGTATAGAGCCAGCAGAGTGCTCCCTATATACAGTATAGAGCCAGCAGAGAGCCCCCATATACAGTATAGAGCCAGCAGAGAGCCCCCATATACAGTATAGAGCCAGAAGAATGCCCCTATATACAGTAAAGAGCCAGCAGATTGCTTCCAATATACAATATAGAGCCAGCAGAATGCTCCTCATATACAGTATAGAGCCAGCAGAGTGTCCCCATATACAGTATAGAGCCAGCAGGGTGCTCCCCATATATAGAGCCAGCAGAGTGCTCCTCATATACAGTATAGAGCCAGCAGTGCCCCCATATACAGTATAGAGCCAGCAGAGTGCCCCCATATACAGCATAGAGCCAGCAGAGTGTCCCCATATATAGAGCCAGCAGAGTGTCCCCATATACAGTATAGAGCCAGAAGAATGCCCCTATATACAGTAAAGAGGCAGCAGATTGCTTCCAATATACAATATAGAGCCAGCAGAATGCTCCTCATATACAGTATAGAGCCAGCAGAGTGTCCCCATATACAGTATAGAGCCAGCAGGGTGCTCCCCATATATAGAGCCAGCAGAGTGCTCCTCATATACAGTATAGAGCCAGCAGTGCCCCCATATACAGTATAGAGCCAGCAGAGTGTCCCCATATACAGTATAGAGCCAGCAGAGTGTCCCCATATATAGAGCCAACATAGTGTCCCCATATACAGTATAGAGCTAGAAGAATGCCCCTATATACAGTATAGAGCCAGCAGAGTGCTCCCTATATACAGTATAGAGCCAGCAGAATGCTCCTCATATACAGTATAGAGCCAGCAGTGTCCCCATATACAGTATAGAGCCAGCAGAGTGCCCCCATATACAGTATAGAGCCAGTAGAGTGCTCCTCATATACAGTATAGACCCAGCAGAGTTCTCCCTATATACAGTATAGAGCCAGCAGAGTGCTCCCTATATACAGTATAGAGCCAGCAGTGTCCCCATATACAGTATAGAGCCAGCAGAGTGCTCCCTATATACAGTATAGAGCCAGCAGAGAGCCCCCATATACAGTATAGAGCCAGGAGAGAGCCCCCATATACAGTATAGAGCCAGAAGAATGCCTCTATATACAGTATAGAGCCAGCAGATTGCTCCCTATATACAGTATAGAGCCAGCAGAATGCTCCTCATATACAATATAGAGCCAGCAGAGTGCCCCCATATACAGTATAGAGCCAGCAGAGTGTCCCCATATATAGAGCCAGCATAGTGTCCCCATATACAGTATAGAGCCAGCAGAGTGTCCCCATATACAGTATAGAGCCAGCAGAGAGCTCCCCATATACAGTATAGAGCCAGCAGAGTGCTCCCCATATACAGTATAGAGCCAGCAGAGTGTCCCCATATACAGTATAGAGCCAGCAGAGTGTCCCCATATACAGTATAGAGCCAGCAGAGTGCTGCCCATATACAGTATAGAGCCATCAGAGAGCCCCCATATACAGTATAGAGTTAGCAGAGTGCCCCCATATACAGTATAGAGCCAGCAGAGTGCTCCTCATATACAGTATAGAGCCATCAGAGAGCCCCCATATACAGTATAGAGCCAGCAGAGCGCCCCCATATACAGTATAGAGCCAGAAGAGTGCCTCCATATCCAGTATAGAGCCAGCATTGTCCCCATATACAGTATAGAGCCAGCAGAGTGCTCCTCATATGCAGTATATAGCCATCAGAGAGCCCCCATATACAGTATAGAGTTAGCAGAGTGCCCCCATATACAGTATAGACCCAGCAGAGTGCTCCTCATATACAGTATACAGCCATCAGAGAGCCCCCATATACAGTATAAATTTAGCAGAGAGCCCCCATATACAGTATATAGCCAGCAGAAAGCCCGCACATACAGTATAGCGTAAGCAGAGTTCTCCCCATATACAGTATAGAGTAAGCAGAGTGCTCCCCATATATAGAGCCAGCAGTGTCCCCATATACAGAATAGAGCCAGCAGTGTCCCCATATACAGTATAGAGCCAGCAGAGTGCCCCCATATACAGTATAGCCCCAGCAGTGTCCCCATATACAGTATATAGCCAGCAGAGTGCTCCTCATATACAGTATATAGCCATCAGAGAGCCCCCATATACAGTATAGTTAGCAGAGTACCCCCATATACAGTATAGAGCCAGCAGAGTGCTCCTCATATACAGTATATAGCCATCAGAGAGCCCCCATATACAGTATAGAGCCAGCAGAGTGCCCCATATACAGTATAGAGCCAGCAGAGTGCTCTCTATATACAGTATAGAGCCAGCAGAGTGTCCCCATATATAGAGCCAGCAGAGTGTCCCCATATACAGTATAGAGCCAGCAGAGTGTCCCCATATACAGTATCAAGCCAGCAGAATGCTCCTCATATACAGTATAGAGCCAGCAGCGTGTCCCCATATACAGAATAGAGCCAGCAGAGTGCCCCCATATTCAGTATAGATCCAGCAGAGTGCTCCCATATACAGTATAGAGCCAGCAGAGTGCTCCCATATATAGAGCTAGCAGAGTGCTCCCATATACAGTATAGAGCCAGAAGAATGCCCCTATATACAGTATAGAGACAGCAGAGTGCCGCCATATACAGTATAGAGCCAGCAGTGTGCCCCCATATACAGTATAGAGCCAGCAGTGTGCCCCCATATACAGTATAGAGCCAGCAGAGTGTCCCCATATATAGAGCCAGCAGAGTGTCCCCATATACAGTATAGAGCCAGCAGAGTGCTCCCCATATATAGAGCCAGCATAGTGCTCCTCATATACAGTATAGAGCCAGCAGAGTGCCCCCCATATACAGTATAGAGCCAGCAGAGTGCCCCCATATACAGTATAGAGACAGCAGAGTGCCGCCATATACAGTATAGAGCCAGCAGTGTGCCCCCATATACAGTATAGAGCCAGCAGAGTGTCCCCATATATAGAGCCAGCAGAGTGTCCCCATATACAGTATAGAGCCAGCAGAGTGTCCCCATATACAATATAGAGCCAGCAGAGTGTCCCCATATATAGAGCCAGCAGAGTTCCTCATATACAGTATAGAGCCAGCAGAGTGTCCCCATATACAGTATAGAGCCAGCAGAATGCTCCTCATATACAGTATAGAGTCAGCAGAGTGTCCCCCTATAAAGTATAGAGCCAGCAGAGTGCCCCCATATACAGTATAGAGCCAGCAGAGTGCTCCCATATACAGTATAGAGCCAGCAGAATGCCCCTATATACAGTATAGAGCCAGCAGAGTGCTCCCCATATACAGTAGAGAGCCAGCAGAGTGCTCCCTATATACAGTATAGAGCCAGCAGAGTGCTCCCCATATATAGAGCCAGCAGAGTGCTCCTCATGTACAGTATAGAGCCAGCAGAGTGCCCCCATATACAGTATAGAGCCAGCAGAGTACCCCCATATACAGTATAGAGCCAGCAGAGTGCTCTCTATATACAGTATAGAGCCAGTAGAGTGCCCCCATATACAGTATAGAGCCAGCAGAGTGTCCCCATATATAGAGCCAGCAGAGTGTCCCCATATACAGTATAGAGCCAGCAGAGTGTCCCCATATACAGTATCGAGCCAGCAGAATGCTCCTCATATACAGTATAGAGCCAGCAGAGTGTCCCCATATACAGAATAGAGCCTGCAGAGTGCCCCCATATACAGTATAGAGCCAGCGGAGTGCTCCCATATACAGTATAGAGCCAGCAGAGTGCTCCCATATATAGAGATAGCAGAGTGCTCCCATATACAGTATAGAACCAGCAGAGTGCTCCCATATATAGAGCTAGCAGAGTGCCCCCATATACAGTATAGAGCCAGAAGAATGCCCCTATATACAGTATAGAGCCAGCAGATTGCTCCCTATATACAGTATAGAGCCAGCAGAATGCTCCTCATATACAGTATAGAGCCAGCAGAGTGTCCCCATATACAGTATAGAGCCAGCAGAGTGCTCCCATATACAGTATAGAGCCAGCAGAGTGCTCCCATATACAGTATAGAGCCAGCAGAGTGCTCCCCATATACAGTATAGAGCCAGCAGAGTGCTCCCTATATACAGTATAGAGCCAGCAGGGTGCTCCCCATATATAGAGCCAGCAGAGTGCTCCTCATATACAGTATAGAGCCAGCAGAGTGCCCCCATATACAGTATAGAGCCAGCAGAGTGCCCCCATATACAGTATAGAGCCAGCAGAGTGCCTCCATATACAGTATAGAGACAGCAGAGTGCCCCCATATACAGTATAGAGCCAGCAGAGTGCCCCCATATATAGAGCCAGCAGAGTGTCCCCATATACAGTATAGAGCCAGCAGAGTGCCCCCATATATAGAGCCAGCAGAGTGTCCCCATATACAGTATAGAGCCAGCAGAGTGCCCCCATATACAGTATAGAGCCAGCAGAGTGCCTCCATATACAGTATAGAGACAGCAGAGTGCCCCCATATACAGTATAGAGCCAGCAGAGTGTCCCCATATATAGAGCCAGCAGAGTGTCCCCATATACAGTATAGAGCCAGCAGAGTGTCCCCATATACAGTATAGAGCCAGCAGAGTGTCCCCATATATAGAGCCAGCATAGTGTCCCCATATACAGTATAGAGCCAGAAGAATGACCCTATATACAGTATAGAGCCAGCAGTGTCCCCATATACAGTATAGAGCCAGCAGAGTGCCCACATATACAGTATAGAGCCAGCAGAGTGCTCCTCATATACAGTATAGACCCAGCAGAGTTCTCCCTATATACAGTATAGAGCCAGCAGAGTGCTCCCTATATACAGTATAGAGCCAGCAGAATGCTCCTCATATACAGTATAGAGCCAGCAGAGTGCCCCCATATACAGTATGGAACCAGCAGAGTGCTCCCATATACAGTATAGAGCCAGCAGAGGGCTCCCTATATACAGTATAGAGCCAGCAGTGTCCCCATATACAGTATAGAGCCAGCAGAGTGCCCACATATACAGTATAGAGCCAGTAGAGTGCTCCTCATATACAGTATAGACCCAGCAGAGTTCTCCCTATATACAGTATAGAGCCAGCAGAGTGCTCCCTATATACAGTATAGATCCAGCAGAATGCTCCTCATATACAGTATAGAGCCAGCAGAGTGTCCCCATATACAGTATAGAGCCAGCAGAGTGCCCCCATATACAGTATGGAACCAGCAGAGTGCTCCCATATACAGTATAGAGCCAACAGAGGGCTCCCTATATACAGTATAGAGCCAGCAGGGTTCTCCCCATATATAGAGCCAGCAGAGTGTCCCCATATACAGTATAGAGCCAGCAGAGTGCCCCATATACAGTATAGAGCCAGCAGAGTGCTCCCTATATACAGTATAGGGCCAGCAGAGTGCTCCCCATATACAGTATAGAGCCAGCAGAGTGCTCCCTATATACAGTATAGAGCCAGCAGGGTGCTCCCCATATACAGTATAGAGCCAGCAGAGTGTCCCCATATACAGTATAGAGCCAGCAGAGTGCCCCCATATACAGTATGGAACCAGCAGAGTGCTCCCATATACAGTATAGAGCCAGCAGAGTGCTCCCCATATACAGTATAGAGCCAACAGAGGGCTCCCTATATACAGTATAGAGCCAGCAGGGTTCTCCCCATATATAGAGCCAGCAGAGTGTCCCCATATACAGTATAGAGCCAGCAGAGTGCCCCATATACAGTATAGAGCCAGCAGAGTGCTCCCTATATACAGTATAGGGCCAGCAGAGTGCTCCCCATATACAGTATAGAGCCAGCAGAGTGCTCCCTATATACAGTATAGAGCCAGCAGAGTGTCCCCATATACAGTATAGAGCCAGCAGAGTGCTCCATATATACAGTATAGAGCCAGCAGACTGCTCCCCATATACAGTATAGAGCCAGCAGAGTGCTCCATATATACAGTATAGAGCCAGCAGAGAGCCCCCATATAAAGTATAGAGCCAGAAGAATGCCCCTATATACAGTATAGAGCCAGCAGAGTGCTCCCTATATACAGTATAGAGCCAGCAGAATGCTCCTCATATACAGTATAGAGCCAGCAGACTGCTCCCCATATACAGTATAGAGCCAGCAGAGTGCTCCCCATATACAGTATAGAGCCAGCAGAGAGCCCCCATATACAGTATAGAGCCAGAAGAATGCCCCTATATACAGTATAGAGCCAGCAGAGTGCTCCCTATATACAGTATAGAGCCAGCAGAATGCTCCTCATATACAGTATAGAGCCAGCAGTGTCCCCATATACAGTATAGAGCCAGCAGAGTGCCCCCATATACAGTATAGAGCCAGTAGAGTGCTCCTCATATACAGTATAGACCCAGCAGAGTTCTCCCTATATACAGTATAGAGCCAGCAGAGTGCTCCCTATATACAGTATAGAGCCAGCAGTGTCCCCATATACAGTATAGAACCAGCAGAGTGCTCCCTATATACAGTATAGAGCCAGCAGAGAGCCCCCATATACAGTATAGAGCCAGGAGAGAGCCCCCATATACAGTATAGAGCCAGAAGAATGCCCCTATATACAGTATAGAGGCAGCAGATTGCTCCATATATACAGTATAGAGCCAGCAGAATGCTCATCATATACAATATAGAGCCAGCAGTGTGTCCCCATATACAGTATAGAGCCAGCAGAGTGCCCCCATATACAGTATAGAGCCAGCAGAGTGCTCCTCATAAACAGTATAGAGCCAGCAGAGTGCCCCCATATACAGTATAGAGCCAGCAGAGTGCCCCCATATACAGTATAGAGCCAGCAGAGTTCTGCCATATACAGTATAGAGCCAGCAGAGTGCTCCTCATAAACAGTATAGAACCAGCAGAGTGCCCCCATATACAGTATAGAGACAGCAGAGTTCCCCATATACAGTATAGAGCCAGCAGAGTGCCCCCATATACAGAATAGAGCCAGCAGAGTGTCCCCATATATAGAGCCAGCAGAGTGTCCCCATATACAGTATAGAGCCAGCAGAGTGACCCCATATACAGTATAGAACCAGCAGAGTGCTCCTCATAAACAGTATAGAGCCAGCAGAGTGCCCCCATATAGAGTAGAGAGACAGCAGAGTGCCCCATATACAGTATAGAGTCAGCAGAGTGCCCCCATATACAGTATAGAGCCAGCAGAGTGTCCCCATATATAGAGCCAGCAGAGTGTCCCCATATACAGTATAGAGCCAGCAGAGTGTCCCCATATACAGTATAGAGCCAGCAGAGTGTCCCCATATATAGAGCCAGCATAGTGTCCCCATATACAGTATAGAGCCAGAAGAATGCCCCTATATACAGTATAGAGCCAGCAGAGTTCTCCCTATATACAGTATAGAGCCAGCAGAATGCTCCTCATATACAGTATAGAGCCAGCAGTGTCCCCATATACAGTATAGAGCCAGCAGAGTGCCCCCATATACAGTATAGAGCCAGTAGAGTGCTCCTCATATACAGTATAGACCCAGCAGAGTTCTCCCTATATACAGTATAGAGCCAGCAGAGTGCTCCCTATATACAGTATAGAGCCAGCAGTGTCCCCATATACAGTATAGAACCAGCAGAGTGCTCCCTATATACAGTATAGAGCCAGCAGAGAGCCCCCATATACAGTATAGAGCCAGGAGAGAGCCCCCATATACAGTATAGAGCCAGCAGAATGCTCATCATATACAATATAGAGCCAGCAGTGTGTCCCCATATACAGTATAGAGCCAGCAGAGTGCCCCCATATACAGTATAGAGCCAGCAGAGTGCTCCTCATAAACAGTATAGAGCCAGCAGAGTGCCCCCATATACAGTATAGAGCCAGCAGAGTGCCCCCATATACAGTATAGAGCCAGCAGAGTGCTCCCATATACAGTATAGAGCCAGCAGAGTGCTCCTCATAAACAGTATAGAGCCAGCAGAGTGCCCCCATATACAGTATAGAGACAGCAGAGTGCCCCATATACAGTATAGAGCCAGCAGAGTGCCCCCATATACAGTATAGAGCCAGCAGAGTGTCCCCATATATAGAGCCAGCAGAGTGTCCCCATATACAGTATAGAGCCAGCAGAGTGCCCCCATAAACAGTATAGAACCAGCAGAGTGCTCCTCATAAACAGTATAGAGCCAGCAGAGTGCCCCCATATACAGTATAGAGACAGAAGAGTGCCCCATATACAGTATAGAGTCAGCAGAGTGCCCCCATATACAGTATAGAGCCAGCAGAGTGTCCCCATATATAGAGCCAGCAGAGTGTCCCCATATACAGTATAGAGCCAGCAGAGTGTCCCCATATACAGTATAGAGCCAGCAGAGTGTCCCCATATATAGAGCCAGCATAGTGTCCCCATATATAGTATAGAGCCAGCAGAGTGTCCCCATATACAGTATAGAGCCAGCAGAGTGCTCCCCATATACAGTATAGAGGCAGCAGAGTGTTCCCCATATACAGTATAGAGCCAGCAGAGTGTCCCCATATACAGTATAGAGCCAGCAGAGTGTCCCCATATACAGTATAGAGCCAGCAGAGTGCTGCCCATATACAGTATTGAGCCATCAGAGAGCCCCCATATACAGTATAGAGTTAGCAGAGTGCCCCCATATACAGTATAGAGCCAGCAGAGTGCTCCTCATATACAGTATAGAGCCATCAGAGAGCCCCCATATACAGTATAGAGCCAGCAGAGCGCCCCCATATACAGTATAGAGCCAGAAGAGTGCCTCCATATCCAGTATAGAGCCAGCAGTGTCCCCATATACAGTATAGAGCCAGCAGAGTGCTCCTCATATGCAGTATATAGCCATCAGAGAGCCCCCATATACAGTATAGAGTTAGCAGAGTGCCCCCATATACAGTATAGACCCAGCAGAGTGCTCCTCATATACAGTATACAGCCATCAGAGAGCCCCCATATACAGTATAAATTTAGCAGAGAGCCCCCATATACAGTATAGAGCCAGCAGTGTCCCCATATACAGTATAGAGCCAGCAGAGTGCTCCCCATATATAGAGCCAGCACAGGGTCCCCATATACAGTATAGAGCCAGCAGAGTGCTCCCCATATACAGTATAGAGCCAGCAGAGTGCTCCCCATATACAGTATAGAGCCAGCAGAGTGCTCCCCATATACAGTATAGAGCCAGCACAGTGCCCCCATATACAGTATAGAGCCAGAAGAATGCCCCTATATACAGTATAGAGCCAGCAGAGTGTCCCCATATACAGTATAGGCCAGCAGAGTGTCCCCATATACAGTATATAGCCAGCAGAGTGCTCCTCATATACAGTATAGAGCCAGAAGAGTGCCCCCATATACAGTATAGAGCCAGCAGAGGGTCCCCATATACAGTATAGATCCAGCATAGTGTCCCCATATATAGAGCCAGCAGAGTGTCCCCATATACAGTATAGAGCCAGCAGAGTGCTCCCCATATACAGTATAGAGCCAGCAGAGTGTCCCCATATACAGTATAGAGCCAGCAGAGTGCCCCCATATACAGTATAGAGCCAGCAGAGTGTCCCCATATACAGTATAGAGCCAGCAGAGTGCTCCCCATATACAGTATAGAGCCAGCAGAGTGCTCCCCATATACAGTTTAGAGCCAGCAGAGTGCTCCCCATATACAGTATAGAGCCAACAGAGCGCTCCCCGTATACAGTATAGAGCCAGCAGAGTGCTCCCATATACAGTATAGAGCCAGCAGAGAGCCCCCATATACAGTATATAGCCAGCAGAGTGCTCCCATATATAATGCTAGCAGAGTGCTCCCATATACAGTGTAGAACCAGCAGAGTGTCCCCATATACAGTATAGACCCAGCACAGTGCCCCAATATACAGTATAGAGACAGAAGAATGCCGCTATATACAGTATAGACCCAGCAGAGTGCCCCCATATACAGTATAGAGCCAGCAGTGTGCCCCCATATACAGTATAGAGCCAGCAGAGTGCTCCCTATATACAGTATAGGGCCAGCAGAGTGCTCCCCATATACAGTATAGAGCCAGCAGAGAGCCCCCATATACAGTATAGAGCCAGAAGAATGCCCCTATATACAGTATAGAGCCAGCAGAGTGCTCCCTATATACAGTATAGAGCCAGCAGAATGCTCCTCATATACAGTATAGAGCCAGCAGTGTCCCCATATACAGTATAGAGCCAGCAGAGTGCCCCCATATACAGTATAGAGCCAGTAGAGTGCTCCTCATATACAGTATAGACCCAGCAGAGTTCTCCCTATATACAGTATAGAGCCAGCAGAGTGCTCCCTATATACAGTATAGAGCCAGCAGTGTCCCCATATACAGTATAGAGCCAGCAGAGTGCTCCCTATATACAGTATAGAGCCAGCAGAGAGCCCCCATATACAGTATAGAGCCAGCAGAGAGCCCCCATATACAGTATAGAGCCAGAAGAATGCCCCTATATACAGTAAAGAGCCAGCAGATTGCTTCCAATATACAATATAGAGCCAGCAGAATGCTCCTCATATACAGTATAGAGCCAGCAGAGTGTCCCCATATACAGTATAGAGCCAGCAGGGTGCTCCCCATATATAGAGCCAGCAGAGTGCTCCTCATATACAGTATAGAGCCAGCAGTGCCCCCATATACAGTATAGAGCCAGCAGAGTGCCCCCATATACAGCATAGAGCCAGCAGAGTGTCCCCATATATAGAGCCAGCAGAGTGTCCCCATATACAGTATAGAGCCAGAAGAATGCCCCTATATACAGTAAAGAGCCAGCAGATTGCTTCCAATATACAATATAGAGCCAGCAGAATGCTCCTCATATACAGTATAGAGCCAGCAGAGTGTCCCCATATACAGTATAGAGCCAGCAGGGTGCTCCCCATATATAGAGCCAGCAGAGTGCTCCTCATATACAGTATAGAGCCAGCAGTGCCCCCATATACAGTATAGAGCCAGCAGAGTGTCCCCATATACAGTATAGAGCCAGCAGAGTGTCCCCATATATAGAGCCAACATAGTGTCCCCATATACAGTATAGAGCTAGAAGAATGCCCCTATATACAGTATAGAGCCAGCAGAGTGCTCCCTATATACAGTATAGAGCCAGCAGAATGCTCCTCATATACAGTATAGAGCCAGCAGTGTCCCCATATACAGTATAGAGCCAGCAGAGTGCCCCCATATACAGTATAGAGCCAGTAGAGTGCTCCTCATATACAGTATAGACCCAGCAGAGTTCTCCCTATATACAGTATAGAGCCAGCAGAGTGCTCCCTATATACAGTATAGAGCCAGCAGTGTCCCCATATACAGTATAGAGCCAGCAGAGTGCTCCCTATATACAGTATAGAGCCAGCAGAGAGCCCCCATATACAGTATAGAGCCAGGAGAGAGCCCCCATATACAGTATAGAGCCAGAAGAATGCCTCTATATACAGTATAGAGCCAGCAGATTGCTCCCTATATACAGTATAGAGCCAGCAGAATGCTCCTCATATACAATATAGAGCCAGCAGAGTGTCCCCATATACAGTATAGAGCCAGCAGAGTGTCCCCATATATAGAGCCAGCATAGTGTCCCCATATACAGTATAGAGCCAGCAGAGTGTCCCCATATACAGTATAGAGCCAGCAGAGAGCTCCCCATATACAGTATAGAGCCAGCAGAGTGCTCCCCATATACAGTATAGAGCCAGCAGAGTGTCCCCATATACAGTATAGAGCCAGCAGAGTGTCCCCATATACAGTATAGAGCCAGCAGAGTGCTGCCCATATACAGTATAGAGCCATCAGAGAGCCCCCATATACAGTATAGAGTTAGCAGAGTGCCCCCATATACAGTATAGAGCCAGCAGAGTGCTCCTCATATACAGTATAGAGCCATCAGAGAGCCCCCATATACAGTATAGAGCCAGCAGAGCGCCCCCATATACAGTATAGAGCCAGAAGAGTGCCTCCATATCCAGTATAGAGCCAGCATTGTCCCCATATACAGTATAGAGCCAGCAGAGTGCTCCTCATATGCAGTATATAGCCATCAGAGAGCCCCCATATACAGTATAGAGTTAGCAGAGTGCCCCCATATACAGTATAGACCCAGCAGAGTGCTCCTCATATACAGTATACAGCCATCAGAGAGCCCCCATATACAGTATAAATTTAGCAGAGAGCCCCCATATACAGTATATAGCCAGCAGAAAGCCCGCACATACAGTATAGCGTAAGCAGAGTTCTCCCCATATACAGTATAGAGTAAGCAGAGTGCTCCCCATATATAGAGCCAGCAGTGTCCCCATATACAGAATAGAGCCAGCAGTGTCCCCATATACAGTATAGAGCCAGCAGAGTGCCCCCATATACAGTATAGCCCCAGCAGTGTCCCCATATACAGTATATAGCCAGCAGAGTGCTCCTCATATACAGTATATAGCCATCAGAGAGCCCCCATATACAGTATAGTTAGCAGAGTACCCCCATATACAGTATAGAGCCAGCAGAGTGCTCCTCATATACAGTATATAGCCATCAGAGAGCCCCCATATACAGTATAGAGTTAGCAGAGAGCCCCCATATACAGTATAGAGCCAGCAGTGTCCCCATATACAGTATAGAGCCAGCAGAGTGCTCCCCATATATAGAGCCAGCACAGGGTCCCCATATACAGTATAGAGCCAGCAGAGTGCTCCCCATATACAGTATAGAGCCAGCAGAGTGCTCCCTATATACAGTATAGAGCCAGCAGAGTGCCCCCATATACAGTATAGCCCCAGCAGTGTCCCCATATACAGTATATAGCCAGCAGAGTGCTCCTCATATACAGTATATAGCCATCAGAGAGCCCCCATATACAGTATAGTTAGCAGAGTACCCCCATATACAGTATAGAGCCAGCAGAGTGCTCCTCATATACAGTATATAGCCATCAGAGAGCCCCCATATACAGTATAGAGTTAGCAGAGAGCCCCCATATACAGTATAGAGCCAGCAGTGTCCCCATATACAGTATAGAGCCAGCAGAGTGCTCCCCATATATAGAGCCAGCACAGGGTCCCCATATACAGTATAGAGCCAGCAGAGTGCTCCCCATATACAGTATAGAGCCAGCAGAGTGCTCCCCATATACAGTATAGAGCCAGCAGCGTGCCCCCATATTCAGTATAGAGCCAGAAGAATGCCCCTATATACAGTATAGAGCCAGCAGAGTGTCCCCATATACAGTGTAGGCCAGCAGAGTGTCCCCATATACAGTATATAGCCAGCAGAGTGCTCCTCATATACAGTATAGAGCCAGAAGAGTGCCCCCATATACATTATAGAGCCAGCAGAGGGTCCCCATATACAGTATAGATCCAGCAGAGTGTCCCCATATATAGAGCCAGCAGAGTGTCCCCATATACAGTATAGAGCCAGCAGAGTGCTCCCCATATACAGTATAGAGCCAGCAGAGTGTCCCCATATACAGTATAGAGCCAGCAGAGTGCCCCCATATACAGTATAGAGCCAGCAGAGTGCCCCCATATACAGTAGAGAGCCAGCAGAGTGCTCCCCATATACAGTATAGAGCCAGCAGAGTGCTCCCCATATACAGTTTAGAGCCAGCAGAGTGCTCCCCATATACAGTATAGAGCCAGCAGAGCGCTCCCCATATACAGTATAGAGCCAGCAGAGTGCTCCCATATACAGTATAGAGCCAGCAGAGAGCCCACATATACAGTATAGAGCCAGCAGAGTGCTCTCATATACAGTGTAGAACCAGCAGAGTGTCCCCATATACAGTATAGACCCAGCACAGTGCCCCAATATACAGTATAGAAACAGAAGAATGCCGCTATATACAGTATAGACCCAGCAGAGTGCCCCCATATACAGTATAGATCCAGCAGAGTGCCCCCATATACAGTATAGAGCCAGCAGAGTGCTCCCTATATACAGTATAGGGCCAGCAGAGTGCTCCCCATATACAGTATAGAGCCAGCAGAGAGCCCCCATATACAGTATAGAGCCAGAAGAATGCCCCTATATACAGTATAGAGCCAGCAGAGTGCTCCCTATATACAGTATAGAGCCAGCAGAATGCTCCTCATATACAGTATAGAGCCAGCAGTGTCCCCATATACAGTATAGAGCCAGCAGAGTGCCCCCATATACAGTATAGAGCCAGTAGAGTGCTCCTCATATACAGTATAGACCCAGCAGAGTTCTCCCTATATACAGTATAGAGCCAGCAGAGTGCACCCTATATACAGTATAGAGCCAGCAGTGTCCCCATATACAGTATAGAGCCAGCAGAGTGCTCCCTATATACAGTATAGAGCCAGCAGAGAGCCCCCATATACAGTATAGAGCCAGCAGAGAGCCCCCATATACAGTATAAAGCCAGAAGAATGCCCCTATATACAGTATAGATCCAGCAGATTGCTTCCAATATACAATATAGAGCCAGCAGAATGCTCCTCATATACAGTATAGAGCCAGCAGAGTGTCCCCATATACAGTATAGAGCCAGCAGAGTGCCCCCATGTACAGTATAGAGCCAGCAGAGTGCTCCCATATACAGTATAGAGCCAGCAGAGTGCTCCCCATATACAGTATAGAGCCAGCAGAGTGCTCCCTATATACAGTATAGAGCCAGCAGGGTGCTCCCCATATATAGAGCCAGCAGAGTGCTCCTCATATACAGTATAGAGCCAGCAGAGTGCCCCCATATACAGTATAGAGCCAGCAGAGCGCCCCCATATACAGTATAGAGCCAGCAGAGTGACTCCATATACAGTATAGAGACAGCAGAGTGCCCCCATATACAGTATAGAGCCAGCAGATCGCCCCCATATACAGTATAGAGCCAGCAGAGTGCTCCCTATATACAGTATAGAGTAATCAGAGTGCCCCCATATACAGTATAGACCCAGCAGAGTGCTCCCCATATACAGTATAGAGCCAACAGAGTGCTCCCCATATATAGAGCCAGCAGAGTGTCCCCATATACAGTATAGACCCAGCAGAGTGCCCCCATATACAGTATAGAGCCAGAAGAATGCCGCTATATACAGTATAGAGCCAGCAGAGTGCTCCCTATATACAGTATAGAGTAATCAGAGTGCCCCCATATACAGTATAGAGCCAGCAGAGTGCTCCCCATATACAGTATAGAGCCAGCAGAGTGCTCCCCATATATAGAGCCAACAGAGTGTCCCCATATACAGTAAAGACCCAGCAGAGTGCCCCCATATAAAGTATAGAGCCAGAAGAATGCCGCTATATACAGTATAGAGCCAGCAGAGTGCTCCCTATATACAGTATAGAGCCAGCAGAGTGCTCCCCATATATATTATAGAGCCAGCAGAGAGCACCCTATATACAGTATAGAGCCAGCAGAGTGCTCCCTATATACAGTATAGAGCCAGCAGAGTGCTCCCCATATACAGTATAGAGCCAGCAGAGTGCCCCCATATACAGTATAGAGCCAGCAGAGTGACCCCATATACAGTATAGAGCCAGTAGGGAGCACCCTATATACAGTATAGAGCCAGCAGAGAGCCCCCATATACAGTATAGAGCCAGTAGAGTGCTCCTCTTATACAGTATAGACCCAGCAGAGTGCTCCCTATATACAGTATAGAGCCAGCAGAGTGCTCCTTATATGCAGTATAGAGCCAGCAGTGTCCCCATATACAGTATAGAGCCAGCAGAGTGCAACCTATATACAGTATAGAGCCAGCAGAGTGCCCCCATATACAGTATAGAGCCAGCAGAGTGCCCCCATTTCCTGTATAGAGCCAGCAGAGTGCTCCCTATATACAGTATAGAGCCAGCAGTGTCCCCATATACAGTATAGAGCCAGCAGAGTGCTCCCTTATACAGTATAGAGCCAGCAGTGTCCCCATATACAGTATAGAGCCAGCAGAGTGCTCCCTATATGCAGTATAGAGCCAGCAGTGTCCCCATATACAGTATAGAGCCATCAGAGTGCTCTCTATATACAGTATAGAGCCAGCAGAGAGCTCCTATATACAGTATAGAGCCAGCAGTGTCCCCATATACAGTATAGAGCCAGCAGAGTGCCCCCATATACAGTATAGAGCCAGCAGAGTGCCCCCATTTACAGTATAGAGCCAGCAGAGTGCTCCCTATATGCAGTATAGAGCCAGCAGTGTCCCCATATACAGTATAGAGCCATCAGAGTGCTCTCTATATACAGTATAGAGCCAGCAGAGTTCCCCCATATACAGTATAGAGCCAGCAGTGTCCCCATATACAGTATAGAGCCAGCACAGTGCTCCCTATATACAGTATAGAGCCAGAAGAATGCTCCTCATATACAGTATAGAGCCAGCAGAGTGTCCCCATATACAGTATAGAGCCAGCAGAGTGCCCCCATATACAGTATAGAGCCAGCAGAGTGCTCCCATATACAGTATAGAGCCAGCAGAGAGCCCCCATATACAGTATAGAGCCAGCAGAGTGCTCCCCATATACAGTATAGAGCCAGCAGAGTGCCCCCATAGACAGTATAATGCCAGCAGAGAGCCCCCATATACAGTATAGAGCCAGCAGAGTGTCCCCATATATAGAGCCAGCAGAGTGCCCCCATAGACAGTATAGAGCCAGCAGAGTGCCCCCCATATACAGTATAGAGCTAGCAGAGTTCTCCCTATATACAGTATAGAGCCAGCAGAGTGCCCCCATATACAGTATAGAGCCAGAAGAATGCCCCTATATACAGTATAGAGCCAGCAGAGTGCTCCCTATATACAGTATAGAGCCAGCAGAATGCTCCTCATATACAGTATATAGCCAGCAGAGAGCACCCTATATACAGTATAGAGCCAGCAGTGTCCCCATATACAGTATAGAGCCAGCAGAGTGCCCTCATATACAGTATAGACTCAGCAGTGTCCCCATATACAGTATATAGCCATCAGAGAGCCCCCATATACAGTATAGAGCCAGCAGAGTGCTCCCCATATAGAGTATAGAGCCAGCAGAGTGTCCCCATATACAGTATATAGCCAGCAGAGTGTCCCCATATACAGTATAGAGCCAGCAGAGTGCCCCCATATACAGTATAGAGCCAGCAGAGTGCCCCCATATACAGTACAGAGCCAGCAGAGTGCCTCCATATACAGTATAGAGCCAGCAGAGTGCTTCCCATATACAGTATAGAGCCAGCAGATTACCCCCATATACAGTATAGAGCCAGCAGAGTGTCCCCATATATAGAGCCAGCAGAGTGCCACCATAGACAGTATAGAGCCAGCAGAGTGCCCCCATATACAGTATAGAGCTAGCAGAGTTCTCCCTATATACAGTATAGAGCCAACAGAGTGCTCCCCATATACAGTATAGAGCCAGCAGAGTGCCCCCATATACAGTATAGAGCCAGAAGAGAGCCCCCATATACGGTATAGAGCCAGCAGAGTGCTCCCTATATACAGTATAGAGCCAGCAGAATGCTCCTCATATACAGTATAGAGCCAGCAGAGTGCTCCCTATATACAGTATAGAGCCAGCAGAGTGCTCCCTATATACAGTATAGAGCCAGCAGAATGCTCCTCATATACAGTATAGAGCCAGCAGAGAGCACCCTATATACAGTATTGAGCCAGCAGTGTGCCCTCATATACAGTATAGACTCAGCAGTGTCCCCATATACAGTATATAGCCATCAGAGAGCCCCCATATACAGTATAGAGCCAGAAGAATGCCCCTATATACAGTATAGAGCCAGCAGAGTGCCCCCATATACAGTATAGAGCCAGCAGAGTGTCGCCATATACAGTATAGAGCCAGCAGAGTGCTTCCCATATACAGTATAGAGCCAGCAGAGTGCTCCCCATATACAGTATAGAGCCAGCAGAGTGCTCCCACATACAGTATAGAGCCAGCAGAGTGCTTCCCATATACAGTATAGAGCCAGCAGAGTGCTTCCCATATACAGTATAGAGCCAGCAGAGTGCCTCCATATACAGTATAGAGCCAGCAGAGTGTTCCCATATACAGTATAGAGCCAGCAGAGTGCCCCCATATACAGTATAGAGCCAGCAGAGTGCTTCCCATATACAGTATAGAGCCAGCAGATTGCCCCCATATACAGTATAGAGCCAGCATAGTGCCCCCATATACAGTATAGAGCCAGCAGAGTGCTTCCCATATACAGTATAGAGCCAGCAGATTGCCCCCATATACAGTATAGAGCCAGCATAGTGCCCCCATATATAGTATAGAGCCAGCAGAGTGCTCCCATATACAGTATAGAGCCAGCAGATTGCCCCCATATACAGTATAGAGCCAGCAGAGTGCTTCCCATATACAGTATAGAGCCAGCAGATTGCCCCCATATATAGTATAGAGCCAGCAGAGAGCCCCCATATACAGTATAGAGCCAGCAGAGTGCCCCCATATACGGTATAGAGCCAGAACAATGCCCCTATATACAGTATAGAGCCAGCAGAGAGCACCCTATATACAGTATAGAGCCAGCAGAGTGTCCCCATATACAGTATAGAGCCAGCAGAGTGCCCCCATATACAGTATAGAGCCAGCAGAGTGCCCCCATATACAGTATAGAGCCAGTATAGTGCCCCCATACACAGTATAGAGCCAGCAGAGAGCCCCCATATACGGTATAGAGCCAGAACAATGCCCCTATATACAGTATAGAGCCAGCAGAGAGCACTCTATATACAGTATTGAGCCAGCAGAGTGCTCCCATATACAGTATAGAGCCAGCAGAGTGTCCCCATATACAGTATATAGCCAGCAGAGTGCCCCCATATACAGTATAGGGCCAGCAGAGTGTCCCCATATACAGTATAGAGCCAGCAGAGTGCCCCCATATACAGTATAGAGCCAGTATAGTGCCCCCATACACAGTATAGAGCCAGCAGAGTGCCCCCATATACAGTATAGAGCCAGTATAGTGCCCCCATACACAGTATAGAGCCAGCAGAGTGCTCCCTATATACAGTATAGAGCCAGCATAGTGCTCCCTATATACAGTATAGAGCCAGCAGAGTGCCCCCATATACAGTATAGAGCCAGCAGAGTGCCCCCATATACAGTATAGAGCCAGCAGAGTGCCTCCATATACAGTATAGAGCCAGCAGAGTGCTTCCCATATACAGTATAGAGCCAGCAGAGTGCTTCCCATATACAGTATAGAGCCAGCAGATTGCCCCCATATACAGTATAGAGCCAGCAGAGTGTCCCCATATATAGAGCCAGCAGAGTGGCCCCATATACAGTATAGAGCTAGCAGAGTTCTCCCTATATACAGTATAGAGCCAACAGAGTGCTCCACATATACAGTATAGAGCCAGCAGAGTGCCCCCATATACAGTATAGAGCCAGAAGAATGCCACTATATACAGTATAGAGCCAGCAGAGTGCTTCCCATATACAGTATAGAGCCAGCAGATTGCCCCCATATATAGTATAGAGCCAGCAGAGAGCCCCCATATACAGTATAGAGCCAGCAGAGTGCCCCTATATACAGTATAGAGCCAGCAGAGAGCCCCCATATACGGTATAGAGCCAGAACAATGCCCCTATATACAGTATAGAGCCAGCAGAGTGCTCCCATATACAGTATAGAGCCAGCAGAGTGCTCCCACATACAGTATAGAGCCAGCAGAGTGTCCCCATATACAGTATATATCCAGCAGAGTGTCCCCATATACAGTATAGAGCCAGCAGAGTGTCCCCATATACAGTATAGAGCCAGCAGAGTGCCCCCATATACAGTATAGAGCCAGTATAGTGCCCCCATACACAGTATAGAGCCAGCAGAGAGCCCCCATATACGGTATAGAGCCAGAACAATGCCCCTATATACAGTATAGAGCCAGCAGAGAGCACCCTATATACAGTATAGAGCCAGCAGAGTGCTCCCATATACAGTATAGAGCCAGCAGAGTGTCCCCATATACAGTATATAGCCAGCAGAGTGCCCCCATATACAGTATAGGGCCAGCAGAGTGTCCCCATATACAGTATAGAGCCAGCAGAGTGCCCCCATATACAGTATAGAGCCAGTATAGTGCCCCCATACACAGTATAGAGCCAGTAGAGTGCTCCTCTTATACAGTATATAGCCAGCAGAGTGCCCCCATATACAGTATAGAGCCAGCAGAGTGCCCCCATATACAGTATAGAGCCAGTATAGTGCCCCCATACACAGTATAGAGCCAGCAGAGTGCTCCCTATATACAGTATAGAGCCAGCAGAGAGCCCCCATATACGGTATAGAGCCAGTATAGTGCCCCCATACACAGTATAGAGCCAGCAGAGTGCCCCCATATATAGTATAGAGCCAGTATAGTGCCCCCATACACAGTATAGAGCCAGCAGAGTGCCCCCATATACAGTATAGAGCCAGTATAGTGCCCCCATACACAGTATAGAGCCAGCAGAGTGCTCCCTATATACAGTATAGAGCCAGCAGAGAGCCCCCATATACGGTATAGAGCCAGAACAATGCCCCTATATACAGTATAGAGCCAGCAGAGAGCACCCTATATACAGTATAGAGCCAGCAGAGTGCTCCCATATACAGTATAGAGCCAGCAGAGTGCTCCCACATACAGTATAGAGCCAGCAGAGTGTCCCCATATACAGTATATATCCAGCAGAGTATCCCCATATACAGTATAGAGCCAGCAGAGTGTACCCATATACAGTATAGAGCCAGCAGAGTGCCCCATATACAGTATAGAGCCAGTATAGTGCCCCTATATACAGTATAGAGCCAGCAGAGAGCCCCCATATACGGTATAGAGCCAGAACAATGCCCCTATATACAGTATAGAGCCAGCAGAGAGCACCCTATATACAGTATAGAGCCAGCAGAGAGCACCCTATATACAGTATAGAGCCAGCAGAGTGCTCCCATATACAGTATAGAGCCAGCAGAGTGTCCCCATATACAGTATATAGCCAGCAGAGTGCCCCCATATACAGTATAGGGCCAGCAGTGTCCCCATATACAGTATAGAGCCAGCAGAGTGCCCCCATATACAGTATAGAGCCAGTATAGTGCCCCCATACACAGTATAGAGCCAGTAGAGTGCTCCTCTTATACAGTATATAGCCAGCAGAGTGCCCCCATATACAGTATAGAGCCAGCAGAGTGCCCCCATATACAGTATAGAGCCAGCAGAGTGCCCCCATATACACTACAGAGCCAGTATAGTGCCCCCATACACAGTATAGAGCCAGCAGAGTGCCCCCATATATAGTATAGAGCCAGTATAGTGCCCCCATACACAGTATAGAGCCAGCAGAGTGCCCCCATATACAGTATAGAGCCAGTATAGTGCCCCCATACACAGTATAGAGCCAGCAGAGTGCTCCCTATATACAGTATAGAGCCAGCAGAGAGCCCCCATATACGGTATAGAGCCAGAACAATGCCCCTATATACAGTATAGAGCCAGCAGAGAGCACCCTATATACAGTATAGAGCCAGCAGAGTGCTCCCATATACAGTATAGAGCCAGCAGAGTGCTCCCACATACAGTATAGAGCCAGCAGAGTGTCCCCATATACAGTATATATCCAGCAGAGTATCCCCATATACAGTATAGAGCCAGCAGAGTGTCCCCATATACAGTATAGAGCCAGCAGAGTGCCCCATATACAGTATAGAGCCAGTATAGTGCCCCTATATACATTATAGAGCCAGCAGAGAGCCCCCATATACGTTATAGAGCCAGAACAATGCCCCTATATACAGTATACAGCCAGCAGAGAGCACCCTATATACAGTATAGAGCCAGCAGAGTGCTCCCATATACAGTATAGAGCCAGCAGAGTGTCCCCATATACAGTATATAGCCAGCAGAGTGTCCCCATATACAGTATAGGGCCAGCAGAGTGTCCCCATATACAGTATAGATCCAGCAGAGTGCCCCCATATACAGTATAGAGCCAGTATAGTGCCCCCATACACAGTATAGAGCCAGTAGAGTGCTCCTCTTATACAGTATAGAGCCAGCAGAGTGCCCCCATATACAGTATAGAGCCAGCAGAGTGCCCCCATATACACTACAGAGCCAGTATAGTGCCCCCATACACAGTATAGAGCCAGCAGAGTGCCCCCATATATAGTATAGAGCCAGTATAGTGCCCCCATACACAGTATAGAGCCAGCAGAGTGCCCCCATATACAGTATAGAGCCAGTATAGTGCCCCCATACACAGTATAGAGCCAGCAGAGTGCCCCCATATATAGTATAGAGCCAGCAGAGTGTCCCCATATACAGTATAGAGCCAGTATAGTGCCCCCATATACAGTATAGAGCCAGCAGAGTGCCCCCATATACAGTATAGAGCCAGTATAGTGCCCCCATACACAGTATAGAGCCAGCAGAGTGCTCCCTATATACAGTATAGAGCCAGCAGAGTGCCCTCATATTCAGTATAGAGCCAGCAGAGTGCCCCCGTATACAGTATAGACCGGCAGAGTGCTCCCTATATACAGTATAGAGCCAGCAGAGTGCCCTCATATTCAGTATAGAGCCAGCAGAGTGCCCCCGTATACAGTATAGACCAGCAGAGTGCCCCCATATACAGTATAGACCAGTAGAGTGCCCCCATATACAGTATAGACCAGCAGAGTGCCCCCATAATCAGCGCCAGACGAGATACTCTCATGAACACTACTGAACACTCTCATGGACCCTATAAATATTTGTGAATGTGTCACCCCCATAACCAGTTACCAGGATATTGCTTCCTCACAGTGACACCTGGTAATCATTGCCAATAAAATAAAAAACAATCTCCCCACCTATAGCTGGCAGTGGGATCTCCATATCTACAGGTGAATCTCTGTTACATCAGGTGCCAACAGACATTGCAGCTAGGCCTGAGTCACTGATGGAGCAGATTGACAGTGTAAAGCATGGTGGATGGAGATACCAGTAGACTGAGTGGATGTACTGCGACTCCCACAGGCACCAACGGACATTGCACCTTCCAGTGACACAAATGACGACGTGCACAATGAATAGCGCCATCCGGCGGTCTTACCCCCCACCCATCCATGGTGACACTCACAGGAGTCACACTGGAGCAGTCTCATCTGTGATGGTGACGTATTCTCCGCCAGTCCCAGAACCTCTCATCTTCCCAGGGGATTATCCTCCGTAATCATCACCTACCTCGGCTCCCGCTGCTTTCATCTTTCACACCCCACTAGTTTTCCTGCTCCATTATTTAGCGTCTCATTGGTCATCACACAGACTGTAATGTGACGCCTCACTGACAGCGACAACAGCAAAAATAACACGTAGCCTCAATAGTCGCCAATTCCAAGATGCATGGAAATGGAAAAGTTTGTTACCCATGTGTGGTCACATCTGTAAAATCCCACAGCCCCAAAGGGATTTGATGAGACCCTGACAACAAATCCGGGGATCTTTATTGTTCACATAGGGTACAGATATTTCACGACTTTATCACTTTTTCAAGGAAAATCAAAATCTGGTTCGTACAATTCATGGGATGTAAAAAAAAAAAAAAAAATCACTCTGATCGACTCCGACTGATGAAGCTAAATGTTTATTTCTTGTACTACACCGCCACCTAGAGGCTCCTGCATGCACTGCGTCATGGAAGATTGAGTACATTATTATTATTATTATTGTAGCGCCATTTATTCCATGGCGCTTTACATGTGAGGAGGGGTACACATAATACATACAAGTACAGTAATCTAAAACAATACAAGTCATAACTGGTACAGGAGGAGAGAGGACCCTGCCCGCGAGGGCTCACAGTCTACAAGGGATGGGTGAGGATACAGTAGGAGGTGAGGGTAGAGCTGGTCGTGCAGCGGTTTGGTCGATCGGTGGTTACTGCAGGTTGTAGGCTTGTCGGAGGAGGTCGGTCTTCAGGCTCTTTTTGAAGGTTTCGATGGTAGGTGAGAGTCTGACATGTTGTGGTAGAGAGTTCCAGAGTAGGGGAGATGTGCGGGAGAAATCTTGTATGTGATTGTGGGAAGAGGAGATAAGAGGGGAGTAGAGAAGGAGATCTTGTGAGGATCGGAGGTTGCGTGCAGGAAAGTACCGGGAGACGAGGTCACAGATGTATGGAGGAGACAGGTTGTGGATGGCTTTGTATGTCATGGTTAGGGTTTTGTACTGGAGTCTCTGGGCAATGGGCAGCCAGTGAAGGGATTGACAGAGGGGAGAAGCTGGGGAATAGCGGGGGGACAGGTGGATTAGTCGGGCAGCAGAGTTTAGAATAGATTGGAGGGGTGCGAGAGTATTAGAGGGGAGGCCACAGAGCAGGAGGTTGCAGTGGTCAAGGCGAGAGATGATGAGGGCATGGACTAGGGATTTTGCAGATTCTTGGTTGAGGAATGTGCGGATCCGGGAAATATTTTTGAGTTGAAGTCGGCAGGAAGTGGAAAGGGCTTGGATATGTGGTTTGAAAGAGAGATCAGTGTCAAGGATTACCCCGAGGCAGCGAGCTTGTGGGACTGGGGAGAGTGGGCAGCCATTTACTGTAATGGATAGGTTCGTTGGGGGGGTCACGTGAGATGGGGGAAAGATGATGAATTCTGTTTTGTCCATATTAAGTTTTAGAAATCTAGCGGAGAAGAAGGATGAAATAGTGGACAGACATTGAGGGATTCTGGTTAGTAGGGAGGTGATATCTGGTCCAGAGATGTAGATCTGTGTGTCATCAGCATAGAGGTGATACTGAAAGCCATGAGATTCTATGAGCTGTCCCAGGCCAAAGGGGTAAATAGAGAACAGCAGGGGCCCTAGGACTGAACCTTGTGGGACTCCGACAGATAGGGGGCGAAGTGAGGAGGTGGTGTGTGAGTGGGAGACGCTGAATGTCCGGTCTGTTAGGTATGATGAGATCCAGGATAGGGCCAAGTCTGTGATGCCAAGAGATGAGAGGGTCTGTAATAGTAGGGAATGGTCCACTGTGTCAAAGGCAGAGGACAGGTCCAGGAGGAGGAGGACAGAGTAGTGTCGCTTGGCCTTGGTGGATAGTAGGTCATTGGTGACCTTAGTAAGGGCAGTTTCAGTGGAATGGTGTGGCCGGAAGCCGGATTGCAAGTGGTCAAGGAGGGAGCAAGAAGAGAGGTGGGAGGATAGTTCAAGATGGACGTGTTGTTCCAGTAGCTTGGAGGCATAGGGGAGATGTGATATAGGGCGATAGCTAGATACAGAGGATGGGTCAAGAGAGGGCTTTTTGAGGATAGGTGTGATTGAGGCATGTTTAAAGCTTGAGGGGAAAACATCAGTTGTTAGTGATAGTTTGAAGAGATGGGTTAGGGTTGGGATGAAGACTGTGGTGAGGTTTGGAATGAAGTGTGATGGGATCGGGTCAAGCGCACAGGTGGTGAGATGTGATCTTAAGAGTAGAGTGGAGAGTCGGTCTTCTGTAATGGTGGAGAAGTTGGTTTTGGAGGAGGAGGGCAGGGCAGTTAGGAGGAAGGGCACTGGGGGTTGTTGACCACAACTGTCTCTGATGTTATCAATCTTCTCCTTGAAAAATGAGGCAAAGTCTTCAGCTGAGATGAGTGGAGAGGGAGGAGGTGCTGGGGGGCGGAGGAGAGAATTGAAGGTGTTGAATAACTGTTTAGGGTTGTGAGACAGGGAGGATATGAGAGATGAGAAGTAGGTTTGTTTTGCTGCAGTGAGTGTGTCCTTGAAAGTAGTGAGGGACTGTTTGAATGCGATGAAGTCATCATTGGAGTGGGATCTTTTCCATCTCCACTCAGCAGCCCTGGAAGCTCGCCTCAGTTCTTTGGTCAGACTGGTGTGTCAGGGCTGTCTGTTGATTTTTCGAGCTTTGGTATGTCGGACGCCCTCACAACCAGGGCTGTGGGGTAGTCGGTACCGGGCTCGGTGGACCTCAATGGGAGTTGTCACGGTAGCTGTGACCCGGCCCGTGGCCCTGGGCGCCCATGGTAAATGTTCAGTGTGAATGAATGATTCGTGACGCCACCTGTGGTGTTCGGCAATGAAGATGTTAGGCCAACGCTGCAGACAGATCCTCTGGGAGAGATGGTGTGGTGCAGCAGTGATGGTATAGCCCTCCACAGGCAGGGCTGTTGTCCCAGGGCAGAGTAGATATGGTGACACTTAGATGGTGTAGTGTCAGGCGCAGGGGATGTAGCAGTGCTGGGCAGGTTGATGCTGGAATAAGCGGAGGACACCGGGGCATGTAGTTCCAAAGCTTTACTCACAGTCTGTTGCACAAACAGGTGCCTGCTTCTGTGCCATGCAAAACACAAGCCACGGAGACACCATCACATGTTTCTCAACGCAAGCAATGACCAGCCAGGTCTTTCCCCGGGAAGGAACAACCACGGGAAGGGCAGTCTCCAATGAAGGAGACCACCTATGCCAAAACATGGTATCCATCCACAGACAGCTGTTTCGGGGTATTGCCCCTCATCAGTGTGAAGTAGGAAACTGGCTAGTAGGAGCAATGTCTAGTAAAAGACTGTGAAAAAAGAGGATGAATGAACTCATGGAGCTCTCATGCGTTGAGAAACATGTGATGGTGTCTCCGCGGCTTGTGTTTTGCATGTTTTTGCATATTTCCCATAAGGGATGGGAGCATTGCTCTAGAATCACTGCATTGAGAAACGTGATGGTGTCTCCGCAGTGTTGGATGTTGATCTCCATGAGTTGATTCATCCTCATTTTTCACATGTTTCTGTGCCGTGTCCTCCAGGTTTGGGAATCAGTCAACCCTCCAGGCCAGATGGAATACTCCTTTCCAACACTCCGCCAACATGTGCTTTTCTGAACGTCACCTCTTATAGCGCCTTTAGATGAAACACTCCTAGTACTGAGTTACACTGGAGTTCCTCCTGTCCGATGTTCTTTTGAACTCTACTTGTACGGCAGACAGCTGTAGCCTGCTTCGGGGACTCCTTGCTACTAAGTCCCGGCTCATTATCCAGTTGCTGTTGTGCCCCCAAGTCTTGTGCGGGAATAAAGTGGTGACAACTTCTATTCCTCTGGTGTCTGCTGCAGGACCATTAGCATACATACAACCTCGGGGACCGGGCCCCGGCCTTGCGCTTAGAACTTCTAGGAAGGGTTCTCTTCTAACCCACGTCCTCTGTTCCCTTTTACTCCTCACGTTCCGTACTAATTCTTTCCTTCTATGGAGAGTCAGGCTTTCAGTCTATGTTGCTCTCTAGTTCTCTCTTTCCCGTGCCAGCAGACCCAGGTCACTGGGATCTGCTGCAGCACTTCCATCCATCCATCCATCCATCCATCCGTCTCTCTAGGGATCTTATCCTCTCTCTCTAACTACTGACTCCCCAACTTAAACTCTTCCGGCTCCTTGTAATGTAATCTAACTCCACCCACCTCCCAGCACGTTTCGTGTTCCAAGCAGGGAGCCACCAATGGGTGCTTTGCTACACTCCAAGCAGGGAGCCGCCGAAGGTGCTTTGCTACACTACTTTGTGGTGTGGGATGCAGGTGTTGGAGTGTGGTCAGGAGTCTCCACCTTACCTGGATGGTGGGGTACCACACCTCAGGAGGAGGTGCAGTACCTCTGTGGTGACTGAGCCTCAGGGGCGCCACATATGTGTGAGAGGGGCAACTGATTCCAAAGCTACAGCTATTGTGGTGTTATATAGAGCGGCAGCGGCATCTGCATTGTGTAGGGAACTTATGTCTGTAGGAGGGATTCAGACAGTGAGTGTAGGTCGAGGTGTTGAAGATTTGTTCGAGGGTGTGCGAGTTTTTGAGGTGGGGATTGTGGACCTGAGGAGGAGAGGGAAGAGAATGTGAGAAGGTTGTGGTCAGAGAGAGGAAGAGGTGAGTTAGAGAGGTTAGATAGGGAGCAGAGGCGGGTGAAGATGAGGTCCAGTGTGTGGCCATCTTTGTGAGTGGCTGCAGAAGACCATTGAGTGAGGCCAAAGGAGGAGATAGAAGTTTAGTGGCAGCTGAGAGGGAAGTGTCAATGGGGATGTTGAAGTTGCCCATGATGATAATGGGGATATCAGTGGAAAGGAAATGGAGTAGCCAGGTGGTGAAGTGGTTAAAGAAGGTGGTGGCTGACATTATGGCTCTAAAAGGCAAATTACATCTCCTCCAGAAGGAAGGAAGCAGACCCTCCAGTGCCCCCTGTTGGAGGAAGTCACCCACTACAGGCTGTAAATGCAAACCATCCCCTACGTATGAAAAGTCCATCCCAGCAATCACACTGTCCGGAATCATAAAGTCACAGACTAACCCTAACCCCATTCTCTCATTCAGACATTTTTTTATTTTCCTCTTCTTTTTCCAAGACCGATAACTTTGTTATTATAACATATTTCTCCTTCATCGCGGCCGTACAAGGGTTTTTTTGCTGTTTTTTGGGGTTTTTTTTGCAGAACCAGTTGTAGTTTTAATGCCACCATTCATTTTACCATATAAAGTAATGAAAAATGGGGGGAAAAAATTCACAATGAGCAGCATTAAAGGAAAAAACTGGAAATTTTGGCATTTTGGGGGGAGGTTTTATGATGTTCAATCTATGGTAAAAAATGACCTGGTGACTTTGTCCTACGGGTCAGGACGGTCGCGGAGACTCCAAATTTGTACAGTTTTTTTTTCATTACTTAAAAAAAAAAAAAAAACAACTTGCAGCTAAATGTTGGCTCCAGTCACCACATTCTGTGAGCTGTAGCGGTTTTATTTTTGGGGTTGGTAGCGATGTATACGGCTTTATTTTTTTTTCACCATTTTGGGTTCTTTATAACATTCAGATCTCTTTTTATTCCATTTTTTAGAGGTGAGTTGATAAAAAAAAACCCAGCAATTCTGCCATTTCAATATTTTCTTTAAATTTTAACCTTTATCATGTGGGATAAAGACCTTTTTATAATTCCTTAGCTTGGACATTTATGCACGCAATTATACAAAATATGGTAATTTTTTTACATGATTTTTTTTGGGCAGGAGAAAGAAGGAGATTTAATCTTTTGTATTTTCTTTTCATTTTTTTATATTTTTTTATGTTTCTTTTAGCCCCCTTAGGGACCTGCGATTGCTTGAGCACTTATTCAATAAGCAGTTTATTATATAATTGACTGTCTTCCACAATCCCAACCACCGGTTGCTAATGTCGCCGATGTCATCATCGTCAGTAGCTCAACTATCTTGGGTGCCATCTGTATAACGCAGCCAGCAGCCGGGGAGCACTCAGCTCCTCTACATAGTGAGGTCACACATTCATTGGAAATGTACGGCAGATATTACTAAAGGGTTAATGCAGCACCGCTGTAATGCCAGATGCAACCAACGCGGCCATCCTAGCCACCATGGCGCATGAAGATGGAGGAGCCGCCTGCCAGATGTATCTCAGGCCAATGGGTCTGTACTACAACTTACCAGATGTGTCCCCATGTAGACTTGGTGAGAATATACTGTATATCTACAATGCGCTGAAACTGCTATGGCCCCAACATTTCCATGATGCCTGTTTAGAATCAGTGGCGTAGCAACTGTTTGTGGCGCCCGGGGCGGTCGAAAAATTTGCCGCCCCTTTGGTCGTTGATAATTCAGAAGCATCCAAAGAGCCCACACTACACTCAAAGGGGGCGGACGCTGACAGCTTGGGGCCCCTGTGCAAGAAATGTGTCCGGGTCCCCCTCCTTTTATGGCGTCAAAGCTACGTGTGTGTGTGTGTATGTATACAGATAGATAGATAGATAGATAGATAGATAGATAGATAGATAGATATTGATATTATATAGCCACACACATGTATATATATTACATTGTCTCTTTTATTATGTATATTTATTATGTCTTATTACACAGTGCCCTCTCTTGTTATGTACACCTCCTTCCCTTACATATTGGATTATATATAGCCCCTGTCTTTATTACATACCGTCCTGTCTTGTTAGCTGTATAATGCAATGATGGCTGATGGAGCATGGGAAAGCTTGCTTTGTAATGGAGGAGCTGATGGACTGGTCGTCTCGTCACCGGCTCCTCGATCAGCAGTCATTTTATATCTAAGAGAGGGGACTATGTAATAAAAGAGGGCGCTGTGAATAACAAGAATACGCTATGTAAGAGACAGCACTGTACATAACAGCAGAGGAAGCTATATAATAAGGGACGGCACCATATATAACTAGAGAGGATGGTACGTAATAAGGGACGGTGTTATACATAATAAGAGGAAACTATGTAACTAAGGATGGTGTTATACAGAATTAGTGAGTACACTATATGCTAAGGGACTGTGTTATACATAATAAGTACGTACACTATATACTAAGGGGACGGTGTTACACATAGTAAGTGAGTACACTATATACTAAGGGACTGTGATAGACATAGTAAGTGAGTACACTATATACTAAGGGACTGTGATAGACATAGTAAGTGAGTACACTATATACTAAGGGGATGGTGTTACACATAGTAAGTGAGTACACTATATACTAAGGGACTGTGTTAGACATAATAAGCGATAATGTCTTCCTCCACCTCCCCCTGTTCCTAAGGCCATTATAAGTCCCCCTTCCTCCCATCCCAATCCCCCACACCCCTCATTATCCTCCTCCCCTCGCACCCCATCATTGCCCTCTTCACCACCTCCATCATTTTCTTCTCCCCCACCACTATCTTTGCTTTCTCCCCCACCACTCCCATCATTGCCCATTCCAACACCTCCATCATTTCCTCCTCCTCCATCATTTCCTCCTCCTCCACCACCCCCATTTATTGCCCTTTCCACCACCACCATCATTGCATTCTCCCCCACCACCCCATCATTTATTTTTACCCCATCACTCCCATCATTGCCTGCTCCATCACCCCCATCATTGCCTGCTCCATCACCCCCATCATGGCCTTCTCCCATTACCCCCTCATGGCCTTCTCCCATTACCCCCTCAAGCCCTTCTCCCATTACCCCCTCATGGCCTTCTCCCATTACCCCCACATGGCCTTCTCCCATTACCCCCTCATGGCCTTCTCCCATTACCCCCTCATGGCCTTCTCCCATTACCCCCTCATGGCCTTCTCCCATTACCCCCTCAAGGCCTTCTCCCATTACCCCCTCATGGCCTTCTCCCATTACCCCCACATGGCCTTCTCCCATTACCCCATCATGGCCTTCTCCCATTACCCCCTCATGGCCTTCTCCCATTACCCCCTCATGGCCTTCTCCCATTACCCCCTCAAGGCCTTTTCCCATTACCCCCTCATGGCCTTCTCCCATTACCCCCACATGGCCTTCTCCCATTACCCCCTCATGGCCTTCTCCCATTACCCCCTCAAGGCCTTCTCCCATTACCCCCACATGGCCTTCTCCCATTACCCCCACATGGCCTTCTCCCATTACCCACTCATGGCCTTCTCCCATTACCCCCTCAAGGCCTTCTCCCATTACCCCCTCAAGGCCTTCTCCCATTACCCCCACATGGCCTTCTCCCATTACCCCCTCATGGCCTTCTCCCATTACCCCCTCATGGCCTTCTCCCATTACCCCCTCAAGGCCTTCTCCCATTACCCCCTCAAGGCCTTCTCCCATTACCCCCTCAAGGCCTTCTCCCATTACCCCCACATGGCCTTCTCCCATTACCCCCTCAAGGCCTTCTCCCATTACCCCCACATGGCCTTCTCCCATTACCCCCTCATGGCCTTCTCCCATTACCCCCTCATGGCCTTCTCCCATTACCCCCTCAAGGCCTTCTCCCATTACCCCCTCAAGGCCTTCTCCCATTACCCCCACATGGCCTTCTCCCATTACCCCCTCATGGCCTTCTCCCATTACCCCCTCATGGCCTTCTCCCATTACCCCCTCAAGGCCTTCTCCCATTACCCCCTCAAGGCCTTCTCCCATTACCCCCACATGGCCTTCTCCCATTACCCCCTCAAGGCCTTCTCCCATTACCCCCTCAAGGCCTTCTCCCGTCACCCCAGGCATCATGGACTTCTCTCCCCATCACGGTCTTCTCATGTCCCCATCTCCTCCAGGGCCAGGCTAACCTACAGACACACACACAGACATACATACACACAGACACCACCTCTCTCCTCTCACGTGTCCGCAGCATCGCCCGCGCTTCCTCGCTCACACAGCAGCGGCCGCTGAATGATGACGTCATTCAGCGGCGCTCCTCTGTGTCAAACAGGAAGCGCGGCCTCCGGGCAGGAAGCAGGACGGACCCTTGCAGCTCTGCTCCTGCTATTCCCTCTTGCAGGCAGCGGAGCTGCTGTGATTGCTCCCTGCCCGCCGCTGCACTGCACTGTGCCTCCGCGCTTCTCCCACAGAGAGGAATTGCTGCTGTTGCCGCGCCGCCCCCACACACGTGCCACCTGGGGCGAACCACCCCCCCACGCTGCGCCACTGTTTAGAATCCCGCTCTATCACACCCTTGTCCTACGGCCGCTACATTGACGACATTCTAATAATCTGGGCTGACTGTAAGTGAACTAAAACAATTCCATGAAGGAATCAGGGACGTTACCAGTGTGTGACACATGTGGATCAGGACAGCAGACTGTCAGTCCTTACATGTCTCACGCTAGTGACGCCCCCTTTCATTTAAAATGATCTCTGAAGGCGGAGTTTAATGGAGATCTATGTCCCCGCCCAAAGATCTTAACATCTCATTTACATATCAAGAAAAACGTGGATTTTTCTGGAATAAGACATCGGATCGCGCGTATCATTTTATCCAGCTTCCTATGACCTACATGTCCGTATAGACAGCAGAGCGTGAGATTACAGAAATCTCATTCACTTTGCTGGTACCGTAAAATGCTGCATTTTTTCCCTGGGCAAATAAATCTGTCTATGAATGTAATTTTGGGGAGAAGCCCGGTGCCGCCTCTTCTCTTCATTTGGCGGTTGCTATTTAGTATATTTGATTTATTTTGTGACTCCTGCGGCGGTGACGTGTTGGTAGGTAACACAGGAGCACTGTATTCTACCAGCGGTCACAGATTCCAGAGCCTAAAAGCTACAAATAAAAAGCACAAAATAATCATAACTCATTAAAAAATAATAAACCCATCGGGCCAGTTTTCTAATTTTTTTTTTCTTTTTCCACTATATTTTATGGCAAATTAAATCATGTCATTAAAAACTATAACTCGTCCCACATCCAAAAGGAAGTAAAAAAGTCTTCATCAAATGTTGATAGAATAATAAAAAATGAAACAGTGTTAATTTAAAAAAAATATATATATGTTATGGAGGGATTTATTTCCAATTCTGTATAGAAAACCTCCAGTGACTGCTATTCTGGCTCCTACCACTAGAGGGCGACAATAGACAACCCCTGAGATGGATGATTGCAGACTGGACACATTGTAGCAAACTCCCAGCTGTGTGAGTGATCAGACCAATTCACTCACAGCAATCAGAGTGAGTGTGAGGGCTCAGCCGCCTTCATTGCAGAGAGACTGAAGGCGACCCCCAGCGGCTGAGAGTGACAGAGCAGAGGACCAGGCACTTCCTGGAGAGGGCGGGCTCAGGGCTTCAGGGGGAGGGGCACACAGGGTTGGGGGCGTGGTTTAGAATGCAGGATATTGATACAACATTGCTACATGGTATCCGCGCGGCGCCCCGCCCCCCGGCCCGGCTGTAGCTCCGCCCGCTGCCCTCTCTGTAGCTCCGCCCCTCCGGCCGGTCCTGTCTCGTCTCTCGGTGTTTCCTCCTCGGGCGGCAGAGCTCAGAGCGGACCCGGTGCACCGGAGCCTCAGCTGGACGTGTGTGTGCCGGGAGGCTCTGACGGTGCAGCGCCATGACGGGGAAGGTGGGAAGGAAGTGTCTGCTGAGGTGATCCAGGATGGGGGCCCCCCGACTGCTGCTGCTGCTGATCTCCCTGGGGGTCCTGTGCCCTCCGGGGGCCAGCTCTACTCAGGGTAAGTGCAGAATCGCCCCCAAACCCATACAGGTGCCATGACCCCATAGTCTCATACTGTGCCCCCCCAGAGACCAGCTGTATCCCCCCATAGTCTCATACTGTGCCCCCCCAGAGACCAGCTGTATCCCCCCATAGTCTCATACTGTGCCCCCCCAGAGACCAGCTCTATCCCCCCATAGTCAGATACTGTGCCCCCCCCGAGACCAGCTGTATCCCCCCATAGTCAGACACTGTGCCCCCCCCAGAGACCAGCTGTATCCCCCATAGTCTTATACTGTGCCCCCCCAGGTGCCAGCTGTATCCCCCATAGTCTTATACTGTGCCCCCCAGGTGCCAGCTGTATCCCCCATAGTCTTATACTGTGCACCCCCCCCAGAGACCAGCTGTATCCCCCATAGTCTTATACTGTGCCCCCCCAGGTGCCAGCTGTATCCCCCATAGTCTTATACTGTGCCCCCCAGGTGCCAGCTGTATCCCCCATAGTCTTATACTGTGCACCCCCCCCAGAGACCAGCTGTATCCCCCATAGTCTTATACTGTGCCCCCCCAGAGACCAGCTGTATCCCCCATAGTCTTATACTGTGCCCCCCCAGGTGCCAGCTGTATCCCCCATAGTCTTATACTGTGCCCCCCAGGTGCCAGCTGTATCCCCCCATAGTCTCATACTGTGCCCCCCAGGTGCCAGCTGTATCCCCCATAGTCTTATACTGTGCACCCCCCCCAGAGACCAGCTGTATCCCCCATAGTCTTATACTGTGCCCCCCCAGGTGCCAGCTGTATCCCCCATAGTCTTATACTGTGCCCCCCAGGTGCCAGCTGTATCCCCCATAGTCTTATACTGTGCACCCCCCCCAGAGACCAGCTGTATCCCCCATAGTCTTATACTGTGCCCCCCCAGGTGCCAGCTGTATCCCCCATAGTCTTATACTGTGCACCCCCCCCAGAGACCAGCTGTATCCCCCATAGTCTTATACTGTGCCCCCCCAGGTGCCAGCTGTATCCCCCATAGTCTTATACTGTGCCCCCCAGGTGCCAGCTGTATCCCCCATAGTCTTATACTGTGCCCCCCCCAGGTGCCAGCTATATCCCCCCATAGTCTTATACTGTGCCCCCCCCAGGTGCCAGCTATATCCCCCCATAGTCTTATACTGTGCCCCCCCCAGGTGCCACCTGTATCCCCCCATAGTCTCATACTGTGCCCCCCCCAGGTGCCAGCTATATCCCCCCATAGTCTTATACTGTGCCCCCCCCAGGTGCCAGCTATATCCCCCCATAGTCTTATACTGTGCCCCCCCCAGGTGCCACCTGTATCCCCCCATAGTCTCATACTGTGCCCCCCCCCAGGTACCAGCTGTATCCCCCATAGTCTTATACTGTGCCCCCCCAGGTGCCAGCTGTATCCCCCATAGTCTTATACTGTGCCCCCCCAGGTGCCAGCTGTATCCCCCATAGTCTTATACTGTGCCCCCCAGGTGCCAGCTGTATCCCCCATAGTCTTATACTGTGCCCCCCCAGGTGCCAGCTGTATCCCCCATAGTCTTATACTGTATCCCCCATAGTCTTATACTGTGCCCCCCAGGTGCCAGCTGTATCCCCCATAGTCTTATACTGTGCCCCCCCAGGTGCCAGCTGTATCCCCCATAGTCTTATACTGTGCCCCCCCCAGGTGCCAGCTGTATCCCCCCATAGTCTCATACTGTGCCCCCCCCAGGTACCAGCTGTATCCCTCCATAGTCTTATACTGTGCCCCCCCCCCCAGGTGCCAGCTGTATCCCCCATAGTCTTATACTGTGCCCCCCCAGGTGCCAGCTGTATCCCCCATAGTCTTATACTGTGCCCCCCCAGGTGCCAGCTGTATCCCCCATAGTCTTATACTGTGCCCCCCAGGTGCCAGCTGTATCCCCCATAGTCTTATACTGTGCCCCCCCAGGTGCCAGCTGTATCCCCCATAGTCTTATACTGTGCCCCCCCAGGTGCCAGCTGTATCCCCCATAGTCTTATACTGTGCCCCCCCAGGTGCCAGCTGTATCCCCCATAGTCTTATACTGTGCCCCCCAGGTGCCAGCTGTATCCCCCATAGTCTTATACTGTGCCCCCCAGGTGCCAGCTGTATCCCCCCATAGTCTTATACTGTGCCCCCCAGGTGCCACCTGTATCCCCCCCATAGTCTCATACTGTGCCCCCCCAGGTACCAGCTGTATCCCTCCATAGTCTTATACTGTGCCCCCCCCAGGTACCAGCTGTATCCCCCCATAGTCTCATACTGTGCCCCCCCAGGTGCCACCTGTATCCCCCTATAGTCTTATGCTGTGCCCCCCCCCAGGTGCCAGCTGTATCCCCCATAGTCTTATACTGTGCCCCCAGGTGCCAGCTGTATCCCCCATAGTCTTATACTGTGCCCCCAGGTGCGAGCTCTACACCTGATAAATACAGCATTGCCCTACTGGTGCCAGCCAACTCCTCCTACAAGCCTTTTGGGATACCGTGCCCCCCAGGTGCCACTTCTACTCCAGCTAAGTACAGAAATACCAACCCCTCCCAATCCATGTAGCTTCATAAGTCTTCTTATAATATGCCCCCCCAGGTGCCAACACTACTCGGGGTATATACAGAGTTGTCAGCCATGAAGTTCCATAAGTCTTATGATGCCATGCCCCCAGCCCATGTGCCCGTGATTCCCTACACCCCCTTTTCTGAGCCCCATGTACCCCGAGTCTCTATCCCTACTGAGTTCAGACCCCCATACTGCTGCTGGCACTGTAGGGGCATCTCTATGGGTTGATACATTGCTTTCTAGCTTTAGGTGGCATACCAATATCATTGTGGCAACGTCTGTGAGGGCACAGACTTGTGGAGCTCTGATAGGTGGCAGAGGAGGAACCCTGGGCATCACCGGTACCTAGTGTTCTGGCCAGGGCTGTGGAGTCGGTAAGCCAAACCTGCAACTCCGACTCCGACTCCTCAATTTCTCTTACTCCGACTCCGACTCCACGACTCCGACTCCGACTCCCACACATATTGCTTATATTTAAGTGAAAAATTTATTGTAGTACAATGTGAACCTCAGACATTTAATCATTTTTATGATCCAATAATCAAGATATTTAGATAGAACAGAATATATATTGGTGTACTACCCGGTTTTCATTCTTTTTGGTACAGATAAGACATGGATAGACAGATATGGATAAATGGATAGATAGAGCAGACTTCTAATCTGCTTTTGCTATTGAAAACATTATCTATGAGCTCAAAAACCTTTCAGGTGATGCAGTTTTTTAAAAAGATGATCAACTTTTGCAGCTGAAAAACGTATCCTCAAAAAACACAGGAAAAACGCTGTGTGTGAATGTAGCCTTAGATCAGGAATAGAACAGCCATTTATAGGACATTTCATAACTTTCCCAAATTCCTATGAAAAAATATTCAGCACATCCTGCATTGAATTACAGTACCCAATTTATTAGATATTTTAGGAGTCGGTCCATTTTATACCGACTCCAACTCCGACTCCGACTCCACCAAAATGAGCACCGACTCCGACTCCACGACTCCGACTCCACAGCCCTGGTTCTGGCAGGGTAGTAGTGCCCGTATCTATCCTGAAGTCTGTGTCTCGCCCCTGGAGAGCGGCATTCTGTGGCCAGGCTTTGCACAGAGCAGAGTTGGCACCATTTTGCCCGTGGGCACAGAGTCTCCGTGTTCTTCATTTGTCATGACAGCCGTTCCCAGTGCACTAATATTCAGATGTGTCCGATCAGCGTCGCCGATGCCCCCGGGCGCCGTGTATACTCTACTCCATGTGTTTATTACGGCACATTACAGTAATTATCAGCTATCCCTGGCACTCGGCTCCTCTGCCCTGCAGTCACCAGCTGTGCCCGTCATAGCTGTTATTTAAAGGGACAGCATCTGTTATCCCAGAGGACTGAACCATTAGGTCTGATAACCCCACGGTCCGATATGGGGAGCCCAGCACGGTTATGTCTGTTGATAGGCACCAGGTTTGAGGAATTTCTAGGATATTGAAATAGTAGGATCCTTAAAGGGATAGTACACCTTTTTATGCTTTTCTGTTATCATGTAGGTGCTAGACCTTCCATGTTTCCTTAAGGACATTAACCCTGTGCACCTGTTGGGTCAATTTCCCTTTACATTCCTTGACTGGGCAAAGTGCATGTAAGGATTAGTTGTACCTGATTACATTGTGTGTCATGTCATGGAGATTTGCCACAGCTCAGGCTGGAGTCACACACCAGCGATCCTGACAATGATATCAATGTGTCATATCAGTCACAAGAAAAAGGAGGGTGTTACGCAATGATGACACAAGTCGCCTTTGGCCCTAATCAGCCCCCGCTCCTGTATTCACATGTATAGAACCTTCAGAAGCTCGTGATCGCCGGTGACGAGACCTGATCTCGTGATCGCCGGTGACGAGACCTGATCTCGTGATCGCCCAGTGGTCTCAGTCATTGAAACCCCGGCGATCATGCATTAATAACCTATCGTGTGGATTTTGTTCAAAGGATCACCCCCTTTAATAGGTCACAAGCCGCCCCATAGTATGAGAACCCTGCAAACAGCACCTCATATCTCAGCTTCCAGATTTACAATTCTTGGCATAGTTCTCTTTTAAATGATTGCAAAGTTCGGTGAGCGGTTAGTTTTCCTTTAACGTAAATGTTTTTACTAGTGACACATAACCAGTAAATGCCGTCACATAGTGTAACTCATGATTTCTTAAAGGAATTGTCCACCCAGAACATCGCACAACATGAGTTGGGAGTCTAAAGCTGGGGTTTGACATCAATATATCCTAAAAGGGTATATGGGCAAGCTTTGTCCTTCTTGGATGACCCCATTAAAGGGAATACGCCGATGGAAGGGCCCCTTTAAATTTTGCTGTGCCAATTATCTAGCAACCAATGAGAGTTTAGTTTACAGTCTTACATACGCAAAATGTGGCTTCTGATTGGTTGCCATGGGCAACAGGATTAATTGATACACAAGACCATTAATGTTTAAAGGGCAAATACAATGAAAATGTATGCGACGCCTCCAATAACCACAGCACACATATATAAAAGTCTACATCTAGAAAATAAATATGTACCCCCCTCATTATAATATGCTGGACAGGTATTAGCATATTCTTGTTTGTTTACTGGGCTTGTTTTCTGTTGTTTCAGTTGCAAATAATCCTGAATTCTCTTGGGGAAACCTGTGGGTTTTTTTTGTTTGTTTTTTTTTTTATTTTCCTGCTTTTCCCCTCATGTGACTGTCAGCTGAGTATCTGGCAATGAACATCTCCCCTCCCCCCATTGTTTTACTAGTGACACATCTGTGATACTCCCTGGGGCCATTGTGGGTTACCTGTGAAAATTACACAAAGTGATGTGACCCAAGGAGATGTTGGGGGAAAAAAAAAAAAAAAAAGTTTCACTGGTATTAAAGAAAATTGCATAACTAGCAACTCCCCCATTACACTAATATATAGATCAAAAAATAAAAAAAAAAAACACAGCCAGATATCACTGAATGAAAAATCCCAGTTGCAAATCTTTATTCATTACATAATGGAATGTGTTGAGAGCAATAAAACATAAAAAATCATCAATGTAAAAAATCATGATTAATATCCCATGGAGGTCTGGGATTTGGAATTATACTCAAAAGCAATGTAGAAAATCAAAGGAAATGATGCTCAGCAGTGTGTGTGTGGCCTCCATGTGCCTGTATGACCTCCCTGCAATGGTGCTGATGAGGCGGCGGATGTTCCCCTCATGCATCTTTTCTTTGTCTTGAGGCATTTCCACTGAAGTTGGATCTGCCTGTAATTTGATTTTCCACTTTAATGATCATTCCTAATCCAGACTTCCATGATGTATTGATTTTGATTCACAATGATCATTTTTATGTTTTATTGTTCTCAACGCATTCCACTATGTAATGAATAAAGATTTGCAACTGGAATATTTACTTCAGTGATATCTAGGTTGTGGGATTTTATTGTTCCCTTTATTTTTTAAGCAGTGTGTGTGAATATTTAAAAAAAAATAAAAATACCGTATATAGATATATATCCAAAATTGTTACCACCCTTTCACTTGTTCCAAAAAAATGAAGTATTTCTCCCAGAAAGTTATTTCAGTTACACATGTTTTATTCACAACACAAAATAAAACGGAGGAAAAAAAGGCAAATTGGACAATTTCACAGAAAACCCCAAAAATATGCCGGACAAAATCGTTATCACCCTCAAATTAATATTTGGTTGCACGCCCTTTGGAATAAATAACTGCAATCAGTCGCTTCCTATAACCATCAACAAGCTGCTTGCACCTCTTGGCTGGAATTTTGGATCACCCTTCTTTTGCAGATTGCTCTTGGTCTCATATTTCGCCTTCTCCCAACAGGAATTTTAAGATCTCTCCACAGGTGATCAATGGGATTTAGATCTGGGCACATTGCTGTCACTTCAGAACTCTCCAGCGCTTTGTTTCCAATCCATCCATTTCTGGGGGCTTATTGAAGTATGTTTGGGGTCATTGTTCTGCTGGAAGACCCATGACTTAGAATGCAATCCCAACTTTCTGACACTGAGTAATACATTGTGCCTCAAAATCCTTTGGTATTCTTTGGTTTTCACAATGCCTTGCACACAGTCAAGGCCTCCAGTGCCAGAGGCAGCAAAACATCTTTGAACCTCCACCATATTTGACTGTAGGTACTGTGTTCTTTTCTTAGTAGGCTTCATTCTGTTTTCAGTGAACAGTAGAATGATGTGCTTTACCAAAAAGCTCTATCTTGGTCTCATCTGTCCACAAGACGCTTTCCCAGAAGGATTTTGGCTTAGTCACATACATTTGGGCAGTTTAGCTGTTTGTCTGTGACAGCAGTGGGGTCCTCCTGGGTCTTCTGCCATAGCGTTTCATTTCATTCAAATGTCGACGTATAGTCCGCACCGACACTGATGCACCCTGAGCCTTCAGGACAGCTTGATTTTTTTGGAACTTGATTGGGGCTCTTTATCCACCATAAGGACTGTTCTGCTTTGCAACCTTATATCATTTTTTCTCTGCTGTCCATGTACAGGGTGGTTAGCTACAGTGCCATGGGTTGTAAACTTCTTGATTATGTTGTGGACAAAGGAGTAAGATCTCTGGAGATGGACTCGTAACCTAGAGCTTGTTGATATTTTTGAGCAATTTTTTTTTTTGTTCTCCTGTCCTCAGACAGTTCTCTACTCCTCGTTCTGTTCTCCGTGCTTATTGTGGCACAGATTCAGTCAACTTCTCCCCTTTATATCTGGTTTCAGGTGTGATTTTCATATTGCCCACACCTGTTACTTGCTTGAAATAAAGTTGTGTGCCAACACTTTTTTGTCCTGCCCATTTCTGGGGGTTTGTGTGACATTATGTCCAATTGCTTTCTGGAAGATTTTCAAGGCCTTTAACATATATAGAAAATTATTATTTTTTTCTGTCCATTTGAGGCCTCGGATGACAGAAATCTGCCACAGCATGTAGCGACAGGCAGGCACCACACCCTGGGGCGTAGAGCAGCGGCTCCGGCACAGTCATGGTTAATCACCCATTCCCGGCATAACTACGCAAACAAAAACCTGCTATCTTGGGTGTAAAGGCTGATAATGGCGTCCACAATTTGCTGCATGCCCGCTCTGCCCAGTAAAGAGGGAGCAGATGAAGGCCATGAATTTCTGCTAGCACAGTTGCTTTAAAGGGATGTTCCTCTTAATTTTTACTTTGAGAGTTGTTGTCCTCAATGGTCCAGTCCAGCTTGGTCCTGCTTGACAGTTTGGTTGCTATGGATAAACTGCTTAGCAACCAGAGACATTTAAATAGAGGTCGTCAGGTAGTTTCTCCCTAGCAACCAGTCTGACTATGGTTTCTAAGCTCTTTATCAGGTAGTGTTCCCCTAGCAACCAGTCTGACTTGGATTACCAAGCTCTTTATCCGGTAGTGTGCTCCTAGCAACCAGTCTGACTTGGATTACTAAGCTCTTTATCAGGTAGTGTTCCCCTAGCAACCAGTCTGACTTGGATTACCAAGCTCTTTATCTGGTAGTGTGCTCCTAGCAACCAGTCTGACTTGGATTACTAAGCTCTTTATCTGGTAGTGTGCTCCTAGCAACCAGTCTGACTTAGATTACCAAGCTCTTTATCTGGTAGTGTGCTCCTAGCAACCAGTCTGACTTGGATTACCAAGCTCTTTATCTGGTAGTGTGCTCCTAGCAACCAGTCTGACTTAGATTACCAAGCTCTTTATCTGGTAGTGTGCTCCTAGCAACCAGTCTGACTTGGATTACTAAGCTCTTTATCAGGTAGTGTGCCCCTAGCAACCAGTCTGACTATGGTTACTAAGCTCTTTATCAGGTAGTGTGCCCCTAGCAACCAGTCTGACTTGGATTACTTAGCTCTTTATCAGGTAGTGTGCCCCTAGCAACCAGTCTGACTTGGATTACTAAGCTCTTTATCAGGTAGTGTGCTCCTAGCAACCAGTCTGACTTGGATTACTAAGCTCTTTATCAGGTAGTGTGCCCCTAGCAACCAGTCTGACTATGGTTACTAAGCTCTTTATCAGGTAGTGTGCCCCTAGCAACCAGTCTGACTTGGATTACTAAGCTCTTTATCAGGTAGTGTGCCCCTAGCAACCAGTCTGACTTGGATTACTAAGCTCTTTATCAGGTAGTGTGCCCCTAGCAACCAGTCTGACTTGGATTACTAAGCTCTTTATCAGGTAGTGTGCCCCTAGCAACCAGTCTGACTTGGATTACTAAGCTCTTTATCAGGTAGTGTGCCCCTAGCAACCAGTCTGACTTGGATTACTAAGCTCTTTATCAGGTAGTGTGCCCCTAGCAACCAGTCTGACTTGGATTACTAAGCTCTTTATCAGGTAGTGTGCCCCTAGCAACCAGTCTGACTTGGGTTAATAATGTGTTACATTTTAACATAGATTTGCCCCTGAATTGGGGCCAAAGTCATCTGAAGATGCATGTTGATGATCAGGAACGGTCTGCCCATGATTTCTCTTTCTCTCTGACAGCTCTGCAGGGAAGCTGTAAATGTCTCCCAGCTTTTCCCAGAAATCAATACACACAAATGGCGCCTCTACAAAACTCTAAAAATCACTGGCCCAAAGCCTGAGGCTGCACTACTGACATGTTCCGATGACCATACTTCCCTTCTTGTTCCGGTCAGGTGCAGTGACGTCGCGGAGACCTTTGAACTTTCACATTAATATGTCTACCATCTGCCTCGAATAGCTGCGTATGTAGGTGGAGAAGTTGATGTAGATGACGACTGCCGTCCGCTCAAGGTCTCCATGACATCACTGCACCTGACGGGAGGAGACGTGAGGTCATCAGGACCTCCTCAGTAGTGCAGCCTCAGGCTGCGGGCCTAGATTTCGTACACTAGCCGCCATGTTTTATTAAGTCTTATTACATGGACATAGTGACCGGGGAGAAAGCTAGAAAACCCAATCACAACTCCGAGTCTGATCATTTCTCATCTTTGCCATTTCTTCGGTGTCTGTCCTGCATCTTCGCCGTTCCTGACTCAGCCGCTGTAAGGACTTCTGTTTCCTGTAAATGATTAATCAGAAGATTCTCCTGTAATTACAGAGCATTTCCTCCATTTAGAAAACACTATGGCGGTCATTAAAGGCACAACTCTGAAATCCACCAGTCATTATATCTGTATATAACATTTGCGTTTCAAGCCTTTTAATAATATGGATCCACACATAGCAACTCTTCCAATATCGGCATTAGAGCATCTTCGTAGTAGTTCTGCCTTAGGCTTCGGCCTAGGAATGAATAAAGTATTATTATAAACATGTCGCTCGGCTCTCCTAGTTTCCTGAGTGGCCTATATACAACAGGGCATACTTCACTAGGTGAATGTCGGCCATTTTTGTTATTATCCGGCTTCCACAGAAATGTAACAAACTAGAAAGAAGAGAAAGGAATGAAGAGTATTCTCATCTCCAAGATCTATCCCGATATGTTGTATGTATAACAATATTAGCAAATACCTCCAATTAGAAATGTAGTATAGTTCTTCTGATTAGCTATGTTGCTTACCCCATGTAAGGGCATTGCAGTAGCTTAGGTATCCATGGTTATGACCACTCATATGGTGACAGTTGGTTGTAACCCTGGATACCTAAGTTACTGCAATGCCCTGTGTGGGGTAAGTGACCTAGCAAATCAGGAGAACTATACTGAATTTCTAATTGGAGGTATTTGCTAATATTATTATTTCTACACCTACTACATAATGGGATAGGAGCTTGAAGATGGAAATACCCCTTGTTAAGGATATTTCTCAAAAAAAAAATTTTTTTGTGTTATTTACATACAGACAGGGGGCGGCCATTTTGTAAGCTATACAGAAGCATTCAGTTTGTTGCATGTAAAAACAGTGGCGTAGCTCAAAATTTGTGGAAAAATTGAAAAAAGGGGGTTCCGACATCAGCATCTTCATTAAAAAAAAAAAGGTTGCAAATCCAGAGCTGAAATTGGCTGGCAAACGGGTTTCAGACATACGTCCTTTAGTCGTTGCATAACATCCGTCTGAAAGGCGTTTGCCAGCCAATTTCAGCTCTGGATTTGCGACCTTTTTTTTTTTTTTTTTGTTTTGACACCAATGCGAAATCTCCAACTAATCAAAGTCTAGCATGGTGTGCCCATATGGGCCAGGCGGACCTTCATGGCCTGGATGCTGTGGATGCGTCCCAGTATGAGCCGCAGACCTTCTGAATTTATACTGTGCGTACCGGTAGCTTCTTTATCTCGTTGGTAGGTTGTGGTAGTTCATGGTAGTTTAGCCACTAGGTGGCGCTGTCTCAGGAGCATTGTTTTTCTTACAGATCTCTCCTATGTTTCGGAGATGTTTTCCCAGACTCCCCAGCGATTGTCGTTCTTCAGCTGGTACGGGAACGTGCGGCTCTTCCAGTTCCAGGTGCCCGCGGATGCCGTGCTGCTCCGGTGGCTTTTTCAGGCCACGCGAGGGAAAGGAAGCGGCTGTGAAGACGTAGAGATCACCGTGTAAGTCTCATCCGGCAGAATCTCACCACCACGTCCTATACTTAGGACCCCTCTAACCCGGAGTCTTGTCTTGTATTTTCCAGACACTTCCGTTACGGAGCCCCACCTGTGATTAACCCCTTGGGCTACAGCTTTGCGCCAAATACGAGTGTCCCGTTCTCTTTCAATCAGACAATGACGTTTCGGAACACTCTGCAGAGTAACTTATACTTGAATATCAGTAACCCCACGCCCGGGGACTGGTTTGTAGCTGCTCACCTGCCCAAAGACACCGAAAAAATTGAGATTCAGGTAAGGCGATGAATTTTTTCTTGGTTACTATTTGTTTCACTTTAACCCCTTCCTTTGGCAGTTATTTTTTTTTTTACATTTTTTTCCATTTTAGAGCATTTATTATCCGAGTATATGATTGCGGTGATAGTATTTTGTTTTACATATATTATTTAAAAAAAAAATAAATTCAAGACTTTGTTAAAGATCATTTTCTTTTTTCCCATTGGTGGGGTGGTGCGAGGGTTTATTTTTCATGTGGTGACCTGACATTTTTATTTTGGGGTACAAACCGTACTTTCCTAATTTTTATTGCATTTTGGAGGGGTGATGACTGGATAAATAGGCATATTTTGTGTTTCAACTTTTTTCTCGTTTTTATGATTTTTTTTTTTTCCCCTTTTTGTTTTTTTTTCATCTTCCTTTTAGTGTTTTTTACTTTTATTTGTTCTCTTAGTGGCAAACTGAGATTTGTTCTGCTGATGCATGAGGATTATTTAGACTTGATAGAACTGTAACAAAACCTCAGCTGTGAGCAGTATTGGGAACATGCAGCTGTCCTGTGCAGTGAAGGGTTGTCCTTTCTTGGCAGCGATCCCAGTGGGCACAGATGTTCCTCTCTGTCGTTCCAGGGTCTCACCAAGTCCTGCACGTACATCTTCCAGCCAGAACTGTATGTCCTCAGAGAGGTGGACGTGCCAATCCTGCAGGAGGACGCACCGACGCTGCAAGTGCTGGAGTCAGTAAAGAACCCGGCCCGATACAAGTAATTACCTGGAAGGCAAGGTGTGGTGGATGGGGGCAATTGCTGGACGGTGGGGGCAATTGCAGTCTCGGGTCACAAGGGAGAGAAGGGCGAGACTCCACCGTCATTGTGTGATGATAGATATTCGGGAATAAATTGCGGCTGTGTATGCCTGATTAGATACAATGAGCCGTGTATCTAATCCTCTCCTGTGTGATACTGACTGCTGAGCCGTGTATCTAATCTTATCCTGTGTGATACTGACTGCTGAGCCGTGTATCTAATCCTCTCCTGTGTGATACTGACTGCTGAGCCGTGTATCTAATCTTATCCTGTGTGATACTGACTGCTGAGCCGTGTATCTAATCCTCTCCTGTGTGATACTGACTGCTGAGCCGTGTATCTAATCCTCTCCTGTGATACTGACTGCTGAGCCGTGTATCTAATCCTCTCCTGTGTGATACTGACTGCTGAGCTGTGTATCTAATCCTCTCCTGTGTGATGCTGACTACTGAGCCGTGTATCTAATCTTATCCTGTGTGATACTGACTGCTGAGCCGTGTATCTAATCCTCTCCTGTGTGATACTGACTGCTGAGCCGTGTATCTAATCCTCTCCTGTGTGATACTGACTGCTGAGCCGTGTATCTAATCCTCTCCTGTGTGATACTGACTGCTGAGCCGTGTATCTAATCCTCTCCTGTGTGATACTGACTGCTGAGCCGTGTATCTTATCTTATCCTGTGTGATACTGACTGCTGAGCCATGTATCTAATCCTCTCCTGTGTGATACTGACTGCTGAGCCATGTATCTAATCCTCTCCTGTGTGATACTGACTGCAGAGCCGTGTATCTAATCCTCTCCTGTGTGATACTGACTGCTGAGCCGTGTATCTAATCCTCTCCTGTGTGATACTGACTACTGAGCCGTGTATCTAATCCTCTCCTGTGTGATACTGACTGCTGAGCCGTGTATCTAATCCTCTCCTGTGTGATACTGACTACTGAGCCGTGTATCTAATCTTATCCTGTGTGATACTGCCTGCTGAGCCGTGTATCTAATCCTCTCCTGTGTGATACTGACTGCTGAGCCATGTATCTAATCCTATCCTGTGTGATACTGACTGCTGAGCTGTGTATCTAATCCTATCCTGTGTGATACTGACTGCTGAGCTGTATATCTAATCCTATCCTGTGTGATACTGTCTGCTGAGCCGTGTATCTAATCCTATCCTGTGTGATGCTGTCTGCTAAGCCGTGTATCTAATCCTATCCTGTGTGATACTGTCTGCTGAGCCGTGTATCTAATCCTATCCTGTGCGATACTGTGCTGAGCTCTGTATCCAATCCTGTGTGATACTGATGAATGACACCATGTGTTTTTGCTCCTCAGGCTTTTTGTCCCAGAATACACCCAGGAGCTCCGGATACAGCTGCTTAGATGCACTTCTAATGCCTCCGGATGCCCGCTGAAGGTCTCAGTGGGGTCTTTCACCCAGCCGGACTCCCCTTCCCACGAGGTGAACTGCAGTGAAGTTTCGGACTGTCGCATCATCCTGCAGTCTCCACCTTGGGAGAAGTGGCTGACGGTCATTGTGGAGAAGCCGCAGTGGCTTAACAGCAGCGTGTCCTTCCAGCTGATGTACAACCTGTCAGGTATTATCGATTGGGCATATCTGGGAACCTTTCTGATATCACTGGGGGGATTGGGCATATCGGCGTACCTTTCTGATATCACTGGGGGGATTGGGCATATCGTCGATGTTCCTGATATGTGAATGTCTGTGACTCCGGGGATCTCCGCCTTCTCTGGCGATGACTACTACCCATCTTTCCCAGTAACTTTTAACCCTTTCTTTTCTTGCAGTCTGTAAACCAGGAAGTATAGGATCCAGAATGTTCCAGTCATTCCTGAACCTGTTCTCCCCGAACAACTCCGCCTCGATAACAGACGGCCAGCAGACGACCCCCAGCACCACCGTCCTGCTGAACGAGGGCCCCACGTCCTGTCTGCGCAGATACCCCGTTATCCGGGAGGACGTGGACGTGGTATCGGTCCGGTTCCTCCCGGTGACTACTCCGTCGGTGCCCGTTGCGCCCCAGCTGCCCAGCGTGGTCCTGCTTGACCTCAGCTCGGAGACAGACAATGGCGGGATGCTGGTCGTGAATTTGCAGCTGAATAAGGTGAATATTATTTATTTTCTTAAAGGGACTGTCCACTTTCTGATGAAGTCCCTACAACTCCATATATTCCCATAAAACCCCTAACCCACCCCGTGTATTTTTATGGCATCTCCCTGGTTCTAGTGACACTCCGCCCATAGATCCGGTGGCTCCAAACCGCTCAAGATGGCGGCGATCTTGTGATTTACCCACATGTCCGTTTCCTTAGCTGTCACTTGTCTGGGGGTACCACCGTTCCTTGAGGGTCCCATGTTTTGTCTAATACCATTTGAGGCTTGTACGTTGCCGCGATGACCCTGGGACTACTCCCCCCATCATTGTGCTCTTCCTACCAGACAGGTGTGAGCAGTGTGAACAGCACGGTGGTGGCGTGTCTGAGTCCGGCCGCTCCCGTCCTTCATCTGAACGTCACGCAGCATTGCAATACAGGTAACATAACCCGATAGTTTATTTTTCTTGCCTTAAAGGGGGTTTTTGACTTTTGCAACATCTGGTCGGATTTGTTACAGTGGGTCATAAGACAGAACTGGCCCTTTAATTTGTAGATTAGTCAGTGGCTGCGGGAACTGACCGGACCGGTAGAGCGGGCGGTAGATCCGGTGTGCGGGAGGTGACCTGAGGCCACAGCTTAGATCTCCGAGTATATTTCTGTATTGTGGGAGGAACGTCCATTGTCATCTGTCCAATATTACCAAATAGAAGGGATCGTCCCGGTGCGGGGTGTGACGGTCAGCCGGTCGCCCATGTACCTGCCCGTAACCAGATAGTAGACGGATATATATATAATCAGATATCTCCCCCAGGCAAATACCAAGCCTCCAATATAGAAGATCATAAATATTATATATTAGCTGAGAAGCCCGGCGCTGCCTGGGTATAGTGACTAACTACGGTCAGTTATAGCAAATTATAATGATTATATCTCTATATATAAAGCTGAGCCCACTCCGCATAGCCACATTCACTATAATATCCCACATCATCCCGTCAGCCAGAGCCACCGGACTACTACCCCTAATATCCCACATCGTCCCGTCATCCAGAGCCACCGGACTACTACCCCTAATATCCCACATCGTCCCGTCAGCCAGAGCCACCGGACTACTACCCCTAATATCCCACATCGTCCCGTCATCCAGAGCCACTGGACTACTACCCCTAATATCCCACATCATCCCGTCAGCCAGAGCCACCGGACTACTACCCCTAATATCCCACATCATTCCATCAGCCAGAGCCACCGGACTAATACCCCTAATATCTCACATCATCCCGTCAGCCAGAGCCACCGGACTACTACCCCTAATATCCCACATCATCCCGTCCGCCAGAGCCACAGGACTACTACCCATAATATCCCACATCATCCCGTCAGCCAGAGCCACCGGACTACTACCACTAATATCCCACATCATCCCGTCCGCCAGAGCCACCGGACTACTACCATTAATATCCCACATCATCCCGTCCGCCAGAGCCACCGGACTACTACCACTAATATCCCACATCATCCCGTCCGCCAGAGCCACCGGACTACTACCATTAATATCCCACATCATCCCGTCCGCCAGAGCCACCGGACTAATACCCCTAATATCCCACATCATCCCGTCAGCCAGAGCCACCGGACTACTACCCCTAATATCCCACATCATCCCGTCCGCCAGAGCCACAGGACTACTACCCATAATATCCCACATCATCCCGTCAGCCAGAGCCACCGGACTACTACCACTAATATCCCACATCATCCCGTCCGCCAGAGCCACCGGACTACTACCATTAATATCCCACATCATCCCGTCCGCCAGACCCACCGTACTACTACCCCTAATATCCCACATCATCCCGTCAGCCAGAGCCACCGGACTACTACCACTAATATCCCACATCATCCTGTCAGCCAGAGCCACCGGACTACTACCACTAATATCCCACATCATCCCGTCAGAGCCACCGGACTACTACCCCTAATATCCCACATCATCCCATCAGCCAGAGCCACCGGACTACTACCCCTAATATCCCAAATCATCCCGTCAGCCAGAGCCACCGGGCTACTACCCCTAATATCCCACATCATCCCATCAGCCAGAGCTACCGGACTACTACCCCTAATATCCCACATCATCCCGTCAGCCAGAGCCACCGGGCTACTACCCCTAATATCCCACATCATCCCGTCAGCCAGAGCCACCGGACTACTACCCCTAATATCCCACATCATCCCATCAGCCAGAGCCATCGGACTACTACCCCTAATATCACACATCATCCCGTCAGCCAGAGCCACCGGACTACTACCCCTAATATCCCACATCATCCCATCAGCCAGAGCCATCGGACTACTACCCCTAATATCCCACATCATCCCGTCAGCCAGAGCCACCGGACTACTACCCCTAATATCCCACATCATCCCGTCAGCCAGAGCCACCGGGCTACTACCCCTAATATCCCACATCATCCCGTCAGCCAGAGCCACCGGACTACTACCCCTAATATCCCACATCATCCCGTCAGAGCCACCGGACTACTACCCCTAATATCCCACATCATCCCATCAGCCAGAGCCATCGGACTACTACCCCTAATATCACACATCATCCCGTCAGCCAGAGCCATCGGACTACTACCCCTAATATCCCACATCATCCCATCAGCCAGAGCCATCGGACTACTACCCCTAATATCCCACATCATCCCATCAGCCAGAGCCATCGGACTACTACCCCTAATATCCCACATCATCCCGTCAGCCAGAGCCACCGGACTACTACCCCTAATATCCCACATCATCCCGTCAGCCAGAGCCACCGGGCTACTACCCCTAATATCCCACATCATCCCGTCAGCCAGAGCCACCAGGCTACTACCCCTAATATCCCACATCATCCCATCAGCCAGAGCCACCGGACTACTACCCCTAATATCCCACATCATCCCGTCAGAGCCACCGGACTACTACCCCTAATATCCCACATCATCCCGTCAGCCAGAGCTACCGGACAACTACCCCTAATATCCCACATCATCCCGTCAGCCAGAGCCACCGGACTACTACCCCTAATATCCCACATCGTCCCGTCAGCCAGAGCCACCGGACTACTACCCCTAATATCCCACATCATCCCGTCAGCCAGAGCCACCGGACTACTACCCCTAATATCCCACATCGTCCCGTCATCCAGAGCCACTGGACTACTACCCCTAATATCCCACATCATCCCGTCAGCCAGAGCCACCGGACTACTACCCCTAATATCCCACATCATTCCATCAGCCAGAGCCACCGGACTAATACCCCTAATATCTCACATCATCCCGTCAGCCAGAGCCACCGGACTACTACCCCTAATATCCCACATCATCCCGTCCGCCAGAGCCACAGGACTACTACCCATAATATCCCACATCATCCCGTCAGCCAGAGCCACCGGACTACTACCACTAATATCCCACATCATCCCGTCCGCCAGAGCCACCGGACTACTACCATTAATATCCCACATCATCCCGTCCGCCAGAGCCACCGGACTACTACCACTAATATCCCACATCATCCCGTCCGCCAGAGCCACCGGACTACTACCATTAATATCCCACATCATCCCGTCCGCCAGAGCCACCGGACTAATACCCCTAATATCCCACATCATCCCGTCAGCCAGAGCCACCGGACTACTACCCCTAATATCCCACATCATCCCGTCCGCCAGAGCCACAGGACTACTACCCATAATATCCCACATCATCCCGTCAGCCAGAGCCACCGGACTACTACCACTAATATCCCACATCATCCCGTCCGCCAGAGCCACCGGACTACTACCATTAATATCCCACATCATCCCGTCCGCCAGACCCACCGTACTACTACCCCTAATATCCCACATCATCCCGTCAGCCAGAGCCACCGGACTACTACCACTAATATCCCACATCATCCTGTCAGCCAGAGCCACCGGACTACTACCACTAATATCCCACATCATCCCGTCAGAGCCACCGGACTACTACCCCTAATATCCCACATCATCCCATCAGCCAGAGCCACCGGACTACTACCCCTAATATCCCAAATCATCCCGTCAGCCAGAGCCACCGGGCTACTACCCCTAATATCCCACATCATCCCATCAGCCAGAGCTACCGGACTACTACCCCTAATATCCCACATCATCCCGTCAGCCAGAGCCACCGGGCTACTACCCCTAATATCCCACATCATCCCGTCAGCCAGAGCCACCGGACTACTACCCCTAATATCCCACATCATCCCATCAGCCAGAGCCATCGGACTACTACCCCTAATATCACACATCATCCCGTCAGCCAGAGCCACCGGACTACTACCCCTAATATCCCACATCATCCCATCAGCCAGAGCCATCGGACTACTACCCCTAATATCCCACATCATCCCGTCAGCCAGAGCCACCGGACTACTACCCCTAATATCCCACATCATCCCGTCAGCCAGAGCCACCGGGCTACTACCCCTAATATCCCACATCATCCCGTCAGCCAGAGCCACCGGACTACTACCCCTAATATCCCACATCATCCCGTCAGAGCCACCGGACTACTACCCCTAATATCCCACATCATCCCATCAGCCAGAGCCATCGGACTACTACCCCTAATATCACACATCATCCCGTCAGCCAGAGCCATCGGACTACTACCCCTAATATCCCACATCATCCCATCAGCCAGAGCCATCGGACTACTACCCCTAATATCCCACATCATCCCATCAGCCAGAGCCATCGGACTACTACCCCTAATATCCCACATCATCCCGTCAGCCAGAGCCACCGGACTACTACCCCTAATATCCCACATCATCCCGTCAGCCAGAGCCACCGGGCTACTACCCCTAATATCCCACATCATCCCGTCAGCCAGAGCCACCAGGCTACTACCCCTAATATCCCACATCATCCCATCAGCCAGAGCCACCGGACTACTACCCCTAATATCCCACATCATCCCGTCAGAGCCACCGGACTACTACCCCTAATATCCCACATCATCCCGTCAGCCAGAGCTACCGGACAACTACCCCTAATATCCCACATCATCCCGTCAGCCAGAGCCACCGGACTACTACCCCTAATATCCCACATCGTCCCGTCAGCCAGAGCCACCGGACTACTACCCCTAATATCCCACATCATCCCGTCAGCCAGAGCCACCGGACTACTACCCCTAATATCCCACATCGTCCCGTCAGCCAGAGCCACCGGGCTACTACCCCTAATATCCCACATCATCCCGTCAGCCAGAGCCACCGGACTACTACCCCTAATATCCCACATCATCCCGTCCGCCAGAGCCACAGGACTACTACCCATAATATCCCACATCATCCCGTCAGCCAGAGCCACCGGACTACTACCACTAATATCCCACATCATCCCGTCCGCCAGAGCCACCGGACTACTACCATTAATATCCCACATCATCCCGTCCGCCAGACCCACCGTACTACTACCCCTAATATCCCACATCATCCCGTCAGCCAGAGCCACCGGACTACTACCACTAATATCCCACATCATCCCGTCAGCCAGAGCCACCGGACTACTACCCCTAATATCCCACATCATCCTGTCAGCCAGAGCCACCGGACTACTACCACTAATATCCCACATCATCCCGTCAGAGCCACCGGACTACTACCCCTAATATCCCACATCATCCCATCAGCCAGAGCCACCGGACTACTACCCCTAATATCCCAAATCATCCCGTCAGCCAGAGCCACCGGGCTACTACCCCTAATATCCCACATCATCCCGTCAGCCAGAGCCATCGGACTACTACCCCTAATATCACACATCATCCCGTCAGCCAGAGCCACCGGACTACTACCCCTAATATCCCACATCATCCCGTCAGCCAGAGCCACCGGGCTACTACCCCTAATATCCCACATCATCCCGTCAGCCAGAGCCACCGGACTACTACCCCTAATATCCCACATCATCCCATCAGCCAGAGCCACCGGACTACTACCCCTAATATCCCACATCATCCCGTCAGCCAGAGCCATCGGACTACTACCCCTAATATCACACATCATCCCGTCAGCCAGAGCCACCGGACTACTACCCCTAATATCCCACATCATCCCATCAGCCAGAGCCACCGGACTACTACCCCTAATATCCCACATCATCCCGTCAGCCAGAGCCACCGGACTACTACCCCTAATATCCCACATCATCCCGTCAGCCAGAGCCACCGGACTACTACCCCTAATATCCCACATCATCCCGTCAGCCAGAGCCACCGGACTACTACCCATAATATCCCACATCATCCCGTCAGCCAGAGCCACCGGACTACTACCCATAATATCCCACATCATCCCGTCAGCCAGAGCCACCGGACTACTACCACTAATATCCCACATCATCCCGTCAGAGCCACCGGACTACTACCCCTAATATCCCACATCATCCCATCAGCCAGAGCCACCGGACTACTACCCCTAATATCCCAAATCATCCCGTCAGCCAGAGCCACCGGGCTACTACCCCTAATATCCCACATCATCCCATCAGCCAGAGCTACCGGACTACTACCCCTAATATCCCACATCATCCCGTCAGCCAGAGCCACCGGGCTACTACCCCTAATATCCCACATCATCCCGTCAGCCAGAGCCACCGGACTACTACCCCTAATATCCCACATCATCCCATCAGCCAGAGCCATCGGACTACTACCCCTAATATCACACATCATCCCGTCAGCCAGAGCCACCGGACTACTACCCCTAATATCCCACATCATCCCATCAGCCAGAGCCATCGGACTACTACCCCTAATATCCCACATCATCCCGTCAGCCAGAGCCACCGGACTACTACCCCTAATATCCCACATCATCCCGTCAGCCAGAGCCACCGGGCTACTACCCCTAATATCCCACATCATCCCGTCAGCCAGAGCCACCGGACTACTACCCCTAATATCCCACATCATCCCGTCAGAGCCACCGGACTACTACCCCTAATATCCCACATCATCCCATCAGCCAGAGCCATCGGACTACTACCCCTAATATCACACATCATCCCGTCAGCCAGAGCCATCGGACTACTACCCCTAATATCCCACATCATCCCATCAGCCAGAGCCATCGGACTACTACCCCTAATATCCCACATCATCCCATCAGCCAGAGCCATCGGACTACTACCCCTAATATCCCACATCATCCCGTCAGCCAGAGCCACCGGACTACTACCCCTAATATCCCACATCATCCCGTCAGCCAGAGCCACCGGGCTACTACCCCTAATATCCCACATCATCCCGTCAGCCAGAGCCACCAGGCTACTACCCCTAATATCCCACATCATCCCATCAGCCAGAGCCACCGGACTACTACCCCTAATATCCCACATCATCCCGTCAGAGCCACCGGACTACTACCCCTAATATCCCACATCATCCCGTCAGCCAGAGCTACCGGACAACTACCCCTAATATCCCACATCATCCCGTCAGCCAGAGCCACCGGACTACTACCCCTAATATCCCACATCGTCCCGTCAGCCAGAGCCACCGGACTACTACCCCTAATATCCCACATCATCCCGTCAGCCAGAGCCACCGGACTACTACCCCTAATATCCCACATCGTCCCGTCAGCCAGAGCCACCGGGCTACTACCCCTAATATCCCACATCATCCCGTCAGCCAGAGCCACCGGACTACTACCCCTAATATCCCACATCATCCCGTCCGCCAGAGCCACAGGACTACTACCCATAATATCCCACATCATCCCGTCAGCCAGAGCCACCGGACTACTACCACTAATATCCCACATCATCCCGTCCGCCAGAGCCACCGGACTACTACCATTAATATCCCACATCATCCCGTCCGCCAGACCCACCGTACTACTACCCCTAATATCCCACATCATCCCGTCAGCCAGAGCCACCGGACTACTACCACTAATATCCCACATCATCCCGTCAGCCAGAGCCACCGGACTACTACCCCTAATATCCCACATCATCCTGTCAGCCAGAGCCACCGGACTACTACCACTAATATCCCACATCATCCCGTCAGAGCCACCGGACTACTACCCCTAATATCCCACATCATCCCATCAGCCAGAGCCACCGGACTACTACCCCTAATATCCCAAATCATCCCGTCAGCCAGAGCCACCGGGCTACTACCCCTAATATCCCACATCATCCCATCAGCCAGAGCTACCGGACTACTACCCCTAATATCCCACATCATCCCGTCAGCCAGAGCCACCGGGCTACTACCCCTAATATCCCACATCATCCCATCAGCCAGAGCCATCGGACTACTACCCCTAATATCCCACATCATCCCGTCAGCCAGAGCCACCGGACTACTACCCCTAATATCCCACATCATCCCATCAGCCAGAGCCATCGGACTACTACCCCTAATATCCCACATCATCCCGTCAGCCAGAGCCACCGGACTACTACCCCTAATATCCCACATCATCCCGTCAGCCAGAGCCACCGGGCTACTACCCCTAATATCCCACATCATCCCGTCAGCCAGAGCCACCGGGCTACTACCCCTAATATCCCACATCATCCCGTCAGAGCCACCGGACTACTACCCCTAATATCCCACATCATCCCGTCAGCCAGAGCTACCGGACAACTACCCCTAATATCACACATCATCCCGTCAGCCAGAGCCACCGGACTACTACCCCTAATATCCCACATCATCCCATCAGCCAGAGCCATCGGACTACTACCCCTAATATCCCACATCATCCCGTCAGCCAGAGCCACCGGACTACTACCCCTAATATCCCACATCATCCCGTCAGCCAGAGCCACCGGGCTACTACCCCTAATATCCCACATCATCCCTTCAGCCAGAGCCACCGGACTACTACCCCTAATATCCCACATCATCCCGTCAGAGCCACCGGACTACTACCCCTAATATCCCACATCATCCCGTCAGCCAGAGCTACCGGACAACTACCCCTAATATCCCACATCATCCCGTCAGCCAGAGCCACCGGACTACTACCCCTAATATCCCACATCATCCCGTCAGCCAGAGCCACCGGACTACTACCCCTAATATCCCACATCATCCCGTCAGCCAGAGCCACCGGGCTACTACCCCTAATATCCCACATCATCCCGTCAGCCAGAGCCACCGGGCTACTACCCCTAATATCCCACATCGTCCCGTCAGCCAGAGCCACCGGACTACTACCCCTAATATCCCACATCATCCCGTCAGCCAGAGCCACCGGACTACTACCCCTAATATCCCACATCATCCCGTCAGCCAGAGCCACAGGACTACTACCCCTAATATCCCACATCATCCCATCAGCCAGAGCCACCGGACTACTACCCCTAATATCCCACATCATCCCGTCAGCCAGAGCCACCGGACTACTACCCCTAATATCCCAAATCATCCCGTCAGCCAGAGCCACCGGGCTACTACCCCTAATATCCCACATCATCCCGTCAGCCAGAGCTACCGGACTACTACCCCTAATATCCCACATCATCCCGTCAGCCAGAGCCACCGGGCTACTACCCCTAATATCCCACATCATCCCGTCAGCCAGAGCCACCGGACTACTACCCCTAATATCCCACATCATCCCATCAGCCAGAGCCACCGGACTACTACCCCTAATATCCCACATCATCCCGTCAGCCAGAGCCATCGGACTACTACCCCTAATATCACACATCATCCCGTCAGCCAGAGCCACCGGACTACTACCCCTAATATCCCACATCATCCCGTCAGCCAGAGCCACCGGGCTACTACCCCTAATATCCCACATCATCCCGTCAGCCAGAGCCACCGGACTACTACCCCTAATATCCCACATCATCCCATCAGCCAGAGCCACCGGACTACTACCCCTAATATCCCACATCATCCCGTCAGCCAGAGCCATCGGACTACTACCCCTAATATCACACATCATCCCGTCAGCCAGAGCCACCGGACTACTACCCCTAATATCCCACATCATCCCATCAGCCAGAGCCATCGGACTACTACCCCTAATATCCCACATCATCCCGTCAGCCAGAGCCACCGGACTACTACCCCTAATATCCCACATCATCCCGTCAGCCAGAGCCACCGGACTACTACCCCTAATATCCCACATCATCCCGTCAGCCAGAGCCACCGGGCTACTACCCCTAATATCCCACATCATCCCGTCAGCCAGAGCCACCGGACTACTACCCCTAATATCCCACATCATCCCATCAGCCAGAGCCACCGGGCTACTACCACTAATATCCCACATCATCCCGTCAGCCAGAGCCACCGGACTACTACCCCTAATATCCCACATCATCCCATCAGCCAGAGCCACCGGACTACTACCCCTAATATCCCACATCATCCCGTCAGCCAGAGCCACCGGACTACTACCCATAATATCCCACATCATCCCGTCAGCCAGAGCCACCGGACTACTACCCATAATATCCCACATCATCCCGTCAGCCAGAGCCACCGGACTACTACCTCTAATATCCCACATCATCCCGTCAGCCAGAGCCACCGGACTACTACCCCTAATATCCCACATCATCCCGTCAGCCAGAGCCACCGGACTACTACCCCTAATATCCCACATCATCCCGTCAGCCAGAGCCACCGGACTACTACCCCTAATATCCCACATCATGCCATCAGCCTGGGGTCAAAACCAGAGCGCTGAGTGGAACGGTCCTAACTTCCATACCGGGGATCCCTTTAAGAGAGCCTGGGGTCAGAACCAAAGCATTTGAAGGCAAATGCGCTGACTTCCAGGGATCCCTTTAACCCCTTCCCGACCTGTGACACAGCATATGCGTCATGAAAGTCAGTGCCAATCCGACCCATTACGCATGCGCTGTGTCATGGGTTTAAAGCCCCCCTGCAGGTCGGGTGACCAGGGTCACGGAAAGGTCACCCGACCCGCAGTGACAGGACCCTTTGTGCTTCTCCACGGGGGGGTGGCTTAGCCCCCCCGTGGCTACGATCGCTCTGATTGGCTGTTGAAAGTGAAACAGCCAGTCAGAGCTATAGTAATAGTTCATCAATGAATCGCCGCTGTGACAATCTGCCCCCCCCTCCCCCTTCCCTCCGCTCTCCCCACCTTCTGATACCCCCCCATGATACTCACTAACCCCCCTGGCCATCCCGGTGTCCCGCCTTCCTGGTCCATGGGCGCCGCCATCTTGGAAAATGGCGGGCGCATGCACAGTAGTGCGCCCACCGGCATTTCCCGGCTGCAGATTCATTTTTTTTATTTTGATCACTGTGATAAACTCTCACAGTGATCAAAATAAAAAAAAAGTAAATAACTGCCCCCCTTATCACCCCCCATAGGGACAAATAATAAAATATTTTTATTTTTCAATTAGGGATAGAAATAGGGCTAGGTTTGCGATTAGGGTTAGAGTTGGGATTAGGGTTAGGGGTGTGTTGGGGTTATGATTAGGGTTGAGATTAGGGTTAGGGGTGTGTTGGGGTTAGGGTTGGAGATAGAATTGGGGGGTTTCCACTGTTTAGGCACATCACGGGGTCTCCAAACACGACATGGCGCCACCATTTATTCCAGCCAATTTTGCGTTCAAAAAGTCGAACAGCGCTGCCTCCATTCCGAGCCCCGACGTGTGCCCAAACAGTGGTTTACCCCAACATATGGGGTATCAGTGTACTCAGAAAAAATTGCACAACAACTTTGGGGGTCTAATTTCTCCTGTTACCCTTGGGAAAATTAAAAATTGGGGGCAAAAAAATTTTTTGTTGAGAAAAACTTATTTTTTATTTTCACGGCTCTGCGTTATAAACTTCTGTGAAGCCTTTGGGGGTTCAACGTGCTCACCACAAATCTAGATTAGTTCCTTGGGGGGGTCTAGTTTCCAAAATGGGGTCACTTTTGGGGGATTTCCACAGTTTAGGTACATCAGGGGCTCTGCAAACATAACATGACGCCCGCAGACCATTCCATCAAGTCGACATTTCAAAACATCACTACTTCCCTTCCGAGCCCCGACGTGTGCCCAAACAGTGGTTCCCCCCCACATATGGGGTACCAGCGTACTCAGAACAAACTGGACAACAACTTTTGGGGTCCAATTTATCCTGTTACCCTTGTGAAAATAAAAAATAGTGGGCTAAATCTCATTTTTTAAGGGAAAAAAAATATATTTTTTATTTTCACGGTTCTGCGTTATAAACTTTTGTGAAGCACTTGGGGGTTCATAGTGCTCACCACACATCTAGATAAGCTCCTTAGGGGGTCTAGTTTCCATAATGGGGTCATTTGTGGGGGTTTTCAATGTTTAGGCACACAGGGGCTCTCCAAACGCGACATGGTGTCTGCTAACGATTGGAGCTAATTTTCCATTCAAAAAGTCAAATGGCGCTCCTTCCCTTCCGGATCCTGCCGTGCGCCCAAACAGTGGTTTATGACCACATATGAGGTATCTGTGCACTCAGGAGAAATTGCCCAACAAATTTTAGGATCCATTTTATCCTGTTGCCCATGTGAAAATGAAAAAACTGAGGCTAAAAGAAAATTTTTGTGAAAAAAAAGTACTTTTTTTTTTTTTTTTTTTTTTTTAACGGATCAGTTTGTGAAGCACCTGGGGGTTCACATTGCTCACTATGCATCTAGATAAGTTCCTTGGGGGGTCTAGTTTCCAAAATGGGGTCACTTGTGGGGGAGCTCCAATGTTTAGGCGCACGGGGGCTTTCCAAACGCTACATGGCAACCGCTAAATATTCCATCATATTTTCCATTCAAAAAGTCAAATGGCACGCCTTCCCTTCTGAGCCCTGCCGTGCACCCAAACAGTGGTTTATGACCACATATGAGGTATCGGTGTACTCAGGAGAAATTGCAAAACAAATTTTATGATCTATTTTATCCTGTTGCCCATGTGAAAATGAAAAAAATTGATGCTAAAAGAAAATTTTTGTTGGAAAAATTAAAATGTCCATTTTTTCCTTCCACGTTGCTTTAGTTCCTGTGAAACACCTGAAGGGTTAATAATCTTCTTGAATGTAGTTTTGAGTAGGTTAAGGGGTGCAGTTTTTAGAATGGTGTCACTTTTGGGTATTTTCTGTCATATAGACCCCTCAAAGTGACTTCAAATGTGAGGTGGTCCCTAAAAAAAAAAATGGTTTTGTAAATTTTGTTGTAAAAATGAGAAATCGCTGGTCAACTTTTATCCCTTATAACTTCCTAACGAAAAAAATTTTGTTTCCAAAATTGTGCTGATGTAAAGTAGACATGTGGGAAATGTTATTTAGTAACTATTTTGTGTCATATACTTCTCTGGTTTAACAGAATAAAAATTCCAAATTTGAAAATTGCGAAATTTTCACCAAATTTCCTTTTTTTTTCACAAATAAACACAAAAATTATCGACCTAAATTTACCACTAACATGAAGCCCAATATGTCACGAAAAAACAGTCTCAGAATCGCTAGGATCCGGTGAAGTGTTCCTGAGTTATTACCTCATGAAGAGACACTGGTCAGAATTGCAAAAAATGGCCAGGTCATTAAGGTCAAAATAGCCTGGGTCATAAAGGGGTTAAGAGAGGCCTGGGGTCAGAAGCAAAGCACTGGATGGATTTGCCCTCACTTCCATACCGGAGATCCCTTTAAGATAGACCTGGGGTCAGAACCAAAATGCAGATTGGATTTGCCCTCACTTCCATACCAATGATCCTTTTAAGAGACCCTGGGGTCAGAACCACAGCGCTGAGAGGAATGGTCCTAATTTCCATACCAGGGATCCCTTTAAGAGAGGCCTGGGGTCAAAACCAAAGTGCTAGATAGATTTGCCCTGACTTCCATACCAATGATCCCTTTAAGAGGGAAGACGTACCTATGGGATGGAGGATGTGTGGGAGGATTAATTTCTGTCATGTGCTCTCTGCTCCTTTCTGCGAGGCAGGCAATGGCTGGGAGCTTATGTTCCCGGGGATGCTAGATTTCTCCCACCATGTCAGTGTCCGCTGAGGTGTTGTCAAGTGGGAAAACTTGCTCGTAGCAACCAATCACAGCTCAGCTTCTTTTAACCAGCTCTGGTGAAATGAGAGATGGTTAGTGAGTGGTTGCAAGGACAACTGTTGCTCATAGCAACCAATCACAGCTCAGCTTCTTTTGAGTAGCCCTGGTGAAATGAAAGATGCTTTGTGATTGGTTGGTAATACACACACACACACACACACACACACACACACACACACACACACACACACACACACACACACACACACACACATATTCAGTTTTATATATAGGCATGATTTATTTTTTCTTTGCAGCTTTTTCAAAGGGACTTTCCTTCAATTTGTCTGATGGAGCAACTAGTGGCACCCACAACATCCCCTACCCAGTGACAGACAGGTGGTACCTCTCTATGCAAATCCTGTGCCCAGGAGATGACAGGTAATTACTGACCCCTATATAGAGCAATATTCTAGTAGTTATTTTCTTGTACATAGGGGCAGTATTATAGTAGTTATATTCTTGTACATAGGAGCAGTATTATAGTAGTGATATTCTTGTACATAGGGGGCAGTATTATAGTAGTTATATTCTTGTACATAGGAGCAGTATTATAGTAGTGATATTCTTGTACATAGGGGGCAGTATTATAGTAGTTATATTCTTGTACATAGGGGCAGTATTATAGTATTTATATTCTTGTACATAGGGGCAGTATTATAGTAGTTATATTCTTGTACATAGGAGCAGTATTATAGTAGTTATATTCTTGTACATAGGAGCAGTATTATAGTAGTTATATTCTTGTACATAGGAGCAGTATTATAGTAGTTATATTCTTGTACATAGGGAGCAGTATTATAGTAGTTATATTCTTGTACATAGGGGCAGTATTATAGTATTTATATTCTTGTACATAGGAGCAGTATTATAGTAGTTATATTCTTGTACATAGGAGCAGTATTATAGTAGTTATATTCTTGTACATAGGGAGCAGTATTATAGTAGTTATATTCTTGTACATAGGGGGCAGTATTATAGTAGTTATATTCTTGTACATAGGGGCAGTATTATAGTATTTATATTCTTGTACATAGGAGCAGTATTATAGTAGTTATATTCTTGTACATAGGAGCAGTATTATAGTAGTTATATTCTTGTACATAGGGAGCAGTATTATAGTAGTTATATTCTTGTACATAGGAGCAGTATTATAGTAGTGATATTCTTGTACATAGGGGGCAGTATTATAGTAGTGATATTCTTGTACATAGGGGGCAGTATTATAGTAGTTATATTCTTGTACATAGGGGCAGTATTATAGTAGTTATATTCTTGTACATAGGGGCAGTATTATAGTAGTTATATTCTTGTACATAGGAGCAGTATTATAGTAGTTATATTCTTGTACATAGGGGCAGTATTATAGTAGTTATATTCTTGTACATAGGGGGCAGTATTATAGTAGTTATATTCTTGTACATAGGGAGCAGTATTATAGTAGTTATATTCTTGTACATAGGGGCAGTATTATAGTAGTTATATTCTTGTACATAGGAGCAGTATTATAGTAGTTAGATTCTTGTACATAGGGGCAGTATTATAGTAGTTATATTCTTGTACATAGAAGCAGTATTATAGCAGTTATATTCTTGTACATAGGGAGCAGTATTATAGTAGTTATATTCTTGTACATAGGGGCAGTATTATAGTAGTTATATTCTTGTACATAGGGGCAGTATTATAGTAGTTATATTCTTGTATATAGGGAGCAGTATTATAGTAGTTATATTCTTGTACATAGGAGCAGTATTATAGTAGTTATATTCTTGTACATAGGGGCAGTATTATAGTAGTTATATTCTTGTACATAGGGGCAGTATTATAGTAGTTATATTCTTGTATATAGGGAGCAGTATTATAGTAGTTATATTCTTGTACATAGGGGCAGTATTATAGTAGTTATATTCTTGTATATAGGAGCAGTATTATAGCAGTTATATTCTTGTACATAGGAGCAGTATTATAGTAGTTATATTCTTGTACATAGGGGCAGTATTATAGTAGTTATATTCTTGTATATAGGGAGCAGTATTATAGTAGTTATATTCTTCTCTGAGTTGTCATATGTGGGTGTCGGGGGTCAGTGTAGCTTGTTATTCTGGGTTATTACATTGCACTGGTGATGGGACATAACTAGTATTTCCCCTCGGGGATGTGCTGCTCTGGTTGTACTGAGCTCGATACTGTCTTCTCTGTTCTCGCTGTGGATTGATTACAGTAGATATCGTTAATGTGACCTCCATTGTACATTGAATTTCAGATCCATATAAAAAAAAAAAAATTTTCTTTTCAGTACATGTCAGCAGCAGGTCTCCAGGGTGATAGTGACGGCGTACCTCAGCCCCTGCCTCAATGACTGCGGACAGTACGGGGAGTGCAGGCTGCTCCGGAGGAACGGATATCTGTACGCCGCCTGCAGCTGCAAAGCGGGTGAGAGCTGTTATCCTGGGGGGGGCCTGATGGTGGCGCCACTGTGCTCTTGAGTTGGTGTAAATCTGCAGATTAAGTTCATTTTTCCCTTATGGAGTGGACAGTCGGACGCAGTTGTGCAGAAGATTGTCGTGCGGTCACTTAATTCTGCAATTTATGGATATGGGATTTATCCAGGCTGCCCTCTGCTGGGAGCCTCAGTGTATAGCATCTATCAAATTATGGGACAGCCTTAACTTTCCAATACTCTTGCCGTTACAATTCCTCACCTGCTGCAAGATCTCTGCTTGCTGTCATTTATAACAAATATATATAGTCCGAAAGTAGACCCACCCATTCCCCGCAGTATAGCCAGGGTCGCTCATAGCCGGTCACGCCAATGGTGTCCTCTCCCATATTGCACCTGATCGCCTCTGGTTCTGTTCTAATTCTGGACATATTTTTGTCGCCGTGCACATGTTCTCTCCCTGTCCTGCAGCCATGACGCCCTCCTGAGATATGCGCACTCCTTGTCCCATAGTCGGCCTTCAATCCATGTGTTTGCGTCATGTGTCGATAGCTTACAGGCAAAAAAAAAAAAATACCACTCCAAATGTCAAAAATGTCAACTTGTTTCCTTTTGGGTCATAGATACTAAATTGTCTCCAAATACCTCAATGTGTGCATCGAAAATAATCCGCTCTTAGTAGCCGGAAAGGTGTCTAAATGCCCCAACATCAGCCCTTCACAAAATCTTCACCTTGGCAGGTGACGTACATCCGAAGACTTTTTCTCAGTTTAGGCCTCTGATAGAGCTGGTCGATGTCGACCTAATCTGATTTTGTCTGGATTTTATCTTGCTGCCAGGTTGGGCCGGTTGGAGCTGCACAGATGACCAAAACGCGCTGTCGGTGGCGCAGCAATTGATCGCCACGTTATTGCTGACGCTCAGCAACCTGATGTTTGTGCCAACCATAGTGGTTGCAATTTATCACCTGTATTTTGTGGAGGCGGCTGTCTATGCCTACACCATGTTCTTCTCTACGGTAGGTACACTGGGGTTGGGATTCATGGGCTACCATGGATTATGGGTTATCCCTCCCAGGGTGATAGAATCGTGAGGCCGTCTCCCCTCTGGGTAACAGAGACACCTGGTTCTCTCTGTGGTGAAGGCGCTCCTCCAGTTTTGTGTTTTTTGCCCCCAGGGTGACTGTGCTCCGGAGTCCTGCAAGGGTGGCTCAGTTACTGGTTTCCCCCTGTGGTGACAGAGCTACTGAATTTTTCATCCGTGGGGATGAGAAAGTGCTTGCATTTTTCACCCGGGGATGATGGAGCTTCCTTTTCCCAAAGGGAAGGTGATGGAGCTCCTGAGTTTTGTTTTTCTTCCTCAGGGAGGTGACGGAGCTTTGGAGTTTGTTTTCATCCCTGGTGGTGACTGAGCTCCTGAATTTCCTTCCAATCAGTAGAGCTTCTCAGTTTTCCATTGATGTGGTGTTCTTGGGTTTCCCCTGGGTGGTGGACATCTTAACCCAGCCGTCTCGAACTCCTGAGCTTCCAGAGCTCTTCTAACCCAGCACACCCCATAATCGTGGGTCCCTGGTCTCAATCTCTATACCCCACCATTTTTCAGATCCCAAAATTGCACATTTTGCTGTAAAATTTGTATCCATCTTTTATGCCCAGAATCTCTGCGTATTACCTTGGTGGTTGTGTGCTTTTATTTTTAATGACCATCATGCTTTATTTTAGTTCTATCACGCCTGTGACCAGCCTGGGGTGACCGTCATGTGCATCATGGACTACGACACCCTGCAGTTCTGCGACTTCTTCGGCTCTGTCGTCGCCATCTGGGTGACCATACTGTGTATGGCCCGGCTGAAGAAAATCTATAAATATGTAAGTGATTATTTTTCGCCGCGACGTCCCCGACACGAACCAGAATTTATTTCTGGAGTCCACATTGAATGTTAAAAGAAAATAAATACAAATGTTTTTGAATGAATGGATTTTTTTTTTCCCCTTCCAGGTCCTCTTCATGCTCGGCACATTAGTTATCGCAATGTCTATGCAGCTTGATCGCAGGGGGATCTGGAACATGCTGGGCCCCTGTCTTTTTGCTTTAATTCTCCTGGTGATTGTCTGGGTAAATATCAGCATTTCTTCCATTTTTTGCTGCTTTTTTTCCATCAGAAGGAAATTGCAAAATATCTGTGAACCTATGAATAGAGGGAAAGGCACTAATACCCTCAGTAGTGAATTCATTGCGGGAGGTCACGGTACGGCCTGTGGGCCACTGTTTTCCAGCCCCTAGGCTGTCTCGGTCCGTGGGCCGGTCAGGGGTGAGATTAAAATCTTGGCTTCATCCCTAAGATTTTATTTTTGAAGCTATTCTTTAATTCCGTTAACAGTCAGATTATTGTGTGTGGCTCAGAGTCTGCATTTGTTGGCTGTATTACATACCCGCTATCTGCCTGTAAATGCAGAAACCAGAGTAAACTCCAATCACTGCTGTTTAACCATCTATACCAGGGGTGGGCAATTCATTTTCCCAAGGGGCTAAATGAGAGATCGTGACTGTTGTGCAGGCCGAACCAATAGGCTGAAATTAATTCTGCTCAATATTAATATCAACATATTAATTATATTACAAATAATTATCAATAATGAGCAGAATTAAGTATGCAGACTTCCCCCCCCCCTATATATCGTTTGAACCCCAATACAACCCATTCTTTATATCGTATGAGCCCCCATGTGCAGCATGAGCCCCACCCGGCCTCGCCATGTGCAGCATGAGCCCCACCCGGCCTCCCCATGTGCAGCATGAGCCCCACCCGGCCTCCCCATGTGCAGCATGAGCCCCACCCGGCCTCCCCATGTGCAGCATGAGCCCCACCCGGCCTCCCCATGTGCAGCATGAGCCCCACCCGGCCTCCCCATGTGCAGCATGAGCCCCACCCGGCCTCCCCATGTGCAGCATGAGCCCCACCCGGCCTCCCCATGTGCAGCATGAGCCCCACCCGGCCTCGCCATGTGCAGCATGAGCCCCACCCGGCCTCGCCATGTGCAGCATGAGCCCCACCCGGCCTCGCCATGTGCAGCATGAGCCCCACCCGGCCTCGCCATGTGCAGCATGAGCCCCACCCGGCCTCGCCATGTGCAGCATGAGCCCCACCCGGCCTCGCCATGTGCAGCATGAGCCCCACCCGGCCTCGCCATGTGCAGCATGAGCCCCACCCGGCCTCGCCATGTGCAGCATGAGCCCCACCCGGCCTCGCCATGTGCAGCATGAGCCCCACCCGGCCTCCCCATGTGCAGCATGAGCCCCACCCGGCCTCCCCATGTGCAGCATGAGCCCCACACGGCCTCCCCATGTGCAGCATGAGCCCCACACGGCCTCCCCATGTGCAGCATGAGCCCCACCCGGCCTCCCCATGTGCAGCATGAGCCCCACACGGGAGGTCACGGTACGGCCCGTGGGCCACTGGTTTCCTGCCTCTAGGCTGTCTCGGTACGTGAGCCGGACTGGGACAGCCAGAAGGGGTCTGCGGGCCTCACTTTGCACAGGTCTGATCTATACTATACCATCAATCACTCACAGCGGCATTTAAATGGTTTGGTTGTCAGTGTGCGCTACATCTCCCATTGGCTCCCGCGGTGGGCCCATGGGTTATCACTGCAGCTAGTAGCCCCGCAGCTACCATATTCTTCCTTGAAGCCTCACTCCATTGTCTGGGTTTCATAGGCGATCGTCATTTTGCCTGTATACTGCATATATTATATAAACCACCCCAATATGTTTCCCTATTAAAGATAAGTGTGTGTGTATATGGATGTTGTAATGTGCCAATTTTCTATTTTAGACAACTCGAGGAGTGAAACGTCGCCACTGTTACCCGCCCAGTTGGAGACGCTGGGTATTTTTTCTCTTACCTGGCATAGCCTTGGCCTTGACCGCCATTTCAGTTTACGTCTTCGCAGAAACCAACGCCAATTACTACTACACTCACAGCCTCTGGCACGTCATGGTGGCAGCCAGCGTAGCATTTCTTCTACCACCTCGCGAAAGAAGCAAGAAGTCCTGGCAGTGGTCTCAGCTGCTGGACTGCGACTATAAAATCTGCAAGGATGACCGTGAGGAATTATACGTGGTCACATGATACATTGTGACGGACTTCATCCAGCGGAGGGAATCCTGGAGCCTGTCGCTTTAAGTTGGTGCTTGTGTTCTATATTCACACTGATCGCACAGTAGAACAGGGATTTTTTTTTTTTTTTAAATTATGCTCTTTATTTAATACGGACGATATCACTGCGGCCACAAACTGAAAGTCAGCCATCGTTTCTTCTTTATTCTTTACCTCCATGAGGGATTGGACAAGTTCTGATTTTTCCAGATCGATAAAGGATTCCACTGCGATTGGTTTGAATTGAACACCACCATGACTGACCCTAGGTGCCATTATTTTTTTTAGATTTTTACTTCTTTTTTTTTTTTTTTTGCATTGCATTTTTCACTACTCCAATTGCACAGCATTAAATGCAGTTTTTAGAAACCAAAAATATTCCCAAAAACATTTTTTTGCGGGGACCGCATGACTCCATGCCTTAACTATATATATTACGTGTGTCGACTTTACGAATGTGTGAACAATCACTACTGAATCGCATGTTATGTGACCGGGAATCTGCCTTCATTTTGGAGGTGGAAAGCAATAATTTCTGAATTAGGGCATAGCTAATTAAGGGAGGGCTGCAATGTTGTAGTTTCTGATTTTTTTTTTTCTGTATTACTCCAGATGGGATGACAGTGACTCTTTGCCTTCTTCCCCACAATAAAGTTAATTTGAACATGGTAATAGATTGGCCAGTGCCCAAGGGTCCGGCAATGAGGCATGAAATCAGTAAGCATCATGGGATGAGTTGGATCAGAATATTGATGATACATGTGAGAAGGATGTTAGGTCTTCCGAATAGGTGGTGATAGTGAGACCACCCTAAACCCAACAGATTCAAAAGTTCCTCTGCATGACCAGGTGACAGCAAAAGTAGCCTCATCATGTCTAATCTAGCCATTAATGGTAAAATCCAGACAGCTACTTCCTGTGTCAGAAACAAGGCAGGAGGGCAAAGAGCTGAGCGCAGAATGGCGTAAGTGGCCGTAGACAGCTATTCCTCCCAATTTCTTTCTGTGTAATACACTCAGAGAAATTTTTTCCCATCTTCTCTTCCTACAAAAAAATAGCCGTATATAGCGTCAGGAAGGAATTTTTTCCTCTAAGGCTGAGGTTACACGATAGTATGTTCACCATCCTAAAGAATCAGGCCAATGCTAATCAGAGTGTGATTAGCATCGGCCTGATTCTTTAGGATGGTGAACATACTATCGTGTAACCTCAGCCTTAGAGGAAAACATTCCTTCCCGACGCTATATACGGCTACGGGAAAAGTTCCCTGGATCAACACCCCATCACAGAATCTAGTGCCCATAACCCGTAATACTTGTACTTTACTCTTCAAGAAAGGCATCCAGACCGCCTTGTACTTTATATAGAAAATGTATTATCTATATTTAAAAAAATGTAAAAATATACCGTGCCCCCTAAATATATATATATATAAAAGGTATATACTGTGCCCTGTGCCTATGAAAAGAATATACACCTGTCCTCCTATATGTAATAAACTGTATATTGTGCTCCTCAATGTCAGTAACACACACTGTGTCCTGAATTTGTAAAATATCCATTAGTCCCCCTGAATATATAAAAATACACTGTGCATATAATATGGATATGTGTAAAAAAAAAAAAATATATATATATTTTATACATTGCCCCCTAAATACATAAAATAAATTACTCCGCCTGAAAAAATATAATTCTAATACACACAACTCCACCTTGTCAACTCCACCTCTGCAGCCTTACAAAGTAACTTTCTTCCTATATAGTCCTCCATACAGTAGTATGGGCACCATATAGTGGTGCTATATTATACTATATTACAGTATAATGGGTTCTATATAGTGCTCCATACATACAAAATAAATGCCTCAACCCGCTGCTGTGTTCTCTACAGTATGGCCTTATGACCCTCTGCACATTGGGCATGTGGCGCCCCCAGGAGTATGGCCGCCACAGTGGCTTTGCCTTCCTCCAGGGAGGGTAATGCCAGGCTTGGAAGCAGTGAAGGGTCTCTCTCGTAGTTAACCTATACATGCAACACAGTTCCACACCAGGCCAGCAAGGGGGGACTCTGAACTGGATTTGAAGGGAGGAGTGCTCTCTGAGGGTCAAGAGGAAGGAGTGGTCAGTCAGTGTGAGAAGGGTGAAGTGTGCAGACATGTGGAGAGAAGCTGGAGGTTGAGCTGAGGAAAGAGAGCTCCCTCACAGCGAGAGCGCATGAACTGGAGCCTGGTCTCCACGGTTGTACGGATACTAACGGTTCTGCAACAGACACCAGAGGAGTAGGAGGCTGTAAATGCCCTACTCCCATCTAAGACTCGGAGGCACAGCAGCACGGAGTGAGCCAAGAGAGGAATAGCGGCTACAGCTGTCTGCCATACGAGCAGTGCTAGTAGAAGAGAATTAGGAGGAACTTCAGTATAACTCAGTACTAGGAGTACTTCACTCAAATAAGTGCTAAGAAGGAGACTGCACAGCCCATCTGCAGAGAGAGAATCCCTGAGCTGCTTCCAGGCTAGCCTGCTCCAGTACCATCTAATCAGGACCCTGGACTGCAGTTATCAAGTAAAGGTACAGAAATTGCACCCTGCTGTGTCTTTGTCTGCTTCCTACCCTTTCGGCACTGCTACATCCCCGTGCGAACCACATCTACACTGCCCTGGGACTACAGCTTCACCTGTGGGGAGCTTTTACATCTTTGCTGCACCATACTATCAGTCCCAGCGGATCTACATGCAGCGTCGGCCTAACACCTCACTTGCCGAACACCACAGGTGGCGTCACAAACTATTCCATTAACTACATTCCACCATTCAATCTCCCCTAATACTTGGGCGCCCAGGGCCACGGACCGGGTCACTGCTGCTGTGACACATCCCGTTGACACCGGCCCGTACCGAGTACCCCACAGCCTTGGGAGGGCCACCCAAATTGGCGTCACGAACCGGATTACGGAGCCCGGTATCCCCGGGCCCTGTGTGACAGAGACTGTTGTGTGCTATAGACTGTGTGCGAAATTGGCGCCATTGTCCCATTGATTGGAGCGCGCGGGAAGAAAAGGGGCAGGCCTTCGTGGGCGGAGCCTGCCGCAGTGCGCGAAGAAGTGAAGTGCCGCGTGGGAAGAGAGGACAATGCGCGAGAAGGGGAGGAGCTGAGGCCTACAGCCCGGAGCGTCGGGCCTGCGAAGCAGCCACCGGTAAGCTCCCTCAACCCCCAGCCCTGCTAACGTTAACTAGGGGGGGAAGAGAATGTCTGTGCCAAGCAGCAATGCAGCGGCGGATGCCGCCGCCAACCCCTCAGCGCCGCAAGGAGTAGCGTCTGCCGCAGCTGTCCCCATAATGCCGCTGTCTATGCCCTACCTTCCGGGAGCGGCCTGGCTACCGCAGTACTCGGGTGAGTCACATACCTTGAGTGAATTTAAAGAGAGACTGTGCAGTTTGTTTAAAGTATACCCTCTGAAAGCCAGAAAGTGAACATCCTTATTGGACAGCTAACAGGTGCAGCACAGAGAGGTGAAAGCCTGGCAGGACACTGACAGAGACTGTTAAAAAGATTCTAGTCAAGCTGAGAAGCACCTTTGACACTCGCCTGCAGCTGAAATCAAGATGCGGTTCTTTGGATGTAAGCAGAGAACGCAGGACAGTATAAGGGACTATGCTCTTAACCTGCAGGAGGCGCTGTGAGCAGTTAAGCGAGTTGATCCTGACAGTGTGAAGGAGGAAGATAAACTGTTAAAGGAGCAGTTCATTGAAGGACTCCTATCCAGTACCCACAGAGCACAGCTGTGCATCATAACCCTACAAGACCCTGATCTGTACTTTGCTGATTTTAAGGACAGGGCTTTTCAGGTACTGCAGGAACCCACTGACTGCTGTCCAGCACCCCCTAGGCGCCCAGCGATCACCTACCATCAGGAAGCAACATCTTTCCCTTCCATCCCTGTGGAGGCTGATGCACAGACTCTGGATAAAGATCCAACTGAGGAGCTGCATCTTCAGGTCCAGGAGTTGACCAGGGGTATGGCTGCACTTGCTAAAACCGTGCAGTCCCTGCAGGTGTCCTCCAAAGAGAAGATCCAGCATGCTTCCAGTCCAGAGGATGTCCCGTGGTTCCGGAGGAGGAGACCCCCACCACTCCGAGGAAGGAACAACTATCGCTATGACCAGGATGGACGTCCCATCTGTCGTCGCTGCTACAAGGCAGGTCATCTTGCAAGATTTTGTCCTTTAAACGAGCAACCCCTGGGGCAGAGGGCCAACCCCCAGGAGTAGGACCACAAGGCCCAAGGAACTGGCGAGCCAAGTATGTTGGAGGGAGACCGGTCCTTCCTGTGGTGATTGACGGCATCCCCATGAACGCTTTGCTGGACACTGGCTCCCAGGTGACCACTATGCCCTATATCCTCTACAAGCGGTATTGGGCTGACTCTGAACTCACCCGTGGCCCAACTGATGAACTGACAGTAGTTGCCAGTAATGGTCAGTCTTTACCACAAGTGGGATGTAAAGAAATTACTGTTAAGGTGGGGAGGGTGGAGTTGAAATCTCAAGGCCTGATAGTTGTGGATATTGATCGACGTGAATGTAATCCCATGATGACTCTTGGTACAAATGTAATTGAAAATTGTCTGTCCGAGGTTATTGTCTTGTTGCAACAGGTGGCTGAGACTGCTGGTTCCAGTGAACAACGAGTCCTGAAGAAGGAGATCAGAGCCCTGATGCAAAGACAACAGGTAGAACTCTCTGGCGGAGAAATTGGCAGCGTCAGAGTGAGTGATGCTTTCCCCATTGCAATACCCCCCAGATGTGAAATGTTGATTTGGTGTCGGGCAGCCATAGGTCTCAGAGGGAAAGATTACCAGGCATTGGTAGAGCCAGTATACTCTGATAGCAGGCTCACTGTCCTGACAGCCAGAGGGGTGGTTGATGTACGAAAGGGGAGAGTACCTGTACGCCTCTTGAATTGTGGGGAGGAGGAGGCCACAATACCTCGGTACGCAACAGTTGCTAACCTGCTCACTGTTAATAACTCTTTGCAGGCAGCAGGGCCCGTGTTCTCATCCGATCAGGTGGAGGACAATGACTCTGTGAAGCAGATGGAGGAGTGGTGCCAGCAACTGCAGGTGGGGACTGACTCTACACTTTCATACCAGAAAAATGGGGTTTACAGAATGACACAAGAGTATGAGCGGGTATTCAGTAAATACCCACTAGATTTTGGGCAGGCAAAAGGGGTTCAACATCATATCCCCACTGGAGATCATCCACCTATTAAAGAAAGGTACCGGCCTATACCCCCAACACAATACCAATGTGCTAAAGGTATGTTGAGAGAGATGAAGGAAGCAGGGGTCATCAGAGACAGTTGTAGCCCCTGGGCAGCCCCAATAGTTTTTGTAAAGAAAAAAGATGGTACCATGAGAATGTGTGTTGATTACAGGAAAATTAACAGTATTACACATAAAGATGCCTACCCATTACCCAGAATTGAAGAGTCATTAGCTGCACTTAAAACTGCTAACTATTTTTCCACCTTGGATCTCACTAGTGGGTATTGGCAGGTTCCCGTGGCAGAGGCAGACGAGGAGAAAACAGCATTTACTACTCCAATGGGTCTCTGTGAGTTCAACTGTATGCCATTCGGGCTCTGCACTGCTCCAGGAACATTTCAGCGGCTGATGGAGTGCTGCCTGGGACACATGAACTTTGAAGCAGTCCTGTTGTACTTGGATGATGTCATCGTTTTCTCCAAGACCTATGAAGAGCATCTGGCACACCTGGCCGATGGAGTGCTGCCTGGGACACATGAACTTTGAGACAGTCCTCTTGTACCTTGATGATGTCATTGTTTTCTCCAAGACTTATGAAGGCCATCTGGAGCACCTGGCTGAAGTGTTTGAAGCCTTGTCCAACTTTGGCCTGAAGGTGAAGCCTTCCAAGTGCCACCTCCTGAAGCCCAAGGTACAGTACCTCGGTCATGTAGTGAGTGCAGAAGGTGTGGCACCAGATCCTGACAAGGTCACAGTCATCCGGGACTGGCCGAAGCCCAGCAACCTCCATGAAGTACGCCAATTCCTCGGGTCGGTAGGCTACTACCGAAGGTTCATCAAAGGCTTCACTGAAATAGCCACTCCTATGCAAAATCTTCTGGTGGGGCAGTCCAAAAAAGCCAAACAGAAGAATTCCACATTTGAATGGACTGAGGAGTTGGAGAGGTCCTTCACCAGACTGAAGATGGCTCTCACGGGAGATGAAGTTCTGGCCTACCCAGATTATGACAAACCCTTTGTGTTGTACACTGATGCCAGCAACGTGGGACTTGGAGCAGTACTGTCACAGGTACAAAATGGCAAAGAAAGAGTGATCTCCTACGCCAGCAGGAAGCTTCGTCCCACCGAAAGGAGCCCAGACAACTACTGTTCCTTCAAGCTGGAGTTCCTCGCCATAGTCTGGGCTGTGACTGAAAGAATCAAGCATTACCTAGCTTCAGCCAAGTTTACCATTTTCATGGACAATCCGTTGACTCACTTGGACACTGCAAAATTAGGTGCACTGGAACAGCGATGGATGGCTCGGCTGTCTAACTATGAGTTTACCATCAAGTACCGGGCAGGACACAAGAATGCCAATGCTGATGCGCTGTCCAGGATGCCTAATCTGCCAGATGCAGAAGACCCTGAGGCTCTTGAAGAAATAGTTACCTCCCTTCCACCGGCCACTTGCGGCCCAACGTGCTCAAAGAGTGAGAAACAGATGGTCTGGCTTGAAAGAAGTCACCCTAAATCCATTGCTCCATCATGACTGGGCAGAAACTCAGGATAATGACCCTGCAGTCCGCCTGGTGAAGGAGCTACTGTCACAAGCTGACTCACGCCCAGAGTCGAACGCTCCTGAAGAAACCCAGCAGTTGTGGAAGGAGAGAGGTCGGCTGTTCATTTATGAAGGAAAGCTGTGTCGGAGGAGTATCAATGCCCGCACTCATGAGCTGGTCTGGCAAGTGATAGTCCCAAAGAGAGAGGCATCAATGGTCCTGGAAGCATACCACAATGGAGCTGGACACTTCGTATGGAAGAAGTTGGAAGCATTGCTCCGGGAGAGGTTCTACTGGGCTGGTATGAGGAAAGCCATTGAGAGGTGGTGCCGGGAGTGTGGACAATGTAACCTGCGCAGAAAGGATCGAAACAGCCAGAGAGCTCCTCTACAGCCAATCATCACTAAACAGCCACTTGAGTTGGTAGCCCTGGACCATGTGAAGCTGGTTCCAAGCCGGTCAGGCTACATCTATGCTCTTACCATTGTGGACCACTACTCAAGATTCCTGGTAGTTGTGCCTGTTAAAGATCAAACAGCCAGGACAGCAGCCAGAGCATTCCAACAGCACTTCTGTAGACCACATGGATATCCTGAAAGTGTGCTTACAGATCAAGGTCCCGCCTTTGAGGCAGAAGTGTTCCAGGAATTCTGTAACTTGTATGGTTGCAAGAAGATCAGGACAACTCCTTATCACCCACAGACCAATGGCATGTGTGAGAAGATGAACCAGGTAGTGATTGACCTACTGAAGACATTGCCTTTGGAGGAGAGAAATCTGTGGCCACAAAAGTTGCCAGATCTGGTGGACCTTAACAACCATATTCCAGTGAATTCCACCAACTGTACCCCAGCCTATCTAATGAGAGCAAGACCTGGTAAGCTGCCTATTGATTTGGACATGGGAGTCCTGACACCTGAAGTAACGCCACCAGATGCTGACTGGGATACAGAGAGGCAGCAACAGTACTACAAGAATGTGTGGAAAAGAGTTTAGCTCAGGCAAGACAAAAGGAAGAAAGGAACTACAATCAGCATGTTCCCTTGTCACCAGGAGAACAAGTCCTCATGAGGAAAAGAAAACTGCATAAGCTGGATGATCAATGGGAAGCTGAACCCTACACCATTCTGCCCTTGACAATACCAAGGTGTGCCTTATTAGTAAAGATAGAGGAGAAACCTCAACAACAATATCAAGAGATCATTTGAAATTATGCCCTGATCAGTTAAAAGAAAGAATGGAAGAACAAGATGACGTCCAACCCATAGAAGAAAAGGCCAGCACCATACTTGGAGAATTCCCTGCAAATTGGACTAAAGTAAATGATGCCATAGTGGTGCCAGTGTTGACATTTCCCCAATTGGTAGCACAGGAAGAAGTGACTCAAGAAAATCCTGAAGATCAGGAAAATCAGGCATCAGATGCCACACCAGCAGTGAAGCCAGAGAACCCTTGCCCTGCCAGTGGTGAACCTGCTGTATCCCTGGTGAGTCTAAGAGTTCACAGACAATCTAGTATCCCTGTGCCATTCAGAACCACCAGTAGTGTTTCCAGTACATTACACACTACACCAGTATTACGCAGGTCTACCCGTACTACACAAGGTATACCACCCATCAGATATCGTATATAGCTAAGTTTATGTGAATGTTAAAATTGTATGTATATATGTAACTGTTTTCAAGTTTTGTGCCTACAGGTAATCTGTAAGAGTTTCCTTTGAATTTGCCAGTTTTGTCTTATGGACATTGTACCACAGGACTTGTGTGGTCACCAATTTGTATATAGTTCACCATTTGCCCAGGAATGGACCATGGACATTGTTGCTTGGACTTGTCATCATAGGACTATTTTTGGAGCTTGTGGTTTTTGTACATTTTTCATTTTTGAAAATCTTGTACCATTATAATTGTTCACATTGTCTACCTGTGTATATGTTTTCATGTTTTGTTCAGCCCAGGAGTGCTGAATTGCACTAGGGGGGAATGTGGCGCCCCCAGGAGTATGGGCGCCACAGTGGCTTTGCCTTCCGCCAGGGAGGGTAATGCCAGGCTTGGAAGCAGTGAAGGGTCTCTCTCGCAGTTAACCTATACATGCAACACAGTTCCACTCCAGGCAAGCAGAGGGGACTCTGAACTGGATTTGAAGGGAGGAGTGCTCTCTGAGGGCCAAGAGGAAGGAGTGGTCAGTCAGTGTGAGGAGGGTGAAATGTGCAGACATGTAGAGAGAAGCTGGAGGTTGAGCTGAGGAAAGAGAGCTCCCTCACAGCGAGAGTGCATGAACTGGAGCCTGGTCTCCACGGTTGTATGTATACTAATGGTCCTACAACAGACACCAGAGGAGTAGGAGGCTGTAAATGCCCTACCCCATCTAAGACTCGGAGGCACAGTAGCACAGAGTGAGCCAACAGAGGAATAGCGGCTACAGCTGTCTGCCATACGAGGAGTGCTAGTAGAAGAGAATTAGGAGGAACTCCAGTGTATCTCAGTACTAGAAGTACTTCACTCAAATAAGCGCTAAGAAGGAGACTGCACAGCCCATCTGCTGAGAGAGAATCCCTGAGCTGCTTCCAGGCTAGCCTGCTCCAGTACCATCTGTAATCAGGACCTGGACTGCAGTTATCAAGTAAAGGTACAGAAATTGCACCCCGCTGTGTCTTTGTCTGCTTCCTACCCTTCCGGAACTGCTACATCCCCGTGCCGGCCACATCTACACTGCCCTGGGACTACAGCTTCACCTGTGGGGAGCTTTTACATCTTTGCTGCACCATACCATCAGTCCCAGCGGATCTGCATGCAGCGGCGGCTTAACATCTCACTTGCCGAACACCACAGGTGGAGTCACAAACTATTCATCTAACTACATTCCACCATTCAATCTCCCCTAATACTTGGGCGCCCTGGGCCACAGACCGGGTCGCCGCTGCTGTGACACATCCCGCTGACACCGGCCCGGTACCGAGTACCCCACAGCCCTGGGAGGGCGACCCATGTGCACTGCAATGATGTCATCACACCCTCTGCACTCAGATGTCACAGAGCTCAGATGTACACTGGTAATGATGGGAATGGCGGCTGAAACAGATGAAAGTACAATGGAGGGGGGGGTGGCACTGGCCCCCTCAACTCACAGGCCCCATAGCGGCCACGTGGCCTGTCGCCATTGGCGGTACGCAACTGAATAAATCATCCGTGCTGCAGTAAACTATGGGTTTGCACTTTATGTGGGCCCCATTTTGAGCTATTCATTGCAGCGACATCACTTCCCATGGCCACTGTCCTGCTCTGACCTTATTCACATTGAGGTCATCTGACACCTGGTAAAGCTTTAACCCCTTTCTGCCATCCGATGTACTATCCCGTCCATGGGACCTGGGCCCCTATGCCCATGGACGGGATAGTATGTCGGCGCGATCAGCGGCGCCCACGTGGTGAGCGCCGCTGATCGCGGCCGTGTGTCAGCTGATTATCACAGCTGACACCCGGCACAATGTGTCAGGGGCGGTCACGGACCGCCCCCGACACGTTAACCCCTTGCACACCGCGATCAAACATGATCGCGGTGTACCGGGGGTTAAAGGGAAGCATCGGCAGTGAGGGGGCTCCCTCCGTGCTTCCCTGAGCCCCCCACGGCAGCGCAATGTGCAGCGCTGCTGCGGGGGGCTCCTTTCCTCCAGGCCCCCGAATCCAAGATGGCGACGGGGGCCTGAGGAAGCTGGCTTCCTCAGTGCCTGCAAAGCGCAGGCATGAGGAAGCCTTCTGCAGTGCCTGTGTCAGATCGCTGATCTGTCACAGTGATCTGTGATGTGACAGATCAGCGATCTGTCACAGGACAGTGATGTCCCACCTGGGACTATTTAATAAAGTAAAAAAAAAAAATAAAAAAAAGTGTTAAAATAATTTTAAAAAAAATCGCCAAATAAATTAGAAAAAAAAAAAAATATTCCCCCAATAAATCCATTTTTTGGAAATAATAAAAAAACAAAACAATAAAAGTACACATATTAGGTATCGCCGCGTCCGTAATGACCCTTCCTATAAAACTTTCCCATTAGTTAACCCCTTTAGCGAACCCCTTAAAAAATAAAAATAAAAAACGAAGCAAAAAATAATGATTTATTATCATACCGCCAAACAAAAAGTGTAATAACGCGCGATCAAAAAGACGCATATAAATATCCATGGTACCGCTGAAAACGTCATCTTGTCCCGCAAAAAACGAGCTGCCACACAGCATCATCAGCGAAAAAATAAAAAAGTTATAGCTCGCAGATGCAAAAATAATTATTTTTTATATAAAATAGTTTTCATTGCATAAAACCGACAAAAACATAAAAAAACGACCTAAATGAGGTATCGCTGTAACCGTACTGACCCGAAGAATAAAACCGCTTTATCAATTTTACCGCACGCGGAACGGTGTAAACGCACCCCCCCCAAAAGAAATTCATGAAACGCTGGTTTTTGTTCATTCTGCGTCCCAAAAATAGGAATAAAAAGCGATCAAAAAATGTCACGTGCCCGAAAATGGTACCAATAAAAACGTCAACTCGTCCCGCAAAAAATAAGACCTCACATGACTCGGTGGGTCAAAATACGGAAAAATTATAGCTCTCAATATGTGGTGATGCAAAAACTATTTTTACAATAAAAAGCGTCTTTTAGTGTGTGACAGCCGCCAAACATAAAAACCGCCATAAATAGTAAATCAAACCCCCCGTTATCACCCCCTTAGTTAGGGAAAAATAATAAAATTTTAAAAAAAGTATTTATCTCCATTTTCCCGTTAGGGCTCAGATTAGGGTTAGGGGTGTGTTGGGGTTCGGGTTGGAGTTAGAATTGGGGGTTTCCACTGTTTGGGCACATCAGGTGCTCTCCAAATGCAACATGGCGTCTGATCTCAATTCCAGCCAATTCTGCGTTGAAAAAGTCAAATGGTGCTCCTTCCCTTCCAAGATCTGCCATGCGCCCAAACAGTGTTTTACCCCCACATGTAGGGTATCAGCCTACTCAGGACAAATTGCAAAACAAATTTTGGGGTCCAATTTCTCCTGTTACCCTTAGGAAAATAAAAAATTGGGGGCAAAAATATCATTTTTGTGGAAAAAAATTATTTTTTTATTTTCACGTCCGAGTGTTATAAACTTCTGTGAAGCACTTGGGGGTTCAAAGTGCTCACCACACATCTAGATAAGTTCCGTGGGGGGTCTAGTGTCCAAAATGGGGTCACTTGTGGGGAGTTTCAATAGTTTAGGTACATCAGGGGCTCTCCAAACGCACATGACACCCGCAGACCATTCCATCAAAGTCTGCATTCCAAAACGTCACTGCTTCCCTTCCGAGCCCCGACGTGTGTCCATACAGTAGTTTTCTCCCACATATGGGGTGTCAGCTTACTCAGGCCAAATTGGACAACAACTTTTGGGGGTCCAATTTCTCCTGTTACCCTTGGGAAAATGAAAAAATTGGGGACTAATTGATCATGTTTCTGGAAAAAATAAGATTTTTTTATTTTCATGCCCTGGCATTATAAACTTCTGTGAAGCCCTTGGGGGTTCAAAGTGCTCACCACACATCTAGATAAGTTCCTTAGTGGGTCTAGTTTTCAAAATGGGGTCATTTGTGGGGGGTTTCCACTGTTTAGGTACATTAGGGGCTCTCCAAAGGCAACATGACACCCGCAGACCATTCCATCAAAGTCTGCATTCCAAAACGTCACTACTTCCCTTCTGAGCCCCGACGTGTGCCCATACAGTAGTTTTCTCCCACATATGGGGTATCAGCATACTCAGGACAAATTGGACAACAACTTTTGGGGTCCAATTTCTCCTGGTACCCTTGGGAAAATAAAAAAATGGTGACTAAAAGATCATGTTTGTGGAAAAAATACGAATTTTTTATTTTCACGCCCGGGCATTATAAACTTCTGTGAAGCACTGGGGGGGTCAAAGTGCTCACCACACATCTAGATAAGTTCCTTAGGGGGTCTAGTTTCCAAAATGGTGTCATTTGTGGGGGGTTTCCACTGTTTTGGTACATCAGGAGTTTTCCAAACGCGACATGGTGTCCGATCTCAATTCCAGCCAAAAACGTCAAATGGCGCTGCTTCCCTTCCGAGCTCTGCCATGCGCCCAAATAGTGGTTTACCCCCACATCTGGGGTATCAGCGTACTCAGGACAAATTGCACAATAACTTTTAGGGTCCTGTTACCCTTGGGAAAATAAAAATTGGGGTGAAAAGATCATTTTTGTGGAAAAAATATGATTTTTAATTGTACCGCTGTACGTTATAAACGTCTGTAAAGCCCTTGTGGGTTCAAAGTTCTCACCACATATCTAGATAAGTTCCTTGGGGGGTCTAGTTTCCAAAATGGGGTCACTTGTAGGGGGTTTCCGCTGTTTAGGTACATCAGGGACTCTCCAAACGCGACATGGCGTCCAATCTGAATTCCAGCCAATTTTGCATTGAAAAAGTCAAACGGCGCTCCTTCCATTCTGAGCTCTGCCATGCACCGAAACAGTGGTTCCCCCCCACATATCAGGTATCTGCGTACTCAGGACAAATTGCACAATAACTTTTGCAGTCCAATTTCTCCTGTTACCCTTGGTAAAATAAAAACAAAATTGAACCTGAAGTATTTTTTTTATGAAAAAAAGTTAGATGTTCATTTTTTTTTTAAATATTCAAAAAAATTCCTGACACGCACCTAAAGGGTTAATAAACTTCTTGAATATGGTTTTGAGCACTTTAAGGGGTGCAGTTTTTAGAATGGTGTCACTTTTGGGTATTTTCTATCATATAGACCCCTCAAAGTGGCTTCAAATGTGATGTGGTCCTAAAAATAAAATGGTGTTGTAAAAATGAGAAATCGCTGGTCAACTTTTAACCCTTATAACTTCCTAACAAAAAAAAATTTTGGTTCCAAAATTGTGCTGATGTAAAGTAAACATGTGGGAAATGTTACTTATTAAGTTTTTTGAGTGCCGTATCTCTGTGATTTAAGGGCATAAAAATTCAAAGTTGGAAAATTGCGAAATTTTCAAAATTTTCGCCAAATTTCCATTTTTCTCACAAATAAACGCAAGTTATTTGAATGAAATTTTACCACTAACATGAAGTACAATATGTCACGAGAAAACAATGTCAGAATCACCGGGATCCATGGAAGCGTTCCAGAGTTATGACCTCATAAAGGGACAGTAGTAAGAATTGTAAAAATTGGCCCGGTCATGAACGTGCAAACCACCCTTGGGGGTGAAGGGGTTAATACTAGACACCGGTTAGGACCACCCCGGTGGGATCAAAATGGTGGTAACCAAGTCCCCCATGTTATTTACATGCACTGTTACCATAAGGCGTATCCTGATTTATTCTTTTTTTGCATTTTTTTTTTTTATGGGCAGCGTCCAGCATATCACCCTACGCTCACACTGACAATTTTTCTGATAGAATACAAAAATGAATCGGACAAATCTTTTGATTTTTGATTTACAATTTATTTTTGCCAAAATTTCTGATCTACTGGATTAAATAAAGGGAATTGCACTCTATAGGATTAAAAACATAGGGCTTCAGCCATGGAAAGTGCTTCACAGGAAAGGAAGCCGAGTTTTTGCAATAGCAACCAAACAGAGCACACCTGACATTTCTCCAGGGCAGTTTAGAAAATTAAAGTTGAATTCTGATTGGTCCTTAAAATGTAAACAAGGCTGCATTGCCTGCGAGGCATTTTCTGTACGAGGCCTTGTTGTGTTGTTTTTTGTAGTGTTTTGTTCCTGACGTCACGGAACATAGAAAAATAAGAAATATATCTTTAAAAAAAATACAGATTTATTGTGTATGCACGTGTTGGTTACATGTACGCTCCAGAACTCAGGATATGGGGTGCGGGTTGTATTTGGTGTTAGCATTGTGAATTAATTACGTACGTGATGGGGGATGAGTAGAAGGATCTCAGAACCTAACCTGGTGTACCGCCATCTTTGTATTGGCTTTAATAGTGATTAATCGACATCCACTGAAAGAGGAACACGTAGCAGTTTTACTTTATGCGCACTAGATTGCGGCATTATCCTCACAATGCATTCTGGAACAGCTGGTTCTTGCCACTTTTAACCAGCAGTCAGCTATGCACACACATACATTGTACAAGGAAGGTAGTGAGAAACAATGTAAAGGTCATATGGGACGGTATTTCGCAAAAAAGCATAATTAATGTCCCAATATATAGCATAGCATTGTGGACTGTAATTGACCGGTTGCAAACAATCATATGAAAAAGGGGGAGAGGGCCCCCTGAAGAAGGTGCTTCCGAAACGCGCGTTGGGGCGGGGACCTGCACTTGCTATTTTCAGGTAACTCTCAATATACCGATGCAATTGTGATTTGTATTGTACATGATATGTATCTGTTATTATTCACAGCCTCATGAGCAATTCAAAGAAAAAAGCAGCATATACGTATATGGGAATTGTTATCCTTATTTCTCTTCTGCCTCTTTCACCCTGATGTATGGGCGTTTTTTTCTATGTCATATATGACAACACTTGTATACCATTGGCAATCGGGTTCCCCGGGTCCTGATCATGTTTTATTACTGACTAACTAGCACTGCTGCATGTTTTAATTGCAATTTGCTCTTTGCATTTCCACATCATAAAGTATTTTTTCACTATGACCTTTTGGTTGTTTTCTGGATTCGTCCTCTCCCCCTTTTACACACACACACACACTGGCGGAGGCGCACGTGCATAACATTTAGAATCTATCAATTATAAAAACTTTTTTAATTTCTAGTACTTTTTTGTTTAATTGTTTTACTCACAATATGGCTGCCATTACTAAATACCGGGATCCAGGAACTGATGTCTCATCGACACCAGTTGTTGCCCATTGGATAGTTACTCGAAAGTTTTCCTATGTTTTTGAAATGCCTGGTATTCTCTAAATCTTAAATGATGGCCGTCCAAAGTATCTTGTTGGATGGTTGCACTTTCTATGATATCCCTTTTAGTTTGAAGGTGTTCAAATGATACCAAACTGGGCCAGCTCATGCAGCTCCAAGTGACTGAACGCTTCCCATGGGCAGATCACCGTAATATCTAAAAGAAGGAAAAAAAAAACAAAACACATAGCGGTTATATCTCATAGGCACTAGGTGGCGGAATCGATTCCTGTCTTTTCATTATCCTTTGGCAGCAGCGCAGTTAAACCCATTTTGTTTCTAGTGCCTTTGATATATTTTTATGTTAGTATTGACATTTAAAAAAAAAAAAAAGTAGTGAACAACGCCTTTATCTCTTTATAGACAAGTGATTGATTTTTTTTTTTCTTCAACATTTTTTTTGACTAGTTCTCTTGTGTGACACCAATAATTTTACCATTTAATATACTGGGTAAAAAAAACACAATGAACGGTGAAATGGTGAAAAAAAAAAAAAAGAGTTCAGAGTGTGGTATCATGATTCTCCAGGCAGAATTAAGCCGGTGCAGTAATGAGTTAAGGCACATTTAATTATATTAGTTTAGTAAATGAGGATTATTTTCTCCTTGTCATGTCCCGTTATCCCTAATCCTCACTTTCCTGTCAGCAGAGACATCCAGGGGGGAGGGATAAGGAGATTAGTTTTTTTTATTAAAAAAATCCTCTTAAAGATTGTACATTTTGTCAGCAAAAAGGAAATCAATTACCGCTGCTGGAAACCTGCGCTGCGAGGTGATATATTTTACTTTTTGGTTTATTGTAAAGTATATGCTAAAATAAAGCAAAAAGGAAATCTGCATAAAAGATGGTTATCTATGTCACAGGATGGATCTGTAGCAGTGATGCTGATGACCATTATTTCCAAGTAGTTTGTGGTTGACCCTTGTATAGCTCACCTCTAAGATTCCAATATATTGTACCATACCACTACAGAGAGCAGAACAAGAAAAGGATAAATGTATGTACGGTATGTATATAGCGGCTGTTACCTGTGCCAAGTCCATCCATGCCTGGAATTTCATCTCCAAACCTGAAGCCAAAACAAGAGAAATAAATTGATAAAAATATATAGAAAATAATGAGAAATGGTTGAGAAGTTTCTCATACTAAAGAGACAGTGTTATAGTAATTACAGTATATTCTTAAACATGGTGTCAGTATTATATTACGTATATTCTTGTACATAGGATCAATATTATAGCCGTTATATTCTTGTACATAGGGGCAGTATTATAGTAGTTTTATTCTTGTACGTGGGGGCAGTATTATAGTAGTTATATTCTTGTACATAGGGACAGTATTATAGTAGTTATATTCTTGTACATAGGGTCAGTATCATAGTAGTTATATTCTTGTACATATGGGGCAGTATTATAGTAGTTATATTCTTGTACATAGGGGGCAGTATTATAGTAGTTATATTCCTGTACATAGAAGCAGTATTATAGTAGTTATATTCTTGTACATAGGAAGCAGTATTATAGTAGTTATATTCTTGTACATAGGAGGCAGTATTATAGTAGCTATATTATTGTACATAGGGGCAGTATTATAGTAGTTATATTCTTGTACATAGGGTCAGTATTATAGTAGTTATATTCTTGTACATAGGGTCAGTATTATAGTAGTTATATTCTTGTACATGGAGCAGTATTATAGTAGTTATATTCTTGTATATGGGGCAGTATTATAGTAGTTATATTCTTGTACATAGGAGGCAGTATTATAGTAGTTATATTCTTGTACATAGGGGGCAGTATTATAGTAGTTATATTCTTGTACATAGGAGCAGTATTATAGTAGTTATATTCTTGTACATTGGAGCAGCATTATAGTAGTTATATTCTTGTACATAGGAGCAGTATTATAGTAGTTATATTCTTGTACATAGGAGCAGTATTATAGTAGTTATATTATTGTACATAGGGGGCAGTATTATAGTAGTTATATTCTTGTACATAGGAGCAGTATTATAGTAGTTATATTCTTGTACATAGGAGCAGTATTATAGTAGTTATATTATTGTACATAGGGGCAGTATTATAGTAGTTATATTCTTGTACATAGAGTCAGTATTATAGTAGTTATATTCTTGTACATAGGAGCAGTGTTATAGTAGTTATATTCTTGTATATGGGGCAGTATTATAGTAGTTATATTCTTGTACATTGGAGCAGCATTATAGTAGTTATATTCTTGTACATAGGGGCAGTATTATAGTAGTTATATGCTTGTGTATAGGGGGCAGTATTATAGTAGTTATATGCTTGTGTATAGGGGGCAGTATTATAGTAGTTATATTCTTGTACATTGGAGCAGTATTATAGTAGTTATATTCTTGTACATAGGGGCAGTATTATAGTAGTTATATTCTTGTACATAGGGGCAGTATTATAGTAGTTATATTCTTGTACATAGGGGCAGTATTATAGTAGTTATATTCTTGTACATAGGGGGCAGTATTATAGTAGTTATATTCTTGTGTATAGGGGCAGTATTACAGTAGTTATATTTTTGCATGTAAGGGGCAGTATTGTGCTTTAACTTGTAATTTAAAATAAAGTAATAAAATATTGTCTCTTCAACTAATAAATTATCAGTAATTCACACTCTGTGGTCTTACCCTAGAACTCCCTTTCTTGGTGGTTTGCTTTTAAAGTTTCTTGTCTCCCTTTGTTTAAATTTTGGAGCTCTTCTCGGTGTTGGTCCTAATTTTGCTGGAGGCACTGGGTTATTTGCTAGTGGAGCCAATGTTTTTGTCTCAGTTGGCGCAGCTCCATCTGGTATTTCAGGTTCATCCTCTTCATCGGCATCTTCTTCCAGATCATTATTTCCTCTGCCTTCATTCACCTCTTCTACTTTCTGCCCAGCACGCGCACCCTCATTGTCCTTTTTTGACTCTTCTACTTTAGGTCCATCGTGAATGATATTTTGGTCTGCAGACTCTCTCCTTTTTTCCTGAGGTTCTTGATCAATGGTTTCTGTGACTCTTATGGAGGCCTGGGTCTGCGGTTCTGCAGGTTCTGTTGCTATTACTGGTGCAGATGTTTTAATCCTGTAAAGGGAAAAAAAATTCCATAAATATTATGGTGTAAAGTCCAATACGTGATGGTCTCATAATTTGTGTTACAAGACCTAAGCTACTTAGCCTAGACATCCCACCACTGGTCCAAGTGTTAACATTGCCATCTAGGTTGCATTCGGGGCGCAGCCTAAATGTCGGCCCATTGGATTTAGAGGTAAAACATCTGAGCAGTGCAATGATGAATAGGAATTGGTAGATACTTATCGATGTTTCCTCTTGAAGGGCTCATGTTTCTTAGATCTCCCTCCTCCGGAATCGTCATCCAGCTGCATCTACGAAGGAGAAATACAACCCCTTCAGTCATAGTATGCAGAAAATGCATATTTATCAATGGTCGCATGCACCCATTTCTAAGGATCGATCGATTATAGCTTGGGCAAAGGGTCAAATGCCCCCCTGTCCTAAACATTATGGAGACCCCACTACCCCATAGTAAACACTTTCTTAGGCCTCTTTCACAAGTCTGTGTCCGGTACGTGTGGTGACAGTTTTCAGACGTACCGGAGACACTGACACATGAAGACCCATTCAAATGAATGGGTCTGTGCATATGTCAGTGTGTTTCAATGGACCGTGTGTCCGTGGGCAAAACACGCTGACATGTCGGTTTTTACCGGCAGCACGGTCCACAAAATGTCCCTCACGTGCACACGAACAACACACATTGCCATCCGATTGACACGCATCGGCACCTTAGAAGAAGCGTTACAGAAGCGCTGTTCCCCGGCAGCAGGTGCTGAAAACGGCGCTCCTCATTCTCCCCTGCTCTGTCGGCGATCGACGCGAGCAGAGGAGAATGATGAGTTATATTAAAGTCAAAACGACAGCAGGTGAGGGCTTTTAGGACTATTACTCCCATCATCGGACACCTGCTGCTGCTCTTAACAGTGACAGCAGGAGCAGATGATCGGGGTATTCCTCACCCACCGCCTGAGATATAACTTAATGAATGAAAAACCTGACATGGATTCACCCTTATTTACTTTAACCAACCAGGAAAAGCTCACAGCTGGGGGCTGCAACCCTCAATTGTCAGCTTCAGCAAGGTTGGTTATCAAGAATAGAGGGTTCCCCACGCTGTCTTTTTTAAATTATTTAAATTTTTTTTTTTTTTTTTTTAAACGATGGCGTGGTGCCCCCCCCCCCCATTTTTGACAACCAGCCTTGCTAAAGCTCACAGCTGCGGGCTGGTGTTTTTAGGCTGGGGGACCTATATCAATGGCCCCTTACCAGTGTGAGAATACCAGCCCCCAGCTGTCTGCTTTAGCAAGGTTTGCTGTAAAAAATGGGGGGACCCCAAGCCATTTTTTAAAATTATTTAAATAATTTAAAAAAAAAACAGCGTGGGGACCCCTCTATTCTTGATAACCAGCCTGGCTGAAGCTGACAGCTAAGGGTTGTAGCCCCAGCTGTGAATTTCACCTGGTTGGTTAAAGAAAATAGGGGTGAACCCACATCGGGTTTTTCATTCATTTATTTAGTTATATCGCAGGCAGCGGGGAAGGAATACCCTGATCATCCGCTCCTGATGTCACTGTTATTAGCGGCAGCAGGTGTCGGATGATGGGAGTAATAGTCCCAAAAGCCCCCACCTGCTGTCATCATTGTGACTTTAATATAGCTCATCATTCTTCTCTGCTCACGCCAATCGCCGGCAAAGCAGGGGAGAATGATGAGAGCCGTCTTCAGCACCTGTCGTTGGTGAACTGCACTTACTGCAGTGCTTCTTCCCCGGCGGCGGTCCGTGTGGTACTGATGCGGCACACGTGTGCCGCAAATATCACATTCACCGGACACTGATAACTCCGGTACTGGTTTTTCCAATACTGGAAATATCAGGACGTGTGAAACAGGCCTTAGGCAGCTGTTACGGACTTTGTGGCACTGGCTGGTTTATTGAAACATTGGTATATGGATAGTGTATGACTGTTTTATATATTACATTAAAAAATGCTTTTTTTTCTCTCTGTTTGGCAGTGTTATATAGGCATGCATGGTTGTACTATGTGTTTACTGTGGGTCACAACACCGGCAACTATTTTGTGGCCCCTAACCTGTGGGCCGGTAACACTACCTAAGCCCCTTCCTCCAGTACTGAACCCATCTGCCCGCCCAAGCCTATCTTTTGTATCATAAGAAAATTCTGATGTTGCTCTTTCACCTAATTTTTTTTCTGTTTTGTTTTTTTTTTCTGAAATTTGACATAACGTGTATCCAATTTTATTATTATTATTATTTATTTCTATAGCACCATTGGTTCCATGGTGCTGTACATGAGAAGGGGTTACATACAAATTACAGATATCACTTACAGTAAACAAACTAACAATCACAGACTGATACAGAGGAGAGAGGACCCTGCCCTTTCGGGCTTACATGCTACAGGATGGTGGGGAAGGAGACAGTAGGTTGGGGGGTTGCAGCAGTTCCGGTGTTGGTTGAGGTGATATCACCGGTAGTGATGAGAGAGAAGGAGGTAGCGGGGTCATTGCAGGCTGTAGGCTTTCTTGAAGAGGTGGGTTTTCAGGTTCCGTCAGAAGGATCCAAATGTGGTTGATAGTCGGACTTGTTGGGGCAAAGAATTCCAGAGAATAGGGGCTATTCGGGAGAAGTCTTGGAGGCGGTTGGGTGAGGAGCGAATAAGTGTGGAGGAGAGAAGGAGGTCTTGGGAGGACCGGAGATTACGTGAGGGAAGGTATCGGGAGATTAGTTCAGAGACATATGGGGGAGACAGGTTATAGATGGCCTTGTCGGTCAGTATTAGTAATTTGAACTGGATACGCTGAGGGAATGGGAGCCAGTGAAGAGATTTGCAGAGTGGAGAAGCGGAGGAGTAGCGAGGAGAGAGATGAATTAGTCGGGCGGCAGAGTTAAGGATGGACTGGAGAGGTGCGAGGGTGTTAGCAGGGAGACCACAGAAAAGGCTGTTGCAGTAGTCGAGGAGGGAGATGATGAGGGCATGCACAAGCATTTTAGTAGACTGAGGGTTGAGGAAAGGAACGGATTCTGGAAATATTTTTGAGCTGGAGGCGACAGGAGGTAGAGAGAGCTTGGATGTGCGGGTTGAGGGACAGGGCAGAGTCAAAGGTTACTCCGAGGCAGCGGACTTCCGGTACTGGGGAAAGTGTGATGTCATTAATTTTTATAGCTAGGTCGGGTAAGGAAGATCTGTGAGATGGAGGAAAGATGATGAGTTCAGATTTGTCCACATTGAGCTTGAGGAAGTGAGAGGAGAAGAAGGAGGATATGGCTGATAGACACTCTGGGATTCTGGACAGCAGAGAGGTGACGTCTGGGCCAGAGAGGTAGATCTGAGTGTCAGCATAAAGGTGGTAGTGGAATCCGTGGGACTTTGAGTTGCCCCAGACCAAGTGTATAGATTGAGAAGAGTAGGGGTCCTAAAACAGAGTCTTGGGGGACTCCAACAGAGAGAAGATGGGATGAGGAGGTGGTGTGGGAGTGGGAGACGCTGAATGTGAGTTTGGAAAGGTATGAGGAGATCCAGGATAGGGAAAGGCCTTTGATGCCGAAGGAGGAGAGGATCTGTAGTAGGAGGCAGTGGTCAACTGTGTCAAATGTAGAGGACAGGTCTAGAAGGAGGAGTAGAGAGTATTGTCCATTTGATTTTTCTGTAAGTAGGTGGTTAGTAATTTTGGTCAGGGCTGTCTCAGTGGAGTGATGGGGGCAGAAACCAGATTGTAGATTGTCAGAGAGCAAGTTAGACGATAGGTGGGAGGAAAGTTCAGCATGGACGTGCTGCTCCAGGAGTTTGGAAGCGAGTGGGAGCAACGATATTGGGCAATAGCTGGACATAGCGGTTGGGTCGAGGGTTGGCTTTTTATATATATTTTTAGTTTTAATTTTGACTTTTTGTATACAACTATATTACATTATTTACATTTGTATATACCTATTTTATTACATATCTGTCCTTAGTCTTAAATTTAGCCCTAACCCAAGCCCTAAATCTAGCCCAATCCCTAGAACTAACCTTAATCCTAGCCCTAATTCTAACCCTAACCTTAGTCCTACCCTTAAATTTAGCTCCAACCCTGGTCCAATCCCTAACCCTTGTGCTAGCCCTAACCCTAACCTTAGGGTACCGTTACACCTAGCGATGCACCAGTGATCCCGACTAGCGATATGACGCGGTCAGGATCGCTGGTGCATCGCTGGGTGGTCGCTAGTGAGCTGCCACTCAGGCAGATCTCACTAGCGACATCGCTGGGGACGGGGGTCGCTACTTACCTGTCAGACGCGGCGATCCTGCGTCCTCCCGCCCGGCTCCACGCGTCGCTCGTCGTCACAGCAGGAAGCGCCGCAGGAAGTGACCGACAAGAAATGATCCAGCAGCTTCTCGCACGATCAGCGATAATCAGCAGGGGAGCCGGTCGGAGGTAAGTATCACATGCAGCAATATCGCTAGCAATATCGCTGCAACGTCACAAAATCGGTGACTTTGCAGCGATATTGCTAGCGATATCGCAGTGTGTAACGGGGGCTTTAGTCATAGATCTAACCTTAGCACTATACCCAGTGCTTTCCTTAGCTCTAAGTCTAAACCTAACCCTAGTCCTAGCCCTAACCCTATACTCAATCCTATCCTTAGCCCTAAGTTTAAACCTTTCCCTAGTACTAGCCCTAACCCTAGTCCTAATCCTAGCCCTTTACCCAGTCCTATCCTTAGCCCTAAGTCTAAACCTAAGCCTAATTTTAGCCCTAACCCTAGCTCTATAACCGATCCTATCCTTAACCCTAACCCTAGACCTATACCCTGTCCTATCCTTAGCCCTAAGTCTAATCCTAACACTAACCCTCGTTAGGGTTAAGAAAAACCTGTACATATGTAACAGCAGGATTAGTAACGAATGAATGAAGACCGCCTTTAATAACGCCATGCACGTGATTCAATAGTCGTCGGTAGCTCCTCAGTTTGTCTTCACAGTTGCCACAGTCTGCATACGCAGCTCCAGGACTGCACTTGCCAGCACCGATCATTTGACAGTAGGAGGCATGGGGGTGACATTTTTCCTCCATAGACTTTAGCACCCTGTGTATCCACCCCTGTGACTAATGCGCCATGCCACTGCCGGTATGGTGCTATTATATTGGCAGTGTTAGGCGCTTCCTATTTAGGCACAGTACGACATCATCAGCAGCATGTGACCAGGAAAATGGCCACAACTAGACAAGTCCTTTATTTTCATCATCGTAGCATCGTGTTTGCTTTGTCCCACATGTTTTCTGATCCTCTTCTGGACATTTGGAACGTGGGAGGCTTCATAGACGCTCTGAGTATATGCACACAACTAATCAGATTACGCTCCCAGCAATTCTGTAAATGCACCGCTGCACTCTTCTGGAATAATCCACTTTTATCACAGCTGCGTAAGGAAGTACATGACTCTGTATGACCCGGAGACAACCTCCATATGGATGTAATAGCGGGGAGTCTGTGCAGACAGCAGGAGCTTACGACGTTCTCATATTTCTCGCTACCCAAATTGAACAACCCCCTATTGGGGCCACGTCCATACACTATGTACATGCATGGTGCCCCGGTCCTACATACAAATATCAGATTACATAGATGATAAACTCTGACGTGCCTGTTGTGGAAACCATCATTAGTGCCACCTACAATGGAGCAGGTAAAGAGTATTAATGAATTAAAGGGCTCTCATCCCATCAGATCAGTTCAACCTAAGCCTGAGTTGTCACATAGGCCACGAATGACGTATGTCAATATTTCCTTTTTAGGTAATATGCACATGGTAAGATTTTCCAAATAAGATTCTCCCTTGTATAAAACATAATTGCATGGAGCCATTTACATGTCCCTCCACTCGGGGTTATGGATCTGCGACCTACATTCAAAGTCTCCCTCTACGGCATCCATCACTCGTGTCCAGATACACTTCTTTACAATGCTATCTAATGCTTCACAAACATTACCTTATATGCTCAAATAACTATAGAGCCGCCCATCACCAATTTTTGGACCGTTGGGTGTCTAATTTAATATTTTTTTATGATGCTAGAAGAGAGTATTTTCTTGCATGGTCCTCTGAGTAATAGATGCCATAGAAGTTTTGCAAAGGCTAAGGAGCCGCAGGTTAGAGTCCCCGATGTTGGAGAAATCCAGTAGACCTTTAAAACTATGACATTTGACGTGTATGTTCTACAAAATTTGTACAAGATGAGAGCATAATTTGGGCAAAATTGACGTAAAGCAATTTTTTGAAAAGCAATAAAATTGGGACAATTTTTACATGACTACCTAGGTTTCTAGTTTTATTATAGATGGGAAACGAGTAGATTCTGGTCTCCTATTAGGTATATCGGTACATTATATCAGCACCTTAGCAATATTAATATATGTCCGGATGCATTTTAGCTTCCAGTTCTTACAAAACTCGTTTGCCCCCATTAAACGAGAACAAACTGTTAAAAAAAAAATTAATTCAACTTGTGAAAAAAAAGTCACTTTCGAAGTTCTGATTATAATGTATAAATACGGTGAGAGCGTAAAAATATGAAGTCTATCGGATCATTCACATGACGAAGGATATTTAACAGGTCTCTGAAATTGGTAAATTATTTAGTTAAGTACAATGTCTCCTAATAGGTTTCCAACAACTGTTCTAAAAGTTTCTAGAAGATAAACATTTTGTTTTTTCTCTTTTTTATTTTAATTATTCTATGTTTAAATCACCATACAGTATAGCAACATTTAGTTAATTTGGTCTAAAACATCATTGGCTTGACGTTAGCCGAACTTTTAAGACATTCATATACACAAGACCTGCCGTTCTGAAGATGCTCTGAATTTGGTCATTTTTCCTGCTTCCAACACATCGACTTTGCACTTGCTGCCTAATATATCCCTTTCTTTCCCTTGACGAGTGCCTTTAGTATAATAAAATGTTATTTACTTCACCTATGGTTTAATTGTTATGGCTGACTGGTGTGCATTAGGGATCTATCACAAGTTCACAGATCCTTTCTACAGTTGTAGTAATGAGATGAATCTTACCTTGCTGGAAGGAGAAGACTTCCTCCAAGAGATTATTTGTATACACACAAGTAGCCGTAATTGAGCTGCATGCTGTGTGTCGGAGCTTATTAATAGCTACTTAGAGCAGCTTGCTGACATCATTAAGTACTGAGCTGTCAGACACCCATCCGAAGTTACGATTGACATCCAGGACAGATTAACTGCAACTGATTATAGCTAACACTGATGTATGTTATGAACTAAGGTATGGATGATTCCACTTATGCATTTATTTTACAGGACAGGAATCTGAATGGACAATTTGAAATATAGTACACTCAGATATAGTGATATATATATATATAATCAATATAGTTAATTTAGTTAAAAGCTAATTTTAGGGAACAGCGATGGGACTGTATTCTTCCCCACGTTTGCAATCTAGATGTATTATTAATTATATTCTAAAGCCTAACTGCTAACATTTCTTAATGTAATACCTTACTATATGAATTCAAATAGTAAAGTCACACCTTACTTAGGCACTTTGGCTTTAGAATATAAATAGAAATGGAAAATATGGAGGTAGAATATGCTCCCATCGCTGTTCCATAAAATTAGCCTATATCTAAATTAACTGCTCTTCTTTCATTGCTCTTCTGCCATAAATGATGATCTCATATGTGCATTTTTTTCCAAATTATATCACTTCCAGGCTTCTAATCTCAGTGACTGCAGTGCCTAGTCTTTTAACAGACCTAACTGACAGTCACAGTTATGGTAGTTGGCTCCCAGACTTGCATTGGACATAGTTGTAGAGAAGTGTTCTCACACTAGAGCACGTAATATAGAAAGAGGTTATAATGTGCATAGAGCAGGAGGTTTTATAAAAAAAATTTGTATAGCTGAAATAGAGTTCAAGCACACTAGACTTAATCATTATGCTGAATGAAGCAGAATTTGTGAGGGAAACTTTATTCCATCTATATACATCAGTAATAAGAGCTTATGCTGCCCCTGCATTTACTTGAATTAAGCACTGATATTTATATATTGTGTATTGCAAACTGAATAATCTTCAATTCACCTGGAACCGCTATGGGGGCTTAGGTTGCACCCTTATTTGCCAGAACTATCTGTTGATATATTACATATTTTAGACTCAACAGTCTTGTTGAAAAGCAATCTGTAAGATATATTTTCATTGTTAATTTAGATAGAAAGCACTTATAGAAAACTTTAATTCAGCCCCACCATAGGAGCTTACTGTGCACTCTGTCAGAATTCCAAGAAAAGGCAATGAATCTACTTTTCAGAATTAAATTCATACTATTTTGAATTTTTTTTTGTTCTTTTGTCTGAATTTTTTTAATCAAAATAATTTGGGGTGTCATATGCAGGAAACCAAAATGAAGTCTACTCTGCACACTTATTTGCTAATATTGTACATTTTTATGTGTTTCATATAGGATATGTAACTTTAAAACCTTAACCTGAAAATTAATGAATAAAATGCATTTTCATCTTTACCTCACATTGAACCTATCTGTGATTATGCTCTTTCAGCATGCATGGAACCGCAATGGGGACTATCACTTCCCATTTGGCAAAAGTTATGCATAATACATGATATATTGAGAACTATAGCATTATGAATGTAAGTTAAATAATTAGTAAAATACTTTAGTGTTTCTTCATAGGAAGTCACTGAGAGGATTATTTCATATACATGGGACCACCATTGAAACTAACCCTTCTCCATTTTGCCAAAAATCAGAATTAGATATGATATATTAGGTATGTAAAATCATTGATAAGATAGCATGTATTTTTAATGTTACTAGCTAAGAAGCACAATGATTGACAGAAGTGTTACGCTATATATGGTACAGTAATGGGTGCTAACTGTGGGCCAAATGTTATACATCTTAGTAGATACAGACATAGAGAATCTATCAGGAAATGCTTTTTTGTGTTTTATTACTTTTTACCAGAATGATTCTTGATTTCAGCAAGTGAAAAAAATTAGAGGGTGATTTACTGTATTTTTTTTGTTGTTGCTGATATCTAGATATAATCGTAAGGATATGGTCTCTGTTTCAACCAAACAATATTTTTTTAAATTGTGATACCGTTTTCCTGGCTTTCCTGACCTATTCTGTTTCTATTTTATGTTTTTGCATTTTCTCTGCTAATCCTCCTGTTTCATTACTTTGTCTCAGCGAGCTCTTTGCAGCTTCTTGCACAAATACTTTATGTTCTCTGCTCTTCAACCTTAAGCTTCAGTGAAGCTCTGGATTCACTTTTTTTCTTCAACTCCTAACAAATACTAGTGTAAAGTATAAATTGCATGGTCATATAAATCTATGTGTGTGTGTGTGTGTGTGTGTGTGTGTATATTAATCTATACATGCACACCTAATTTAGGAAAAGGATGATGGAGTGGTGGTGATTTGTAGATTTTTTTTTTTTGTACTTTCTGTACATTTAACTTGGCTCTCAGGCCTCCTTTACCTTATCACATCCATGGAGCAGCTTTGCCTTTGTGAAGGGATTACATTACCTGATTGTCTTGGAGCTATGTTTGGAAGAATGTCTGAGTAAGCGTATATTTAATCTGTGACATCAGAGGACAAATGTACAGCACTGAGAAAGCAGATGAAGGAAAGGAAAAAATACATTTAGATAGAACATTCAGTTATTCAGTCCATCAGCGTCTTTATGGATGTTGATGAGATCATTTGTAATCAGTAAGTAAGAGTGCAGCTCTGGGTATAATACAGGAGGTAACTCAGGATCAGTAATGTAATGTATGTACACAGTGACTACACCAGCAGAATAGTGAGTGCAGCTCTGGGTATAATACAGGAGGTAACTCAGGATCAGTAATGTATGTACACAGTGACTACACCAGCAGAATAGTGAGTGCAGCTCTGGGTATAATACAGGAGGTAACTCAGGATCAGTAATGTAATGTATGTACACAGTGACTGCACCAGCAGAATAGTGAGTGCAGCTCTGGAGTATAATACAGGAGGTAACTCAGGATCAGTAATGTAATGTATGTACACAGTGACTGCACCAGCAGAATAGTGAGTGCAGCTCTGGGTATAATACAGGAGGTAACTCAGGATCAGTAATGTAATGTATGTACACAGTGACTACACCAGCAGAATAGTAAGTGCAGCTCTGGGTATAATACAGGAGGTAACTCAGGATCAGTAATGTAATGTATGTACACAGTGACTGCACCAGCAGAATAGTGAGTGCAGCTCTGGGGTATAATACAGGATGTAACTCAGGATCAGTAATGTAATGTATGTACACAGTGACTGCACCAGGAGAATAGTGAGTGCAGCTCTGGAGTATAATACAGGATGTAACTCAGGATCAGTAATGTAATGTATGTACACAGTGACTGCACCAGCAGAATAGTGAGTGCAGCTCTGGGGTATAATACAGGATGTAACTCAGAATCAGTAATGTAATGTATGTACACAGTGACTGCACCAGCAGAATAGTGAGTGCAGCTCTGGAGTATAATACAGGATGTAACTCAGGACCAGTAATGTACTGTATATACACAGTGACTGCAAGAGCAGTATAGTGAGTGCATCTCTGGAGTATAATACAGCATATAACTCAGGATCAGTAATGTAATGTATGTACACAGTGACTGTACCAGCAGAATAGTGAGTGCAGCTCTGGGGTATAATACAGGATGTAACTCATGATCAGTAATGTATGTACACAGTGACTGCACCAGCAGAATAGTGAGTGCAGCTCTGCGGTATAATACAGGGTGCAACTCAGGATCAGTAATGTAATGTATGCACACAGTGACTGCACCAGCAGAATAGTAAGTGCAGCTCTGGGGTATAATACAGGATGTAACTCAGGATCAGTAATGTAATGTATGTACACAGTGACTGTACCAGCAGAATAGTGAGTGCAGCTCTGGAGTATAATACAGGATGTAACTCAGGATCAGTAATGTATGTGCACAGTGACTGCACCAGCAGAATATTGAGTGCAGCTCTGGAGTATAATACAGGATGTAACTCAGGATCAGTAATGTAATGTATGTACACAGTGACTGCACCAGCAGAATAGTGAGTGCAGCTCTGGGGTATAATACAGGATGTAACTCAGGATCAGTAATGTATGTACACAGTGACTGCACCAGCAGAATAGTGAGTGCAGCTCTGGAGTATAATACAGGATGTAACTCAGGAGCAGTAATGTATGTACACAGTGACTGCACCAGCAGAACAGTGAGTGCAGCTCTGGGGTATAATACAGGATGTAACTCAGGATCAGTAATGTAATGTATGTACACAGTGACTGCACCAGCAGGATAGTGAGTTAGTGAGTGCAGCTCTGGGGTATAATACAGGATGTAACTCAGGATCAGTAATGTAATGTATGTATACAGTGACTGCACCAGGAGACTAGTGAGTTCAGGTCTGGAGTATAATACAGGATGTAACTCAGGATCAGTAATGTAATGTATGTACACAGTGACTGCACCAGCAGAATAGTGAGTGCAGCTCTGGAGTATAATACAGCATGTCATTCAGGATCAGTAATGTAATGTATGTACACAGTGACTGCACCAGCAGAATAGTGAGTGCAGCTCTGGAGTATAATACAGGATGTAATTCAGGATCAGTAATGTAATGTATGTACACAGTGACTGCACCAGCAGAATAGTGAGTGCAGCTCTGGAGTATAATACAGGATGTAATTCAGGATCAGTAATGTAATGTATGTACACAGTGACTGCACCAGCAGGATAGTGAGTGCAGCTCTGGGGTATAATACAGGATGTAACTCAGGATCAGTAATGTAATGTATGTACACAGTGACTGCACCAGCAGAATAGTGAGTGCAGCTCTGGAGGATAATACAGGATGTAACTCAGGATCAGTAATGTACAAATATCAGCCACAAATTTGTGTTCAGCCAAAAATATTTTCTTATCCTAATAATGTCATTCATCATTCACTGCACAGCTCATAATTCTGTCAGATCCGGCCAAGTACAACAGGGACTATTCCAAGGTTAAGAAAATGTTGGGAGCCTAGATACTAATTGTAGACAAATGTCTGCATTGGAGCTTTGCCCGTCCAGGGCTGGACCCTCATGCCATGTAGTGTAATGGGCGGAGTATACTGAATGACACACAATGATGTTTGTTTACAATTTTTTGGTGCTACTTTTTTACATTTAGATCACTTTTACTAATGTGTTATTATCTGTCTGTTATAAAACCACAGATCATAACTTGAGCATGCGCTATCAGTCATTACCGCACAGGATCAATTGGGGGCGTTGCTTCAGCTGCAAGTAGCCATATAAAATGATTAGTCCCAGTAATTATGAAGCCAGGGCTGCCCGAGGGCTAAAAAGAGGAGTCTCCCTCCTTCATTTACACCATTGTATCTGCATTCTGGGTGGTGCCCCTTTTCTCTCGCTTGGCCACTCAGGAGGCTGGTAAAGTTGTGTTGCAACCTGTGAGTGCTGTGCTGCGGCCATCCTGATCGCCGAGGGTCTTGACATGCTGAGTGAGCTGTGAGGATTTCAGCTTCTCATGCACTGCCTCAAGATTCAGACTTTAAGTATACCTGCCAACTTTTCTGGAAGGTCCAGGAGATGCAGAGATCTCCCAGATGCCCAGAAGAGGCAGCGAATCTCCCAGGTTCTGCAAGTCAGCAATTGTGGAAGGTTTCTTTAGTCCCGCCATCTTGGAGAGGTGAGGGCAGAAGTATGGAGCTCTGATCCTTGGTGTTATCATCACTGTCCCCGATGGGGCTCACAATCTAATTTCCCTATCAGTATGTCTTTGGAGTATGGGAGGAAACTGGAGAACCCGGAGGAAACCCACACAAACACGGGAAGAACATACTCATTCCTTGCAGACTTTATGGTACAATATTATTTTAAAAGGGACGGTCACTTTAAAACAAGGACAGGTGATTATAAACTACGGCCCCCCACAATAATGAGAAATAAGATTATAGCGTAACTGCGGGAAATGGAGAGGAGATGCCTCAAAAAGGAGGAGGAGCTTCTATAAAAAGGAGGAATCTCAATAAGAAAGAGGAACTTCAATAAAGAGGAGGAGCTACAATGGGGAAGAGAAGCCTTACTATGGAGTAGCCTCAATAAGAAAAAAGACATATTAAAGAGGAGGAGCCTCAAGAAGGAGCTTCAAAAAGGAAGAGGAGACTCATTAAGGAAAAGTATCTTCTATAAAGAGGAGGAGCCTCAATAAGAGGAACTTCAATAAAGAGGAGGAGCTACAATGGGGAAGAGAAGCCTTACTATGGAGTAGCCTCAATAAGAAAAAAGACATATTAAAGAGGAGGAGCCTCAAGAAGGAGCTTCAAAAAGGAAGAGGAGACTCATTAAGGAAAAGTATCTTCTATAAAGAGGAGGAGCCTCAATAAGAGGAACTTCAATAAAGAGGAGGAGCTACAATGGGGAAGAGAAGCCTTACTATGGAGTAGCCTCAATAAGAAAAAAGACATATTAAAGAGGAGGAGCCTCAAGAAGGAGCTTCAAAAAGGAAGAGGAGACTCATTAAGGAAAAGTATCTTCTATAAAGAGGAGGAGCCTCAATAAGAGGAACTTCAATAAAGAGGAGGAGCTACAATGGGGAAGAGAAGCCTTACTATGGAGTAGCCTCAATAAGAAAAAAGACATATTAAAGAGGAGGAGCCTCAAGAAGGAGCTTCAAAAAGGAAGAGGAGACTCATTAAGGAAAAGTATCTTCTATAAAGAGGAGGAGCCTCAATAAGAGGAACTTCAATAAAGAGGAGGAGCTACAATGGGGAAAAGAAGCCTTACTATGGAGTAGCCTCAATAAGAAAAAAGACATATTAAAGAGGAGGAGCCTCAAGAAGGAGCTTCAAAAAGGAAGAGGAGACTCATTAAGGAAAAGTATCTTCTATAAAGAGGAGGAGCCTCAATAAGAGGAACTTCAATAAAGAGGAGGAGCTACAATGGGGAAGAGAAGTTTTACTATGGAGTAGCCTCAATAAGAAAAAAGACATATTAAAGAGGAGGAGCCTCAAGAAGGAGCTTCAAAAAGGAAGAGGAGACTCATTAAGGAAAAGTATCTTCTATAAAGAGGAGGAGCCTCAATAAGAGGAACTTCAATAAAGAGGAGGGACCTCAATAAGAAAAAAGACACAATTAACAGGAGGAACCTCAATAAAGAGGAGGAGCTACAAAAGGGAAGAGAAGCCTTAATATGGAGTAGCCTCAATAAGAAAAAAGACATTTAAGAGGAGGAGCCTCAAGAAGAAGGAGCTTCATAAAGGAAGAGGAGACTCATTAAGGAAAAGTATCTTCTATAAAGAGGAGGAGCCTCAATAAGAGGAACTTCAATAAAGAGGAGGGGCCTCAATAAGAAAAAAGAGACACAATTAACAGGAGGAACCTCAATAAGGAAGAGGAACTTCAATAAAGAGGAGCCTCAAGAAGAAAAAGGAGCCTCAAGAAGGAGCTTCAATAAGTAAGAGGAGCCTCAAGAAGAAGGAGGAGCCTCATTAACGAAAAGTATCTCCTATAAAGAGGAGGAGCCTCAACAAGGAAGAGGAGCCTCAAGAAGAAGGAGCTTCAATAAGGAAGAGGAGCCTCAATAAGAAGGAGGAGCCTTGTTAAGGAAAAGTATCTTCTATAAAGAGGAAGAGCTTCAATAAGGAAGTTGGCCCTCAATTAAGAGGAGGAGCCTCAATAAGGTAGAGGAGCTATTATAAAGAGCAGGTGCCTCAATGAGGAAGAGGTACTTCAATAAAGAGAAGGAGCTACAAAGGGGTAGAGAAGCCTTAATATGGATGAACCTCAATAAGAAAAGAAACACAATAAGGGGGAGGAGTCTCAAAAAGAAGGTGGGACTTCAATAAGGAGGAGGGTCCTCAATAAGGAAGATGAGCCTCAAGAAGAAGGAGCTTCAATAAGAAATAAGAGACACAATAAGGAGGAAGAGTCTCAATAAGGAGGAGGGTCCTCAATAAGAAAGAAGAGCCTGAATAAGGAGCAGGAGCCTCAGTAAGGAGGAGCAGCTTCAATAATGAGGAGCCTCAATAAGGGAGGGTGGTGGCTTTAGGTTTTAAAATGTCCTTTAATATTTATTATTACCATAAATGTCTACAAAAAAATATCCTTTAAAAAAAATTACAAAGGGACAAATGTCACTGCTAAATGTGTAAACTGGGTATGGGTGTAAATATTTTTGCAAAGCACGGATCAATAATCACAGAATTTTTGATGCTTTTGTAAAAATCTCTTTATTCCTTGTGACATTATAACAATATTATTATAAATAGACCACCGACCGTATGTATACAGTATATATATATATGTATATAATAAATAAGTACAGGAAACTCTACCCTATATATTGTGTATAGCAGGGGAAGAATTCATGGCAACCCAAACTACTAAGTCCCAGCATCACTTGCAAGGCATGCTGGGTAGTTAAAGGGAAATTCTACCTAAATGTATTGAACCTGTAAGACATATTAGAAAGTAACCAAAGTTTTTGTTCATAGTCAGAAAGTCTTCAGTGCATATTTGAGAGTGCAAAGTGTCAAAGGGTCACTCCAAAAGCGATATACTGTGCCTATGTGGGCCCCGAGGGGGTGGGGCATAATAGCTTGATTCCTTGTGTCATGCTCCGCCCCCTCAGTTTTTACACAGTTTTCCTGGTAAATCTCTCGTTTTGTGTGACAGAAGTAACACCCGTGGCCTGCAGCTGTGCACTAACTGCCCTATATACAGTGTACAGTCAGATACACGGTGCGCTCAGTGGATCACTATCATCAGTGCAGGAAGTGACGTTTTTACATCAGTGATTGTGCAAAAATCTAAATGTCTTATATAGGAATACAGTGAAGAAAGTAAGTATTTGATACACTGATGATTTTGCAAGTTTTCCCACCTACAAATAATGGAGAGATCTGTAATTTTTATCGTAGGTACACTTCACCTGTCAGATATAATCTAAAAATAAAAAAAAATAAAAAAACCAGAAAATCACATTGTAGAATTTTTACATAACTAATTTGCATTTTATTGCATGAGATAAGTATTTGGTAAAATACAAAAACAGGACTTAATATTTGGTCCAGAAACCTTTGTTTGCAATTACAGAGGTCAGACGTTTCCTGTAGTTCTTGACCAGGTTTGCTCACACCACAACAGGGATTTTGGCCCCCTCCTCCATACAGATCTTCTCCAGATTTTTCAGGTTTTGGGGCTGTCGCTGGGCAACATTGGCTCCCTCCAAACATTTTCTATTGGGTTCAGGTCTGGATATTCGCTAGGCCACTCCAGGACCTTGAAATGCTACTTACGGAGCCACTCCATAGCTGCCCTGGCTGTGTGTTTTGGGTCATTGCCATGCTGGAAGAGCCAGCCATGACCCATCTTCAATGCTCTTACTGGGGGAAGGAGGTTGTTGGCCAAATTTTCACGATACATAAACACATGTCCCGTTTTCAGAAAAGCACCCCAAAGTAATAGGTTTCCCCACCATGCTTCACGGTGAGGATGGTGTTTTTGGAGTTGTACTCATCTTTCTTCTTCCTCCAAACACGGCGAGTGGAATTAATACCAAAAGTTCTATTTTTGATCTCTGACGACATGACCTTCTCCCATGCCTCCCCTGAATCATGCAGATGGTAAATAGGTGAACTTCAAATGGGCCTGGACATGTGCTGGTGTGAGCAGGATTTTAATCCATGACTGTAGTATTACTAACGTTAATGTTTGAGACTCTGGTCCAAGCTCTCTTCAGGTCATTGACCAGGTCCTCCTGTGTAGTTCTGGGCAGATTCCTGACCTTTCTCAAAATCAACCGTACCTCACAAGGCGAGACCCTGCATGGAGCCCCAGACCCAGGAAGATTGACAGTCATCTTGTGCTCCATTTTCTTATACTTGGGCCAACAGTTGTCGCCTTCTCATCAAGCTGCTTGCCTATTGACCTGTAGAATATCCCAACCTTCTGCAGATCTACAAGTTTATCCCTGGTGTCTTTAGACAGCTTTTTGTTTGGTCTTGGCCATGGTGGAGAGGTTGGAGTGTGATTGTGTGGACAGGTGTCTTTTATACAGGTAACGAGGTCAAACAGATGCAACTAATACAGGTAATGAGTGTGGAGTAGGAGGCTTCTTACAGAAAAACTAACAGATCTATGAGAGCCAGAATTCTTGATGGTTGGTAGATGATCAAATACTTATTTCAAGCAATAAAATGTAATTTATGTAAAAATCCTACAATGTGATTTTCAGATTTTTATTTTTAGATTCTGTCTCTCACAGGTGAAGTGTACCTGTGATAAAAAAAATACAGACCTCTCCATTCTTTGTAGGTGGGAAAACTTGCAAAATCGGCAGTGTATCAAATACTTATTTTCCACACTGTATGTCCAGAGATCAGGGGAGATACATGTGCCCAGGTGATAAAATGATGCCTCCTACAAACTAAAAAGTAGAGAGAGTAGATTTAATGCTGCAAAAACTACTGCCTGACGATAAGTCTGTGTCCTCCCACTTGCGTCCTGGAACGAGTGCTCTGTGCTGCTGTGGCATTTGCTCTTTCCACCACTCTCACATGAGTGGACAGGTCACTGCCCACCACATAATCAGCACACTCCTCTGCCGCTGCTCGTTTTACCATGTATCCATCAGTCTGTTTCCCCTCCATAAGTGATGACATTACCCAATCACACGCATCTTATTACAGGCGTGGATATAGGTCACTGCCTCCCACAGAAGCAGTACACTCTTCCTCCCCTGCTTCATGACGCATCTCAATGTCTATATCCTTCCATCCGACTAAAGGAAAAGTCAGCAGCACGTTGCACGAAGCCTCGCTTTCTTAAAGAGCCTCATCCGCCTAAAAGTTGCCATGTATCCAAGACTTAGAATGGTTACATTGAACTTCATCATAAGTTGAGTGGAGACAGAATTCACAGATGTAATAATACCGCTATAATACACCAACATCCACCTCGTGCAGAGCGACCGACTATTTACAGGCCGCACGTCTTCTACTCGGTATAAAAGGCACCTGTTCTTCAAGACGGGAGATATTCAAGAGCACCGAGGCGGCACCTCCCATCAGAACGCAGTGGAAGACTCTAAACTTTCCGTGTCCGCTTCCGTCTGTGACGTCCGGGGATCTGGTTGGGCGGTGAAGACTTTATCTACAATATAGATTTGGCATTCCAGGGGATATTCATTCCTGGTTTAAAAAAAAAAAAAAAAAAAAAAAAATGATTTAATAAAAAAATCCAAAATTAAAATGTAAAACAAATTGAGCAATTTGTATCAAATTGAAGAAAAATCAAATTTCTCCCCGGAAATTAAGTAAATCTGCTGGATCCCAATAATTTTGGCAGATTCACTCACCTGTAGACTTAGAATAATAAAAATATTTTTTTTTCAGGATGTTTTTATTCTCTTTTTTTTTTTTCCTATGATTTTATTACTTTAAACTTTTACGTCCCGATTCATCATTTTTGCATTTTTGTTAAATAATTTGTTTGGTTTTTTTTCTATTATTTTTCCTTTTTTTGCCTTTTTTAGATTTTGGCCAAAATCATCATCAAAATGGAGCGGAATATTCAAAGCATGCTGTGCAAATGCAAAGATTTTTTTTATTATTTTATTTTATACTATTTTGCTTTATTTGTGCCTTTTTTTTAATTTCACACACTGCTTTAAAATGTCACACTCTAGTCTTGAACTGCAAAAAAAAAAAAAAAAATTAGACAGATTACTCCACTAGCACACCGGAGTACAACTGTGCACAAATTTTGTAATTTCGAAATTTTTGAAAACATCAACCACACCTGGATAATTAAAACTGTTCTTATAGTGTTGAGAAAAACCAAAAAAATGAGGTAAACTGGAAAAACTATTGTAAAAATGGTGCAAAAGGCCATAATAAATTTGCATTAAAAAAAAAACGTAAAAATGTCTAAAAATTAAACCAGATTCATTCTAGAAATTGTTCCTTTTGTTGTCTCATTTTTGGTGTTTTTCACCCGTTTTCATTTTTTTTTATTTGCGCCACAACCTTCTTTTAATTTGCACCATTTTTAGGGCGCAAAGAAAAATGTCACTAATAGAAACATTTATCTAAAAACCTAAAAAATAGAAAAAAAAGGGCACAAAAAGAAGATGTAAAATTTGTATTTTTTACATTCATTAGTTCATTTTATATTTGCATTGTATTTCAGCTGTTTTATCGAATGATTTAAGTTGTTTTTATTCATTTTAATTACATTTTTGTTGTTACTTTTTCTTTTTACCTTTTTTTTTTTTTTACCACATCGTTTACCACATTTTCCCGAAAAAAAAAAAAAAAAAAAAAAAGAAAATCTCGGAAGCTGCGTCATGTTCGTGTCTCTAAAGATGACGTGGATTGGAAGTGAAGGCTCTTTCCATGTGAAATCTCATGGATAATAGACCTTATGTAATTTTTAAGAAGGATCACAGATGGTTTTTAAATAATCTAAAGCTGGCCTGAAGCTTAATATATTTTTTATTTTTTTTAATTTTTTTTATTTGAAATGTTCAGCTGGCGGAAAGCGTTTTACTATAAAGGGATGGGAACGCAGCGGGGGGCCCCCTCCAGCAGCGAACGGAAGATTAACACGGAGAAATATTAAAAGGCTTGTGATAGCCACAAAAGCAGAAGCAGACGTAGATTCACTTGACTTAGGGGAAAGTATTACTTTGAAACGGCTTCTAGCGGCTGCGTGTTCACAAAGACGGATTCATACAAAAGGTAAAAAATCTCTGGGAAAGTAGGTCAGCGCGTAATGTTTAACTTCGTGAACAATTCTAGATATATTTCTTACCTTTTTTCCACACAAAAAAGGGAAAAAAATGCAATGTACATGGCCGCTGGAATTTTATTTTTTTTTAGAGATGAACGAAACAATTCGCAGAACCCCAGGCCACCGTCCAGGTCAGTGTTCCGGAATCATCGCCTACTTTCCAGGTCAGTGTTCCGGAATCATCGCCAACCTTCCAGGTCAGTGTTCGGGAATCATCGCCTACCTTCCAGGTCAGTGCTCCAGAATCATCGCCTACCGTCCAGGTCAGTGTTCCGGAATCATCTCCTACCGTCCAGGTCAGTGTTCGGGAATCATTGCCTACCTTCCAGGTCAGTGTTCCGGAATCATCGCCTACCGTCCAGGTCAGTGTTCCGGAATTATCACCTACTTTCCAGGTCAGTGTTCTGGAATCATCGCCTACCTTCCAGGTCAGTGTTCCGGAATCATCTCCTACCGTCCAGGTCAGTGTTCGGGAATCATTGCCTACCTTCCAGGTCAGTGTTCCGGAATCATCGCCTACCGTCCAGGTCAGTGTTCCGGAATTATCACCTACTTTCCAGGTCAGTGTTCTGGAATCATCGCCTACCGTCTAGGTCAGTGTTCCAGAATCATCTCCTACCATCCAGGTCAGTGTTCGGGAATCATCGCCTACCTTCCAGGTCAGTGTTCCGGAATCATCGCCTACCTTCCAGGTCAGTGTTCTGGAATCATCTCCTACCATCCAGGTCAGTGTTCGGGAATCATCGCCTACCTTCCAGGTCAGTGTTCCGGAATCATCGCCTACCTTCCAGGTCAGTGTTCCGGAATCATCGCCTACCTTCCAGGTCAGTGTTCCGTAATCATCGCCTACTTTCCAGGTCAGTGTTCTGTAATCATCGCCTACCGTCCAGGTCAGTGTTCCGGAATCATCTCCTACCGTCCAGGTCAGTGTTCGGGAATCATCGCCTACCTTCCAGGTCAGTGTTCGGGAATCAAAGCCTACCTTCCAGGTCAGTGTTCCGTAATCATCGCCTACTTTCCAGGTCAGTGTTCTGTAATCATCGCCTACCGTCCAGGTCAGTGTTCCGGAATCATCTCCTACCGTCCAGGTCAGTGTTCAGGAATCATCGCCTACCTTCCAGGTCAGTGTTCCGGAATCATCGCCTACTTTCCAGGTCAGTGTTCTGTAATCATCGCCTACCGTCCAGGTCAGTGTTCCGGAATCATCTCCTACCGTCCAGGTCAGTGTTCAGGAATCATCGCCTACCTTCCAGGTCAGTGTTCCGGAATCATCGCCGACCGTCCAGGTCAGTGTTCGGGAATCATCGCCGACTTTCCAGGTCAGTGTTCCGGAATCATCGCCTACCGTCCAGGTAAGTGTTCCGGAATCATCGCCTACCGTCTAGGTCAGTGTTCCAGAATCATCGCCTACTTTCCAGGTCAGTGTTCTGTAATCATCGCCTACCTTCCAGGTCAGTGTTCCGGAATCATTGCCTACCTTCCAGGTCAGTGTTCCGGAATCATCGCCTACCTTCCAGGTCAGTGTTCCGGAATCATCGCCTACCTTCCAGGTCAGTGTTCCGTAATCATCGCCTACTTTCCAGGTCAGTGTTCTGTAATCATCGCCTACCGTCCAGGTCAGTGTTCCGGAATCATCTCCTACCGTCCAGGTCAGTGTTCGGGAATCATCGCCTACCTTCCAGGTCAGTGTTCTGGACGGTAGGCGATGATTCTGGGTCAGTGTTCGGGAATCATCGCCTACCTTCCAGGTCAGTGTTCGGGAATCAAAGCCTACCTTCCAGGTCAGTGTTCCGTAATCATCGCCTACTTTCCAGGTCAGTGTTCTGTAATCATCGCCTACCGTCCAGGTCAGTGTTCCGGAATCATCTCCTACCGTCCAGGTCAGTGTTCAGGAATCATCGCCTACCTTCCAGGTCAGTGTTCCGGAATCATCGCCGACCGTCCAGGTCAGTGTTCGGGAATCATCGCCGACTTTCCAGGTCAGTGTTCCGGAATCATCGCCTACCGTCCAGGTAAGTGTTCCGGAATCATCGCCTACCGTCTAGGTCAGTGTTCCAGAATCATCGCCTACTTTCCAGGTCAGTGTTCTGTAATCATCGCCTACCTTCCAGGTCAGTGTTCCGGAATCATTGCCTACCGTCCAGGTCAGTGTTCCGGAATCATCGCATACCTTCCAGGTCAGTGTTCCGGAATCATCACCTACCATCCAGGTCAGTGTTCCGGAAACATCGCCTACCTTCCAGGTCAGTGTTCCGGAATCATCGCCTACCTTCTGTCCTGTGTGAGTCATGCCACAACGACGACGTTTCGCCATGCCTACAAATCACTGGTAGGACACGTTTCGATTCCGTCTGGCCACAATGGTTTTTCATTTCCAAAATAAACTACTAATAACATTTTTCACCATTACCAGAATTCCTACCAATTGGACCTCACTGGATATAGGTCTGCCCAATGCCAGGCAGATGGCATATTTTAACAAAAAGTTGTTTCATTTTTCATCACAGCTGCTCATAATCATTGTTTCGGCCTAAGCTTTTCTTCCTCTGGGGGTAAAAGACTCAGTTGCTGCCCTATCCTTACCTCTAAAGATCATGGACGTGGCAGAGGAACTTGATGGTTTCATTTTTGAATCGCGGTGCCAATTGTATTTGCCATCACAGCTATTCAGTTTCGCCTGACCTTTTCTTCCTCTGGGGCTAAAGATTCAGTTGTTGCCCTATCCCTGTATGTAAATACAGTAGCCATGGCACAGTGGCCTGTTGGTTCCCTTTCTGAATCAGGGTGCTAATTGCTTTTTATTTCATCACATCTGCTCATGATCACAGTTTCACCTAAGCTTTTCTTCCTCTAGGGGTAAAGACTCATTTGCTTCCCTATCTTTAAAACTAAATATCCGGGACATGGCAGAGTGGCCTGTTGGTTCCCTTTCTGAATCAGGGTGCCAATTGCACTTTTCATCACATCTGCTCGTGATTACGGTTTCACCTAAACTTTTCTTCCTCTGGGGGTAAAAACTCAGTTGCTACCCTACCCCTATATATATATTATATTCATATATACTGTGTATACATATATAACAATTTTAATTTTGCATCTGTACCTGAAGTGTAATTTTTTTCGGGACTACAATAATACATCAGGGGGTCCCTGGACTTGCATTCAACAATAGCAAACACACATCAGGCCACTAGAAATAGGTCACAAGACAATGTATAGGACAATACAATAATAAGACGCAATATGTGTGCATGATTTTCTTGAAAACTAACAGGCGGGACACAATCCCTCCCTGTTATTCAAAATGGCTGCCTCCATCATGCAGAATTCCACTTTAATCTTCAATATTGAACAAATATCCTGCACTTTTTTTTTGTAAAAGAAGAAATTAAAAAAGGTTAATCTGAGTAATGTCACTTCACATCTGTAAAAACTGTGACTGGCAATGGCGCCCCTTTAAGTGGTGGTTACAATAAACAGGAAATGATTGCGTCTTGTTAATGCAAGGTCCATAAAGAAAAGTGACTTGAGACTAAACCTCTCAGAGCCATTCGTGCTGGGAGATGGGAAGGTGGGAGAGGCGTCCAGGCGAGAGGAGGAGGCACCGTGCAAGGAACAGGGCGGTCTCTCTTCAGGGCAAGCAGGCAAGAGGTTTCCGGGTAATTTAGCCAAGGGACTGCTTAACGGGGACAGCTGTACAAACGAGACAAATGGCAATGAGAAGGAGGAAACGGGACAAGGTGCAGACGACTGTACATATCGACAGAGAAGACAGAAACATATGATAAATAATGTATTCCAAATTAGCTAAAAGTGTATGTCCGACCCTCAACGCTACTTAATTTTCGTTGTTGGCATTTTTGCCAAAATAAATCAACACAATCTTTCTAGCATTTAGAACACCATTTTTTCACATACAGAGACAGGATCTTATCATGTATCTGTGTATACAGGGAGCTCCCCCTAGTGGTGACTGCAGACAGGATCTTATCATGTATCTCTGTATACGGGGAGCTCCCCCTAGTGGTGACTGCAGACAGGATCTTACCATGTATCTCTGTATACAGGGAGCTCTCCCTAGTGGTGGCTGCAGACAGGATCTTATCATGTATCTCTGTATACAGGGCGCTCCCCCTAGTGGTGGCTGCAGACAGGATCTTATCATGTATCTCTGTATACGGGGAGCTCCCCCTAGTGGTGGCTGCAGACAGGATCTTATCATGTATCTGTGTATACAGGGAGCTCCCCCTAGTGGTGACTGCAGATAGGATCTTATCATGTATCTCTGTATACGGGGAGCTCCCCCTAGTGGTGGCTGCAGACAGGATCTTATCATGTATCTGTGTATACAGGGAGCTCCCCCTAGTGGTGACTGCAGACAGGATCTTATCATGTATCTCTGTATACAGGGAGCTCCCCCTAGTGGTGGCTGCAGACAGGATCTTATCATGTATCTCTGTATACAGGGAGCTCCCCCTAGTGGTGACTGCAGACAGGATCTTACCATGTATCTCTGTATACAGGGAGCTCTCCCTAGTGGTGGCTGCAGACAGGATCTTATCATGTATCTCTGTATACAGGGCGCTCCCCCTAGTGGTGGCTGCAGACAGGATAATATCATGTATCTCTGTATACAGGGAGCTCCCCCTAGTGGTGGCTGCAGACAGGATCTTATCATGTATCTCTTTATACAGGGAGCTCCCCCTAGTGGTGGCTGCACAGATAGAATTCTCTCATCTCTTGGCATCACAGACTTGGCCCTGTCCTGGATCTCATCATACCTAACAGACCGAACATTTAGTGTCTCCCTCTCACACACCACCTCCTCACCTTGCCCCCTGTCTGTCGGCGTTCCTCAAGGCTCTGTCCTAGGACCCCTACTATTCTCCATCTATACCTTTGGCTTGGGACAGCTCATAGAATCCCACGGTTTACAGTATCACCTCTACGCCGATGACACGCAGATCTACCTATCTGAACCCAACCTCACCTCCTTACTGACCAAAACCCACAATGTCTGTCTGCTTTCTCAAACTGAACATGGACAAAACAGAATTCATCATCTTTCCCCCATCTCACTCTACCCCTCCACCAGACCTATCCATCAGTGTCAATGGCTGCTCTCTTTCCCCAGTCCCGCATGCTCGGTGCCTTGGGGTGATCCTCGACTCTGCGCTCTCTTTCAAACCACATGTCCAAGCCCTCGCCTTCTCCTGCCGCCTCAAACTCAAAAATATCTCCTGGATCCGCTCATTCCTCAACCACGAAACCACAAAAACATTACTGCACGCCCTTATTATTATTATTATTATTATTATTTATTATTATAGCGCCATTTATTCCATGGCGCTTTACATGTGAGGAGGGGTATACATAATAAAGAACAAGTACAGTAATCTTAAACAATACAAGTCACGACTGGTACAGGAGGAGAGAGGACCCTGCCCGCGAGGGCTCACAGTCTACAAGGGATGGGTGAGGATACAGTAGGTGAGGGTAGAGCTGATCGTGTAGCGATTTGGTGGATCGGTGGTTACTGCAAGTTGTAGGCTTGTCGGAAGAGGTGGGTCTTCAAGTTCTTTTTGAAGGTTTCTATGGTAGGCGAGAGTCTGATATGTTGTGGTAGAGTGTTCCAGAGTAGGGGGGATGTGCGGGAGAAATCTTGTATGCGATTGTGGGAAGAGGAGATAAGAGGGGAGTACAGAAGGAGATCTTGTGAGGATCGGAGGTTTCGTGCAGGTAAGTACCGGGAGACTAGGTCACAGATGTATGGAGGACTCAGGTTGTGGATGGCTTTGTATGTCATGGTTAGGGTTTTGACCTGGAGTCTTTGGGTAATGGGGAGCCAGTGCAGGGATTGACAGAGGGGAGAGGCCGGGGAATAGCGGGGGGGACAGGTGGATTAGTCGGGCAGCAGAGTTAAGAATAGATTGGAGGGGTGCGAGAGTGTTAGAGGGGAGGCCACAGAGCAGGAGGTTGCAGTAGTCAAGGCAGGAGATGATGAGGGCATGGACTAGGGTCTTATCATCTCCCGCCTCGACTACTGCAACCTCCTACTCTCTGGCCTCCCCTATAGCACTCTGGCACCACTCCAGTCCATCCTACACTCTGCTGCCCGACTAATCCACCTGTCTCCCCGCTATTCCCCAGCCTCCCCTCTATGCCAGGCCCTTCACTGGCTTCCTATTGCCCAGAGGGTCCAATTCAAAACCCTAACCATGACATTCAAAGCCATCCACAACCTGTCTCCCCCATACATCTGTGACTTGGTCTCTAGGTACCTACCCACACGCAACCTTCGATCATCTCAAGATCTCCTTCTCTACTCCCCTCTTATCTCTTCTTCCCACAACCGCATACTAGACTTCTCCCGTGCTTCCCCCATACTCTGGAACTCCCTGCCGCAACACATCAGACTCTCACCATCAATGGAAACCTTCAAGAAGAACCTGAAGACCCACCTGTTCCGACAAGCCTACAGCCTGCAATGATCCTCGGTCTACTGAACCACAGCACGACCTGCTCTACCCTCTCCTACTGTATCCTCACCCATCCCTGTAGACTGTGAGCCCTCGCGGGCAGGGTCCCCTCTCCTTATGTACTTGTGTGTCCCTTGTCTTACACATGTTTATTATACTTGTCTATATTTCCCCTTTTCACATGTAAAGCGCCATGGAATAAATGGCGCTATATAAATACATAATAATAATAATAGAATAATTTTGACTATGCAGGGAATTTGGATTTCAGTATCAGAAAAATGGGTTTGTGACCAGTATAATGATATAAGAAATTTTTCAGCTCGAATTATTGGCTCTATTTCCATAAAAAAAAAATTTTTAAAAGGTGAACACTGGCTTTAAAAAAAAAAGTTCTTCCAGCTCCCCCAGTCATTATAGGCCTCTTTGGATATTCTGATGTAGTGTGTGTGGGTATTATGCTATTATATTGCTAGCTATTTTTTCTTTTCTGAAAAAAAAATGCTCTCTGGAGAATTAATCAGAAACAGAATGAAGTCATATGTTGTGAGAGGCCTGGGACTAGCCTCATTCATAGATGCTAAGAAATGATAGAGCTGGGTCTCCTCTCAGGGTTCCAGTGAGAAAATAATCTCCTCCTATAAATATCTAAATTAAATCATGCTGTCGTTCACATAGAACCAGCGTGAAAAAAAAACAAACTTTCTTTGCAGCTTCTTATATAGCCAGTAGGTGGCGACAGAGCTCGCGGTGTATGACATTGCAGGGGGAGTCGCTGCTGTGATATATTATTGATTACACCTTCATTTTAATGAGCAGCGTTCCATATGTGCATGTATGAGATCCCATCCAGCAGTGTCAGCCTACATACTGCCTGGCTACATGAGAGAAGGAAAACTGCAGAAAGCCATTGGCCTGTATAAAGCCTGATTGTCAGCGGGCCAGTTGTGTAAAAATGGCGCTTACCCCCAGGCATGAATTTGATGATGAAATGATGTCTTTAAACAAAGCGTTGAAGGAGATGTCTCGTTTAACTTCAGATAATATCTCACTCATTAAAAATAAGCAAAGTTCAAATTGCTTAGTCTGATAATCGAAGGCCAGAAGTCAAAGGAATTTACTAATTAATTTAATGAAAAATTAAAGGCAGGCAGAAAAAAAAAGGACAATCTCATATCAAGAAAAATAAAGTCACAAGGATGAGAAAATGACAAAACTAACTGGGAGGTCTCTAAGAATGAGAGTGCCATTCATTAATACCTAAATTTTAACTTTATTATTGCCAGATCACTCAACCTCCAGAAAACAGATATGACGTGTCCTAATACTAAATCTATTTACTAAAGGAAAGCAGAGCATAATGAGCAGTATAAATACAATAATACTGCCCCTATATACAAGAATATAACTACTATAATACTGCCCCTATGTGCAAGAATATAACTACTATAATACTGCCCCTATGTGCAAGAATATAACTACTATAATACTGCCCCCTATGTACAAGAATATAACTACTATAATACTGCCCCCTATGTACAAGAATATAACTCCTATAATACTGCTCCTATATACAAGAATATAACTACTATAATACTGCCCCTATGTACAAGAATATAACTACTATAATACTGCCCCCTATATACAAGAATATAACTACTATAATACTGCCCCCTATATACAAGAATATAACTACTATAATACTGCCCCTATGTACAAGAATATAACTACTATAATACTGCCCCTATATACAAAAATATAACTACTATAATACTGCCCCTATGTACAAGAATATAACTACTATAATACTGCCTCTATGTACAAGAATATAACTACTATAATACTGCCCCTATGTGCAAGAATATAACTACTATAATACTGCCCCTATGTACAAGAATATAACTACTATATTACTGCCCCCTATGTACAAGAATATAACTACTATAATACTGCCACTATGTACAAGAATATAACTACTATAATACTGCCTCTATGTACAAGAATATAACTACTATAATACTGCTCCTATGTACAAGAATATAACTACTATAATACTGCCCCCTATGTACAAGAATATAACTACTATAATACTGCTCCTATGTACAAGAATATAACTACTATAATACTGCTCCCTATGTACAAGAATATAACTACTATAATACTGCCACTATGTACAAGAATATAACTACTATAATACTGCTCCTATGTACAAGAATATAACTACTAGAATACTGCCCCCTATGTACAAGAATATAACTACTATAATACTGCCCCTATATACAAGAATATAACTACTATAATACTGCCCCTATATACAAGAATATAACTACTATAATACCGCCCCCTATGTACAAGAATACAACTACTATAATACTGCCCCTATGTACAAGAATATAACTACTATAATACTGCTCCTATGTACAAGAATATAACTACTATAATACTACTCCTATGTACAAGAATATAACTACTATAATACTGCCCCTATGTGCAAGAATATAACTACTATAATACTGCCTCTATATACAATAATATAACTACTATAATACTGCCCCTATGTGCAAGAATATAACTACTATAATACTGCTCCTATGTACAAGAATATAACTACTATAATACTACTCCTATGTACAAGAATATAACTACTATAATACTGCCCCCTATGTACAAGAATATAACTACTATAATACTGCCACCTACCTACAAGAATATAACTACTATAATACTGTCCCCTATGTACAAGAATATAACTACTATAATACTGCCCCTATATACAAGAATATAACTACTATAATACTGCCCCTATGTACAAGAATATAACTACTATAATACTGCCCCTATGTACAAGAATATAACTACTATAATACTGCCCCTATATACAAGAATATAACTACTATAATACTGCCCCTATGTGCAAGAATATAACTACTATAATACTGCTCCTATGTACAAGAATATAACTACTATAATACTGCTCCTATGTACAAGAATATAACTACTATAATACTACTCCTATGTACAAGAATATAACTACTATAATACTGCCCCCTATGTACAAGAATATAACTACTATAATACTGCCACCTACCTACAAGAATATAACTACTATAATACTGCTCCTATGTACAAGAATATAACTACTATAATACTACTCCTATGTACAAGAATATAACTACTATAATACTGTCCCCTATGTACAAGAATATAACTACTATAATACTGCCCCTGTGTACAAGAATATAACTACTATAATACTGCTCCTATATACAAGAATATAACTACTATAATACTGCCCCTATGTACAAGAATATAACTACTATAATACTGCCCCTATATACAAGAATATACAGTGGGGCAAAAAAGTATTTAGTCAGTCAGCAATAGTGCAAGTTCCACCACTTAAAAAGATGAGAGGCGTCTGTAATTTACATCATAGGTAGACCTCAACTATGGGAGACAAACTGAGAAAAAAAAATCCAGAAAATCACATTGTCTGTTTTTTTTTCATTTTATTTGCATATTATGGTGGAAAATAAGTATTTGGTCAGAAACAAAATTTCATCTCAATACTTTGTGATATATCCTTTGTTGGCAATGACAGAGGTCAAACGTTTTCTGTAAGTCTTCACAAGGTTGCCACACACTGTTGGTGGTATGTTGGCCCATTCCTCCATGCAGATCTCCTCTAGAGCAGTGATGTTTTTGGCTTTTCGCTTGGCAACACGGACTTTCAACTCCCTCCAAAGGTTTTCTATAGGGTTGAGATCTGGAGACTGGCTAGGCCACTCCAGGACCTTGAAATGCTTCTTACGAAGCCACTCCTTCGTTGCCCTGGCGGTGTGCTTTGGATCATTGTCATGTTGAAAGACCCAGCCACGTTTCATCTTCAATGCCCTTGCTGATGGAAGGAGGTTTGCACTCAAAATCTCACGATACATGGCCCCATTCATTCTTTCATGTACCCGGATCAGTCGTCCTGGCCCCTTTGCAGAGAAACAGCCCCAAAGCATGATGTTTCCACCACCATGCTTTACAGTAGGTATGGTGTTTGATGGATGCAACTCAGTATTCTTTTTCCTCCAAACACGACAAGTTGTGTTTCTACCAAACAGTTCCAGTTTGGTTTCATCAGACCATAGGACATTCTCCCAAAACTCCTCTAGATCATCCAAATGCTCTCTAGCAAACTTCAGACGGGCCCGGACATGTACAGGCTTAAGCAGTGGGACACGTCTGGCACTGCAGGATCTGAGTCCATGGTGGCGTAGTGTGTTACTTATGGTAGGCCTTGTTACATGGGTCCCAGCTCTCTGCAGTTCATTCACTAGGTCCCCCCGCGTGGTTCTGGGATTTTTGCTCACCGTTCTTGTGATCATTCTGACCCCACGGGGTGGGATTTTGCGTGGAGCACCAGATCGAGGGAGATTATCAGTGGTCTTGTATGTCTTCCATTTTCTAATTATTGCTCCTACAGTTGATTTCTTCACTCCAAGCTGGTTGGCTATTGCAGATTCAGTCTTCCCAGCCTGGTGCAGGGCTACAATTTTGTTTCTGGTGTCCTTTGACAGCTCTTTGGTCTTCACCATAGTGGAGTTTGGAGTCAGACTGTTTGAGGGTGTGCACAGGTGTCTTTTTATACTGATAACAAGTTTAAACAGGTGCCATTACTACAGGTAATGAGTGGAGGAAAGAGGAGACTCTTAAAGAAGAAGTTACAGGTCTGTGAGAGCCAGAAATCTTGATTGCTTGTTTCTGACCAAATACTTATTTTCCACCATAATATGCAAATAAAATGAAAAAAAAAACAGACAATGTGATTTTCTGGATTTTTTTTTCTCAGTTTGTCTCCCATAGTTGAGGTCTACCTATGATGTAAATTACAGACGCCTCTCATCTTTTTAAGTGGTGGAACTTGCACTATTGCTGACTGACTAAATACTTTTTTGCCCCACTGTACAAGAATATAACTACTATAATACTGCTCCTATGTACAAGAATATAACTACTATAATACTGCCCCCTATACACAAGAATATAACTACTATAATACTGCCCCTATGTACAAGAATATAACTACTATAATACTGCCCCTATGTACAAGAATATAACTACTATTATACTGCCCCCTATATACAAGAATATAACTACTATAATACTGCCCCTACGTACAAGAATATAACTACTATAATACTGCCCCCTATATACAAGAATATAACTGCTATAATACTGCTCCTATATACAAGAATATAACTACTATAATACTGCCCCCTATATACAAGAATATAACTACTATAATACTGCCCCCTATATACAAGAATATAACTACTATAATACTGCCCCTATGTACAAGAATATAACTACTATAATACTGCTCCTATGTACAAGAATATAACTACTATAATACTGCCCCTACGTACAAGAATATAACTACTATAATACTGCCCCCTATATACAAGAATATAACTACTATAATACTGCCCCTATGTACAAGAATATAACTACTATAATACTGCCCCTATGTACAAGAATATAACTACTATAATACTGCCCCCTATATACAAGAATATAACTACTATAATACTGCCCCTACGTACAAGAATATAACTACTATAATACTGCCCCCTATATACAAGAATATAACTGCTATAATACTGCTCCTATATACAAGAATATAACTACTATAATACTGCCCCCTATATACAAGAATATAACTGCTATAATACTGCTCCTATGTACAAGAATATAACTACTATAATACTGCTCCTACGTACAAGAATATAACTACTATAATACTGCTCCTATGTACCAGACTATAACTGCTATAATACTGCTCCTATATACAAGAATATAACGACTATAATACTGCTCCTATATACAAGAATATAACTACTATAATACTGCCCCTATGTACAAGAATATAACTACTATAATACTGCTCCTAAGTACAAGAATATAACTACTATAATACTGCTCCTATGTACAAGAATATAACTACTATAATACAGCCCCTATGTACAAGAATATAACTACTATAATACTGCTCCTATGTACAAGAATATAACTACTATAATACAGCCCCTATATACAAGAATATAACTACTATAATACTGCTCCTATGTACAAGAATATAACTACTATAATACTGCTCCTATATACAAGAATATAACTACTATAATACTGCTCCTACGTGCAAGAATATAACTACTATAATACTGCTCCTATGTACCAGACTATAACTGCTATAATACTGCTCCTATATACAAGAATATAACTACTATAATACTGCTCCTACGTACAAGAATATAACTACTATAATACTGCTCCTATGTACCAGACTATAACTACTATAATACTGCTCCTACGTACAAGAATATAACTACTATAATACTGCTCCCTATATACAAGAATATAACTACTATAATACTGCTCCTATGTGCAAGAATATAACTACTATAATACTGCTCCTATGCACAAGAATATAGCTACTATAATACTGCCCCCTATGTACAAGAATATAGCTACTATAATACTGCCTGTATGTACAATATAACTACTATAATACTGCTCCTATGTACAAGAAAATAACTGCCATAATACTGCTCCTATGTACAAGAATATAACTACTATAATACTTCTCCTATGTACAAGAATATAACTACTATAATACTGCCCCCTATGTACAAGAATATAACTACTATAATACTGCTCCTATGTACAAGAATATAACTACTATAATACTGCCCCTATATACAAGAATATACAGTAACTACTATAATACTGCTCCTATATACAAGAATATAACTACTATAATACTGTCCCTATGTACAAGAATATAACTTCTATAATACTGCCTCCTATGTACAAGAATATAACTACTATAATACTGCTCCTATGTACAAGAATATAACTACTATAATACTGCTCCTATGCACAAGAATATAACTACTATAATACTGCTCCTATGTACAAGAATATAACTACTATAATACTGCCCCTATGTACAAGAATATAACTACTATAATACTGCTCCTATGCACAAGAATATAACTACTATAATACTGCCCCTATGTACAAGAATATAACTACTATAATACTGCTCCTATGCACAAGAATATAACTACTATAATACTGCTCCTATGTACAAGAATATAACTACTATAATACTGCCCCTATGTACAAGAATATAACTACTATAATACTGCCCCTATGTACAAGAATATAACTACTATAATACTGCCCCCTATGTACAAGAATATAACTACTATAATACTGCCCCTATGTACAAGAATATAACTACTATAATACGGCTCCTATGTACAAGAATATAACTACTATAATACTGTCCCCTATGTACAAGAATATAACTACTATAATACTGCCCCTATGTACAAGAATATAACAACTATAATACTGCCCCCTATGTACAAGAATATAACAACTATAATACTGCCCCCTATGTACAAGAATATAACTACTATAATACTGCTCCTATGTACAAGAATATAACTACTATAATACTGTCCCCTATGTACAAGAATATAACTACTATAATACTGCCCCTATGTACAAGAATATAACAACTATAATACTGCCCCCTATGTACAAGAATATAACTACTATAATACTGCCCCTATGTACAAGAATATAACTACTATAATACTGCTCCTATGCACAAGAATATAACTACTATAATACTGCTCCTATGCACAAGAATATAACTACTATAATACTGCCACCTATGTACAAGAATATAACTACTATAATACTGCTCCTATGTACAAGAATATAACTACTATAATACTGCCCCTATGTACAAGAATATAACTGCTATAATACTGCCCCCTATGTACAAGAATATAACTGCTATAATACTGCCCCCTATGTACAAGAATATAACTGCTATAATACTGCCCCCTATGCACAAGAATATAACTACTATAATACTGCCCCTATGTACAAGAATATAACTACTATAATACTGCCCCCTATGTATAAGAATATAACTACTATAATACTGCCCCCTATGTATAAGAATATAACTACTATAATACTGCCCCTATGTATAAGAATATAACTACTATAATACTGCCCCTATGTACAAGAATATAACTACTATAATACTGCTCCTATGTACAAGAATATAACTACTATAATACTGCTCCTATGTACAAGAATATAACTACTATAATACTGTCCCCTATGTACAAGAATATAACTACTATAATACTGCCCCTATGTACAAGAATATAACAACTATAATACTGCCCCCTATGTACAAGAATATAACTACTATAATACTGCCCCTATGCACAAGAATATAACTACTATAATACTGCTCCTATGCACAAGAATATAACTACTATAATACTGCCACCTATGTACAAGAATATAACTACTATAATACTGCTCCTATGTACAAGAATAGAACTACTATAATACTGCCCCTATGTACAAGAATATAACTGCTATAATACTGCCCCCTATGTACAAGAATATAACTACTATAATACTGCTCCTATGCACAAGAATATAACTACTATAATACTGCCACCTATGTACAAGAATATAACTACTATAATACTGCTCCTATGTACAAGAATATAACTACTATAATACTGCTCCTATGTACAAGAATATAACTACTATAATACTGCCCCTATGTACAAGAATATAACTACTATAATACTGCCCCCTATGTATAAGAATATAACTACTATAATACTGCCCCTATGTATAAGAATATAACTACTATAATACTGCCCCTATGTATAAGAATATAACTACTATAATACTGCCCCTATGTACAAGAATATAACTACTATAATACTGCTCCTATGTACAAGAATATAACTACTATAATACTGCCCCTATGTACAAGAATATAACTGCTATAATACTGCCCCCTATGTACAAGAATATAACTACTATAATACTGCTCCTATGCACAAGAATATAACTACTATAATACTGCCACCTATGTACAAGAATATAACTACTATAATACTGCTCCTATGTACAAGAATATAACTACTATAATACTGCCCCTATGTATAAGAATATAACTACTATAATACTGCCCCTATGTATAAGAATATAACTACTATAATACTGCCCCTATGTATAAGAATATAACTACTATAATACTGCCCCTATGTACAAGAATATAACTACTATAATACTGCTCCTATGTACAAGAATATAACTACTATAATACTGCCCCTATGTACAAGAATATAACTGCTATAATACTGCCCCCTATGTACAAGAATATAACTACTATAATACTGCTCCTATGCACAAGAATATAACTACTATAATACTGCCACCTATGTACAAGAATATAACTACTATAATACTGCTCCTATGTACAAGAATATAACTACTATAATACTGCCCCTATGTATAAGAATATAACTACTATAATACTGCTCCTATGTACAAGAATATAACTACTATAATACTGCCCCTATGTATAAGAATATAACTACTATAATACTGCCCCTATGTATAAGAATATAACTACTATAATACTGCCCCTATGTATAAGAATATAACTACTATAATACTGCCCCTATGTATAAGAATATAACTACTATAATACTGCTCTTATTTTCAGATTGATGGGGTAAATGTTTTCTGTGACACACTGAATTGACTATGGGGCATCAGTTTGGGTTTTCTTTTTTCTCAGATCAGCAGGAGACTGGAATGTAAATTCTAGTTTTCTTGGAGAACATATACTGTACGTCTGGCTTGTCCTATATATAGATGGCGATTTGTCTATTCCCGCCTCCCCGCCGAGTGGTACATTCCGTTCTTTACTTTATCATAGTCGTTAACAACATGTAGGAAATATATACAGACTGGGAAGTTCATCTACTGTTGTCCTCCAGCAAATCAAATACTGCACTGGATGTTAAAAGGAAATCAGTGTCCTTGATTGTCATTGGTGACCATTTTAAAAAATATCTCTATAGTTTTTTCCTTTTTTTTTTAGCAAAATAATTTAACTACAAAAAGTAAATAGAAAATTAAGAAATTCTTCACATCGCCATGGATTTGTGTATACAGCTCCTGGGCCGATGCACAAGTTTCCAAGGTTACAGGCTACAAACATCCATGTTATAGGGGTCTTTACTACAGGGCCAGACTACACCAAGGCTGTCTGTAGTCTGTAACCATGGAGACACAAAATGTGTTTACATAAAATACTGATGATGGAGGTGAGGGGCGGTCACCAGATACTGATGATGGAGGTGAGGGGCGGTCACCAGATACTGATGATGGAGGTGAGGGGCGGTCACCAGATACTGATGATGGAGGCGACGGGAGGTCACCAGATACTGATGATGGAGGTGAGGGGCGGTCACCAGATACTGATGATGGAGGTGACAGGCGGTCACCAGATACTGATGATGGAGGCGATGAGCGGTCACCAGATACTGATGATGGAGGCGATGAGCGGTCACCAGATACTGATGATGGAGGTGACAGGCGGTCACCAGATACTGATGATGGAGGCTACGGGCGGTCACCAGATACTGATGATGGAGGTGACAGGTGGTCACCAGATACTGATGATGGAGGAGACGGGCGGTCACCAGCTACTGATGATGGAGGTGACAGGTGGTCACCAGATACTGATGATGGAGGTGACGGGCAGTCACCAGATACTGATGATGGAGGCGATGGGCGGTCACCAGATACTGATGATGGAGGCGACGGGAGGTCACCAGATACTGATGATGGAGGTGAGGGGCGGTCACCAGATTCTGATGATGGAGGTGAGGGGCGGTCACCAGATTCTGATGATGGAGGCGACGGGAGGTCACCAGATACTGATGATGGAGGCGACAGGCGGTCACCAGATACTGATGATGGAGGTGACAGGCGGTCACCAGATACTGATGATGGAGGTGACAGGCGGTCACCAGATACTGATGATGGAGGCGATGAGCGGTCACCAGATACTGATGATGGAGGCGATGAGCGGTCACCAGATACTGATGATGGAGGTGACAGGTGGTCACCAGATACTGATGATGGAGGTGACAGGTGGTCACCAGATACTGATGATGGAGGCTACGGGCGGTCACCAGATACTGATGATGGAGGTGACAGACGGTCACCAGATACTGATGATGGAGGTGACGGGTGGTCACCAGATACTGATGAGAGAAGGTTCTTACTCAGCGGCGCTTTTCTTCACCTGCCTAAAACTTTTACACAGTACAGTACATGGAAAACATCACATTCGCTTTCACCTGGGACACGGCGGCCGGTGAGCCGGACTTGCTCTCTCCATCTGACTTTGGTTCTTGTTCTCCCGGTGGAAAGAGGAACGCCGGGCTCGGACTGGAGTGTCGCTGTCGTCTCATAAATGGGAATACCCTGCAGTGGTAATGGAAGGAAATTAAGAGGAGACATAGACACGTCCGATACATCCTTAAAGGGGACGTCCAGGAGTTCAAATGAAGCATTTATAAGGAAAGGTTCTGCAACTTTATTTTCCAATTTTCGAGATCTCTGCTTTTAGTAGGTGAATGCAAAACCTCTCATATTTACTAGTCTTGCTCACACAATTGGGTTTGTTAACATGTACCATTGTAGTTAGGACCTGACCACATTTACCTGCACGGTACCATAGAAGTAATCTGCAGGGAAATAATGTTGTAAATCCATGTTCAGGAATCTAAGAGGAAGTGCGGCTGCAGATAGAAAATGGCACTATATTCTCCCTGCAGCTGCCAGGGGCAGTGATCAGTCAGCGCTTACTACACAATGACCGCGCGGAAATCACTCCCCCTGGACTAATGGCGGCTGTCAGCGGCGAGAGTCCAGAGCAGAGCCATGCGACCCGTCTCTTGTCTGCCGGCATCCTCAACTCTTCTACTGATTAGTCGTGTCGGCATCATGCTACAACAAAGATGCCTACTAATTATCAGAAGAGCCGGGGACACCGGCAGATAGGGGGAGGTTCTCAGGGACGGGGTCCGGCAGCCACCGATTATCCTACTAATCTTTTGCTCAATTCTATTACGAAGGTTTTTTAATAGATGAGCAAACAGCCCCCGGACTCCTCGTCCCCCCGCCTCTAAATCAACGTATAATCCTCATGCATTGACTTGAACATAGTGAAGTGTTACAGACCCTTTCTTGGTCTCAGGAGGAATAAAGGCTTGGCCAAGAAGATTCTTGTACATTTCTGATTTCAAGTAACGAGGGAATGAATCCTATAAGGCAGAAAAAACTATTAATGACAAGTTTTCCTGATCCCCCACCGGCGCGGGGGTATGAAGTACATAAAGAGTGTGTGTATACCAGGGGTACTAGGTGCACCAAGTTTGGGTGTATATTGGAGTGCTAGGTGCTCCATGACTGGGTGTATACCGTGGGTTCTAGGTGCATCATGACTGGGTGTATACTGGGGTACTAGGTGCTCCATGACTGGGTGTATATTGGGGTACTAGGTGCTCCATGACTGGGTGTATATTGGGGTACTAGGTGCTCCATGACTGGGTGTATATTGGGGTACTAGGTGCTCCATGACTGGGTGTATATTGGGGTACTAGGTGCTCCATGACTGGGTGTATATTGGGGTACTAGGTTCTCCATGACTGGGTGTATATTGGGGTACTAGGTGCACCATGACTGGGTGTATATTGGGGTACTAGGTTCTCCATGACTGGGTGTATACCGTGGGTTCTAGGTGTATCATGACTGGGTGTATATTGGGGTACTAGGTGCTCCATGACTGGGTGTATATTGGGGTACTAGGTGCTCCATGACTGGGTGTATATTGGGGTATTAAGTGCTCCATGACTGGGTGTATATTGGGGTACTAGGTGCTCCATGACTGGGTGTATATTGGGGGCACTAGGTGCTCCATGACTGGGTGTATATTGGGGTATTAGGTGCTCCATGACTGGGTGTATATTGGGGGTACTAGGTGCTCCATGACTGGGTGTATATTGGGGGCACTAGGTGCTCCATGACTGGGTGTATATTGGGGTATTAGGTGCTCCATGACTGGGTGTATATTGGGGACACTAGGTGCTCCATGACTGGGTGTATATTGGGGACACTAGGTGCTCCATGACTGGGTGTATATTGGGGGTACTAGGTGCTCCATGACTGGGTGTATATTGGGGGTACTAGGTGCTCCATGACTGGGTGTATATTGGGGGTACTAGGTGCTCCATGACTGGGCGTATATTGGGGTATTAGGTGCTCCATGACTGGGTGTATATTGGGGTACTAGGTGCTCCATGACTGGGTGTATATTGGGGGTACTAGGTGCTCCATGACTGGGTGTATATTGGGGGCACTAGGTGCTCCATGACTGGGTGTATATTGGGGTATTAGGTGCTCCATGACTGGGTGTATATTGGGGTACTAGGTGCTCCATGACTGGGTGTATATTGGGGGTACTAGGTGCTCCATGACTGGGTGTATATTGGGGGCACTAGGTGCTCCATGACTGGGTGTATATTGGGGTATTAGGTGCTCCATGACTGGGTGTATATTGGGGACACTAGGTGCTCCATGACTGGGTGTATATTGGGGTACTAGGTGCTCCATGACTGGGTGTATATTGGGGTACTAGGTGCTCCATGACTGGGTGTATATTGGGGGCACTAGGTGCTCCATGACTGGGTGTATATTGAGGGTACTAGGTGCTCCATGACTGGGTATATATTGGGGGTACTAGGTGCTCCATGACTGGGTGTATATTGGGGTACCAGGTGCTCCATGACTGGGTGTATATTGGGGGTACTAGGTGCTCCATGACTGGGTGTATATTGGGGTACCAGGTGCTCCATGACTGGGTGTATATTGGGGTACTAGGTACACCATGACTGGGTGTATATTGGGGTACTAGGTGCTCCATGACTGAGTGTATATTGGGGGTACTAGGTGCTCCATGACTGGGTGTATATTGGGGTACCAGGTGCTCCATGACTGGGTGTATATTGGGGGTACTAGGTGCTCCATGACTGGGTGTATATTGGGGTACCAGGTGCTCCATGACTGGGTGTATATTGGGGTACTAGGTACACCATGACTGGGTGTATATTGGGGTACTAGGTGCTCCATGACTGGGTGTATATTGGGGGTACTAGGTGCTCCATGACTGGGTGTATATTGGGGTACCAGGTGCTCCATGACTGGGTGTATATTGGGGGTACTAGGTGCTCCATGACTGGGTGTATATTGGGGTACCAGGTGCTCCATGACTGGGTGTATATTGGGGTACCAGGTGCTCCATGACTGGGTGTATATTGGGGTACTAGGTACACCATGACTGGGTGTATATTGGGGTATTAGGTGCTCCATGACTGAGTGTATATTGGGGTACTAGGTGTATTTTTTCAGACCTCCGGGAGTAAATCACAAATGCAGCATTGATTCCTGAAGTAAAATCACCAATTAGACAAGACAGTGCACCGCCACGGTCCGGCATACCGATGCTTTACCGATGACACCCCATTATACGTAACACTGAAGCCAGGAGTCAGTGACCCATCTCCAGCTATAAATCCCTGCTTAGCTGAGCTACAAAGATGGATGAGTGCCGGCGGCTAAAACTGGGCCCGGACAAAGCTAAAGTCCGCTTGGTAAGAAGTCGTCACCTAACAGAAAAACAGCAGCTCCAACGTCTCTGTCCCTGGGAAACACGGACCCTTCAGACTTCAGACCAGGGGGACGTAGGAAAGAAGGGTCCGGAGAGCACGAAGACCGAATGGCTGAATGGGTGATCAGTGAGATAAGTATTTCTAGATTTTAACCCTTTTGCCGACACTTTACAATTCAGCAAATTGGCTAAAAAGGTAAATAAATCCGTGCGAAAGGGTAACACAGAAATCCCCAGGCCAGGGACAGATCTTCACACTAACACCAGAAACATTGAAGAAATAAAGCCCCCTCCTCCCGTCCGGTAACTATAGAGGCACAAGGGGATATTTTTAGAAAAACCTTGTAGCATTGTTTCACGCAGCAGCCGTCGCTCATAACCCGTCATTTCATAATCACCCACCGTAAACCCTGAAAGACCCCCGCGAGAGCGACACAAAAAGCTCATTACCTGGCGGGAGTCTCCGCAAATCTAGTCTCTATGATTAACCAGAATTTAAAGGGAACTTGACACCAGATTAGGCCCTTTAGACGGCGTTGTCCAAAATTAAAATCGGGCCCCTTTTTTCTGGTACTGAGGGTCTGATTTCTGCAACTTCTTACTTTCTCCCTTGAATTCAATGTCCGCTCTTAAACACTTGTTTATTCAATCTAGATTGTTCCAAAATGTTGTGATAAATAATTTTATATATATCTTTATAGCAGTTTTTCCTGGTACAAAGCTCCAAATTCTCAGCATTGACCTAGTCAAATGACACAAATTGAGTACTTGCAGACACCACTAGAGGGAGCTCACTGCATACAGTTTATGCATAGACTTCAATAGTAAATCTGTATGCTTTCAGCTCCCCCTAGTGGTGACTGCAGGAAAGTGTACTGGGCCACAAAATGACATTTTGCCAAAAGGCAGATATTTAATTAAAATAAGTGAAGGTTCAATTACTCATTGAGACTTTGAATCTACTCATAGGACTCTCAAAGTGCATAAACACTATATCGGATAGCCCCCAAATCCCATTCTGGATCCGACTAAATGTCAATCATTTGTGACTGGGTCACAAAAAACCCAGGGAACATCCTCCTCCTCTCTTCAATATTCACCTGCGTTAATTACACCCAGCTACCAATATTCTTTTGTTCCCTCCTGTAGGGGGCACCACTGGGTAGATGCAGAATATCCCATCTCTCTATAAGGCAACACTAGCAGTGAATTTTTTTTGAAAACCCACCTTTTTCATCAACATGTAGATATGCATTTGGGCATCATCTAACACATAACGATGAGGATTCTTTATACCTTCTAATGTCTTCTCCATTGTCTTGCTGTCAATGTTTACCCAGCGAGTTGCTCCGGGGGCCAAAAATTGCCTAAAAACAAGAAGGCACCATTCAAAAACTTCCTACTGTATGGAATAAAAAATCCCAAACCTTACCTGCCCAGGTGGTGCTGACGTATTCTAATGACTTATTCATCAATACCTTCCTATCAGCCCCCTACTGGTATACTAACCATGGGTAAAGTCAACCCCACCACTAAGGACCATAAAGGGTAAGGGGAATGCTTTTGGAATTGGTGGGTTTCCTCCTAAACCAGTGTCTTGGGAATTGTGCTATTGGGTCCACCGAAAGCTCATATGCATGCCTGCAGGTAGACAACCATGGATAACGTCAACCTCCCCATTAAGGGTGGGAATGGTTAAGAAACTTGCTTCACATCAACTTTTTCCTAAGATTTAAGAAATCACAGTTCTGTAATTGGTGGGTTTCCTCATAAACCTGTGGGAATAATGCTATTGGGTCCACCAAAACACCATATGCCTGCCTCCAGGCAGACCAACCATAGATAAAGACAACCCCACTATTAGGGCCTATTAGGGCTAAGGGGCATGCTTCAAGTCAACTCTTTCCTAAGATTTAAGAAATCATAGTAATTGGTGGGTTTCCTCCTACACCTATGCCTTGGGAATAATGCTGTTGGGTCCACTAAAAACCCATATGCATGTCAACCATGGGTAAAGTCAATCCCGCCTCTAAGGTTCAGATGGTATAAGGGAACATGCCTCAAATTAAGTCTTCTCCGAGACCCAAGAAATCACAATTCTGTAATTGGTGTGTTTCCTCCTATACCTGACCTTTAGAAATTATATTATTGGGTACACCAAAATTCCATTTCTCCACCTATTGACATATCAAACATGAGTTAAGTCAACCCCACCACTAGGGACCATAAGTGGCAATGGGCAAATTAAGTCTTTCCTAAGATCAAAGACGTCTCAATTCTGTAACTGGCGGGTTTCCTCCTAGACCTGTCCTTTGGAATTAATCCTACTGAATTGGCCCCATCAAAGCCCCACAAGGTGAAAAGAGCCCTCAATTAATTTTACTACAATCACTTTCCCATTTGTGAATTTGCCCCAAATATCAACCCAACCTCAGGCTGGATCTACAAGAGTTGACCGTAGAACCAAACCTTTCTTAGTATGGACTGGCATGGACCTTCATAGACCTTAGACGGGTCGGCTCACAATGACCAGTTTATTGGGTTTCTTTCCTTTAGAATAAGACATTTTTTACTTTTCTGGCCTCCTTCTTATGGGCATGTAATAATCCAGCCACATTATAACCTGGCATACGGGCATCGTCCCAAGAACCCAAGTTATTTCATCTTTTCATCATGGACCCAATGAAGAAACGTCCCTGGAATGATACACTTTTTCCATATCCAGGCCAGCCAAGAACTTCTTTAACACTTTCAGATGACTGAAGCCATCTGGAAGACTTTAGACAAAGAGCCGCTACATCGCCGACTTACTCATAGACGGACTGCACCGTAGAGGCCACTTTAGACTGCTCCCCGTATCGTAGCTCCTCACATGCTTCCCAAAAACACAGATTTTCAGCTACAAAGAAAATAAATACTACATTTTTGAGCCTCCGCTAAAACTTTTCTATCAGGACAACAGAAACAATTTCGAGACTGATACTCACCACTAAACTCCTTCTCCAAAAATTGCAAAAACTCCTTCCGTCCCCGCTGGTCATTCAAGACCTCCATGAAATTAAAAGTCCACCGTTCCACCCGCAGTTGAGATGGCATTGGGACCCTTTGGGTGATATTAAAATATAAGCGTGATGCAAACAAAAGTTTTGGCACCCCCTACTTTGCATTTGGGAAGGGGTGCAACAATGTTTTTGCTTAGGTCCGGATGCTTAATTTTTCAGTTCACTGCCTGAGATTTACGTACATGGGAGCGTTCATGTTCCAGTACATGACATCGTCTGTGATCCATGGGTTACTGGGCAGGCAGCCAGACATAATGGGATCATGCGGGAGATATTGCTCGCTGAACTTAAGAAACCTACAAGAGAGATGGGAAAGGAACGAAGCAAAAGTTACAAAGTGCTCACTCTGCTGTAGATCTGCATTCCTCTAATAAAAAAACCCAAATATTCTTAAGTCTTTGTGGCGTCCTTGGAGTTATGAATGATCCACACTGGCTTTGGCCAGTAAGAACATCCTGAGAATTATTTTTTTTGCGCTCAGATTGGAACTTAATGTTTCATGTATAAGTGACGAAGGAATGGGCCTACGAGATCCTGCCGGAGAAGGTGCAAGGGCCTAAGGGCTAAGCATGGTTTCTTGACTTTGAAGGTCCTGCTCCAAGCATCGAGGTTGGAGAACCCGAGGAGGAACATGTTCAACTTCATAAACTCCATGCGAAGGAGGCCCATGGAAAGAAGAACCCACCTTAGGTTGGCCCAATCCCTTTTCCCACAAGAAGGTTCCCAGTGATGAGCTCACGTATCTACTGGCATCACAAGGAGGACTAATCTCAGAGTTGCATCCATTCTCTTGTAATACAGATGGGCCATAAGCTGTGTCATGTCAGAAATCACACCTGGGCAGGGGGGCCTGAGCGATCTCCAGAGGTCCATAACAAGAGGGCAGTGTAATAAAGCGTACAGCGTTGGTGGGGACAAAGATTTTGCAATGGAGGATTAGAAGTTAAGGGCTAACAAAAGGGGTAGGAAATTATGGAAAATAGGCTCCTGGCCATTATGAACCACCATCATGGGGGCTACATTATAATTTCTGTTATGTAACTCACCCTTCTAGACAGATGGATGATTTCACTCTCGTTCGTGCCATGGCTTTTTCTAGGTACTCCATCTGGCAGGAAAACCAAAAATAATGTTACTTATTCTTCATTGGTGGCCAGGAGTTCAAGCTTAAATCATACCGCCATAAACTGCTCAAATAATACCACCATACAGTGCTTAAATAATACTGCCATACAGTACTGAAATCAATTTGGTTATGCTGGTCATTATTTATCTATTATGCTTTGCTTATATAGCGCTATCTTATTCTGCAGAGCTTCACATGCCTCCGTCACCAGACCATAAGGCTAACTCTGGTTATAAATACAAGGAAAAGAAGATGTCCTCCCTTAGGCTGGGCCCAATCCAGTACTCCAGGATCACAGTATTTATTCATTTCCACCCGTTACTTACCTCCCTTTTGTAATAATCAGCATTTCTTCCCTAAAGAAACAAATAAATATATTATTGTCTATAATAAACTCTGGGTGAAGTATAGTCCTAGTCATCCAGAGCCCTCTGGTTCATGAATAGAATGCAAAATTACAGAAAAGACTGACACTCAGGCAAAAAAGGCAGTAGAATGGAGTAAGCAGGGGATAGAATACACTGTGTTGTGTTATCGTGACCATCTGTGGTGGTCCCATAACAAAAATCTCTGCGATTGTGTTGTGTCTTCAGATTCTGGACTCATATGTTCTGATTTTTAGAATTTAACACACAAAAAAAAGTCAAAAGTCATCAAAACTATGAGAAAGAAACTCACCAATGCCATTGTTCCTGTGTAGCAGTTTCCTCTCTCCGGCCCGCGCTCCATTACATTCATGCATCCCGGCTGGAATAGATCACAAATATCAATTGGGACAAAAGAATTGTCATAGTAATACTTAAAGGGGCTGTCCTTCTTTTGAAGTGGTTGTCCTTGCATGAGGCTTTTCTTATATGGGCCATACTTATTTGAAGGGACTGTCTATATTTGAAGTGATCATCCTTATTTGAGGAGGCCTCCCTTACTTGAAGGGGTCGTCCTTATTTGGAGGGGCAGTTCTTTTGTCCTTACTTGAAGGGGTCGTCCTTATTTGGAGGGGCAGTTCTTTTGTCCTTACTTGAAGGGGTCGTCCTTATTTGGAGGGGCAGTTCTTTTGTCCTTACTTGAAGGGGTCGTCCTTATTTGGAGGGGCAGTTCTTTTGTCCTTACTTGAAGGGGTCGTCCTTATTTGGAGGGGCAGTTCTTTTGTCCTTACTTGAAGGGGTCGTCCTTATTTGGAGGGGCAGTTCTTTTGTCCTTACTTGAAGGGGACGTCCTTATTTGGAGGGGCAGTTCTTTTGTCCTTACTTGAAGGGGTCATCCTTATTTGGAGGGGCAGCTCTTTTGTCCTTACTTGAAGGGGTCATCCTTATTTGGAGGGGCAGTTCTTTTGTCCTTACTTGAAGGGGTCATCCTTATTTGGAGGGGCAATTCTTTTGTCCTTACTTGAAGGGGTAGTCCTTATTTGAAGAGTCTGTCTTTATTTGAAGGGTGGTTGTCGTTATTTGAAGGGTGGTTGTCGTTATTTGAAGGGACTGTCCTTATTTGAAGGGTGGTTGTCGTTATTTGAAGGGACTGTCCTTACTTAAAGGGGCCATCCTTATTTAAAGAGGCTGTTCTTATTTGAAGGGGCCGTCCTTATTATTTGAAGACACTGTCCTTATTTGATGAGGCCGTCCTATTTTTAAAGGAGCCATCTTTTTCTGAAGGGAAGTATTTCTCACGCGAAAAGCTTATTTATGCCCTCCATGCTTTACACTGCATCTGATTTTTAATTCAGGTAGACTTATTTATATAAACACAAGTTCAGAGGCGAGTCAGTACTACAGAGTTCATTTTCATTACAGAAAGGACATAGTAATTATAAACTTCACACAATGAGGGGAGGAGCCTAAATAAAGGAGAGGAGCATCAACATGGGGAGGAGGCTATATAAAGGGGAGGAGCATCAAAAAGGGAGGAGACTATATAAGGGGGGCATCAATAAAAGGGAGGAGCCTAGAAAGTACCTTTAATATTTTGTTACCAATTATTGCTATTCTATGGCGCCTTCTTGGCCCTACGATCGTCTTAAGTCTAGATCTTCTAATTGTTCCTGTTGCGAGGAGCCGATGGCCTCCATTAATTTATTGTTTGAACGCATGCCAAGTGACGAGGCTATATTTAGTGTAGCGGCATGTTCTAACGTGGCGGATGCAAAATTATACACATTTAATTATACACCGCTCACACAAACCTCGCGCGTTAATACATGTGACTGTCAGAGATGAGACATGGAGGACATCAAAGTCGTCTGGAGGCGACATGAAAGCGCTGGCGCTGATTTTACGAGACCCCCCTGTGGTTTTTTTTTTTTCCTAGATCACAAATGGAAATATTGTGGCCTGAAAGATCAGACCCTGCGATGAAAGACAAGCGTGGGAGCCTCCTGAGTGGGACAGATGTGGGCAATGACTCACAACATGCCGCCTTGTAACCAGAACTAGAAAGGACCACGTGGTTTTATGCTCTACAGAAAGACATTTCATAAGAATATGTGGCTCCTTATACCAGATAGCATCTGAATGCAATTGTTCTGTTGCCTAGCAACAGCCACCACAGCCACCAGGTGACTACTCTGAGCCACCTGAGGAGACCAACATGGCCGCCCACTGTTTTGCAAGCCAAATTTATTTCACTTGCTCTATATGTTTATACTTTTCTGTGTCCTGTCGTTCAGGTGTTCTCCTGAACATTTTAAATAAAGTTGTTTTTTGAAGACAGCACTATGTATGCTTATAGTTTGCAATATATTGTATGCAGCAATTTGGTCCCTGGGAGATGGGATCAGTGGCCGAAATTATAAGGACTGAGCTCTTTGATTTCAGGGAGATCTAGAAAACTGTCTAAACCAATCAGAGCCTGGCTTTCATTTCACATTCTACTCTTGGAAGAATGAAAGCTGGACTGTGATTGGTTGCTATAGGCACAACAACCAATTTATCTTATGCCCACATCCTATCTTCAATCAACTTTATTTATAATGTTCTGGAGAACATCTAATGATAATAACAATATAATAATAATAATAAGACCTTTCAATTGTCTTGCATTTATAGTAATGAGCTTACCGATGGTTTGCTAACGAGCCAATACGCCTGCTCCTGACACTCGATCACAATCCGGTCCCCCTTACGGCGCTGTTTGGCAGCCCTATGTAAAAACACAGTTACAAAGAAAAAACAGGAATATAATATAAATGTAATATTAAAAATTACACAGCCATGTAATAAGACATTTAAGTACAAGGAGGGTGTCAGGTGCGGAAGGGCGTGCTATATGCTGCCTTATTAGATGTTTATCATGTTGTTTAACAGGCCTCATATGGTTGCCCATATCAACCAATCAGAGCACATCTTTCATTTTGCCAGTGCAGTTTTAGTAATGGAAGCTGTGCTGTGATTGGTTGCTATAGGCAACAAGTTCAGTTTTGACAAAATAAGGCTTTAGGGGCTTTGTAGGCCCTTGTGTAAGAAAAACGGACGGCCATTCTGTTTTGTGGTGTAACTTGAAGTTTGTGGGCCCCGATGCAAAATATTCAGCATGGTGTTTCATAGAATATTCTTCTCATACGGGCCAAAGGGACTTTTGGGGCCCCCGTAAAGCTCTAGGGCCCTACTATGGTTACACCCCTGACGCTGCAAAACATAAGTCGAAAAGATCAAAACGAGATATCTACTTAGCCCTATGATAAGGGGACATGGTAAAATAGAGAGGAAGAGTTGTCATAGGGACAAATAAAGGTGTCGCATTATCATTAGGATTGATTCTCAAGCACGTCAAGATGGCCGCCTCTAATCTGCCAGGAGGGTGCAGTAAGATATCCCAAATCAGCGCGTAACCCGAAACAGTGCCAAAAAGACTCGCCCGATTGCATGGTCCATTAAGCAGAGTGTCTGAGACAGATAACATATCATAGGACGACGTATTCCAAAACCAAGCTCGTAATACTATATAACATGTCTGGCTGTAATAATGGAGCACTATGTGCAGCTGCGTGCTTCCGGAACAATCCATACAAATATTCCACATGATCCTGAATATTTCATGATGGATTTGCATGAATATTTCATGTGTGCCGCCTGTATTAAGTATACTGCATAAACATGTTACTTATTTATGGCGGTTTAAAACCCACTTTAAAAAAAAAAAAAAGCACAAGTGTCCTCGACGCGCGGCGATCCATGGAAGATTTTGCAGCAGCAGTGATCAAGGGATCGATACACAAAAAGGGGCCAGGCTCACGATGAATTTATCATGAATCTGCACTATTTTTGGGAGGATGCAGCGCCAAACTAAATGAACTGCTGTGTCTACGTACCTGATCTGTTCTCTCGCTTGCATCACCACGAAGTCCCACGTGTGATTAATTCGCTTGTGCAGCTGATTATAGCTATCCTGTGACAACCCCCCACAAAGAAATAAAATTTGAGTGACATAAGTACAAAGGAAATATCCATATTCCATAGGCATGGCATGTCAATTTTTAAGCCTATTTACTAAAATACACACCAGTACAGGTGCTCTAATAAGGGCTTATCCCAAAGGGGTGTTCCAGCATGAGAAAATCATAGCTGCTTTCCTTCAACAACAGTGCCACACCTGACCACAGGTTGTGTGTGGCATTGTCTCTCAGTCGCATTCACTTACATTGTGCCAAGCTGCAATACCAGACAAAAAAAATAGATAACTATATACCAGCAGTGAATAAACTGCATACATAACTATATACCAGCAGCGAATAAACTGAACACCTAACTGTATACCAGCAGCGAATAAACTACAAACATAACTATATAACAGCAGCAAATAAACTACATACATAGCTAAATAACTGCAGCAAATAAACTGCATACATAACTATGAATAAACTGCATACATAACTATATACCAGCAGAGAATAAACTGCATACATATTTGTATACCAGCAGTGAATAAACTGCATACATAACTATATACCAGCAGTGAATAAACTGCATACATAACTATATACCAGCAGTGAATGAACTGAACACCAAACTGTATACCAGCAGCAAATAAACTACATACATAGCTATATAACTGCAGCAAATAAACTGCATACATAACTATATACTAGCAGTGAAAACACTGCATACATAACTATATACCAGCAGAGAATAAACTGAATACATATCTATATACCAGCAGTGAATAAACTGCATACATAACTATACAGCAGCAGTGAATAAACTGCACACATAATAACTATATACCAGCCAAGAATAAACTGAATACATATCTATATACCAGCAGTGAATAAACTGCACACATAACTATATAGCAGCAGTGAATATACTGCACACATAACTATATACCAGCAGCTAATAAACTGCATACATATCTATATACCAGCAGTGAATAAACTGCATACGTAACTATATACCAGCAGAGAATAAACTGAATACATATCTCTATACCAGCAGTGAATAAACTGCATACGTAACTATATACCAGCAGAGAATAAACTGCACACATAACTATATACCAGCAGCGAATAAACTGCATACATATCTATATACCAGCAGCGAATAAACTGCACATAAAACTATATACCAGCAGTGCATAAACTGCATACATATTTATATACCAGCAGAGAATAAACTGCACACATAACTATATACCAGCAGTGCATAAACTTCACACATAACTATATACCAGCAGTGGGAAAATCAGAACTCTCAAATAAACTGCAGTCTGAAATCATTGATGACAGATGTGGCCCCTTAGTTTTGGGAAATGGCCAGGCCCTCTACTTCAGTACTGGCTTTGCTGCCCATAGGGTGACCCTGATGATGTTAATTGTCTCCCAGCTTTCCCAACACATTCCAAAATAAGGGAGATTACAATGTTAATGACTGACCTTTTCGTACTCCACAAGGTCTCCTTGTTTCCTGATATTCTTTTTTGCAAGATAAATGGCTGAAAATAAAAAAGTAGAAAAACTTCACCTGCATCCTTCCCAACATAATTATTCCCATTATTAAGCCTGCGATCCTAACAGGAATGCCCACAATCTTCCCATATAAACTTAACTTGGTAATATTTGCATGACCCACTTCCCTTTGAGGACAGTATCCATTTGGAAAGTATGTTTACTTGAAGCTAACAGGACATGCTGGGAATCATAGCTTCACAACAGCTGAGAGCCACAGATTATGGACGATTGAATAAGGGCACCTTATAGACTATAAACCAATAAGCACAGTGCCAGGAAATAGAGCCCCGCCCACGAGGAGCAAAAATTGACACTTCCTACCATTAGCTCCTTCTACCTTACAGCAAAACGGCCCAATGCTTTGTATCATGAGAGCAATTGTGCCCACTAGATCATCTTTGATAAATGCCCTCATCTAAAGGCCTAGCATGAATTAACTTTAACAGCAGAGAAGCAGGAAGAGTTGTCATAGGGGCACATGCAGAAAAGCTCTTCTAACAAGAAGACCGTAATGAAGTACTGGCACTGGCGCACAGAATGGTGACAGTAACTTACCATAGTCCAGCTCTGTGGCCGGCCATTTATTGGTGGTCCAGAAATATGGGGTCTAAAAAAAAAAATCTGTGAAACATCAGTAACAGATACAGTAGGAGAGAAGGTCCTATCCCGGGGGTCACGTATGGCCCACAATGGCAGAACCATAAAGAAGAAACTGAACATCAGTGTTTACAATTGCGCTAACATTCTCAGGGGTCCCCGGACTACAGCACTGGGGAACCCTCGATCTCTAGGACACCTTAGAAAGGAGCTCTAAGACCGCAGCATTATTTGGGGAACACTCTAGATGGCGCTGTTACTGTAACATTGGGTTGGTGTTAATGGGAGCCCCTCCTGACTGAGGCACTGTTAATGGTGGTACTCTTAATGAGGGCAACCTGGCTATGACACTGTCACTAGGGGCACTCTCTAACTGAGGCACTGATAATGGGGGTACCCTCTAGCTAAGGCACTGATAATGGGGGTACCCTCTAGCTAAGGCACTGATAATTGACAATCTGTCCGCATCACTGTTCACAGTGACACTCTCTGGCTTCCACAGTGTTAATGTGGCACTCTCTCAGTGTGGCACTGTAAAGACATAATTATTGGGAGCACTCTCTAGCTGTAGTACTGATAATGGGGGCACGTTCTGACTGGGGCACAGTTAAAGGAGACTCTGGAAATGGAACTGTTAATGGGGTCTCTCTCTGTCTAGGGCATTGTTTATGGGGCACTCTCTGGAAGTGACAGTGGTATTATGTGGCGCTTCTAGTTGCACTCTCTGACTGTCTCACTGTTAATGTAGGCTCTCTCTGGATGGGATACTGTTAATGGGAGCACTCTCTAAGGCTATGTGCTCACGCTGCGGCTTTTTCCGCGCGGTTTGTTTCTGTGGATTCCGCTGCGGTTTCACAACTTTAACATAGTAGACGTGTGAACCTGCGGTTCCGCACGGAAAAACCCGCAGGTGAATCCGCAGTGTGTGCACATAGCCTTAATGTGGCACTGTTAGGCTATGTGCACACGATGCAGATTTGCTGCAGATCCGCACTGTGATTTACAGTACAATGTAAATCAATGGGAAAAAAAAAAGCTGTGCAGAAAAATCAGTGCGGAATTGCTGCGGATTTAAAAGAAGTGCATGTCACTTCTTTTGTGCGGATCTGCAGCGTTTCTGGACCCCTCCATGATAGAAATCCGCAGTGGCAAATACTGCAGAAAAACCGCTCAAAATTCCGCGGCAAATCCGCACAAAATCCGCATAAAAACCGCGGCTGCGGATTCTGCCAGGAGATGTGGATTTTGTGCTGAAAATTCTGCACCACTTTTCCTACTTGTGCACATAGCCTTAATGAGGACCCTCTCATTGTGAAACTTAATAGGGGGCACTTTCTGTCTGAGGCATTGTTAATAGGGGGCATTCTGACTGTTGTAATGTTAAAAGAGGACACTCTGACTTTAGTACTGTTACTGGGGGCACTTTCTGGTGCCATCACTGACAATGCTGGGGTATCATTACTGGGTACATCCTCTGGCTGCGGCACTGATACTGGGTGCATGCTCTGGCTGGGACACTGATACTGGGTGCATGCTCTGGCTGGGACACTGATACTGGGTGCATGCTCTGGATTGGACACTGATACTGGGTGCATGCTCTGGCTGCGGCACTGATAATGGTGACATACTCTGGCTGGGACACTGATACTGGGTGCATGCTCTGGATTGGACACTGATACTGGGTGTATGCTCTGGCTGCAGTAGTGATAATGGTGACATACTCTGGCTGGGACACTGATACTGGGTGCATGCTCTGGATTGGACACTGATACTGGGTGCATGCTCTGGCTGCGGCACTGATAATGGTGACATACTCTGGCTGGGACACTGATACTGGGGGCATGCTCTGGATTGGACACTGATACTGGGTGTATGCTCTGGCTGCAGTAGTGATAATGGTGACATACTCTGGCTGGGACACTGATACTGGGGGCATGCTCTGGATTGGACACTGATACTGGGTGCATGCTCTGGCTGCGGCACTGATACTGGGTGCATGCTCTGGCTGCGGTACTGATAACGGTGGCATACTCTGGCGGGACACTGATACTGGGTGCATGCTCTGGCTGGGACACTGATACTGGGTGCATGCTCTGGCTGCGGTACTGGGTGCATGCTCTGGCTGCGGCACTGATACTGGGTGCATGCTCTGGCTGGGACACTGATACTGGGTGCATGCTCTGGCTGCGGCACTGATACTGGGTGCATGCTCTGGCTGGGACACTGATACTGGGTGCATGCTCTGGCTGCAGTACTGATAATGGTGACATACTCTGGCTGGGACACTGATACTGGGGGCATGCTCTGGATTGGACACTGATACTGGGTGCATGCTCTGGCTGCGGCACTGATACTGGGTGCATGCTCTGGCTGCGGTACTGATAACGGTGGCATACTCTGGCGGGACACTGATACTGGGTGCATGCTCTGGCTGAGGTACTGATACTGGGTGCATGCTCTGGCTGGAACACTTACTGGGTACATGCTCTGGTAGCGGCACTGCTACTGGGTGCATGCTCTGGCTGCGGTAGTGATAACGGTGGCATACTCTGGCTGGGACACTGATACTGGGTGTATGCTCTGGATGGGACACTGATACTGGGGGCATGCTCTGGATGGGACACCGATACTGGGTGCATGCTTTGGCTGCGGCACTGATACTGCGTGCATGCTCTGGCTGCGGCACTGATACTGGGTGTATGCTCTGGCTGGGACACTGATACTGGGTGCATACTCTGGCTGGGACACTGATACTGGGTGTATGCTCTGGCTGCGGTACTGATACTGGGTGTATGCTCTGGCTGGGACACTGATACTGGGTGCATGCTCTGGCTGGGACACTGATACTGGGTGCATGCTCTGGCTGGGACACTGATACTGGGTGTATGCTCTGGCTGCGGTACTGATACTGGGTGCATGCTCTGGCTGCGGTACTGATACTGGGTGCATGCTCTGGCTGCGGTACTGATACTGGGTGCATGCTCTGGCTGCGGTACTGATGACGGTGGCATACTCTGGCTGGGACACTGATACTGGGTGCATGCTCTGGCTGGGACACTGATACTGGGTGCATGCTCTAGCTGCGGTACTGATACTGGGTGCATGCTCTGGCTGCGGTACTGATACTGGGTGCATGCTCTGGCTGCGGTACTGATACTGGGTGCATGCTCTGGCTGCGGTACTGATACTGGGTGCATGCTCTGGCTGCGGTACTGATGACGGTGGCATACTCTGGCTGGGACACTGATACTGGGTGCATGCTCTGGCTGCGGTACTGATGACGGTGGCATACTCTGGCTGGGACACTGATACTGGGTGCATGCTCTGGCAGTTGTATTGAAGAACAAGATGTTTTTCCTTACAGCTTTCTCTACAGGTGAAAATTACTTATTTCTGATGCGTCATCAGAAAATGACCTAATATTTAAATCAGGCTTTTGTGCTACATGTGTTTTGTTTTTAAAAGCCATTGTTTTCATTATTATTAAAAAACAAAGTGAGTGATTTTACAATTTCCACACTGCAAGAGATTTCTCCAATCAGCAGAGGCATAATTACATTGACAGGTAACACCTCTATATACAGCTGATAACAAAGGATCCACCATTCACAAGAGATGATATCACAGCTCCCCTCCTCCTCCTGAACAATGACTGATAACACCTCTATATATCGTAGATAACACAGGATCCATCATTCACAATAGGCAATGTCACAGCTCACCTCCTCCTCCTCCTGTACAATGACTGATAACACCTCTATATACAGTAGACAACACAGGATCCATCATTTACAATAGACAATGTCACAGCTCACCTCCTCCTCCTGTACAATGACTGATAACACAGGATCCATCATTCACAATAGACGATGTCACAGCTCACCTCCTCCTCTTGTACAATGACTGATAACACCTCTATATACAGTAGATAATACAGGATCCATCATTTACAATATGCAATGTCACAGCTCACCTCCTCCTACCTCCCGAACAATGACTGATAACACCTCTATATACACTAGATAACACAGGATCCATCATTCATAATAGGCAATGTCACAGCTCACCTCCTCCTCCTGTACAATGACTGAAAACACCTCTACATACAGTGAATAACACAGGATCCACCATTCACAAAAGGTGATGTCACAGCTCACCTCATCCTCCTCCTGTACAATGGCTGGCAAAACCTCTTCATGCAGTAGATAACACAGGGTCCATTATTCACAATAGGTGATGTTACAGCTCACCTCCTCTGCCTCCTTTTTCAAAGACCTTTGCACATACACGTTAGATGCTTCAATGCAAAAGATAGGCTCAGAGTCTTTTCATTGCTGTTAATGTACGTGTGCATTTCGCAAAACAGGTGAAAACTGCAAAATTTTATTTTTCTTTCTTTTTAATACAGATTTTGATATGGAGAAAAGAAATGAAAAAAATAAAAAAAAATGTAACACAAAAAACGGATTTAAACAATATGTCTTTTTCTGCTGAAAACTTCCCTTTGAAGTCAACCCTTCGTATAAAGAAAGTTCAGAAAACAGGACACAGAAAGGTGGGGAGGTATTCTAGGCCATGCATCTGGTGTGTGCGGGAGGCAGTCAGATCCATCCTAGAGCCCCTCCTGACTGCTCCTCTCATTGTCTTATAATGAAGAGAAGCAGCATCATGTCTGCAAGTCTCATATTCTCCAAGACAGATTGCAGTAATGGCAGAGGATGGCAGCGCGTCTTGCCAAGTTGGGCAGCGCTCCTGTCAAAATAAATATTCTGTCGCCTTAACAAGGAACACAAGATATTCATAGCTCTAAAATGTAACTGACATAATCTCCTTATTCTTTCCAAATTTAGCAACGCGAGCCCTGCAGGCAACATCCATATTATTAATAAGCTCCAAAAACTTCATTTGTATAAAAGCCTCCAGGCCCAAAGATTACCACACCACAATCACTTGAAGGGCAAACTCCCTCACTATTGATATAAACATCACAGGTGCAAGAACTACTGTAATACTGCCCCTTATGTACAAGACTATAACTACTATAATATTGCTCCTATGTACAAGAATATAACTACTATAATACTGCCCCTATGTACAAGAATATAACTACTATAATATATTCTTGTACATAGGAGCAGTATTATAGTAGTTATATTCTTGTACATAGGGGCAGTATTATAGTAGTTATATTCTTGTACATAGGAGCAGTATTATAGTAGTTATATTCTTGTACATAGGGGGCAGTATTATAGTAGTTATATTCTTGAACATAGGGGGCAGTATTATAGTAGTTATATTCTTGTACATAGGAGCAGTAACTACTATAATACTGCCCCCTATGTACAAGAATATAACTACTATAATACTGCCCCCTATGTACAAGAATATAACTACTATAATACTGCTCCTATGTACAAGAATATAACTACTATAATACTGCCCCCTATATACAAGAATATAACTACTATAATACTGCCCCTATGTACAAGAATATAGCTATTATAATACTGCCCCTATGTACAAGAATATAACTAATATAATACTGTCCCCTATGTACAAGAATATAACTACTATAATACTGCCCCCTATGTACAAGAATATAACTACTATAATACTGCTCCTATGTACAAGAGTATAACTGCTATAATACTGCTCCTATGTACAAGACTATAACTACTATAATACTGCTCCTATGTACAAGAATATAACTACTATAATACTGCCCCTATGTACAAGAATATAACTACTATAATACTGCTCCTATGTAGAAGAATATAACTACTATAATACTGCTCCTATGTACAAGAATATAACTACTATAATACTGCCCCTATGTACAAGAATATAACTACTATACTACTGCTCCTATGTACAAGAATATAACTGCTATAATACTGCTCCTATGTACAAGAATATCACTACTATACTACTGCTCCTATGTACAAGAATATAACTACTATAATACTGCTCCTATGTACAAGAATATAACTGCTATAATACTGCTCCTATGTACAAGAATATAACTGCTATAATACTGCTCCTATGTACAAGAATATAACTGCTATAATACTGCCCCTATGTACAAGAATATAACTACTATACTACTGCTCCTATGTACAAGAATATAACTACTATAATACTGCCCCCTATGTACAAGAATATAACTACTATAATACTGCTCCTATGTACAAGAATATAACTACTATAATACTGCCCCCTATGTACAAGAATATAACTACTATAATACTGCTCCTATGTACAAGACTATAGCTACTATAATACTGCCCCTATGTACAAGAATATAACTAATATAATACTGTCCCCTATGTACAAGAATATAACTACTATAATACTGCCCCTATGTACAAAAATATAACTATTATAATACTGCCCCTATGTACAAGAATATAACTACTATAATACTGCCCCTATATACAAGAATATAACTACTATAATACTGCCCCCTATATACAAGAATATAACTGCTATAATACTGGTCCTATGTACAAGAATATAACTACTATAATACTGCCCCCTATGTACAAGAATATAACTACTATAATACTGCTCCCTATGTACAAGAATATAACTACTATAATACTGCCCCTATGTACACATACAGTACAGACCAAAAGTTTGGACACACCTTCTCATTCAAAGAGTTTTCTTTATTTTCATGACTATGAAAATTGTAGATTTACTCTGAAGGCATCAAAACTATGAATTAACACATGTGGAATTATATAATTAACAAAAAAGTGTGAAACAACTGAAAATACTGTATGTCTTATATTCGAGGTTCTTCAAAGTAGCCACCTTTTGCTTTGATTACTGCTTTGCACACTCTCGGCATTCTCTTGATGAGCTTCAAGAGGTAGTCACCGGAAATGGTTTTCACTTCACAGGTGTGCCCTGTCAGGTTTAATAAGTGGGATTTCTTGCCTTATAAATGGGGTTGGGACCATCAGTTGTGTTGTGCAGAAGTCTGGTGGATACACAGCTGATAGTCCTACTGAATAGACTGTTAGAATTTGTATTATGGCAAGAAAAAAGCAGCTGAGTAAAGAAAAATGAGTGGCCATCATTACTTTAAGAAATGAAGGTCAGTCAGTCGGAAAAATTAGGAAAACTTTGAAAGTGTCCCCAAGTGCAGTGGCAAAAACCATCAAGTGCTACAAAGAAACTGGCTCACATGAGGACCGCCCCAGGAAAGAAAGACCAAGAGTCACCTCTGCTGCGGAGGATAAGTTCATCCGAGTCACCAGCCTCAGAAATCGCAGGTTAACAGCAGCTCAGAATAGAGACCAGGTCAATGCCACACAGAGTTCTAGCAGCAGACACATCTCTACAACAACTGTTAAGAGGAGACTTTGTGCAGCAGGCCTTCATGGTAAAATAGCTGCTAGGAAACCACTGCTAAGGACAGGCAACAAGCAGAAGAGACTTGTTTGGGCTAAAAAACACAAGGAATGGACATTAGACCAGTGGAAATCTGCACTTTGGTCTGATGAGTCCAAATTTGAGATCTTTGGTTCCAACCACCGTGTCTTTGTGCGACGCAGAAAAGGTGAACGGATGGACTCTACATGCCTGATTCCCACCGTGAAGCATGGAGGAGGAGGTGTGATGGTGTGGGGGTGCTTTGCTGGTGACACTGTTGGGGATTTATTCAAAGTTGAAGGCATACTGAACCAGCATGGCTACCACAGCATCTTGCAGCGGCATGCTATTCCATCCGGTTTGCGTTTAGTTGGACCATCATTTATTTTTGAACAGGACAATGACCCCAAACACACCTCCAGGCTGTGTAAGGGCTATTTGACCAAGAAGGAGAGTGATGGGGTGCTACGCCAGATGACCTGGCCTCCACAGTCACCAGACCTGAACCCAATCTAGATGGTTTGGGGTGAGCTGGACCGCAGAGTGAAGGCAAAAGGGCCAACAAGTGCTAAGCATCTCTGGGAACTCCTTCAGGACTGTTGGAAGACCATTTCCGGTGACTACCTCTTGAAGCTCATCAAGAGAATGCCGAGAGTGTGCAAAGCAGTAATCAAAGCAAAAGGTGGCTACTTTGAAGAACCTAGAATATAAGACATATTTTCAGCTGTTTCACACTTTTTTGTTAATTATATAATTCCACATCTGATAATTCATAGTATTGATGCCTTCAGAGTGAATCTACAATTTTCATAGTCATGAAAATAAAGAAAACTCTTTGAATGAGAAGGTGTGTCCAAACTTTTGGTCTGCACTGTAGATAATACTGCTCTTGTATAATTGATCGCTATTGATCTGCTCTGACTTTGCAGCTATCGGTCTTCGCTGAGGCTCAGGATGAACATGTGGGAGAAAACGATCTGGTAAAATACATTGAACCCTAGGTAGAAAGTGAATCACTGACCCCGAGTAACTGACACAATAAGTAAAGTTTCCTGCTTCTATATTAGACCCTTCTTCCCTGCTGGGATTGCTCATTGCGAGGCTGAATCTATTCTAATATGAGCTATTTGCAGCCTCTACAATACTCCGGGGCATTAGACTCCAATTATCTTTCAATCTTCCTGGGAAAATCTGATGAGAGTGAAGCCTGGAGGTGGCAAACACGTTGATTTTTGAATTGGAGGATGCTCAGGAAATGAAATCAGGAGGGATAATCAATACCGATCCACAGTGAAGAATGGGCCCGGACACTGTCACTAACGTCGGCCATTAGTCTCTAACTGCTCTGTACTGTCTTTGTGGGTTTGCAGCTTTACAGATCAGACTTGGTTGCTCCTCGACCGGTTTCCCACAGATTCATTATTAATTAGGAATCCACAGTGTAACACTGTGTCAAGATGACTTTCAATTGGACTTTTAACAGTTATCTAATTTACTGTTTTTAATCAGACTTGCTTAATTACATCAATATAAAAAAAACTGCACTTCAATTACACAATTGAAAAAAAAACGATTTAACCTGCACTACCATCTATGACCACTAGTTGCAGTATTGTACAATTTGATTTTGTATAATTTTCTGGATAGTAATTGCATATACCATTTCTTACATGTAGTAAGAGTCTAAATGAATTAACCATAGCTTGTGAGGCGTAGTACAGCCCATCAACCACCAGGAGCTTGTCCTATAGGACGACCAATAGGGTTCTCCATCAATGGTCGTCTGCGATTTACCTGAAATCTGTACGGTGAATCATCTGCTCTGAGAACAAGATTCCTGGGGTCCTTCAAAGGATAAATGTAACCGTACTTGACAAGAAAATTCCCAAGATGTAGCGATTCTAAAAAAAAAAAAAATAGAAAATAGAAACATCACCCATAGACCGCACTGGATTGGATGCCTCTGGAGTGGGCGTATCCAACAATATGAAAATGTTTGAGGGCGTAATTGGGCCACACCCACGAGGAACTACAAGGAAATGAAGAGCCTATGATGCTCACCAACGCAGCTCTCTCTTGCTCACTATGCTGTGGCTCAGGGTATGGAATGGACAGTCTTCCTCACCCTAGGACAGCACACAGCCGGCTACACTTTCACAGGACTGTAGGATACCCCTTGGCCTTTTTTGCCCTAGGGTGACCTGTCTCCAGTTCCTCCTACCAGCCTATCCAACACTCCCATGAGTGCCCAAATCACCAAGTAGACACATAGGACCTTAACCGTTTATTCCCATGGACCAATTAGTCCTTCGTCCAGTGCCGTAACTTGTAGCTCGTGGACCCTAATCCAAACATCTACAACAGGACCCCCACTATTCCTGGCCTTTATTTTTTTTTCTCTTATGGGCCAATGTGAGCTTTGGGGTCCCTTAGGTTCCAGGGCCCTGGTGCAACTCGAATCCCTGCATCCACTGTAATTGATTTTTCACCCAAACAGAGGCTTTCAAGCATTAACATAAGGGGAACAGGAGAGCTTTTCAATCCTCTTACAGACATGTGAATTGGCCATAATGCAGAATATGTGATAATCTAGCACCTGCCAAGTCCTATCAGACCGTCGGATTTGGGTCAAACCCCTTCCCCCTACCACTAGCTTAATTAAACCCTTCCCCCCCTTCCGAATATTCTGCAATGATTTATTATACAGGATATTTAAGAACAGAGATAACAAAGAACAATTTTTGTTAAAAATTCAGAAAAAAAAATATTAATTAAGAATTTAAAAAACATAAAAAAATCCTTTAAATCCTGTAAGAGATTCCCCGTCTTCATTGCAGCACATTAACATCGTCTCTCTCGCCCTCACTCATTTCATGCATAATTAAAAAGCCCCCGATGATGCAAGACTCCCTAATCTGTAATGGAACAGACATTAGTATTGCTCCTCGCTGATGCCAAGCGTTTTGTTTTCCCACACAAAAAGCGGAGACAGATGCTGAGTGAGTCCGAACCTGCGCCATCACAAACACTCTCATCATTCTGCCAAAAGCTTCAACATGACAATTTTATGTATCAAAAAAATGATACAATTCTACATTTTAATCCTTAAATGAGCTGTGCAATGCGGGGGGGGGCAAACGTATACCCCATTATGGTACCTAATTTAATCGTCCAGGACAGATATCTGTTTCCCACTCCACCCTTCTTTTTGGGACCCTCAAGGTGCCCATATACATTAGTTGAACATCAATTTTTTCAATCCTTATTGAAAAAATGACTAGGTGTGGAATGGACATGTCAACTGTCAGGTGGATTCATAACTGGCTTAGTGATCGGACCCAAAGAGTGGTCGTAAATGGCTGCACATCCAGTTGGAAGAATGTCTCAAGTGGGGTACCACAGGGCACTGTCCTGGGCCCTGTATTGTTCAACATCTTTATCAACGATTTAGATGAAGGAATTGAGGGTAAACTGATTAAATTTTCTGATGACACAAAGCTAGGAGGGATAGCTAATACTAGAGAAGAGAGAGAGAGGATTCAAAAATATATAAATAAACTGGAAAAGTGGGCAGCAACTAACAGAATGGTTTTTAACAGGGAAAAATGCAAAGTACTACATCTGGGCAATAAAAATGAAAAAAGCATCTACAGAATGGGAGGAATAGAGCTAAGTGACAGCACATGTGAAAAAGACTTGGGCATACTAATAGATCACAGACTGAATATGAGTCAACAGTGTGATGCAGCAGCAAAAAAGGCAAATGCAATTCTGGGATGTATTAACAGAAGCATACAGTCTAGATCACGTGAAGTCATTATTTCCCTCTAATCCTCTTTGGACAGACCTCATCTGGAATATTGTGTCCAGTTTTGGGCGCCACATTTTAAAAAAGACATCAACAAACTGGAGCAAGTTCAGAAAAGAGCGACCAGAATGGTGACCGGTCTGCAAACCCTGTCTTATGAGGAAAGGTTGCAGGATTTGGGAATGTTTAGCTTGCAGAAGAGAAGACTGAGAGGAGACTTAATAGCTGTCTACAAATATCTAAAGGGCTGTCACATTGTAGAAGGATCAACTTTATTCTCATTTGCACAAGGAAAGACTAGAAGCAATGGGATGAAACTGAATGGGAGGAGACACAGATTAGATATTAGAAAAAAACTTTTTGACAGTTAGAGTGATCAATGAGTGGAACAGGCTGCCACGAGAAGTGGTGAGTTCTCCTTCAATGGAAGTCTTCAAACAGAGGCTGGACAGACATCTGTCTGGGATGATTTAGTGAATCCTGCTTTGAACAGGGGGTTGGACCAGATGGCCCAGGAGGTCCCTTCCAACTCTACGATTCTATGATTCTATGATTAACCACTCCCTGGTGGGACTGGTGGTCCATCTATACTGTGCAGCGAGCATCCCAATACCCCAACTCTACCAGGGCAGATGTCAAGAGAAAAAAATCAGACATTTTGTGTTCCATGATGCCGAATGGGCAAAATTTAAGACCAGAAGTGTGTGGCAGCCACTTGCTCACCTCTCGCTTTGTTGAGCCCAGCGTGCATGGGGGTCACAATGAATAGCTTCATCAATTTATTCCCATCTCCCTACGTAAGATATTGTCACAATTGGGTTTGTGGAAGAGAAGGATGACAACCTCCTAATGGTTTCCCAATATGGCCCCCATTTCTTGGATACTTCGTCTTCGTTTTCCGTGTCCAAATGTACTTTCAGAGGGTGGAAAAAAAGGGTCTGTAAAAGGGTTCATGGTAATTAATCCAAACAATTTTGGGCACCTCGTTTGTGAGCCGCACTATAGAATCTCCTGTAGACCACTTTCTTAGAGGTCAACTGACACCAGAATTTGCTCAAATAAATATGCCCTCTCCACCTTAAGGCCTGTTTCACACATCCGTTTTACAGATCAGTTGTAATCCACAAAAATGGCGGAAAACGGATCCGTTGGCGGATTGACAGCAACGCGTGGCACTGTACCGTTGTTCAGACGGATCTGGCGAAGGTTGAATTTTAAAGGAACCCGTTCCCGGAAAAAAGGAGAGAGAGAATGAATCCCTGAACGGCACTACTGGGTTAAAACTGATCCCGGAGCAAAGCTTCCGGTCATGCGCACATGAAAATAGCGGTCCGTCAAGAAGAAAAAACGTTGCAGTGTCCATCTCATCCGCACGGGAGCCAGAAAAATTTTGGCGGATCCGTCAAAAAACGGGCAGTCAAGATCCGCCAATAATGTAAGTCTATGGGGGAAAAAAACCCATTCTTTGGCGGATCCTTTTTTTCAAAAATTGGCGGATTATGACTGACGGGAAAAAACTGAAGTGTGAAAGAGGCCTAAGCGAGAGTGCGGGTGCCCAATACATGTCCACCTAAAGTTGCATTAAAGAGATGTGGATTCTCCTTCTTGCTCCATGGGACCTTGTGGGTGGTCAGATTGCTTCTTGGGGGGGTTATTTTTAAGTGTCATGGGGCTGAGGGCACTGTATACTAGTCCCATATTTCCCTTGGTGGGAAGGAATGCACTGTTATTATTATTATTATAGCGCCATTTATTCGATGGCGCTTTACATGTGAGGAGGGGTGTACATAATAAAGAACAAGTACAATAATCTTAAACAAAACAAGTCACGACTGGTCCAGGAGGAGAGAGGACCCTGCCCGCGAGGGCTCACAGTCTACAAGGGATGGGTGAGGATACAGTAGGTGAGCGCAGAGCTGGTCGTGTAGCGGTTTGGTCGATCGGTGGTTACTGCAGGTTGTAGGCTTGTCGGAAGAGGTCGGTCTTCAGGTTCTTTTTGAAAGTTTCCACGGTAGGTGAGAGTCTGATATGTTGTGGTAGAGAGTTCCAGAGTAGAGGGGATGCGCGGGAGAAATCTTGTATGCGATTGTGGGAAGTGGAGATAAGAGTTGAGTAGAGAAGGAGATCTTGTGAAGATCGGAGGTTGTGTGCAGGTAAGTACCGGGAGACGAGGTCACAGATGTACGGAGGACTCAGGTTGTGGATGGCTTTGTATGTCATGGTTAGGGTTTAGAAGTTGAGTCTCTGGGTAATGGGGAGCCAGTGCAGGGATTGACAGAGGGGAGAGGCCGGAGAATAGCGGGGGGACAGGTGGATTAGTCAAGCAGCAGAGTTTAGAATAGATTGGAGGGGTGCGAGACTGTTAGAGGGGAGGCCACAGAGCAGGAGGTTGCAGTAGTCGAGGTGGTAGATGATGAGGGCATGGGCTAGTGTGTTTGCAGATTCTTGGTTGAGGAATGTGCAGATCCGGGAAATATTTTTGGAGTCAGGAGGAATTGGAAAGGGCTTGGATATGTGGTTTGAAGGAGCGATCAGAGACAAGGATTACCCCAAGGCAGCGAGCTTGCAAGACTGGGGAAAGTGGGAAGCCATTGACAATCTCCCTTTAAGAATAAGTACCCAATACACATCCACTTAAAGTGGCATTAAAGGGAAGTGTCTTCTCCATATTGCTCCATGGGACCTCGTGGGTGGTCAGATTGCTTCCGGGGGGGGATAGTTTCTAAGTAGGACTCTAAAGGAGGTGCCATGGGGCTGGGAGCACTTCATACTAGCCCCATATTTACTTTGCTGAGGAGGTAGGTGACCACCTGAGACTTCCCTAACCACTAAGATAAAAGGCCTTGTGGCGTTTTGTCTACCATACTTGGCATGAGGTCGGCCCATTGAGTGTAAGTCGAGTGTGGACAACATGGGTCAAAGGTGCATGACAACTGCAAAATATACTGATCCAGAGGTCAGACCGCCACCAGTAATGGATTTATATGTATCTTGTTCCTCCGGCCTTGTTAAATCCAATCTGATTTTGCTTCGTTGTCCTTTCTCGGAGGAAACGTTAAATAAATTGGGCATTCGTGTTCCTGTAAGTCCCTTATATTGGACGGCGACATTGACGATATTCTGTTTATTTCTCTAATTTCCCTCTTCCGACCCCGAGCGGCGCGAGGAACGGGACGTAAAGCCGCAGTGTCTCGCGTTACACACATCTCTGCTAATTAATTTCTCTGCCTTTTTATACGTTTCGAAGATGAAAGAAATTTCCAGAGGGAATCGATAAAGTGGAAAAATAAAAAAAAACTGTGACCAGAAAAAAAAAAAAGATGATATGACGGGGTGTGGGTGGTCCCAGGGGTCCGGAAATTGTGGAAATGCTGTAACTGCTATTATTGCCACTTCTAGACCTGGGGAATTGTTATTTTAGCACCTGCGCACGTCTGTTGGGACGGTTGATCTATTCATGGATGCACAGGGATGGGGCCATTTTGCTTCACGAAACAGTATGAACACAGCAAACTACACTGTATTAAATGAATGCATAAACAAGTCTGTGTAGCATGGAAAGGCAGTCTCCTGTACAGCAGACAGACTTTAAAACAACTCCCCTATCTTAGCCTTGAAAAGTAACTAAAACCACACTGTGTCTTTTATAATCACCCTGACCCTACCTTATATGATCTCTGCTATACAGTAGACTGCCTTTCCATGCTACACAGACTTGTTTTAGGACACCTAAAAAAACAAATACATCGAAAACCGTGAGGATAAAATCTGTCCGTTTCCATCGGTCCATTCAGTAAAACACTAATTAAATAAGATTTTTAAAAAAATCCATTGACGAGGAGTCTGTCAGCCATGTAAGACGTTCTCCATAGGTAACGGCAGATGACTGAGAGGGGGGAAGGGATGGTAAGGGGGAGGAGGGGGATGCAGCAGCTCCGGGAAAGTCTCTGTTCTCTTACCTAACGAGACGTTATGTAAGACATTCTGGCGCTAACGAAGCTTTGCTTCATGTAAAAATCAACTAAACGAGTGAAGCCCAAATATGATAACGGTACAAGGAGGTGTGATGGACCGCTGTGTCTATCCTCGGGGACAATATGAAGTCATTGAGGTGCTTCTGTTTCACAGTCTCTTCATACAGCGCCCCCTAGTGAATTTTTCATACAGTTTTAGTTCTGGCTGCCTTACACCTACTCAGTTTCTTGCCTTAATGTCTAACATGTGGTCAAAGGAAGTCGCATCTGCTGTACAACAGACTACCCTTTCATGCAGCACAGACTTGTTTTAGCAGCTGTAGCTCTGATAAGAGTTTTCATAATTACACGTGTCCTATTAGAGTCAATCACTCACCTTCATCGGTGATGGACAACTTCTGTATGAGCCACTCCACCACATCATTACCTGCAAGGAAGCACAAGAAAGTCACTGTCCAAACTCAGAAGAAAATGTCTCCTGATTCTTCTAAGACATAAACACAATCCCAGAGAGTAGTCACTGAGGAAAATAGATGTTCTTGTATATAGGGGCAGTATTATAGTAGTTATATTCTTGTATACAGGAGACAGTATTATAGTAGTTATATTCTTGTACATAGGGGCAGTATTATAGTAGTTATATTCTTGTACATAGGGGCAGTATTATAGTAGTTATATTCTTGTACATAGGGGCAGTATTATAGTAGTTATATTCTTGTACATAGAGGCAGTATTATAGTAGTTATATTCTTGTACATAGGAGCAGTATTATAGTAGTTATATTCTTGTACATAGGGGGCAGTATTATAGTAGTTATATTCTTGTACATAGGGGGCAGCATTATAGTAGTTATATTCTTGTACATAGGGGGCAGTATTATAGTAGTTATATTATTGGACATAGAGGCAGTACTATAGTAGTTATATTCTTGTACATAGGGGGCAGTATTATAGTAGTTATATTCTTGTACATAGGGGGCAGCATTATAGTAGTTATATTCTTGTACATAGGGGCAGTATTATAGTAGTTATATTCTTGTACATAGAGGCAGTATTATAGTAGTTATATTCTTGTACATAGGGGCAGTATTATAGTAGTTATATTCTTGTACATAGGGGGCAGTATTATAGTAGTTATATTCTTGTACATAGGGGGCAGCATTATAGTAGTTATATTCTTGTACATAGGGGCAGTATTATAGTAGTTATATTCTTGTACATAGGGGGCAGTATTATAGTAGTTATATTCTTGTACATAGGAGCAGTATTATAGTAGTTATATTCTTGTACATAGGGAGCAGTATTATAGTAGTTATATTCTTGTACATAGGGGGCAGTATTATAGTAGTTATATTCTTGTACATAGGAGCAGTATTATAGTAGTTATATTCTTGTACATAGGGAGCAGTATTATAGTAGTTATATTCTTGTACATAGAGGCAGTATTATAGTAGTTATATTCTTGTACATAGGAGCAGTATTATAGTAGTTATATTCTTGTACATAGGAGCAGTATTATAGTAGTTATATTCTTGTACATAGAGGCAGTATTATAGTAGTTATATTCTTGTACATAGGGGGCAGTATTATAGTAGTTATATTCTTGTACATAGGAGCAGTATTATAGTAGTTATATTCTTGTACATAGGGGGCAGTATTATAGTAGTTATATTCTTGTACATAGGGGGCAGTATTATAGTAGTTATATTCTTGTACATAGGGGCAGTATTATAGTAGTTATATTCTTGTACATAGGGGGCGGTATTATAGTAGTTATATTCTTGTACATAGGGGCAGTATTATAGTAGTTATATTCCTGTACATAGGAGCAGTATTATAGTAGTTATATTCTTGTACATAGAGGCAGTATTATAGTAGTTATATACTTGTATATAGGGGGCAGTATTATAGTAGTTATATTCTTGTACATAGGAGCAGTATTATAGTAGTTATATTCTTGTACATAGGGGGCAGTATTATAGTAGTTATATTCTTGTACATAGGGGGCAGTATTATAGTAGTTATATTCTTGTACATAGGGGCAGTATTATAGTAGTTATATTCTTGTACATAGGGGGCGGTATTATAGTAGTTATATTCTTGTACATAGGGGCAGTATTATAGTAGTTATATTCCTGTACATAGGAGCAGTATTATAGGAGTTATATTCTTGTACATAGGGGCAGTATTATAGTAGTTATATTCTTGTACATAGGGAGCAGTATTAGAGGAGTTATATTCTTGTACATAGGGAGCAGTATTATAGTAGTTATATTCTTGTACATAGGGGGCAGTATTATAGTAGTTATATTCCTGTACATAGGGGGCAGTATTATAGTAGTTATATTCTTGTACATAGGGAGCAGTATTATAGGAGTTATATTCTTGTACATAGGGGCAGTATGATAGTTGTTATATTCTTGTACATAGGGAGCAGTATTATAGGAGTTATATTCTTGTACATATGGGGCAGTATTATAGTAGTTATAATCTTGTATATAGGAGCAGTATTATTGTAGTTATATTCTTGTATATAGGAACAGTATTATAGTAGTTATATTCTTGTACATAGGGGCAGTATTATAGTAGTTATATTCTTGTACATAGGGACAGTATTATAGTAGTTATATTCTTGTATATAGGAGCAGTATTATAGTAGTTACTGTTTATTCTTGTATATAGGGGCAGTATTATAGTAGTTATATTCTTGTACATAGGGGCAGTATTATAGTCGTTACATTCTTGTACATAGGGGCAGTATTATAGTAGTTATATTCTTGTACATAGGGGCAGTATTATAGTAGTTATATTCTTGTACATAGGAGCAGTATTATAGTAGTTATATTCTTGTACATAGGGAGCAGTATTATAGGAGTTATATTCTTGTACATAGGGGGCAGTATTATAGTTGTTATATTCTTGTACATAGGGGGCAGTATTATAGTAGTTATATTCTTGTACATAGGGGGCAGTATTATAGTAGTTATATTCTTATACATAGGGGGCAGTATTATAGTAGTTATATTCTTGTACATAGGGGGCAGTATTATAGTAGTTATATTCTTGTACATATGGGGCAGTATTATAGTAGTTATATTCTTGTATATAGGAGCAGTATTATTGTAGTTATATTCTTGTATAGAGGAACAGTATTATAGTAGTTATATTCTTGTATATAGGGGCAGTATTATAGTAGTTATATTCTTGTACATAGGGACAGTATTATAGTAGTTATATTCTTGTATATAGGAGCAGTATTATAGTAGTTATATTCTTGTATATAGGAGCAGTATTATAGTAGTTATATTCTTGTATATAGGAGCAGTATTATAGTAGTTATATTCTTGTATATAGGAGCAGTATTATAGGAGTTATATTCTTGTACATAGGGGCAGTATTATGGTAGTTATATTCTTGTACATAGGAGCAGTATTATAGTAGTTATATTCTTGTACATAGGAGCAGTATTATAGTAGTTATATTCTTGTACATAGGGAGCAGTATTATAGGAGTTATATTCTTGTACATAGGGAGCAGTATTATAGTAGTTATATTCTTGTACATAGGGGGCAGTATTATAGTAGTTATATTCTTGTATATAGGAGCAGTATTATAGTAGTTATATTCTTGTATATAGGAGCAGTATTATAGGAGTTATATTCTTGTACATAGGGGGCAGTATTATAGTTGTTATATTCTTGTACATAGGGGGCAGTATTATAGTAGTTATATTCTTGTACATAGGGGGCAGTATTATAGTAGTTATATTCTTGTACATATGGGGCAGTATTATAGTAGTTATAATCTTGTATATAGGAGCAGTATTATTGTAGTTATATTCTTGTATATAGGAACAGTATTATAGTAGTTATATTCTTGTATATAGGGGCAGTATTATAGTAGTTATATTCTTGTACATAGGGACAGTATTATAGTAGTTATATTCTTGTATATAGGAGCAGTATTATAGTAGTTATATTCTTGTATATAGGAGCAGTATTACAGTAGTTATATTCTTGTATATAGGAGCAGTATTATAGTAGTTATATTCTTGTATATAGGAGCAGTATTATAGTAGTTATATTCTTGTACATAGGGGCAGTATTATAGTAGTTATATTCTTGTACATAGGAGCAGTATTATAGTAGTTATATTCTTGTACATAGGAGCAGTATTATAGTAGTTATATTCTTGTACATAGGGAGCAGTATTATAGGAGTTATATTCTTGTACATAGGGAGCAGTATTATAGTAGTTATATTCTTGTACATAGGGGGCAGTATTATAGTAGTTATATTCTTGTATATAGGAGCAGTATTATAGTAGTTATATTCTTGTATATAGGAGCAGTATTATAGGAGTTATATTCTTGTACATAGGGGCAGTATTATAGTAGTTATATTCTTGTACATAGGAGCAGTATTATAGTAGTTATATTCTTGTACATAGGAGCAGTATTATAGTAGTTATATTCTTGTACATAGGGAGCAGTATTATAGGAGTTATATTCTTGTACATAGGGAGCAGTATTATAGTAGTTATATTCTTGTACATAGGGGGCAGTATTATAGTAGGTATATTCTTGTACATAGGGGGCAGTATTATAGTAGTTATATTCCTGTACATAGGAGCAGTATTATAGTAGTTATATTCTTGTACATAGGGAGCAGTATTATAGGAGTTATATTCTTGTACATAGGGGCAGTATTATAGTTGTTATATTCTTGTACATAGGGAGCAGTATTATAGTAGTTATATTCTTGTATATAGGAGCAGTATTATAGTAGTTATATTCTTGTATATAGGAGCAGTATTATAGTAGTTATATTCTTGTACATAGGGGCAGTATTATAGTAGTTATATTCTTGTATATAGGAGCAGTGTTATAGTAGTTATATTCTTGTATATAGGAGCAGTATTATAGTAGTTATATTCTTGTATATAGGGGCAGTATTATAGTAGTTATATTCTTGTACATAGGGGCAGTATTATAGTAGTTATATTCTTGTACATAGGGGCAGTATTATAGTAGTTATATTCTTGTACATAGGGGAAGTATTATAGTAGTTATATTCTTGTACATAGGAGCAGTATTATAGTAGTTATATTCTTGTACATAGGAGCAGTATTATAGTAGTTATATTCTTGTACATAGGGAGCAGTATTATAGGAGTTATATTCTTGTACATAGGGAGCAGTATTATAGTAGTTATATTCTTGTACATAGGGGGCAGTATTATAGTAGGTATATTCTTGTACATAGGGGGCAGTATTATAGTAGTTATATTCCTGTACATAGGAGCAGTATTATAGTAGTTATATTCTTGTACATAGGGAGCAGTATTATAGGAGTTATATTCTTGTACATAGGGGCAGTATTATAGTTGTTATATTCTTGTACATAGGGAGCAGTATTATAGTAGTTATATTCTTGTATATAGGAGCAGTATTATAGTAGTTATATTCTTGTATATAGGAGCAGTATTATAGTAGTTATATTCTTGTACATAGGGGCAGTATTATAGTAGTTATATTCTTGTATATAGGAGCAGTGTTATAGTAGTTATATTCTTGTATATAGGAGCAGTATTATAGTAGTTATATTCTTGTATATAGGGGCAGTATTATAGTAGTTATATTCTTGTACATAGGGGCAGTATTATAGTAGTTATATTCTTGTACATAGGGGCAGTATTATAGTAGTTATATTCTTGTACATAGGGGAAGTATTATAGTAGTTATATTCTTGTACATAGGAGCAGTATTATAGTAGTTATATTCTTGTACATAGGAGCAGTATTATAGTAGTTATATTCTTGTACATAGGGGGCAGTATTATAGTAGTTATATTCTTGTACATAGGGGCAGTATTATAGTAGTTATATTCTTGTATATAGGAGCAGTATTATAGTAGTTATATTCTTGTACATAGGGGCAGTATTATAGTAGTTATATTCTTGTACATAGGGGCAGTATTATAGTCGTTATATTCTTGTACATAGGGGCAGTATTATAGTAGTTATATTCTTGTACATAGGGGCAGTATTATAGTAGTTATATTCTTGTACATAGGGGAAGTATTATAGTAGTTATATTCTTGTACATAGGAGCAGTATTATAGTAGTTATATTCTTGTACATAGGGGCAGTATTATAGTAGTTATATTCTTGTATATAGGAGCAGTATTATAGTAGTTATATTCTTGTACATAGGGGCAGTATTATAGTAGTTATATTCTTGTACATAGGGGCAGTATTATAGTAGTTATATTCTTGTACATAGGGGCAGTATTATAGTAGTTATATTCTTGTACATAGGGGCAGTATTATAGTAGTTATATTCTTGTACATAGGGGCAGTATTATAGTAGTTATATTCTTGTACATAGGGGGCAGTATTATAGTAGTTATATTCTTGTACATAGGGGCAGTATTATAGCAGTTATATTCTTGTACATAGGGGGCAGTATTATAGTAGTTATATTCTTGTACATAGGGGCAGTATTATAGTAGTTATATTCTTGTACATTTTATCCATTTACCATTTAAGCTGAATTGCCTTTTAAATCTAGACCAAAAAGTAATGCAGAATACAAGCCGTTTCTCGGCATCTCCTAATATAATAAATATGTAATGATATATGAAGAAGAAAAAACGCGGACAGTACCGCTGTTACCGTTAGACTTCTTGTGGTGTGTGGTATCCGAAGCACTCGATGCTGGCAGTTGCGGGTGCTGGTCTGAAGATCCACAACGTAGAATATTTCCAGGAAGAAAGAAAGACCGCACTCCTGAAGCTGATGAAATATCGCTGGGTTTATTAATACATGCTCTACATGTCGGCCGGGGGAGTGATAAAGGAGAGGAAAAAACAGCTGACAACGGCCGTTTCGCACTACCAATGCGCTTCAACGCATTGGTAGTGCGAAACGTCCGTTGTCAGCTGTTTTTTCCTCTCCTTTACAACTCCCCCGGCCGACATGTAGAGCATGTATTAATAAACCCAGCGATATTTCATCAGCTTCAGGAGTGCGGTCTTTCTTTCTTCCTGGAAATAATAAATATATAAAACGGGCGCCATGGTAGTGGTACCCTTGTTTTATAGTTTTATTTATTTGCTGGAAGTGGACAAGAAAATAGCCAGAAGATGTCCATGGCGCTATGTGAGACTCTACAGCAGCAGTCTCTGTTCTCTGTACATGGCTCCAGGCCGGTAAATGAGTTCAGCACAATATACTGCAGGGTCTTTTAGTTGCATCAAGAAGCTCGATATAATGGGGTGTTACAGTCTTCCTGACGGGCTCCGGAGGTTCTACAGGGTCAATAACCATGTTAAGAGCCTTTTATCTGCAGAGAAGTGCACATAGATTGCTAAGGCGCTTCTATCCATTACTACTGATGGATAGCAGATTTCGAAGCCCTGGGAGATGTGATCCTTCATACAGATCTTACTATTCCAAAAGCTTATTTAACCTATAAAAAACCCCAGCGCTTTGTGCCAGAGAATTTGGTAACTTAATTAAAGGGCTTCTTCACTTTGGAGAAATCCTTTTTTGGGGATCAGGTCGCTAGCTGTAAGTGGAATCCTACAGTGCCTCCAGTGGAGAATTTGAGTACTACACAGTTTGGTTGGCTGTCCATACAATGCACTGATATCCCGGGTCCTCCAGTGAGAGAGACACTTGGTGAACCCCCTATTTACTAAAAAAGGTCTCTTGGGATACTTGAAAATGGGTATTTGGGGCCAGAAATCTACAGGGTGGGCCATTTATATGGATGCACCTAAATAAAATGGGAATGGTTGGTGACCCAGATCGGAAAGTGCTGAATTTGCAGAATGGGCAAAACAAAAATTGGAACAGGACCCCCAGTTTACATAGAACATTATGTTCAGTGATGAGGCAGACTTTTTTGGGTGGGCCATTTATATGGATACACCTAAATAAAATGGGAATGGTGACAGATTTCTTTCGGAGGGATGTCTTGCATTGAAATCTGCTGTAACGACCCCGGGTACTGCGTTCACCAGACATCAACACAATTTCTATCCGCTCCTCACATGTTAACCTCTGCAACATGTCAATGGCTGTGAACAAAGAGAAACTTGTAAATAACTCATGAAAGAATAAAGTTACGTTAAAACCAAGCGCACCATTGTTTTTCTTGGGAAATTCTCAATAAGTTTGATGTGTCACATGACCCTCTTCCCATTGAAAAAAAAATAAAGTTGGAACCAAAATGGCCGACTTCAAAATGGCCGCCATGGTCACCACCCATCTTCAAAAGTTTTCCCCTCTCCCAAATACTAATGTGCCACAAACAGGAAGTAGATATCAACAACCATTCCCATTTTATTTAGGTGTATCCATATAAATGGCTCACCCTGTACTTGAAATTGTACTTTAAAGAACCTGTCACCACATGTTAGGCTCTAAACTGTTTTACCAAAGGTGTTTACAGATGTCCCTCAATGATATTTATAAAATAGATGACACTATATGTTGATTGCTGGATGAAGAGTCATGTGGGCGGTCCTAGGGACCTGACACCGATCCAGGTTTGAGTTATGTCTCACGGACCGGGATATATCATTACCAGCTCTGGCAGCATTTGGCTCACGTGCAGCACTATATTATGAATTCCTTTTATATAGGGTCATGTATGGTGGCGGTTTTAGTCCTAATCTGTGATGATACGTTCCCTTTAAACTTTACTGAATCATAGTATCCTGCCACATTGAAACATAGGATGACATCAGTATTACAATTACCATTTCTCTGTCCAAGCCTCCAGCTTCCACAAATCCCTCTGCAACATTAAATTATTCCCTACTGTGTCAATTACCTTGCAGTATTTAATACCACCTGCAAAGATTGAAATTCTACTATGTATACAGTCAACTAGATGATTCTTAAACATATCTAATGGATGAGGGCCCAATACCGACCCTGATGGCTCCCTACTGTTAACTGTGACCGCATCAGATTGGGTTCCATTAATAACCGCCCTCTGCTTCCTATCACTGAGCCGGTGTTTTGACCCAATTACTCATGCAAAATTTACATTGTTTCCCGTTACATCGCAATTCTCTATTCTTCTGCCATTACTGTCCCTTCTCACCAAAGCTGGAAATCTGTTCAATGTAATTTACTCCCAATTTTAAGCACAAACGTTCCACAAATTTTTTTGCATTCCCCATGGTTTTATTTTTACCAGCCGCCAGGTTTAGCGTTTGAGAAAAGAGCAGGTGCCCAAGAGGATGGGAAGGAAATTAAAAAAAAAAAAAAATCCCACAAGTGTAATCAAGACTCAGGGGTTTAATTATCTTAATGAAACAACTGTGTAACGAAGAAGGCAAAATGCTGCAATCTTCTCCAGTGTAAGATACAATATATATGGAAATAGAGATGAGATGTAACTGGAGATACATGAAAGTAATGGAACATAATGATCAGAACCTGGGATCTCTTAAAGGGACAGTAAAATCAGATAACAGGCTGATCTACTAAAAGCCTTCTGGTCTACAGGATTTACACAGGAAAGCCCCATGACAGATGACACGATCAGTAATATCATAGATTTTCCATTAAATATCACTGGCTTAACCTAGCAAAAAGTATGGCACCTCCTTCCCCGAGTACTGCAGGGGTTAAGTGATAGACAGACCATTCTTTCTAATATTTTAGGATTCCATAATAGCAGGGTCTGTACCACAAGATGGGCACATAGAAAATGTGGCGCCAATATTCAAAATTGGGACAGAAACAGAGCCTGGAAATGATAGGCTAGTAAGATTAACCTCTACTAGGGCAACATCTAGGCGGGTCTTCTAAAAGATGGTATCCTGGAGTATGTGAGTAAGAATAACCTCATGACCCAGCTATAGTTTTATGAGGGATCGGTCCTGTCAAAGTAATCTGATCAGCAGATTACATGGGGAGGTAAGTTTCAGACTGGACCAGGGTAAGAAGGTGGATATTGACTATCAGGACTTTTCAGAGTCATTTCATAGATTACTATATAACGGGTTGGTATATAAAATGAAAGTAATGGGACTAGGTCAAAACATGTGTAACTGTATCCACAACCGGCTCATTGATAGGAAACAGGGGGTAGTTATTAAAGAATTATACTGAATTGGTCAGGTTAATAATGGCTTAGTACAGGAGTCGGTATTGGGCCTTCTTTTTAACGTATTTATTAATGATTTGGTTGAGGACATGCATAGGAGAATTTCAAAATTGGCAGATGACAGTAAATTCTGTAAGGTAATCAACACTAAAAGGGATAATTTAATGTTATAGAGGGAATTATGTAAACTGGAGGCTTGGGATGAGAAATGGTAATTGAAGTTTAATGCACATAAAAATACACTCATGGACTTGGGCCAAGGAATTAAAATGTATAATGATGTACTACATGGTAAATCATTGTGAAAAACTGTCACTGAAAAAGACTTGGCTTGCATGGTAACAGGGCATTGTCTATGTCTAGAGCATACATGTTAAACTCTGGCTCGTGTCAAATCGTCCTGCAGAGTTAGTATGTTTGGCCCACAAGACCAGACAGGGCTATTATTGTGCATAGAGTGCTATGTGGGGCCATTATACTGTATGGAGGACTATTATACTGTATGGAGCATTATGTGAGGTCATTATACTATATGGAGAACTATGTGGGGCCATAATACTGTATGGAGGACTGTGTGGGGCCATTATACTGTTTCGAGGACTGTGTGGGGCCATTATACTGTATGAAAGGCAATGCAGGGCCCATTATACAGTATGGAGGACTATGTGGGGCCATTATACTGTATGGAGCACTATGTGGGGTCATTATACTGTATGGAGCACTATGTGGTGCCCATAATACTGTATGGAGGACTATTATACTGTATGGAGTAGTATGTGAGGCCATTATACTTTATGGAGTACTATACTGTATACTGTATAGAAGGCAATGAAGAGCCCGTTCTACTGTATGGACAATTGTGTGAAGCCATTATATTGTATGAAAGGCAATGAAGGGCCCATTATTCAGTATGGAGGACTATGTGGGGCCATTATACTGTGTGGAATGCAATGGAACAATATTGTGGTGCTCATAATACTGTATGGAAGACTATTATACTGTATGGAGTAATATGTAAGGCCATTATACTATATGGAGTACTTTGTGGGGCCATTATACTGTATGGAAGGCAATGAAGAGCCCATTATACTGTATGCAGGACTATGTGGGGCCATTATACTATATGGAAGGCAATACAGGTCCTATTGTACTGTATGGAGGACTATGTGGGGCCATTATACTGTGTGGAAAGCCATGCAGGGCCCATTATACTGTATGGAGAACTATGTGGGGTCATTATACTGTATGGAGCACTATGTGGTCCCCATAATACTGTGTGGAGGACTATTATACTATATGGAGTAAGAAGTGAGGCCATTATACTATATGGAGTACTATGTGGGGCCATATACTGTATGGAGGACTGTGTGAGGCCATTGTATTGTATAAAAGGCAATGCAGGGCCCATTATACTGTATGGAGGACTATGTGGGGCCATTATACTGTGTGGAAGGCAATGCATACACATATTTGGTATCGCTGTATGCAGCACGACCCGATCCATTGAACTATCATGCTAGTTAGCCCCCTCCGAGAACACTGTAATAAATAAAGCGGCAAGAAAAACTATGCTTATTCATCATACTGCAGCACAAAAAGTGGAGTGCAGCACGATCAAAGTCAAATAGAAATAAAAATTGTATTGCTGAAAATGTCATCTTGTCCTGCCAAGAACAAGCCGCCATACAGACAGCTCCATCAGTGGAAAAATAGAAAAGTTATAGCTCTCAGAATAAAGCAATGCAAAAATAATTCTTTTTCTACAAAACAGTTTTTGTGTAAAAGCGCCAAAACATAAAAAGAATTCTAGAAATGTGATATCTCTGTAATTGTACTGACCTTAAGAATAAAGCCGCCTAACCAATTTTACCGCACGCGGAACGGCATAGAAAACGGCTCCGAAAAATTCCTGAATTTCTTGTTTTTTGTTCATTCTGCCTCCCAAAAATCGGAATAGAAAGCGATAAAAAAAAGTCATGGGCGTGAAAATGTTTTTAATAAAAAAAGATTTAGTTGGAAAAATGAGAAATTTCTTACACTTTTCGCCCTTATAATTTCCTAATAATAAAAAAAAATTATGTTTCAAAAACAATATTTACCACTAACATGAAGTACAACGTGTCACGAAAAAACAATCTCAGGATCGGTGGGATCCGCTGAAGCGTTTCAGAGTTCTAACATCAGGAAGTGACATTGGGCAGAATTAAAAAAGATTGGCCTGGTCACGAAGGTGAAAACAAACTGGGGAAGAAGGGGCTAAGGAGGGTCTAGGAGCCATCTGAGCTATAGGGTCTTGGGCAATGACCAATTATCTCCTACTTAGGAAGGTCTAGCCACCATGTGAAGTAGCAGGTCTTGGCCAAAGCCTTATGACTGCCTGCTAATGGATTCTGGGAGCCACCTAAGCTTTTACATCCTTGGGCACTGCCCGGTGACTGTTACACCCTCAGGAGTCCGGCTCCGCAGTCTACCAGATACATCAGTTCTGCACATGATCAATAGAAATATCTCTGATCATAGGAAATGTAAAGTTCCGCTGCACAGTACGAGACGTCTTCAATTCATCTTCCGCCTCCTGTGGCCAAAAAATCACTTCCTGCTTCCTTCTCCTTTCATCCTAACGGTGGGCGGAAATAAATAAGAAGTCGGGGATAAGAAGCGGCTTTTATGTGTTTTATGGTAATTGGGAAAGTTTGTACCTAAAAAAAAAAATCAACTTTAAGTTAGGACAAAGTATTAGTGAGGCTTAGCTAAGTTGTTAGGGTTATGTCTGACCAAGAAGGTAGTAACAACAGGCAGAATAGTGACTGCAGCTCTGGAGTATAATACAGGAGGTAACTCAGGATCAGTAATGTAATGTATGTACACAGTGACTGCACCAGCAGAATAGTGAGTGCAGCTCTGGGGTATAATACAGGAGGTAACTCAGGATCAGTAATGTAATGTATGTACACAGTGACTGCACCAGCAGAATAGTGAGTGCAGCTCTGGGGTATAATACAGGATGTAACTCAGGATCAGTAATGTAATGTATGTACCCAGTGACTGCACCAGCAGAATAGTGACTGCAGCTCTGGAGTATAATACAGGAGGTAACTCAGGATCAGTAATGTAATGTATGTACACAGTGATTGCACCAGCAGAATAGTGAGTGCAGCTCTGGAGTATAATACAGGATGTAACTCAGGATCAGTAATGTAATGTATGTACACAGTGACTGCACCAGCAGAATAGTGAGTGCAGCTCTGGAGTATAATACAGGAGGTAACTCAGGATCAGTAATGTAATGTATGTACACAGTGACTGCACCAGCAGAATAGTGAGTGCAGCTCTGGAGTATAATACAGGAGGTAACTCAGGATCAGTAATGTAATGTATGTACACAGTGACTGCACCAGCAGAATAGTGAGTGCAGCTCTGGAGTATAATACAGGATACATCAGGATCAGTAATGTAATGTATGCACACAGTGACTGCACCAGCAGAATAGTGAGTGCAGCTCTGGAGTATAATACAGGATGTAACTGAGGATCAGTAATGTAATGTATGTACACAGTGACTGCACCAGCAGAATAGTGAGTGCAGCTCTGGAGTATAATACAGGATGTAACTCAGGATCAGTAATGTAATGTATGTACACAGTGACTGCACCAGCAGAATAGTGAGTGCAGCTCTGGAGTATAATACAGGATGTAACTCAGGATCAGTAATGTAATATATGTACACAGTGACTGCACCAGCAGAATAGTGAGTGCAGCTCTGGGGTATAATACAGGAGGTAACTCCGGATCAGTAATGTAATGTATGTACACAGTGATTGCACCAGCAGAATAGTGAGTGCAGCTCTGGGGTGTAATACAGGATGTAACTCAGGATCAGTAATGTAATGTATGTACACAGTGACTGCACGAGCAGAATAGTGAGTGCAGCTCTGGAGTATAATACAGGATGTAACTCAGGATCAGTAATGTAATGTATGTACACAGTGACTGCGCCAGCAGAATAGTGAGTGCAGCTCTGGAGTATAATACAGGATGTAACTCAGGATCAGTAATGTAATGTATGTACACAGTGACTGCACGAGCAGAATAGTGAGTGCAGCTCTGGAGTATAATACAGGAGGTAACTCAGGATCAGTATTGTAATGTATGTACACAGTGACTGCACCAGCAGAATAGTGAGTGCAGCTCTGGAGTATAATACAGGATGTAACTCAGGATCAGTAATGTAATGTATGTACACAGTGACTGCACCAGCAGAATAGTGAGTGCAGCTCTGGAGTATAATACAGGATGTAACTCAGGATCAGTAATGTAATGTATGTACACAGTGACTGCACCAGCAGAACAGTGAGTGCAGCTCTGGAGTATAATACAGGATGTAACTCAGGATCAGTAATGTAATGTATGTACACAGTGACTGCACCAGCAGAATAGTGAGTGCAGCTCTGGGGTATAATACAGGAGGTAACTCAGGATCAGTAATGTAATGTATGTACACAGTGACTGCACCAACGGAATAGTGAGTGCAGCTCTGGGGAATAATACAGGAGGTAACTCAGGATCAGTAATGTAATGTATGTACACAGTGACTGCACCAGCAGAATAGTGAGTGCAGCTCTGGAGTATAATACAGGATGTAACTCAGGATCAGTAATGTAATGTATGCACACAGTGACTGCACCAGCAGAATAGTGAGTGCAGCTCTGGAGTATAATACAGGGTGTAACTCAGGATCAGTAATGTAATGTATGTACACAGTGACTGCACCAGCAGAATAGTGAGTGCAGCTCTGGAGTATAATACAGGATGTAACTCAGGATCAGTAATGTAATGTATGTACACAGTGACTGCACCAGCAGAATAGTGAGTGCAGCTCTGTAGTATAATACAGGATGTAACTCAGGATCAGTAATGTATGTACACAGTGACTGCACCAGCAGAATAGTGCATGCAGCTCTGGAGTATAATACAGGATGTAACTCAGGATCAGTAATGTAATGTAATGTATGTACACAGTGACTGCACGAGCAGAATAGTGAGTGCAGCTCTGGAGTATAATACAGGATGTAACTCAGGATCAGTAATGTAATGTATGTACACAGTGACTGCGCCAGCAGAATAGTGAGTGCAGCTCTGGAGTATAATACAGGATGTAACTCAGGATCAGTAATGTAATGTATGTACACAGTGACTGCACGAGCAGAATAGTGAGTGCAGCTCTGGAGTATAATACAGGAGGTAACTCAGGATCAGTAATGTAATGTATGTACACAGTGACTGCACCAGCAGAATAGTGAGTGCAGCTCTGGAGTATAATACAGGATGTAACTCAGGATCAGTAATGTAATGTATGTACACAGTGACTGCACCAGCAGAATAGTGAGTGCAGCTCTGGAGTATAATACAGGATGTAACTCAGGATCAGTAATGTAATGTATGTACACAGTGACTGCACCAGCAGAATAGTGAGTGCAGCTCTGGAGTATAATACAGGATGTAACTCAGGATCAGTAATGTAATGTATGTACACAGTGACTGCACCAGCAGAATAGTGAGTGCAGCTCTGGGGTATAATACAGGAGGTAACTCAGGATCAGTAATGTAATGTATGTACACAGTGACTGCACCAACAGAATAGTGAGTGCAGCTCTGGGGAATAATACAGGAGGTAACTCAGGATCAGTAATGTAATGTATGTACACAGTGACTGCACCAGCAGAATAGTGAGTGCAGCTCTGGAGTATAATACAGGATGTAACTCAGGATCAGTTATGTAATGTATGCACACAGTGACTGCACCAGCAGAATAGTGAGTGCAGCTCTGGAGTATAATACAGGGTGTAACTCAGGATCAGTAATGTAATGTATGTACACAGTGACTGCACCAGCAGAATAGTGAGTGCAGCTCTGGAGTATAATACAGGATGTAACTCAGGATCACTAATGTAATGTATGTACACAGTGACTGCACCAGCAGAATAGTGAGTGCAGCTCTGGAGTATAATACAGGATGTAACTCAGGATCAGTAATGTATGTACACAGTGACTGCACCAGCAGAATAGTGCATGCAGCTCTGGAGTATAATACAGGATATAACTCAGGATCAGTAATGTAATGTATGTACACAGTGACTGCACCAGCATAAAAGTGAGTGCAGCTCTGGAGTATAATACAGGATGTAACTCAGGATCAGTAATGTAATGTATGTACACAGTGACTGCACCAGCAGAATAGTGAGTGCAGCTCTGGAGTATAATACAGGATGTAACTCAGGATCAGTTATGTAACGTATGCACACAGTGACTGCACCAGCAGAATAGTGAGTGCAGCTCTGGAGTATAATACAGGGTGTAACTCAGGATCAGTAATGTAATGTATGTACACAGTGACTGCACCAGCAGAATAGTGAGTGCAGCTCTGGAGTATAATACAGGATGTAACTCAGGATCAGTAATGTAATGTATGTACACAGTGACTGCACCAGCAGAATAGTGAGTGCAGCTCTGGAGTATAATAAAGGAGGATAATGAATTCTGCATATTATGATGTGCCTTTCCTAGTGCTGTCTGACATTGTACATGAGACGAACGAACGCACCCTGTGCCACCAATATGTCACGATCCCACCACTAACACGGGTTTGTCAGCGGACGGAGGGATGCGACGCACTGCCGGCACACGGCTATCACAGGCACAGTGGGGGCTTATCTTAGTTATCCCGCCACTGGTACCATGTGACAAAAATACAGCAAGCTAATCTTGCGCTAACAATTTGCCGCAGGGGGATATTTTGGATGCCCCACCACTGCTAACAACTTTCCAAGAACTGCGGGGATTTATGTATATCCCACTTTCTCAGTTCCACGTTGGAACTCGCAGCTCTCCGGCGCCCCCCTTACCCTCAGGTCAGTCAGGGAACTGCACCTAGGATAATTAGTCGCCGGATGGGCTGCTTGTTGTGCACGGGCAATTAGACTACTGCAGTAAGGGAATTATCAATGCTCCGGCCGCGGCCACTCATCCAGCAATATAAGACCCTTCCGGACTGCCAACTAGCCTAACCAACCGAACTCACCACGCTGCCACCAGCTCCTGGTTTCTCCACTTAAGTTATAGACTTAATGGAGGGGTTCGAAGCCAACCCAAACAGTAGCGTAATTATCTAAAAAAGGCGCATAGTTCGTTTCTTAGGCTAGCTTCACACTAGCGCATTTTACATGCAGCGCACGGCGCCGCTAAGGCCCGCCCCCTGCCCGCCCCGTCCGGTCATCTCCTCCTACTATCGCACACGGCCGCATGCGATCTGCGCATCCTATTTTTAGCATAGGGTGCGCAGACCGTGCGCTAGTAGGATTTTTTGCGTGCGCTGTGCACTTTTGAAAGTGCGCCGAACGCACCATGTTGCATTTTGGCGCGCTCGGCACACCTTCAAAAGTGCGCAGCGCACGCAAAAATCCTACTAGCGCATGGTCTGCGCACCCTATGCTAAAGATAGGGTGCGCAGATCGCATGCGGCCATGTGCAATAGTAGGAGGAGATGACCGGACGGGGCGGGCAGGGAGCGGGCAGGGGGCGGGGCTTAGCGGCGCCGTGCGCTGCATGTAAAATGCGTTAGTGTGAAGCTAGCCTTAGAGCACGGAGGCAGACTGATAATTTTATCATTTCTTCCTAAAATGTGGGCAGTGATTACACAGATAAAAGTTGTTATAAAGTAGAGACATTAAATATGTACAATGCGAATATTAAAACAACAAGGATTAAATCGAAGAGTAACACTTACATGTGCTTAGTTGGTATTAGGCAGACCATGTGGCTGGGGGATGGGCCACTTAGCCAGACATCCCAAGACATCTGCACGTCTTGTCAGCATCAAACTCCAGCTTCAACTGAAGCACTGTAAGGGAGGGGTACCTTATAGCCTAGGGTCGGTTACATCACGAAAGGGGCAGTCTGCAGAAGTTCAGCCCCCATTTCTCCAAGTTGCCAATTAACTAAAAAACTTATGATAACCATATCTTAACGAGGGAAGCTTGTATCAACACACTGAGGGCCTCATTGGTTGTAGTTTATCGAATACAATAAAACAACATCACACATGCCATAATTAAGACACTCCATTTGGGAGCAATCCATATCTCAGTTTCTGGAGGGATCAGAGCCGTGAAAATTAGAAGTTAGACAAGCTGGTTTCCTGCCATTCGCAGAAATGTGATTATTATATCTCTGTGGTGTATGATTTTTGCAATATGACTTGTTTTAATACTTCCCATATACTTGCATCCAGCCTCGTGGCCAGAACAAAGGAATCTTTTCCCTTAACTAATTAACATTCTTTTCTGTGGAGAGGAGCAGGAAGTGTCCTAGTACCAATGTGGACACAGAGCTGTTAAGGAGGGGGGATGCTGCAAGCTGTGTGACAAGATTTTCTCCTAGAATGGAGGACTCTGGAAGGTTCCAACAGAATCATGCCTTACAGACATTTTACATTACAGTACAGTTTAAACAATTTCTGATATCAATAAATTAAAGTCTATGAATTATTCACCATTTATGGAATCGTATAACTTTCTCAGGCCTGAATGATGGAAATGATGAAAACATTGTTTCCAATACCGGTCACTCGTGGTTATCCGCTTTCCGTGGTTCCAGGCTTTATAGTGTGTACTCGCTGGATAACCTTACTATTAATGAATCAGTGATGTGTCAGTCATAGAGCCCGGGGCACAATCTCAGGATCCGGGGGAAGACCTGTACCTTGCCCCACTTAGATCTGCTGTGGATGTCCCTTGTGGCTTTACCATTATAGGTCACAGTAGGACATGGGCTTTCCAATATGAGAAGACCCAACGCCAGGGAGAAGATTGGATAAAGTTCTGTTCCAATCTCATTATCCAAAATTCCGAACTTTCTAAGCCAAAACCTTTTTTCTTCCTGTTACTTTAGAGATTTAATGAGCTCAGGAGATTCAGCTCGGCGGTGGAGCTCCGAGCCGGGAGCTTTCTGGAGACCATCAGTGAAGGATTCTTGATGTTCACCGGTCGTCTCAACCTGCGATCCTCTATTGTGAATAATTCAGAGCCTGGAAAGTAAAGCTCAGTACAAACGTACCGCCATCCCGTGCGTCACCGCCGTCTCTATACCGGCTACACCAGGTCTCTGCTCCCCGCACATCTCAGATCACAATCCTTCACACATTATTATTACTTTTTTTGCTGCTTAAGGGTGCAAAGCACCCAAAAATCTATAGAAAAGAAACTCCAGCTACTTAACCCTTCATATGCCCGGTCCCTGTACACCCATTTTTGCGCTTATTAAATCTACTTTTAGCCAACGTGAAATTCATGGGAATTTTTTTTTTTTCCACCCCAGCAGGAAATTCATAAGAACTTATCACTAACAACTCGGAACTACTGGAGTGTAAAGATATTCTCACCTAATTAGACGGTTCCTGAAATGTGCGCCACGAGGAATTCGCTGTATGGAGATTTTCCAGAAAGGGGAAAAATCTCAAGGAAGATTCCTTTAATGGAAATGTGAAGACGATGTAACCTAGATCTGTAGATTCTGCAGTTTGAGGTCTCAGAACTACAATTCTTTTTAGTAGTGTGATTAAAAAAAATTAACAAAATTTTTTTAAATATTTTTTTTCATTTCCAATCCCCTTGATGACATTCTAGATGAATGAAGAATTGGCATCCATACGAAATGTCTAAGCCTGACTATGGAAAGGTGCTGGTAGGAGCACAGCTACAGGAAAATGTAATTTTTTTTAAGTCCCACCCTTAGGACCGCCTTAAAAAATGGAAACGCCCATATATGGGAGGGTACTAAGAAACCCCACCCCTTTTCAAATTGTGAAATGTTCAAATTTTCGAGAATGTTGATATTTATCTGCACAGACACAGTAAATGCACTCCGTCCCTAGTGTATGAACGGTCGAAAGGACCTTCTGCCATGTAAAATATTAGTTTCAAGCTAGTACAACTGATTTAAAGTGGATTTTTTTCCATCTTCACCTATGAATATTATTGGATAGAGCTCGCAAAAATAAGCAATTTTGCAGTTTACAGTTTACTACATTTTTCAGCCGTTGTTGAGATATTAACATTTTTCTTTTAGATTACAGCTCGTTGCCTAGGAGACCGACCACCGCTGCTTTAAAGCTTGGAAGCACTTCCCTGAAGCTGGATGGTATTAGGAAATAACAGCGATCCTGGCAATGCTTACAAGCTAAGAAAAAGAGCTTGTAACCACTGAACATGTTTGACCACCGTTGTTACATTAAAAAAAAATTGGTCGGTCTCCTAGACAACGAGCTGAGAAGAAAAGTATTAATATCTTAAAAATGGCTGCCAATTTTAACAAACAATAAATTGCAAAAGTGCTTGTTTTGACAAGCTCTATTTGACAATATCCATCATCTGTAAAGATGGGAAGAATGATGAATCCCTTTAAATCTTCAGAAATGTGGAGTAATTTTTTTTTACATTTGATTGACATTTCATAAGTAATTACATAAATTACTACACATTGAAGATAGTTAATGGGTATAAAGGACCACATGTTTTTAGACATTTTTATATATAAGGCAGTCCAAACAAAACAGTCAAAACAGTTCCAAGACATCTGGTTTTAGAAGACTCAACTCTTTAAGAGTTTTGCCCGTGAGACCCCACGATCCGGGGGGGTCATTAATGGATCTGAATCCTAACACTAACATAGAAGTAATAGATCTCAAGAATAAAACCATCTAATGTAAACCCATACGGCCAAATGAGACCCAACGACAGTTCTTCTCTGAGGGATTTCCCTACATTCTTCCTTGGAGAATTCCTCCAGTTCTGGGAGGTTCCTGATTGTCTTGCTTCCTCTGCTATTTTGAGGACTAGCCACAGATTTTCAATGATGTTCAGATCAGGGGACTATGAGGGCCATTGTAAAACCTTCATCTTGTTCCTTTTGAGGTCGTCTATTGTGGATTGTGATGTGTGTTTAGGATCATTATCCATTTGTAGAAGCCATCCTCTTCCTCTTTTCACCTTCAGCTTTTTACACATTTACAGATGGTGTTATGTTTGCATCAAAAATGTGTTGAAATTTCATTGAATCCATTTTTCCCTCTACCCGAGAAATTTTTCTCATGTCATTAGCTGCAACACAACCCCAAAGCATGATTGATCCACCCCCATGCTTAATGGTTGGCCAGCTGTTCTTTTCCTGAAATTCTGGGCCCTCTTTTCTCCACACACACCTTTGATCATTGTGGCCAAAGAGTTCTATTTTATCATCATCGTCCCACAGGACTTGCTTCCAAAATGCAACAGGCTTGTTTTCATGTTCTTTTTCATACTTCTGATGCTGAATTTTATGGTGAGGACGCAGGAGAGGTTTTCTTCTGATGATTCTCCCATTAAAGGGAATCTGTCACCTATTTTTTGGCATATAAGATGCGGCCACCGCCATCAGGGGCTTATCTACAGCATTCTGTAATGCTATAGATAAGCCCCCGATGTAACCTGAAAGATAAGAAAAACATGTTATATTATACTCAGCCGGGGGTTCTGTCTGGTCCAGGTCCGATGGGTGTTGCGGTCCGGGTCCGGCCCCTCCCATTTTCTAGTGATGACATCCTCTTCTTTGCTTCCCGTCAAGGCTCCTGCACAGGCGTACTGCTCTGCCCTGTTGAGAGCAGAGCAGAGTACTGCAGTGCGCAGGCGCCGGACCTCTCTGACCTTTCCCAGTGCCTGCGCAATGCAGTACTCTGCTCTGCTCTCAACAGAGCTGAGCAGTAAGCCTGCTCTGAAGCTGAAACGGGAAGCAAAGAAGAGGACGTCATCCAGCGTCGGACTGGCCCACCAGAGAACCGGTGGATTCTCCGGTGGGCCCTGGCATCTGGTGGGCCCTGGCACCTGCTGGCATACAGGGCCAGCAGTTGCCTAGGGCCCCCGCTGCTCCAGGGGCCCCCAGCCAGTGGTGTGTCGCACACCATGCAGCTGCTATGGGGGCCCCTGCCAGCGGAGCAGCAGCGGGTGTCAGGAGGCAGGAGCCCCTGTCCCCGCTGCTAAAGAGAAATGAATATTCACTGCGAAGCAGGTCTCCACCCCCAGAGGCCCCGCCCCCAGCCCAGTAAGCCGCTCTGCAGACTACAGCTGTAAATCAGGGCCGGCGCCGCCCTCAGTCCTCTCTGCTCCTGGCTCACAGCCAGTGCGCGATGACGTCACTACATCGCGCACCCGCTGTGTGTCTGGCAGAGGGGGCAGCTCCTGACACTGAGGCCGGGATCAGCGTGGGAGCGAGGAGGAGAGGTGAGTATTGTGTTTTGTTTTGTTTTTTATATCTCTCTCGCTCTCCCTATCTGTCTCTCTCTCTCTATCTATCTCTCTATATATCTCTCTCTCTCTATCTCTCTTATCTATCTTTCTATCTCTATCTATTATCTATATCTATCTATCTTTCTATCTCTATCTATTATCTATATCTATCTATCTCTATATCTATCTCTATCTATCGCTCTATCTTTATATCTATCTTTCTATCTCTACATCTATCTCTATATCTATCTATCTATCTCTATATCTATCTATCTTACTCTATCTATCTCTATATCTATTATCTCTATATTTATTATCTATCTATCTTTATCTATATATATCTCTATCTAATATCTATATCTATCTATCTATCTATCTATCTCTATACCTATCTATCTATTTATCTATCCGGTATCTAACTCTATATCTTTTCTCTGTATCTATCTATCTCTATATCTATATCTCTCGCTATCTATCGCTCTATCTCTATATCGATCTCTATATCTATCTTTATATCTATATATCTATCTCTATCTATCTCTATATATCTATTTCTCTCTATATCTATCTCTATATCTCTCTCTATAGCTATCTATCTATATATCTCTATCTATCTATATATCTCTATCTCTATATCTATCTCTCTGTATATCTATCGCTCTATCTCTATATCTATCTATCTCTATCTATTTATCTCTATATCTTTTCTCTGTCTCTATCTCTCTCTATATCTATATCTATCTATCTCTATATATATCTATTATCTCTATATCTATATCTATTTCTCTCTATATCTCTCTCTATATCTATCTATCTATTTATCTCTATCTCTATATCTATCTCTCTGTATATCTATCTATCTTGCTATCTCTATATCTATCTCTGTATCTATCTTTCTCTATCTATTTATCTCTATCTATTATCTATATCTATCTCTATCTATCTATCGCTCTATCTCTATATCTATCTTTCTATCTCTACATCTATCTCTATATCTATGTCTATATCTATCTATTATGTCTATCTATCTAGCTATCTCTATTATCTATATCTACCTATCTCTATATCTTTCTATCTTACTCTATCTCTATATCTATCTGTTATCTCTATATTTATTATCTATCTTTATCTATCTATCTCTATCCATTATCTATATCTATCTCTATATCTATTTATCGATCTCTGTATCTATCTCTCTCTATATCTATCTCTCTCTATCTACCGCTCTCTCTATCTCTATCTATCTTTATATCTATATCTATCTATCTCTATATCTATCTATTATCTCTATATCTATCTACCTATCTATCTCTATATCTATCTCTATATCTATATCTGTTTCTCTCTATATCTATCTCTATATCTCTCTCTATAGCTATCTATATATTATCTCTATATCTATCTATCTATCTATCTATCTATCTCTATATCTATCTATCTCTATATCTATCTATCTCTATATCTATCTTTCTATCTAACACTATATCTCTATATCTATCTCTATATCTCATTATCTATCTCTATTTCTATCTCTCTCTCTTTATCTATCTATCTATTGATCTATCCATCTATCTCTATATCTATCTCTATATCTATCTATTATATCTATCTATTATCTCTATTATATATATCTATCCATCTATCTATCTAGCTATCTCTATCTATCTCTATATCTCTCTCTATATCTATCTATCTATCTTTCTAACTCTATATCTATCTATCTCTATACATATCTCTATATCTAGCTATTATCTCTATATCTATCTCTATATCCATTATTCCCTATGAGGGGGGCAGTATTATACCCTATGAGGAGGCAGCATTATACCCTATGAGGGGGTGCATTATTCCCTATGAGGGGGGCAGTATTATACCCTATGTTGGGGGCAGTATTATATTCTATGAGATGGCTGCATTATATTCTATGAGATGGCTGCATTATACTATGTGAGGGGGCTGCTTTATATTCTATGAGGGGGCTACCCCAACTCCTGCTACATAATTAAGACATGTACAACCTTATATTATACCCGGATATTAGCGTGTTTTACCGCATAATTGGTGGTCTGGTATTTAACTCTATGCAGCTACATAGTGGGCCCCAAGAATGATTTTCTCTGGTGGGCCCAAGGTGTTCCAGTCCGACGCTGACGTCATCGCTAGAAGATGGGAGACGCCGGACCGCGACATCCATCGAACCCGGACCGGACCACCCTCTCCGGTGAGTATAATATAACTCGTTTTTCTTATCTTTCAGGTTACATCGGGGGCTTATCTACAGCATTACAGAATGCTGTACATAAGCCCCTGAAGGCGGTGGCCGCATTTTATATGCCAAAAAGTAGGTGACAGACTCCCTTTAAGACCATATTAATGCAGATGTCTGAACAGTAGACCAATGCACCACAACTCCAGAGTCTGCTAAATCTTTCTGATGTTTTTTTGCAGTCAAGCGAGAATTCTGATTTGACTTTCTAGCAATCCTACGGGCAGCTCTCACTGAAATTTTGCTTGGTCTTCCAGACCTTATATTGACCTCCACTGTTCCTGTTAACTGTCATTTCTTAATTACATTTTGAACTGAGGAAACGGCAACTTAAAAACGCTTTGCTATCTTCTTACAGCCTTCTCCTGCTTTGTGGGCCTCCACCATTATCATTTTCAGAGTGCTAGGCAGCTTCTTAGAAGAACCCATGGTTGCTGTTTTTTGGCACAAGGTTAGAGGAGTCTGGGTTTTTATAACAGTCAGAAATTTGCATCACCTGGCCTTTCCTAATGATGACAGTGAACAAGCCATAACCCTAACAGGCTAATTAAGGTGTGAAACCTTGGTCAAAGTTATCTGAGCACACAAATCTCCAAGGGTGCAAAAACTTTTGCATTGGCCCATTTTCTTTTTTCTAATTTTTAAAATGAAAAAAAAAATGACAACATACCGTATATATTTGCGTAAAATACAAAGTAAATGTGTCATCTTTAACTTTAGTCCTTTAAGAGATAATTTTTTACATAGTTACATAGGTTGAAAAAAACACCTCGGTCCATCAAGTTAAACATTTCTCCGCCAATAAATCATTTTGTCAATAAATTAACTATCACCCATAATGTTATGTGTGCTGAGGGTACAGCCCTTGTATAATAGCTGTTATAGTGTCGGCCATTACTACCTCTTGTGGTCGACATTCCACATTCTGACTGCTCTAACTGTAAAGAACCCTTTCCTGTCTAGCTGTCAAAATCACCTTTATTCCACCCACAATCAATGCCCCCTGGTCCTTGATATTACTGAGCAGTAAGAGCTGTATTGGTTAAAATAATGAAAGTCTGAAGAAAAAAAAAGCAAAATTAAACTGAATAATTGAAAATCAAGACTTACCCGTCATGGCATGCGGGATGACAGTGATCAGCAAGCGTTGGTTTCTCATCTTAATGCCGATATCTGGGTCTTGCATCGCCACAATCAGGCGCTCCATCTAATGTCAGACAGAAGGAACGGAATTAAAGGAGATGATGTTAAAATAGAACATTGTCATTTCTATAGATGAAGCAAAAATCTTTACTCTGAGATGGGGTTTATCCTATGTACAAGAATATAACTACTATAATACTGCCCCTATGTACAAGAATATAACTACTATAATACTGCCCCCTATGTACAAGAATATAACTACTATAATACTGCCCCTATGTACAAGAATATAACTACTATAATACTGCTCCTATGTACAAGAATATAACTACTATAATACTGCCCCTATGTACAAGAATATAACTACTATAATACTGCTCCTATGTACAAGAATATAACTACTATAATACTGCCCCTATGTACAAGAATATAACTACTATAATACTGCCCCTATGTACAAGAATATAACTACTATAATACTGCCCCTATGTACAAGAATATAACTACTATAATACTGCTCCTATGTACAAGAATATAACTACTATAATACTGCTCCTATGTACAAGAATATAACTACTGTAATACTGCCCCTATGTACAAGAATATAACTACTATAATTCTGCTCCTATGTACAAGAATATAACTACTATAATACTGCTCCTATGTACAAGAATATAACTACTATAATACTGCCCCTATGTACAAGAATATAACTACTATAATACTGCCCCTATGTACAAGAATATAACTACTATAATACTGCCCCTATGTACAAGAATATAACTACTATAATACTGCTCCTATGTACAAGAATATAACTACTATAATACTGCCACTATGTACAAGAATATAACTACTATAATACTGCCTCTATGTACAAGAATATAGCTACTATAATACTGCTCCTATGTACAAGAATATAACTACTATAATACTGCTCCTATGTACAAGAATATAACTACTATAATACTGCCCCCTATGTACAAGAATATAACTACTATAATACTGCTCCTATGTACAAGAATATAACTACTATAATACTGCCCCTATGTACAAGAATATAACTACTATAATCCTGCCCCTATGTACAAGAATATAACTACTATAATACTGCTCCTATCTACAAGAATATAACTACTATAATACTGCCTCTATGTACAAGAATATAGCTACTATAATACTGCTCCTATGTACAAGAATATAACTACTATAATACTGCTCCTATGTACAAGAATATAACTACTATAATACTGCCCCCTATGTACAAGAATATAACTACTATAATATTGCCCCTATGTACAAGAATATAACTACTATAATCCTGCCCCTATGTACAAGAATATAACTACTATAATACTGCTCCTATCTACAAGAATATAACTACTATAATACTGCCTCTATGAACAAGAATATAGCTACTATAATACTGCTCCTATGTACAAGAATATAACTACTATAATACTGCTCCTATGTACAAGAATATAACTACTATAATACTGCCCCCTATGTACAAGAATATAACTACTATAATATTGCCCCTATGTACAAGAATATAACTACTATAATCCTGCCCCTATGTACAAGAATATAACTACTATAATACTGCTCCTATCTACAAGAATATAACTACTATAATACTGCCTCTATGAACAAGAATATAACTACTATAATACTGCTCCTATGTACAAGAATATAACTACTATAATACTGCCCCTATGTACAAGAATATAACTACTATAATACTGCTCCTATGTACAAGAATATGACTACTATAATACTGCTCCTATGTACAAGAATATAACTACTATAATACTGCCCCTATGTACAAGAATATAACTACTATAATACTGCTCCTACGTACAAGAATATAACTACTATAATACTGCTCCTATGTACAAGAATATAACTACTACAATACTGCCCCCTATGTACAAGAATATAACTACTATACTACTGCTCCTATGTACAAGAATATAACTACTATACTACTGCTCCTATGTACAAGAATATAACTACTATAATACTGCTCCTACGTACAAGAATATAACTACTATAATACTGCTCCTAGGTACAAGAATATAACTACTATAATACTGCCCCCTATGTAAAAGAATATAACTACTATAATACTGCTCCTATGAACAAGAATATAACTACTATAATACTGCTCCTATGTACAAGAACATAACTACTATAATACTGCTCCTATGTACAAGAATATAACTACTATAATACTGCTCCTATGTACAAGAATATAACTACTATGATACTGCCCCCTATGTAAAAGAATATAACTACTATAATACTGCTCCTATGTACAAGAATATAACTACTATAATACTGCCCCTACGTACAAGAATATAACTACTATAATACTGCCCCTACGTACAAGAATATAACTACTATAATACTGCTCCTAGGTACAAGAATATAACTACTATAATACTGCCCCCTATGTAAAAGAATATAACTACTATAATACTGCTCCTATGTACAAGAATATAACTACTATAATACTGCTCCTATGTACAAGAATATAACTACTATAATACTGCCCCTGCGTACAAGAATATAACTACTATAATACTGCCCCTATGTACAAGAATATAACTACTATGATACTGCCCCCTATGTAAAAGAATATAACTACTATAATACTGCTCCTATGTACAAGAATATAACTACTATAATACTGCCCCTACGTACAAGAATATAACTACTATAATACTGCCCCTATGTACAAGAATATAACTACTATAATACTGCCCCTATATACAAGAATATACAGTAACTACTATAATACTGCTCCTATATACAAGAATATAACTACTATAATACTGCCCCTATGTACAAGAATATAACTACTATAATACTGCCCCTATGTACAAGAATATAACTACTATAATACTGCCCCTATGTACAAGAATATAACTACTATAATACTGCTCCTATGTACAAGAATATAACTACTATAATACTGCTCCTATGTACAAGAATATAACTACTATAATTCTGCTCCTATGTACAAGAATATAACTACTATAATACTGCTCCTATGTACAAGAATATAACTACTATAATACTGCCCCTATGTACAAGAATATAACTACTATAATACTGCCCCTATGTACAAGAATATAACTACTATAATACTGCTCCTATGTACAAGAATATAACTACTGTAATACTGCTCCTATGCACAAGAATATAACTACTATAATACTGCCCCTATGTACAAGAATATAACTACTATAATACTGCCCCTATGTACAAGAATATAACTACTATAATACTGCTCCTATGTACAAGAATATAACTACTATAATACTGCCCCTATGTACAAGAATATAACTACTATAATACTGCTCCTATGTACAAGAATATAACTACTATAATACTGCCACTATGTACAAGAATATAACTACTATAATACTGCCTCTATGTACAAGAATATAGCTACTATAATACTGCTCCTATGTACAAGAATATAACTACTATAATACTGCTCCTATGTACAAGAATATAACTACTATAATACTGCCCCCTATGTACAAGAATATAACTACTATAATACTGCTCCTATGTACAAGAATATAACTACTATAATACTGCCCCTATGTACAAGAATATAACTACTATAATCCTGCCCCTATGTACAAGAATATAACTACTATAATACTGCTCCTATCTACAAGAATATAACTACTATAATACTGCCTCTATGTACAAGAATATAGCTACTATAATACTGCTCCTATGTACAAGAATATAACTACTATAATACTGCTCCTATGTACAAGAATATAACTACTATAATACTGCCCCCTATGTACAAGAATATAACTACTATAATATTGCCCCTATGTACAAGAATATAACTACTATAATCCTGCCCCTATGTACAAGAATATAACTACTATAATACTGCTCCTATCTACAAGAATATAACTACTATAATACTGCCTCTATGAACAAGAATATAGCTACTATAATACTGCTCCTATGTACAAGAATATAACCACTATAATACTGCTCCTATGTACAAGAATATAACTACTATAATACTGCCCCCTATGTACAAGAATATAACTACTATAATATTGCCCCTATGTACAAGAATATAACTACTATAATCCTGCCCCTATGTACAAGAATATAACTACTATAATACTGCTCCTATCTACAAGAATATAACTACTATAATACTGCCTCTATGAACAAGAATATAACTACTATAATACTGCTCCTATGTACAAGAATATAACTACTATAATACTGCCCCTATGTACAAGAATATAACTACTATAATACTGCTCCTATGTACAAGAATATGACTACTATAATACTGCTCCTATGTACAAGAATATAACTACTATAATACTGCCCCTATGTACAAGAATATAACTACTATAATACTGCTCCTACGTACAAGAATATAACTACTATAATACTGCTCCTATGTACAAGAATATAACTACTACAATACTGCCCCCTATGTACAAGAATATAACTACTATACTACTGCTCCTATGTACAAGAATATAACTACTATACTACTGCTCCTATGTACAAGAATATAACTACTATAATACTGCTCCTACGTACAAGAATATAACTACTATAATACTGCTCCTAGGTACAAGAATATAACTACTATAATACTGCCCCCTATGTAAAAGAATATAACTACTATAATACTGCTCCTATGTACAAGAATATAACTACTATAATACTGCTCCTATGTACAAGAATATAACTACTATAATACTGCTCCTACGTACAAGAATATAACTACTATAATACTGCTCCTAGGTACAAGAATATAACTACTATAATACTGCCCCCTATGTAAAAGAATATAACTACTATAATACTGCTCCTATGAACAAGAATATAACTACTATAATACTGCTCCTATGTACAAGAACATAACTACTATAATACTGCTCCTATGTACAAGAATATAACTACTATAATACTGCTCCTATGTACAAGAATATAACTACTATGATACTGCCCCCTATGTAAAAGAATATAACTACTATAATACTGCTCCTATGTACAAGAATATAACTACTATAATACTGCCCCTACGTACAAGAATATAACTACTATAATACTGCCCCTACGTACAAGAATATAACTACTATAATACTGCTCCTAGGTACAAGAATATAACTACTATAATACTGCCCCCTATGTAAAAGAATATAACTACTATAATACTGCTCCTATGTACAAGAATATAACTACTATAATACTGCTCCTATGTACAAGAATATAACTACTATAATACTGCCCCTGCGTACAAGAATATAACTACTATAATACTGCCCCTATGTACAAGAATATAACTACTATAATACTGCCCCTAGGTACAAGAATATAACTACTATAATACTGCCCCTACGTACAAGAATATAACTACTATAATACTGCCCCTACGTACAAGAATATAACTACTATAATACTGCCCCCTATGTACAAGAATATAACTACTATAATACTGCCCCTATGTACAAGAATATAACTACTATAATACTGCCCTTATGTACAAGAATATAACTACTATAATACTGCCCCCTATGTACAAGAATATAGCTACTATAATACTGCCCCTATGTACAAGAATATACAGTGGGGCAAAAAAGTATTTAGTCAGTCAGCAATAGTGCAAGTTCCACCACTTAAAAAGATGAGAGGCGTCTGTAATTTACATCATAGGTAGACCTCAACTATGGGAGACAAACTGAGAAAAAAAAATCCAGAAAATCACATTGTCTGTTTTTTTTTCATTTTATTTGCATATTATGGTGGAAAATAAGTATTTGGTCAGAAACAAGCAATCAAGATTTCTGGCTCTCACAGACCTGTAACTTCTTCTTTAAGAGTCTCCTCTTTCCTCCACTCATTACCTGTAGTAATGGCACCTGTTTAAACTTGTTATCAGTATAAAAAGACACCTGTGCACACCCTCAAACAGTCTGACTCCAAACTCCACTATGGTGAAGACCAAAGAGCTGTCAAAGGACACCAGAAACAAAATTGTAGCCCTGCACCAGGCTGGGAAGACTGAATCTGCAATAGCCAACCAGCTTGGAGTGAAGAAATCAACTGTGGGAGCAATAATTAGAAAATGGAAGACATACAAGACCACTGATAATCTCCCTCGATCTGGTGCTCCACGCAAAATCCCACCCCGTGGGGTCAGAATGATCACAAGAACGGTGAGCAAAAATCCCAGAACCATGCGGGGGGACCTAGTGAATGAACTGCAGAGAGCTGGGACCAATGTAACAAGGCCTACCATAAATAACACACTACGCCACCATGGACTCAGATCCTGTAGTGCCAGACGTGTCCCACTGCTTAAGCCTGTACATGTCCGGGCCCGTCTGAAGTTTGCTAGAGAGCATTTGGATGATCCAGAGGAGTTTTGGGAGAATGTCCTATGGTCTGATGAAACCAAACTGGAACTGTTTGGTAGAAACACAACTTGTCGTGTTTGGAGGAAAAAGAATACTGAGTTGCATCCATCAAACACCATACCTACTGTAAAGCATGGTGGTGGAAACATCATGCTTTGGGGCTGTTTCTCTGCAAAGGGGCCAGGACGACTGATCCGGGTACATGAAAGAATGAATGGGGCCATGTATCCTGAGATTTTGAGTGAAAACCTCCTTCCATCAGCAAGGGCATTGAAGATGAAACATGGCTGGGTCTTTCAACATGACAATGATCCAAAGCACACTGCCAGGGCAACGAAGGAGTGGCTTCGTAAGAAGCATTTCAAGGTCCTGGAGTGGCCTAGCCAGTCTCCAGATCTCAACCCTATAGAAAACCTTTGGAGGGAGTTGAAAGTCCGTGTTGCCAAGCGAAAAGCCAAAAACATCACTGCTCTAGAGGAGATCTGCATGGAGGAATGGGCCAACATACCAACAACAGTGTGTGGCAACCTTGAGAAGACTTACAGAAAACGTTTGACCTCCGTCATTGCCAACAAAGGACATATCACAAAGTATTTAGATGAAATTTTGTTTCTGACCAAATACTTATTTTCCACCATAATATGCAAATAAAATGAAAACAAAACAGACAATGTGATTTTCTGGATTTTTTTTTCTCAGTTTGTCTCCCATAGTTGAGGTCTACCTATGATGTAAATTACAGACGCCTCTCATCTTTTTAAGTGGTGGAACTTGCACTATTGCTGACTGACTAAATACTTTTTTGCCCCACTGTAACTATTATAATACTGCCCCCTATATACAAGAATATAACTACTATAATACTGCTCCTATGTACAGGAATATAACTACTATAATACTGCCCCTATATACAAGAATATAACTACTATAATACTGCTCTTATGTACAAGAATATAACTACTATAATACTGCTCCTATATACAAGAATATAACTACTATAATAATCCCCCCTATGTACAAGAATATAACTACTATAATACTGCCCCCTATGTACAAGAATATAACTACTATAATACTGCTCCTATGTACTGTACAAGAATATAACTACTATAATACTGCTCCCTATGTACAAGAATATAACTACTATAATACTGCTCTTATGTACAAGAATATAACTACTATAATACTGCCCCCCATGTACAGGAATATAACTACTATAATACTGCTCCTATGTACAAGAATATAACTACTATAATACTGCTGCTATGTACAAGAATATAACTACTATAATACTGCTCCTATGTACAAGAATATAACTACTATAATACTGCCCTTATATACAAGAATATAACTACTATAATACTGCCCTTATATACAAGAATATAACTACTATAATACTGCTCCTATATACAAGAATATAGCTACTATAATACTGCCACTATGTATAAGAATATAACTACTATAATACTGCTCCTATGTACTAGAATATAACTACAATAATACTGCCCCCTATGTACAAGAATATAACTACTATAATACTGCTCCCTATGTACAAGAATATAACTACTATAATACTGCCCCTATGTACAAGAATATAACTACTATAATATTTTCCTGTACATAAGAGCAGTAACTACTATAATACTGCTCCCTATGTACAAGAATATAACTACTATAATACTGCCCCTATGTACAAGAATATAACTACTTTAATACTGCCCCCTATGTACAAGAATATAACTACTATAATACTGCCCCCCATGTACAGGAATATAACTACTATAATACTGCTCCTATGTACAAGAATATAACTACTATAATACTGCTGCTATGTACAAGAATATAACTACTATAATACTGCTCCTATGTACAAGAATATAACTACTATAATACTGCCCTTATATACAAGAATATAACTACTATAATACTGCCCTTATATACAAGAATATAACTACTATAATACTGCTCCTATATACAAGAATATAGCTACTATAATACTGCCACTATGTATAAGAATATAGCTACTATAATACTGCCACTATGTATAAGAATATAACTACTATAATACTGCTCCTATGTACTAGAATATAACTACAATAATACTGCCCCCTATGTACAAGAATATAACTACTATAATACTGCCCCTATGTACAAGAATATAACTACTATAATACTGCCCCTATGTACAAGAATATAACTACTATAATACTGCTCTTATGTACAGGAAAATAACTACTATAATACTGCTCCCTATGTACAAGAATATAACTACTATAATACTGCCCCTATGTACAAGAATATAACAACTTTAATACTGCCCCCTATGTACAAGAATATAACTACTATAATACTGCCCCCCATGTACAGGAATATAACTACTATAATACTGCTCCTATGTACAAGAATATAACTACTATAATACTGCTGCTATGTACAAGAATATGACTACTATAATACTGCTCCTATGTACAAGAATATAACTACTATAATACTGCCCTTATATACAAGAATATAACTACTATAATACTGCCCTTATATACAAGAATATAACTACTATAATACTGCTCCTATATACAAGAATATAACTACTATAATACTGCTCCTATGTACTAGAATATAACTACAATAATACTGCCCCCTATGTACAAGAATATAACTACTATAATACTGCCCCTATGTACAAGAATATAACTACTATAATACTGCCCCTATGTACAAGAATATAACTACTATAATACTGCTCTTATGTACAGGAAAATAACTACTATAATACTGCTCCCTATGTACAAGAATATAACTACTATAATACTGCCCCTATGTACAAGAATATAACTACTTTAATACTGCCCCCTATGTACAAGAATATAACTACTATAATACTGCCCCTATGTACAAGAATATAACTACTATAATACTGCCCCTATGTACAAGAATATAACTACTATAATACTGCTCTTATGTACAGGAAAATAACTACTATAATACTGCTCCCTATGTACAAGAATATAACTACTATAATACTGCCCCTATGTACAAGAATATAACTACTATAATGCTGCTCCTATGTACAAGAATATAACTACTATAATACTGCTTCCTATGTACAAGAATATAACTACTATGATACTGCTCCCTATGTTCAAGAATATAACTACTATAACACTGCTCTTATGTACAAGAATATAACTACTATAATACTGCCGCTATGTATAAGAATATAACTACTATAATACTGCTCCCTATGTACAAGAATATAACTACTATAATACTGCTTCTGTGTACAAGAATATAACTACTATAATACTGCCCCTATATACAAGAATATAACTACTATAATACTGCTCCTATGTACAAGAATATAACTACTTTAATACTGCCCCCTATGTACAAGAATATAACTACTATAATACTGCCCCTATGTACAAGAATATAACTACTATAATACTGCCCCTATGTACAAGAATATAACTACTATAATACTGCTCTTATGTACAGGAAAATAACTACTATAATACTGCTCCCTATGTACAAGAATATAACTACTATAATACTGCCCCTATGTACAAGAATATAACTACTATAATGCTGCTCCTATGTACAAGAATATAACTACTATAATGCTGCTCCTATGTACAAGAATATAACTACTATAATACTGCCCCTATGTACAAGAATATAACTACTTTAATACTGCCCCCTATGTACAAGAATATAACTACTATAATACTGCCCCTATGTACAAGAATATAACTACTATAATACTGCCCCTATGTACAAGAATATAACTACTATAATACTGCTCTTATGTACAGGAAAATAACTACTATAATACTGCTCCCTATGTACAAGAATATAACTACTATAATACTGCCCCTATGTACAAGAATATAACTACTATAATGCTGCTCCTATGTACAAGAATATAACTACTATAATACTGCTTCCTATGTACAAGAATATAACTACTATGATACTGCTCCCTATGTTCAAGAATATAACTACTATAACACTGCTCTTATGTACAAGAATATAACTACTATAATACTGCCGCTATGTATAAGAATATAACTACTATAATACTGCTCCCTATGTACAAGAATATAACTACTATAATACTGCTTCTGTGTACAAGAATATAACTACTATAATACTGCCCCTATATACAAGAATATAACTACTATAATATTGCCCCCTATGTACAAGAATATAACTACTATAATACTGCCCCTATGTACAAGAATATAACTACTATAATACTGCTCTTATGTACAGGAATATAACTACTATAATACTGCTCCCTATGTACAAGAATATAACTACTATAATACTGCCCCTATGTACAAGAATATAACTACTATAATACTGCTCCCTAAGTACAAGAATATAACTACTATAATACTGCTCCCTATGTACAAGAATATAACTACTATAATACTGCTCCCTATGTACAAGAATATAACTACTAAATACTGCTCCCTATGTTCAAGAATATACAGTCATGGCCAAAAGTATTGACACCCCTGCAATTCTGTCAGATAATAGTTTCTTCCTGAAAATGATTGTAAACACAAATTCTTTGGTATTATTATCTTCATTTAATTTGTCTTAAATGAAAAAATACAAAAGAGAATGAAGCAAAAAGCAAAACATTGATCATTTCACACAAAACTCCCAAAATGGGCTAGACAAAAGTATTGGCACCCTCAGCCTAATACTTGGTTGCACAACCTTTAGCCAAAATAACTGCGACCAACCGCTTCCGGTAACCATCAGTGAGTTTCTTTCAATGCTCTGCTGGAATTTTAGACCATTCTTCTTTGGCAAACTACTCCAGGTCCCTGATATTTGAAGGGTGCCTTCTCCAAACTGCCATTTTTAGATCTCTCCACAGGTGTTCTATGGGATTCAGGTCGGGACTCATTGCTGGCCACCTTAGAAGTCTCCAGTGCTTTCTCTCAAACCATTTTCTAGTGCTTTTTGAAGTGTGTTTTGGGTCATTGTCCTGCTGGAAGACCCATGACCTCTGAGGGAGACCCAGCTTTCTCACACTGGGCCCTACATTATGCAGCAAAATTTGTTGGTAGTCTTCAGACTTCATAATGCCATGCACACGGTCAAGCAGTCCAGTGCCAGAGGCAGCAAAGCAACCCCAAAACATCAGGGAACCTCCGCCATGTTTGACTGTAGGGACCGTGTTCTTTTCTTTGAATGCCTCTTTTTTTCTCCTGTAAACTCTATGTTGATGCCTTTGCCCAAAAAGCTCTACTTTTGTCTCATCTGACCAGAGAACATTCTTCCAAAACGTTTTAGGCTTTTTCAGGTAAGTTTTGGCAAACTCCAGCCTGGCTTTTTTATGTCTCGGGGTAAGAAGTGGGGTCTTCCTGGGTCTCCTACCATACAGTCCCTTTTCATTCAGACACCGACGGATAGTACGGGTTGACACTGTTGTACCCTCGGACTGCAGGGCAGCTTGAACTTGTTTGGATGTTAGTCGAGGTTCTTTATCCAACATCCGCACAATCTTCCGTTGAAATCTCTTGTCAATTTTCTTTTCCGTCCACATCTAGGGAGGTTAGCCACAGTGCCATGGGCTTTACACTTCTTGATGACACTGCGCACGATAGACACAGGAACATTCCGGTCTTTGGAGATGGACTTGTAGCCTTGAGATTGCTCATGCTTCCTCACAATTTGGTTTCTCAAGTCCTCAGACAGTTCTTTGGTCTTCTTTCTTTTCTCCATGCTCAATGTGGTGCACACAAGGACACAGGACAGAGGTTGAGTCAACTTTAATCCATGTCAACTGGCTGCAAGTGTGATTTAGTTATTGCCAACACCTGTTAGGTGCCACAGGTAAGTTACAGGTGCTGCTAATTACACAAATTAGAGAAGCATCACATGATTTTTCGAACAGTGCCAATACTTTTGTCCACCCTCTTTTTTATGTTTGTTGTGGAATTATATCCAATTTGGCTTTAGGAGAATTCTTTTTGTGTTTTTTCATTTAAGACAAATTAAACGAAGATAATAATAACAAAGAATTTGTGTTTGCAATCATTTTCAGGAAGAAACTGAGTATTATCTGACAGAATTGCAGGGGTGTCAATACTTTTGGCCATGACTGTAACTACTATAACACTGCTCCTATGTACAAGAATATAACTACTATAATACTGCCCCCTATGTACAAGAATATACTATAATACTACTCCTATGTACAAGAATATAACTACTATAATACTGCCCCCTATGTACAAGAATATAACTACTATAATACTGCCCCTATGTACAAGAATATAACTACTATAATACTGCCCTCTATGTACAAGAATATAACTACTATAATACTGCCCCTATGTACAAGAATATAACTACTATAATACTGCCCCTATGTACAAGAATATAACTACTATAATACTGCCCCTATGTACAAGAATATAACTACTATAATACTGCCCCTATGTACAAGAATATAACTACTATAATACTGCCCCCTATGTACAAGAATATAACTACTATAATACTGCCCCTATGTACAAGAATATAACTACTATAATACTGCCCCCTATGTACAAGAATATAACTACTATAATACTGCCCCCTATGTACAAGAATATAACTACTATAATACTGCCCCCTATGTACAAGAATATAACTACTATAATACTGCCCCTATGTACAAGAATATAACTACTATAATACTGCCCCCTATGTACAAGAATATAACTACTATAATACTGCTCCTATCTACAAGAATATAACTACTATAATACTGCCCCTATGTACAAGAATATAACTACTATAATACTGCCCCCTATGTACAAGAATATAACTACTATAGTACTGCCCCTATGTACAAGAATATAACTACTATAATACTGCTCCTATCTACAAGAATATAACTACTATAATACTGCCCCTATGTACAAGAATATAACTACTATAATACTGCCCCCTATGTACAAGAATATAACTACTATAGTACTGCCCCTATGTACAAGAATATAACTACTATAATACTGCTCCTATGTACAAGAATATAACTACTATAATACTGCCCCCTTTGTACAAGAATATAACTACTATAATACTGCCCCCTATGTACAAGAATATAACTACTATAGTACTGCCCCTATGTACAAGAATATAACCACTATAATACTGCTCCTATGTACAAGAATATAACCACTATAATACTGCTATGTACAAGAATATAACTACTATAATACTGCCCCCTATGTACAAGAATATAACCACTATAATACTGCTATGTACAAGAATATAACTACTATAATACTGCCCCCTATGTACAAGAATATAACTACTATAATACTGCTCCTATGTACAAGAATATAACTACTATAGTACTGCCCCTATGTACAAGAATATAACCACTATAATACTGCTCCTATGTACAAGAATATAACTACTATAATACTGCCCCCATGTACAAGAATATAACTACTATAGTACTGCCCCTATGTACAAGAATATAACCACTATAATACTGCTATGTACAAGAATATAACCACTATAATACTGCACCCTATATACAAGAATATAACTACTATAATACTGCCCCCTATATACAAGAATATAACTACTATAATACTGCCCCCTATATACAAGAATATAACTACTATAATACTGCCCCTATGTACAAGAATATAACCACTATAATACTGCCGCTATGTATAAGAATATAAGTATCACTTATTGCAGTGCTGTATAATATAGTGGTACACTGTATTACTATGGTTATGGGGGTTTATACTGTGACATTTGTATAATTGCGCCATCAGTTCTGTCTCTGGCGGTAGAATTTCATCTAGAAAGAGATTATCTCTGGATTTCTGAGTATTTTCTATCCGCCAAATGCATTACCGCCAAGTGGCCTCTTCAGTGTCAGCTCATCCAGTCGTGTTATAGCGGTACAATGTCATTTCTTCTTTCAGCTCAGAAGGGAAATATCAGAGACAATCAGTGGGAAGTGATTGTCTTCTCGTGTATCTCGGCCTGTGATGTGTGATACGCCCCGCGCACACCTGGCGGCTGTTCATCAGTATGAAGTGAATATTCGGATGTAATCAGATGCGTTCTCCTCCCGCTCTGATTAGCAGATTCTTCGCGTCTTGTCGGAGTTTGTTTGGTTTCTTGCTGAGTGGAGTCTGAGCACAGATGGCCGAGTGAGGATCTGCGCAGCCACCGACCACCATCATGGCCACCACTGTGGGCCTCCAACTCTGCGAGGCTCAAGGAGGCACAAAGTTTGGCCGCCGAGAGGGGAAGACGTTGCCTCTGATGGGATAAAGGTGCGGGGTCTCCAAATGTATCCTGCAGCCGGACAACAACCCCCAGCATCCGGCCAATGTCAATGAGAACGAGGAGTCCTGGGGGTGATGATCCCATCTGTAGGGATCACATGACGGACCCGCACAAGCCTCATACACAGAAGATCTGGGGTCAGTGATACAAGATGTTTGGTACCACCTGTGTACAAGTGATGGAGGCGACGGGCGGTCACCAGATACTGATGATGGAGGCGACGGGCAGTCACCAGATACTGATGATGGAGGCGACGGGCAGTCACCATGTACTGATGATGGAGGTGAAGGGCGGTCACCGGATACTGATGATGGAGGCGACGGTCGGTCACCATGTACTGATGATGGAGGTGAAGGGCGGTCACCGGATACTGATGATGGAGGCGACGGTCGGTCACCATGTACTGATGATGGAGGTGAAGGGCGGTCACCAGATACTGATGATGGAGGCGACGGTCGGTCACCATGTACTGATGATGGAGGTGAAGGGCGGTCACCGGATACTGATGATGGAGGCGACGGGCGGTCACCAGATACTGATGATGGAGGCGACAGGCGGTCACCATGTACTGATGATGGAGGCGACGGGCGGTCACCAGATACTGATGATGGAGGCAACAGGCGGTCACCAGATACTGATGATGGAGGTGACAGACGGTCACCAGATACTGATGATGGAGGTGACAGCGGTCACCAGATACTGATGATGGAGGTGAAGGGCGGTCACCAGATACTGATGATGGAGGCAACAGGTGGTCACCAGATACTGATGATGGAGGCCACGGGCGGTCACCAGATACTGATGATGGAGGTGACAGACGGTCACCAGATACTGATGATGGAGGTGAAGGGCGGTCACCAGATACTGATGATGGAGCTGACAGGCGGTCACCAGATACTGATGATGGAGGTGGCGGGCGGTCACCAGATACTGATGATGGAGGCAACAGGCGGTCACCAGATACTGATGATGGAGGTGACAGACGGTCACCAGATACTGATGATGGAGGTGAAGGGCGGTCACCAGATACTGATGATGGAGGCGGCGGGCGGTCACCAGATACTGATGATGGAGGCAACAGGCGGTCACCAGATACTGATGATGGAGGTGACAGACGGTCACCAGATACTGATGATGGAGGTGACGGGCGGTCACCAGATACTGATGATGGAGGTGACGGACGGTCACCAGATACTGATGATGGAGGTGACAGACGGTCACCAGATACTGATGATGGAGGCGATGGGAAGTCACCAGATACTGATGATGGAGGTGATGGGAAGTCACCAGATACTGATGATGGAGGTGACGGGCGGTCACCAGATACTGATGATGGAGGCGATGGGAAGTCACCAGATACTGATGATGGAGGTGATGGGAAGTCACCAGATACTGATGATGGAGGTGATGGGCGGTCACCAGATACTGATGATGGAGGTGATGGGCAGTCACCAGATACTGATGATGGAGGTGATGGGCAGTCACCAGATACTGATGATGGAGGTGATGGGCGGTCACCAGATACTGATGATGGAGGTGATGGGCAGTCACCAGATACTGATGATGGAGGCGACAGGCGGTCACCAGATACTGATGATGGAGGCAACGAGCGGTCACCAGATACTGATGATGGAGGTGACAGACGGTCACCAGATACTGATGATGGAGGCGACGGGCGGTCACCAGATACTGATGATGGAGGTGATGGGCAGTCACCAGATACTGATGATGGAGGTGATGGGCAGTCACCAGATACTGATGATGGAGGTGATGGGCAGTCACCAGATACTGATGATGGAGGTGATGGGAGGTCACCAGATACTGATGATGGAGGTGATGGGCGATCACCAGATACTGATGATGGAGGCGACGGGCGGTCACCAGATACTGATGATGGAGGTGATGGGCAGTCACCAGATACTGATGATGGAGGTGATGGGCAGTCACCAGATACTGATGGGGTTACATTTCCCTTTTGTTCTCTCACTTAGTATATTTTTCTCCATCACTCATATACTGTCCTATTAACCCTTCAGTGTCTCACTCCTCCTTCCCGCAGCGGCCGGGGACGTCTGCACAGTGCTGTGCATCACACGTCTCCGTATTAGTGACTGTGGATATATATCTAGGACGCAGTGGGACCGGAGAAGACCCCAGAACCTGAGATTTTACTTTAGGGACAACACAGCCTCTGTGAGAAAGTATTCACCGAACTACAACTCCCAGCAGAACCACTTCCTGTCCCCCCATATACAGTAACCAGCACTTTTATTACTAATGAGGACAAGGACCAATAGCAATAACTAGGGAGGCGGAGGAGATGGCAAGGGACATGTTGGGGGTTTTAGTAGAGGAGATGGTGGTAGTCCGAGTGATGTGAGGGGGGATGATGGGGGTGGCTGTACGGATATGGTAAGAGATGGTGAGTGTGATGGCGGGTGAGGATGAGCTAATTGATGATGGATGGTGGAATTTATGGTGGGGATGTTAGGGCTGATAGTTATTATGGGGGTGGTGATGTCAGGAGTGATAGTTATTACGGGGGTGGTGATAGTTATTATGGGGGTGGTGAAGTTAGGGGTGGAAGTTATTATGGGGTGGTGATGTTGGGGTGATTACGGGGGTGATGTTGGGAGTGATGGAGGAGACAGGGTGGTTAATGGTGGCAGTGATAATATGGGTGACACTGGGGGTGATGGGTATTACACTGGTGGCAGGGATGCGGGTGATGATGGGAGTGATGGTCGCCCCGCGCTCAGTTACATCCCGGCAGATTCCATCTCATCTATATATAACTCGCTTTATCTGGGAATTTGCTCCATGTCCTGATGTAACTGCAGCCGAGCGCTCATTATCCTGGGGGGAGCGCGGCCTCGGCGAGAGCAAGAACAAGGGACACACGCCAATGTAGCAGAGCCGACGCTGTCATATCACACTGTCATCTCTGCATTTACATAGGACTGCACTTCTGATCATGAAGAGACAAGATAAACACTGGACTGCAACTAATCCATCACAAATAAACTACTTACAATGTGTTATCTGAGATATTTACATAGGACTGCATGTTATCTTACTACATTGCCATATCATGAAGCGTTATCGTACATAGGACTGCTGCATTATCTGTCTATCTGAGGGTTTGCATAGGACTGAAAATAAACTTACTGCCTTATCTTAAGTATATAATCTACTCCTTTACATATGACTGCAAGTATACCTACTGTTTTACATTATAATGCATTATCTGTGGTTTTACATAGGACTGCAGGCAATGCTATAGATGATTTTATCACACTATTTCAAGCTTTATATAAGCATTACATAGGGCTGAGAGTAAACCTACTGTCTCATCATGTACATGCAATTGGTGGCTTTACATGGGACTGCAGGGACTGCAAGTAAACAATTTGTAGTACATTAAAATGCAATATCTATGCTTTTACATGAGACTGCAGTAAATGACACAGGTGAGTTCATCGCATTATCACAGACTTTACCTCATGTGTACAATCTCTGACTTTACTTACATAGGACTGCGAGTAAACCTACTATATTAAGTTTTAATGCATTGTATGTAATTTACATAGAACTGCAGGTAATGGGACATTATTTTTTCACATATTTACATAGGACTGCAAGTAAACCTACTGCCGTATCTTATGTGTGATATCTGTGGCTTTACATAGGACTGCAAGTAACCTTACTGTGTTAAATTATAATGCATTGTCTGTAATTTTACATAGGACTGCTGAAATTGCTACATATTATTTTATTACATTATCTCAGATTTTACATAGGACTACTGCCTTATCTTAAGCGTGTGAGCTATGGCTTTACATAGGGCTGCAAGTAAAGTTACGGTATGACATTTTAATGCATTGCATGTGGTTTTATGTAGGACTGCAAGAAATGTTATAGATTATTTTGTTACACTATCTCAAGCATTACATGGGACTGAAAATAAACCCAATCTTGCATCTTGTCAGTATGATCTGAGGCTTTACATGGGACTGCACGTAAACACCCTGTGGTATGTTATAATGCATTACCTTTGGATTTACATAGGACTGCGGGTAATGAGAATATGATTTAATGTGATATGATTTTGTCGCACTATCACTGGCTTTACCATATGTGTATGATCTGTGCTTTGCATAGGACTGCAAGTAAACCTGCCATATTAAGTTATAATGCACTATCTGTATTTTTACATAGGACTGCTGGTAGTGCTACAGATTATTGGATCACATAATCTGTAGGACCACAAATAAAACTACTGCTTTATGTATTGCGTATGATGGGTGCGTTTACATAGGACTGCTATTATATGTGAATTTACATGGGACTGCAGGTAATATGACTATTATATTCTGATATACAAGTGAGTCCAGCAAAGTGCAAAATGACACATTCGGCCCTGCTACATCTATAGTCTGCGCTACCCACGGACGGTGTAGGAGAGTCGTCCATGAGGAGTGCGCTACGGACCCTGGCGGTGACATCTGGAGCAGCATCGCCCCTCGCTCCAGGCTCCACATCTGTCAGCTCTCCGCTGCTGGAATCCAAGGAGTTAAACCTGCCTGTAGGATGGCAGCGGGGCTTACCTTGGTCAGACATGACATCTGGACTTTGTAGTTCTTCCCGTGCTGCAGGTTATTGATGGTCATGATGATGATGATGAGGAGGAGAGGAGCAGATCTGTGTGTGTCCCCTCCTGAGCCCAGGCAGCTGTGTGAGCAGGAGATGGGGACCTGGGCTCCTCTGCTGTCTGCTGCCACCTGCTGGACAAAATGAGGGAGCGCAGGGGATGCACGATACATGAGATACAGATGTAGCAGAGCTGAGATTGTTACAAATCTGTTACCTACAAAGAAACTGTTACCTGTTGGTAGATCCTTTATTGCAAAAAAAAACAGCGCCACCCATGTCTACAGGTTGCATCTGGTACTCAGCTGATGTGAATGGGGCTGAGCTAAGCTGCAGTACCAGACACCAACTGTAGACAAGGGTCCGGCTGCTCCTTTTATGCACTGTTGTATTTCAATATGTCCATATATTATTACCTGGGGGGGGGACAAGGCTCTACAGCTCTGCCACCCTCATATAACACCAGCATTAAGGATGGTACCTGTCTGCAATCAGGAGAGGAAGGACACCTGCTGGTCACTGGTGGTATTACAAAGTTTGATATATATATATATATATTTATACTTCGTTATTTATTTTCCCATCTTTTTCCCATTATTTTAATTTTGTATCAAGTGGAAGTTTCAAAATGTAACTTTTTTTTTTTTGCCTTGAGAAGAAAACACATTGTGCTGAGACACTTCTCCGGGGGACACGTCTGTTTATGTTATTAGGTTTTCTGGATAAATCTTTGTATATAATCATGTTCTGGTAAAGTATTTCCTGTTATGACAGATAACACCATTCTAGGAGAGACACAGGGGTGGGGATGGTTCTGCCATCTAGTGGTCACCCTTAAAATTGATCCAAATGGCACAAACCCTGCGTGGCATACCATGCCAAAGACTGGGGCCCATATACTAGCTATTGTAAGCAGGTTTCTCCACTAGGTGGCAGCAGAGAGCCTGCTTTCTTCAGCCTGTAGGAGAGCTATTGCCTTAAGCAGGTTTCTCCACTAGGTGGCAGCAGAGAGCCAGCCTTCTTCTGCCTGTAGGAGGGCTACTGCCTTAAGCAGGTTTCTCCACTAGGTGGCAGCAGAGAGCCAGCTTTCTTCTGCCTGTAGGAGAGCTATTGCTGCTGGTTTCTCCACTAGGTGGCAGCAGAGAGCGAGCTTTCTTCTGCCTGTAGGAGAGCTATTGCCGTAAGCAGGTTTCTCCACTAGGTGGCAGCAGAGAGCCAGCTTTCATCTGCCTGTGGGAGAGATATTGTAAGCAGGTTTCTCCACTAGGTGGCAGCAGAGAGCCAGCTTTCTTCTGCCTGTAGGAGAGCTATTGCCTTAAGCAGGTTTCTCCACTAGGTGGCAGCAGAGAGCCAGCTTTCTTCTGCCTGTAGGAGAGCTATTGTAAGCAGGTTTCTCCACTAGGTGGCAGCAGAGAGCCAGCTTTCTTCTGCCTGTAGGTGGGCTATTGCCTTAAGCAGGTTTCTCCACTGGGTGGCAGCAGAGAGCCAGCTTTCTTCTGCCTGTAGGAGAGCTATTGCCTTAAGCAGCTCTCTCCACTAGGTGGCAGCAGAGAGCCAGCTTTCTTCTGCCTGTAGGAGGGCTATTGCTTTAAGCAGCTCTCTCCACTAGGTGGCAGCAGAGAGCCAGCTTTCTTCTGCCTGTAGGAGGGCTATTGCCTTAAGCAGCTTTCTCCATTAGGTGGCAGCAGAGAGCCAGCTTTCTTCTGCCTGTAGGAGAGCTATTGCCTTAAGCAGCTCTATCCACTAGGTGGCAGTAGAGAACCAGCTTTCTTCTGCCTGTAGGAGAGCTAATTTGCATACCCTTTTTCCCAGGAGGCATTGCCTTGCCTACAAGTCTCCCTATGGCAGGTGGATAGACAGAACCCTGCATCGTCCTTTTGATGCCGGTGTGGGGCTTTTTGCAAAGTGTTGCATAGATGAAGATGGCTTCCTATGTTGTAGCGGCTGTAATGAACCCTCACGTCCTACTACATGGATTATTAGGAGGCGTCTGACATCCTTCACTCAGAGTACAGCTCACAGAGCAAGAAAGGGATTAACCCTTTAATAGTTTAAAGGGCTCTTCCTACTTAAAAATAAATATATTGGTGGGATATGTCTTCCCTTTATGTCTGGTGGGGGGTCCGACCTCAGACCCCCAACTGACTGGGAGAATGAAGCTCAGCTGCTGTTATCTGGCCAGGGAAAACTTAGAAGATTGAGACCCCCTTCTTTCTCATGATAGCTGAGGCTCCCACATGCCAGACCCCCCCCCAAAAAAAACAAGCGCTTCACCTGTCCGAGGTCATCGTCCAGTCGGTACTCCTGGGGCCTCACCTGTCCTGCGCTACGTCACCCCGCCTATCCTGCGGTACGTCGTGTCCGACCCACCGCCTCGCCTGTCCTGCGGTACGTCGTGTCCGACCCACCGCCTCGCCTGTCCTGCGGTACGTCGTGTCCGACCCACCGCCTCGTCTGTCCTGTGGTACGTCGTGTCCGACCCACCGCCTCGCCTATCCTGCGGTACGTCGTGTCCGACCCACCGCCTCGCCTGTCCTGCGGTACGTCGTGTCCGACCCACCGCCTCGCCTGTCCTGCGGTAGGTCATGTCCGACCCACCGCCTCGCCTATCCTGCGGTACGTCGTGTCCGACCCACCGCCTCGCCTGTCCTGCGGTACGTCGTGTCCGACCCACATGCCAGACCCCCCCCAAAAAAAACAAGCGCTTCACCTGTCCGAGGTCATCGTCCAGTCGGTACTCCTGGGGCCTCACTTGTCCTGCGCTACGTCACCCCGCCTATCCTGCGGTACGTCGTGTCCGACCCACCGCCTCGCCTGTCCTGCGGTACGTCGTGTCCGACCCACCGCCTCGCCTGTCCTGCGGTACGTCGTGTCCGACCCACCGCCTCGTCTGTCCTGCGGTACGTCGTGTCCGACCCACCGCCTCGCCCATCCTGCGGTACGTCGTGTCCGACCCACCGCCTCGCCTGTCCTGCGGTACGTCGTGTCCGACCCACCGCTTCGCCTGTCCTGCGGTACGTCGTGTCCGACCCACCGCCTCGCCTATCCTGCGGTACGTCGTGTCCGACCCACCGCCTCGCCTGTCCTGCGGTACGTCGTGTCCGACCCACCGCCTCGCCTGTCCTGCGGTACGTCGTGTCCGACCCACCGCCTCGCCTATCCTGCGGTACGTCGTGTCCGACCCACCGCCTCGCCTGTCGTGCGGTACGTCGTGTCCGACCCACCGCCTCGCCTATCCTGCGGTACGTCGTGTCCGACCCACCGCCTCGCCTGTCCTGCGGTACATCGTGTCCGACCCACCGCCTCGTCTGTCCTGCGGTACGTCGTGTCAGGACCACCCCCCTGACTGTCTTCTCCCGTCAGTCCCCCGGTCAAGCTTTTCTCCGTTTCTGACTTCCGTTCCAAGTCTTCTGTCGAGCTCCTCCCAGGACTGACTAAACCCCGAGCCCCGCCTTCTTCTATTTATCCCCTCCCTTACAGGGGAATTTCCCTCCCGGGCTCCTATTTCCCCGCCCCCATGACTGTGCATTTCTCGAGCCATAAGCCGTTGTCAAGTCCAGAGCTACTCTCCCCTGCCATCTTGTGGTCTTTTCTCGGTACTGCACTCTCCTATCTCTCTTTCCTGGCTGTCACCCTTCTAACCTGTCAATCTCCATCTCCAGTGCACAAACCGTCCCCTCCTGCTACCAGTCAAGTCATCCGTCAAGTCACCTTCCCCACATTACCTTAATTTCCACCCTTGAACACTATTTTTTTTACGCAAATAGTCCAAAATTCTGTCATATGGCTTCAAATCCTCTCCATGGACAAAGAATAAAATGCTACAATTAGAAATAACTGCTGCAGCCACTAGGGGGCGCTGGCTGCATGCGGTGTAATCAGTATTCAGTGCGCTCTTGAGCTCCCTCTAGTGGAGACTGCAGGAAGTCACCATCTTATTTAATGTCCCTCCAGGGGATTGGGAGCAGAATCCATTTATAAGAACAAATGATGAAATTAATAAGGACAGAATACTGGACCAGAAGCAAAAGACAGAAGTATCTGATGAGATGGTGTTGGATACGTTATGCACATCGGATACATTTCACACGCTTTTCTGCCGGATGCTCTGGTCTCTCTGTATGATACCCTCATCTGTCGGTTCATCTCTTACTTCGGTGCCTCCTTAGAAGAAAGACGCTCCCCATTAATCTAGGAAACCGAGAGGTTAAATTATACAGAAAGATGAGACAAATCAGATGTGTTTGCTTCGAGAAAGGTGGAAAGATGGCCTAATGACATTCTATAAAGTCATGGTCAGTACGATGATTAGCCTGACAAACATGCTCGTCCATCCCGCACAGGGCAGGTAACGAGAGGTCAGGGCTAGTGGACCAGCAGAACTTCTTCATGACCTACCTAGCAACACTTTATACAGGGAAGATATGAGCACTGGCACCGGACTAATCTTTCGGTCACCCGGTCACCCAAAATGTCCCCCTTGCAACCCTTCTGGACAATGCTTCAGAGTAAGCAGCCTCTTTGGTCCTTTTCTCTAACTATAGAGTGAAGAACATCATCTGGTGCCAGTAAGGGAGCACTTAACAGAATCTAACTCCAAGTAAATCAGACTTCTGTGAAATCAAACCGTCCACTTTGGAAGTGGGGATGTGGGGTACCCGGTACCGGGCCGGGGTCAGCGGGATGTGTCACAGCAGTGGTGACCCGGTCCGTGGCCAATTAATAGGGGAAGTTTGAATGGTGGAATGTAGTGAATGGAAAAGTTTGTGACGCCACCTGTGGTGTTCGGCAAGTGAGGTGTTAGGTCGACGCTGCGTGCAGATCCTCTGGGGCTGGTGGTGGGTTGCAGCCAAGATGGTGAAGCTCCCCACAGGTGGAGCTGTAGCCCCAGGGCAGTGTAGGTGTAGGGGTAGAGGAGAGGTGCAGGCGGTGTGGAAGCTGGTACCCAGATGTAGCAGTACAGGGTGTGTTAGCGCAAGAATGAATGGAGGACACCAGGGCATGTAGTTCCAAAGCTTTATTCACAGTCTGTAGTACACACAGGAGCCTGCCTCCGTGCCGTGTCCTCCGGGTCAGGGACTCAGTCAACCTCTAGGCCAGATGGAATGCTCCCCTCCAACACTCCGCCAACATGTGCCTTTTCTGAACGTCTCCTTTAGTGAAGTACTCTCAGTACTGAGTTACACTGGAGTTCCTCCTGTCAGATGTTCCTATGAACTCTACTTGTACGGCAGACAGCTGTAGCCTGCTTCGGGGACTCCTTACTACCTAGTCCCGGCTCACTATCCAGTTGCTGTTGTGCCCCCAAGTCTTGTGTGGGAATAAAGTGGTCACTACTTCTATTCCTCTGGTGTCTGCTGCAGGACCATTAGTATCCGTACAACCTCGGGGACTGGGCCCCGGCCTTGTGCTTAGAACTTCTAGGCAGGGTTCTTCCTCTAACCCACGTCCTCTGTTCCCTTTTACTCCTTCGCTCCGTACTAATCTCTCCTTCTTATGGAAGATCAGGTTTCTGTTCAATGTCTTTCTCCTTCCCTTTCCCGTGCCAGAAGACCCAGGTCACTGAGATCTGCTGCAGCACCTCCTTCCTCCATCCCTCTTCCAGGGATCCTCTCTCCTCACTCTCTCCCACTGACTGACCTGAAATCCTAAACCCTCCCGCTCTTTTATGTATTCTAACTCCACCCACCTCCCAGCACGTTTCGTGTTCCAAGCAGGGAGCCAAGAAAGGTGCTCTGCTACACTCCAAGCAGGGAGCCGCAATGTGGCTTTGCTGAACTACTGTGTTGTGTGGGATGCAGGTGTTGGAGCGTGGTCAGGAGCCTCCAACCTACCTGGATGGTGGGGTCACACACCTCAGGAGGAGGTGCAGTACCTCTGTGGCAACTGAATCCTTAGGGGTGCCACGGAAGCAACACTGATTGACAATCAATTTCACATGCTGTTGTGCAAATGGAATAGACAACAGATGGAAATTATTGGCAATTATCAAGACACCCTCAATAAAGGAGTGGTTCTGCAGGTGGGGACCACAGACCACATCTCAGTACCAATGCTTTCTGGCTGATGTTTTGGTTACTTTTGAATGCTGGTTGTGCTTTCACACTCATGGTAGCATGAGACGGACTCTACAACCCACACAAGTGACTCAGGTAGTGCAGCTCATCCAGGATGGCACATCAGTGCGAGCTGTGTCTGTCAACATAGTGTCCAGAGGCTGGAGGTGCTCCCAGGAGACGTGGTGGGGGCCGTAGGAGGGCAACAACCCAGCAGCAGGACAGGAGGAGCACTGCCAGAGCCCTGCAAAATGACCTCCAGTTCACAAATGTGCATGTGTCTGCACGAGCGGTTAGAAACTGACTAACCGACCTAAACTGGTCCAAACAGTGAGGGAGGAAGAAGCTAGCTTCTCCTATAATGATCAGATCAGTGACGGAGAAATAAGCTAGCTTCTCCTCTAGGATCTTGATCAGTGAAGGAGTGAGTGGTGAGCTTCCCCTCTAGTAATGGAGGAAGTAGCTATCTTCTCCTCTAACATTTTGGTTGAGGTTTATAGGGACCTTTTTAAAGGGCTGTAATGGAAACAGTGAATAGAATATTAATCGATCTCTCGTCTGAGGACGGCGGCTTCTCGGGTGCTGGAAAATCAAGAATGAAAAATGAGGGGCAGAGAGATCAGAGCCGGGGTCTCCGGGTCACCGCCGCTCTGTCCAACCAGCGGGGACCTGACACGGTCAGTGAGACCCTCAGCTGAACGCCACCGTGCGTATAATTACCATAGAGAAGCGACTGATTATATCTCACTGCCCCCCGACCAATTATAAGATGATTACAGCCCGGGAGCGAGGGGGTTGGCTTAAAGGGGAACTGCCAGAAAATCTCCTGTCTGTTTTTAAAATATTATTTTTTAAATCCTTGTGTCTATGTCCCTATGATAACACTTCCTGTCGTTATGCTCTGACATTCTCAAAAGACACTAAAAGTGAATATCAGAGGTCGCTAAAGCTTCTAAATCTATGTCCCTATGATAACACTTCCTGTCGTTATGCTCTGACATTCTCAAAAGACACTAAAAGTGAATATTAGAGGTCACTAAAGCTTCTAAATTTTAGATCCCTATGATAGTTCTTCCTGTCACTATGCTCTAACATGCTCAGAAGACATTAATAGCCAAAATCAGAGGTCGTTATAGCTTCTAAATCTATGTCCCTATGATAGTTCTTCCTGTCACTATGCTCTGACACTCAAAAAATATTAAAAGTGAAAATCAGAAGTTCCTAAAGCTTCTACATCTATGTCCCTATCACAGTTCTTCCTGTCATTATGTCAGACACTATCACAAGACATTTAGTCAAAATCAGAGGTGAGGTATTATCAGAGGATAAACTTGTAAGTCCATGTCAGAAAAGCTTTGCTACCCATGTGCCTATGACAACACTTCCTGCTCTGTGTTCTTATAGGGATGTAAATCCGTATTACTGAAGAACTATAAGAAGGTAAACCTGCAGGACCGGTGTGAGAATTCCTTTGCTCCCTATATCCCTATGGCAACACTTATTGTAGCCATGTTCTGGCAGCACAAAACTAAGATAAGGACATTTGGCCTCATAACTGAAGAGTTATCATAAGTGGAAGCTGCAGGTCTGCTGTGAACATCTCTTTATACCTGTGTCCCTATGACAACACTTCCGGTATCACAGGTGGTCTGCACAGGCTTCCAAAATGTCCAGAAGTTTAGTTTTCGGACAGGAATGACAAATAAACAATGTCCAGCGCCAGCGATGATGTGGGGGCCAATTCAATCCAATCCTGATGGGTTGTCAGCCATTTCTGTGGAGATTTCCTCCTCTTTCCTATTAATGCGGTGACGGTGTCAGTCTGTACTGAGGTTTTCTCATTCTATTCGCGCACAACACTCGCACCATAGACGTGTGCCGCCTGATGACTATGGGAGCGCACCTTACAGAAAAGGCAGAAACTTACTTCATTGTACAGAGAAGAGGAACCTGAAGAAGGAACTTACTCTTATCAGTGTACAGAGGATTATCCCATGAATCATTTCATTCCAGAGCCCTGACAGTCTGGTAATAACTCATTTATGGCAATTCTTAGTTTTATCGCATAAATAAATACCTTTTTTCTTCTGTGCTCCTCTGGTGACGCTGGAGACAGATACAGGATAGAATCCGTCTCCTTCCCCATCTGGAAGCTGAAAATATAATACTTTAGTTTGTTTCCAGTAGGAGTCTTCTCATCTGTACTTTTACACCACGTATGAGCGTCCAGGAGAACTGAGCTCATTAGGTGGGCGTGCACATTGCTATACACTGTGAACACCAGGTGGCGCCACACTTATGTACTGATAGCGATACTTTTTTTTTTAATTGATATCAAATGGGCATAATATTTAATGGGGGGGCTACAATCACAGAGAGGATTGTCTGGACTGGTTACAACTTTCCATTGACTCCGTACACCACTGTGTGCATGCTTGAGAATAATCCCTTTAAAGTACTGATCGGTGGGGGTCTATGACATAGCAAAAGTTTTCTAAAACTACAGATAATGTGTTCTCCATCATTTTACACGAATTTTTTTGTATTAGATGTAACATAAGGATATTGTTTTCCTTTTTTTGATTATTTTGTGTCACTTTTCAATGTAATTTTTTTGCACAGCTGCAGACACAGGTTGGGGATCACTAGATTTCCAGGGATCATGGGAAGGTTGGCAATTACCATAGCTTTGCATTGACTATAGAAATATTTTAAAAAAATGTAAAAAAAAAAAAAATAAAATAAATATAAAAAAGTTAAAAATAAATAAAAAGATAAGTAAACAATGGGAAAATAGAAAAAAGAAAAAATAAATGTAAAAAATAAACATGAAATGCAAAAATTAAATACATACAAAGTTAAGTAAATATAGGGAAAATAATTAATTAAAAATAAAAAAATAAACAAAATGGTATAGAAATAAATAAAAAGGTGAGTAAAAGGGCAAATAAAAAAAGAAAATAAAGAGAAAAAATAAAAAAGTTAAAAAAACAAAAAGTAAAACAATAAGTATAGTAAAGTAAAAATAAGTAAATATATATATATATATATTTTTTTAAATAAGCACAACATGAAAAAAGTAAAAATTAAAATAAAAAATAAGTAAATAAAGGGAAAATAGAAAAAGAAAAAAATAAACAACATAAAAAAATAAATAAAAAAGATAAGTAAATAAAGAGTAAATATATAAAAAACATAAAAAAGTGAAAATAAATAAAGTAAATAAAAGAATTAACCTAAAAAAAACAACATAAAAAAGAAAAAAATATTATAAATTAATTAATAAAAAAATAAGTAAATAAAGGGAATATAGAAAAAGAAAATAAAGAAAAATTAGAAAAAAAAATCCCTTTACAGCTCCATTATGTTAAGGGCCGATGCTAACATTGGGATTTCACGCATGAGTTCTATCTGTGACGGAACACAAGCCCATTACAGTCTATGCGGCTGTTCACACGGCTGCAGTTTTTTCACGCTCCGTTTTGGATCCTAGAGATGGTTCATAACCTCCAATGCAGGCCTCGTTCAGAAGTCTGGTTTTCGCGCACGATTTCTATCTACGGTTTTCACGGATGGCGCTCGTACCTGTGATGATTCGGTGAGGTCTGAGCCCCCCCGGACCACCACTGACCAAAACTTTTGTAACATATGAAAAGTTTTCTAAAAGTTCATTTACTTTGAAGACCCCACATCCAGGATTGAAAATGAAAAGGAAAAAGTGAAAAGAAAAAGTTTTTCAAACTTTGGGCACCTAAAGCCCACTTTACACCCCCCTTAACCCCTTGTGAGCAGGAGAATGTCAGCTTTGTTGCAGCCACTTCCTGTCAGCAGCCCACACCTCCAGTGAGGCCAGGCTGGGCCCCCGATCATTGGCTGCAGTGTGCTCAGGGCTGGGCCTCCTCAGAACTTCAGCACTTCCACCCTGAGCCCCGCCAGGAAGCCAGCACTGAGCTCACTGGCAGAGGTAGGGGGTTACATTGTTGCACTGCTTCCTTCCTTCCAGTTTTGGGGGTCTGGATTGGTATGGGGGGCACTGAGCGCGCTGGGGCGACATCTGTGGGGCTGAACTTTGCACGTTGGTTCAGGTTGGATGATTGGGGTTGGGTCGGGCTCCAGTCGTGACTTATGGGATGGGGGCAGACGGGGACCCCACTGCGGTCCCCTAGGTCCCTCCTGTGGGTTCAGTTGTGGAATTAGACCCCACTGTGGGGTACGAGGCGGTATATCAATAATGGGGGGGGTCATCTATTTTGATTCGGTCTCAGTTCAGTCTTTATTGGCCTCTTGGGGTCGTGCAGGTGATGGCGGCGCCGTCAGGTGGTCCTGCAGGTACAGGTTGGGGGCAAAGGGGGATTTTGCAATGTGCATAGAAGTATTAATAGGGCTGGACGGATAGTATTGGGAAGTGGCGCCCACATGGCCAGCACAGCTTTAATTTGGCACTTGCTCCTCCTAAATCCCTATTGCTGAGCCTTGTAGTTCCACTACAACCTTATGTATAGGGGGCCTCGCTCTCCTGCTACAGCCTGACAGTATATGGGAACATATTAAGGAGTTGCACTACAAGCAATTGCAAGGGTTAATGCCGCTGCATGAGTTACTTCCAAGCTGCCCCATCTTTAGCTAAAATCCGTGCTCCGCTGCGGATTATATCCCACCTTATATGTGATGGTGGGCAATCGCTCATATTGCAATCCCCTAATGGTCCCACGTTTTAACCTCTGAGCTGCTTTCGGTCGTCATTTGCACAATCTCCATTTTTGGACCTTCTCTGATCCAAAACTTTCCCATACGGGGATTTTTATTTTTCTATAACAAACCAGTAACTTAAAAAATTTTGTGGGAGTGTAAATTTCAGGTTAGACCGGTTCTCTGAGGCTCTCCTGGGCCGTCATTAACCCGTTGGGCTGCGCTGCATCGCACGGCGAGGATCGCGGGGACGGGTTGAGACTCGCAGCGGCAGGGCGCAGATTCCTGACTTGTAGGGTGACGCGGAGGAATCCTTGAAGTCAGATTCTGCTTTTTCTTGTGTTGTAAGATCTCTTCTTGCTGTCAGTGAATGGAAACCTCCTTGTTTAGGCCAAACGCACGTTACTTCTCACTGCTGATGGTTTGCTACAATTGTATCCAGTCTACACAATCCTCTGCAGTGACAGACCTCAGGCTTGTGTGACCACCCAGGACCCCCGCTCTCATTAACGTATCATCCGAGTACTCCGATCAGTGTAAGAGCATAAGATTAATAGATCCGTCAACAGGAGCTTTTTGGTTTTTTCCTGATTTACCTCTAAAGTTTCTGAGGTTTTTCCCTTTTTTTCTTTTCTCTAAAATCAGGTCACAATGTTGCGGCTGCCGCTGATTTCTCAGGTCACTAATGTCTCTTAAGCCGCAATGTTGAATGGGGTATCCAGGATTTGTATCGCTAGGTGATGCAGTATCCAGCACAGCGCCATCCATGTCCATGTGGCCATATAGGGTACTGCAACTCAGCATAGTGAAGTGGGTACTGGCTGGTTCCCTTGTGGGTGGGGCACTGTGATGCTGTGAGGGTGCTGGATGGTTCCCTTGTGGGGGGTGCACTGCTGTGAGGGTGCTGGCTGGCTCCCTTTTGCTGTGAGGGTGATGACTCCCTTGTGGGGTGCACTGTGGTGCTGTGAGGGCTGGCTGGCACCCTTGTGGGGGTGCACTGTGGTGCTGTGTGGGGGGCTGGCTGGCTCCCTTCTGGGGGGGCTGGCTGGCTCCCTTTTGCTGTGTGAGGGGGGGGCTGGCTGGCTCCCTTTTGCTGTGTGAGGGGGGGGGCTGGCTGGCTCCCTTTTGCTGTGTGAGGGGGGGGGCTGGCTGGCTCCCTTTTGCTGTGTGAGGGGGGGGGCTGGCTGGCTCCCTTTTGCTGTGTGAGGGGGGGGGCTGGCTGGCTCCCTTTTGCTGTGTGAGGGGGGGGGCTGGCTGGCTCCCTTTTGCTGTGTGAGGGGGGGGCTGGCTGGCTCCCTTTTGCTGTGTGAGGGGGGGGGCTGGCTGGCTCCCTTTTGCTGTGTGAGGGGGGGGCTGGCTGGCTCCCTTTTGCTGTGTGAGGGGGGGGGCTGGCTGGCTCCCTTTTGCTGTGTGAGGGGGGGGCTGGCTGGCTCCCTTTTGCTGTGTGAGGGGGGGGGCTGGCTGGCTCCCTTTTGCTGTGTGAGGGGGGGGGCTGGCTGGCTCCCTTTTGCTGTGTGAGGGGGGGGCTGGCTGGCTCCCTTTTGCTGTGTGAGGGGGGGGGCTGGCTGGCTCCCTTTTGCTGTGTGAGGGGGGGGGCTGGCTGGCTCCCTTTTGCTGTGTGAGGGGGGGGGGGCTGGCTGGCTCCCTTTTGCTGTGTGAGGGGGGGGGGCTGGCTGGCTCCCTTTTGCTGTGTGAGGGGGGGGGCTGGCTGGCTCCCTTTTGCTGTGTGAGGGGGGGGGCTGGCTGGCTCCCTTTTGCTGTGTGAGGGGGGGCTGGCTGGCTCCCTTTTGCTGTGTGAGGGGGGGGGGCTGGCTCTGGGGGAGCTCTGTTGAGTCTACATACAGTTTCCTTATTTCTATGTCCCCTTTAGTATATTCTCCGGTTTCCACAAGTTCTGATTTCTTAGCTCCAGTTGTCTTCCGATCCGTGTGACTCCCATCTACGTACATGTATTGCTGCGCTCGCAGGACGTGGGGTCTGCTATACAGGAGAATTCCTCTCTATATAACACAGACTTGCTTTAGTTCCCTTTTTATGTACGTCACTGATACTTATGTCTGCCTCCTTCGTATTTTGATGTCGCACATTTCCAGCGCTGAGACGCCCCAGAGACCCTGACATCAGCCCCCCTTATAACGCTTCTGGAGGATTATTGGGCCTGTGGGGTACGGTGTATGTACAGGATTAGATGAGGTGATGAATGGACATTCCTGACGTTTCTGGAAGTTGGTCTGACATGTCTGTAGACGCTGGAGTAGTCCGGATCTGTGAAGGTGTCCTGACCCTCCTTACAAGGAGATATAGCGGAACCCGTCTCTCCGAGCTCCCGGTGACTTATTCTGCTTCTTTTCCTCCGGTCGCAAGGAGACTTTTATCCGCCATTCTTCATTGGTGCCCGATGCAGTGTTTTGTAGGGTGGATGAATAGTAGGAAACGTTGTGGAGAACCGGTGGTCCGCTCTGAGGTGGTCCACCAGCAAATGGCAGCATGAAGGTTTCGCCCAACTCGTTCTCTATTGTTGAGGAGAACCATTACAAATACCTGTGTGGTTTTGCTGCTGGGCCACATTCCCTTTTAAAGAGGTTGTCTGAAGTTTGGAAGTTATCCCCACCTGCTGGATGTCCAACCATTGGACCACCACCAATGCTGAGAACCGTGGTTGTGAATGGGGTGGTGGTCAATCAAGCACACTAAACTACAACCCTTCCGATGAGTGGTGGTGGCTCGTCTTCTGTAGCAGTCTGCAACTTGGTGACCAAGGCTGGTGGTGGCACCTCCAGCCAACCTTGCTTCATCGTAACTTCCATACCTGGGGACACATTTTGAGGGCCATATATTATAACTTCGCCCTGTTTTCTTCTGTACGGTGGATAAAATATCCACTTTCTTTCCTCGGCCTTCAGTTTTCTCGGGTGGGAGTTTTCCTCATTGTCGTTGTCTTTCAGTTACAATGAGGAAATATCTTCTTGACTTGTTGAAAGGAATTCGACCAACAGAACACTCCCCGGTAACCTTTACCTCGAGGATGAGGAACAACTTGTCATCGTGCTTATGGAATGACATGGTGCCATAAAGCCGTGAAAGTGTCACAATCACGGCCTTAGTGAGTCAATGGCTGATAAGGACGCCTCTATTCCTGACCTCTACTCTTGAAAATTGGTATTAACCTTGGAACCAAGTACTAGTAGCATCACCTGTATGATACGGAGGTCTACAGTACACATGTCCATGCGCCCTTGCTATGTGTTGCTTACCTGTACCCTCCTTGCTTTCTTCCCTTATGGTCAGCTCCCTATTTACCCGATTTAACCCAGCATACATCTGTGATTTGATTTCTTCACTCAAGTCCTTTTAAGCCTGGCTCAGGCATCCATGAGTGGCCCGAGTATTTGGGAAGGTATAACGCCTTTGTACCATGTGCTTTTGTAGGAGTTTGCCTCATCTTCCTCTCCTGACTAATTATTCTCCCTGACTCTCTCTTCTGCTTTCCAGCATCTGACTACTGCACTCGCAACTCTCTGCTGTTCCTGTGGTTAACTGCATCCCTGCTGCAAGATACCGGAGTGTATCTGCATCTCTGCTGTTCCTGTGGTTAACTGCATCCCTGCTGCAATATACCGGAGTGTATCTGCATCTCTGCTGTTCCTTTGTTACTGCCCTCTACTGTTTCCAGCCTCACTTGCCCATCTGTGATCCGGCTTTCTCTGCTGCCCTGATCCTCCTTGATGCACATTGTCCATTTCTGCTGTATCGTCTCCTCCGGTCCGTGCTTCTAACCCTGGCCTACAGCTTGGAGACTTCACCTTCCCTGATGCGCTCATCACACTATGTACACGGTCCCACAGGAACCATTGGTTCGTAATGGCGTATCATGAGAAGGGCCGTATGCCGTGTCTGGTCCGTACGTAACCACATCGGACCATTCTACAATAAATATCTTTTACAATGTCCCATCAATTTTCATCAACAGACACGAAAATGTCCTTAGCTCCTCCAGTCGCTGGATTGTTGTACGTCCTTCAGCATCTATATCACCGGTGCATTGGATGGGCTGTGTTATCTCTACAGCGCCCCCCACCACACACCTTGTATTATCAATCTAATCCTTTACATATATAACTGGGCTACAAAAAGAGTCAAGTCAGTGTGTGAACTGTCATAATACTGATCCTGAGTTACACCTGTATTATACCCCAGAGCTGCACTCACTATTCTGCTGGTGCAGTCACTGTGTACATACATTACATTACTGATCCAGAGTTACATCCTGTATTATACTCCAGAGCTGTGCTCACTATTCTGCTGGTGCAGTCACTGTGTACATACATTACTGATCCTGAGTTACACCCTGTATTATACCCCAGAGCTGCGCTGCACTCAGTATTCTGCTGGTGCAGTCACTGTGTACATCCATTACATTACTGATCCTGAGTTACATCCTGTATTATACTCCAGAGCTGTGCTCACTATTCTGCTGGTGCAGTCACTGTTTGTACATACATTACTGATCCTGAGTTACCTCCTGTATTATACTCCAGAGCTGTGCTCACTATTCTGCTGGTGCAGTCACTGTGTACATACATTACTGATCCTGAGTTACCTCCTGTATTATACTCCAGAGCTGTGCTCACTATTCTGCTGGTGCAGTCACTGTTTGTACATACATTACTGATCCTGAGTTACCTCCTGTATTATACTCCAGAGCTGCACTCACTATTCTGCTGGTGCAGTCACTGTGTACATACATTACATTACTGATCCTGAGTTACATCCTGTACTATACCCCAGAGCTGCACTCACTATTCTGCTGGTGCAGTCACTGTGTACATACATTACATTACTGATCCTGAGTTACATCCTGTATTATACTCCAGAGCTGTGCTCACTATTCTGCTGGTGCAGTCACTGTGTACATACATTACTGATCCTGAGTTACACCCTGTATTATACCCCAGAGCTGCGCTGCACTCAGTATTCTGCTGGTGCAGTCACTGTGTACATACATTACTGATCCTGAGTTACCTCCTGTATTATACTCCAGAGCTGCACTCACTATTCTGCTGGTGCAGTCACTGTGTGCATACATTACATTACTGATCCTGATGTATCCTGTATTATACTCCAAAGCTGCACTCACTATTCTGCTGGTGCAGTCACTGTGTACATACATTACATTACTGATCCTGAGTTACCTCCTGTATTATACTCCAGAGCTGCACTCACTATTCTGCTGGTGCAGTCACTGTGTACATACATTACATTACTGATCCTGAGTTACCTCCTGTATTATACTCCAGAGCTGCACTCACTATTCTGCTGGTGCAGTCACTGTGTACATACATTACATTACTGATCCTGAGTTACATCCTGTATTATACTCCAGAGCTGCACTCACTATTCTGCTGGTGCAATCACTGTGTACATACATTACATTACTGATCCTGAGTTACCTCCTGTATTATACTCCAGAGCTGCAGTCACTATTCTGCTGGTGCAATCACTGGGTACATACATTACATTACTGATCCTGAGTTACATCCTGTATTATACCCCAGAGCTGCACTCACTATTCTGCTGGTGCAGTCACTGTGTACATACATTACATTACTGATCCTGAGTTACATCCTGTATTATACTCCAGAGCTGCTCTCACTATTCTGCTGGTGCAGTCACTGTGTACATACATTACATTACTGATCCTGAGTTACATCCTGTATTCTACCCCAGAGCTGCACTCACTATTCTGCTGGTGCAGTCACTGTGTACATACATTACATTACTGATCCCGAGTTACCTCCTGGACATGTTTCTCTTGTGTTGCGTTGTTTTGGTTCTCGCCCGCTATAGTGTCTTCTGTGTCAGAAACTCTTTTGTCCTCCTTCCATAAACATTTTTTTTTTACTAACCAACGATTGGTGAAACTCATGTGAGCGTCCGTGTCGGGGCCCTTAGTAATACGGCGAGGGCTACCGGTGTGCTCTGTACAGGGTGCGCGTCTTCCCTATTGGCCTTTATTATGCAGCCTTTGGGGGCAGCTGCTTCGTTGTCAGTGACTAGATGGTGCCGTGATATTACAATATTTTTTTTTTTTTTTTGTAATCCACAACTGGGTGTGATCACCTGACGACAAGATCTGTTCTTTATCCTAATATCTCTGTTATTTGCGCAATGAATCGTAGAAGCAATCTTATAACTTAATGTCGCCTCCAAGTTCTGGGGGCTCAATCTCTTGATGTAAGTCGCAGTATTTCGTGGTCCTGTACTCTCTCCCTGCTGTATGTGTTTTTGTTTTTTGTTTTTTTTGTTTTTTTTTTTTAAATACTTTATCTATTTTCACCTTGAATGAGTATGACTTTATGTAACTTTATCTTCTTTGCTTTTTGACCTAAAGCAAACAAGTCTGTGCAGCTTACAGAGGCAGTCTAATGTATAGCACATACAGCTTTTAAAGAACACATGGATTGCAGGCTGTAATCCACGTCCTGCAGAAGTGAGTCCTCATGTAAACTGATCCAGAAACGCGTAGACACTGGGAAGAACCGACCCCCCCCCCCCCCCCCCCCCTCCCCATATTGATGGAAAATGGGAGTGTAGAGACTGTGTACGCGCGCGCACACACACGTCGGCTGTGGAGACTCGTTGTGACTTTGTATGGAGTCTGCAAGTTGGGGCAGGTTTTTATGAAACAGGAGAATGACTGAGTGTGTGACGCAGCCGACCCGATGATTAATGGGCCCTTCATCGGAGGATAAATGGGATTGTGACAGCGCCTCCAGTGGCCATAAGGTGAATAACAAAAAAAAAATCGCTGTAAATAAGTTACTTTTAATACTAAACTATTTTTTTTTTTTTTAAATCACTGATAGTATTAAAATGCTGTAGGCGCTTCTTTGCGGCTTTTTGCTAACATAGTCTTTTAGGAAAACTCACATTATTATACTTTTTTTTTTTTTTTTTTTTTTTTTTTCTTCAACCCCCTCATATCACTTCTGATATGCCAACCCAACTCAGAGGTGAGGGGCTATTGATTTATTTAATTTTTCCCGTTGCCCCTTCCAGGTTTGGCCATTCAGCTCTATATTCCAACCCCTGGAGGGGGGGGGTGTACAATTTTGCCACCATCCAACCAATGCCAGCCCTGTTTGTAAATTCTGATCTCTATCGCCACCTTATGGCCAAAACTGCATGGGGAGCAATTGCGGTTCCTCCAGAGCCCATAATCTGTAGCGGTTCTTTATGGGTTTAATTGTCTTTTTGAAGCATTAAAGCGGAGGTCTCCAACCTGACATCTCTCCGCTATTGCAAAACTCCCATTCCTATCATATCCAGATGTGATGGGGGTAGCAGTTTTGCAATAACCGGAGCGCCCCAGGTTGGACCTGACAAGGGTTTCTAAAGGCGGTGACCATTTTTCACTTGGCTCTTCATTGTTCGTGTTTTTGGACCTTTTTTATTGGGATATTTTTTTTTTTTTTTTCCCCAGCGCATAACGTGATCCGCTCCGTTCTGAAATTCTGATGACGCTCCTGTGCTCTGCCAACAATGAAACCCAAATCTGAGGACTGCGCTGCTCATCCCATTCCCTCCCCACCCCAGCCTCGCCCAAACAATGGGCACCCTTAAGTAAGATGGTTTGGAAATCCTTTTCATTTCCTACAGATGGAGTCACATATTTTAGGGTCAGTAGAGCTGGTTCAGCCTTGTTTGGTCTCCGTTGCAGGTAGGGACCTGGTTGGGAGGTCTTCTGCTCCAGCAATCTGCGGCTTAGCCTGAGACCAAGCAGCGCTCCCAAAAATGGTGCTTTCTTCTTGACCATATTAAGATGGACCCGACGTGTCTGGGGACCTGCTCCCGGCTCTTTGCGTTCGTTCAGAAACTTTTGGAGCTCTGACAGTAACGCGTACAGCGAGTCACATATTTTTTGTGATGGACGGTAAGGTATCAGTTTAGGAATTTTTACAATTTTTGAATATTTTTTTATTTTTTTTATTTTGGATAATTTACGTCTCTAAGAAGTTTTGCTATTTTCGCCGAGCTCGTCGTGTGTACAGATAGTGCCATCGGTCTCCGCTGACAGCCGCCGCGCCGCTCCGGAGTAATGCCTCCACTTGGCAGCTCGCTGCGGCATCTGCTAACCGGCACCGGAGCTCGGACGAGAGACGACTACTTGTGTTATCAAAATAAATCCTTGCGAGCAGAGAAAGGCGCCGGTGAGTCATGACAATGGGAACCGTCATAGACGCAAAAAGTATGTGAACCCCCCCCACTTCTTACTGTTTACCTTACATGACATTATCATACACGACCGCCAAGGAAAGGAGCTTAAAGGGGCGTCTGAGACTACAAACAGTCTGCTTCTACAGCGCCACTCTTGTCCATAAGTGTTTGGTGGTGGCACATTTTAGGGGCAGGCTCCATGGTGGAAACTGAGGCTTGGCCAATATGGCGCTATCGAAGACTTGCCCATATCAGACACCCATTGTGCTACTTAAAGCTATTTTTGGGGCGGTGGGGGGGAGACGTCTATGAAAAGAGAATTTGTGGTTGTCTCCCACTGTAATGGTGACCACCCGTTATCCTGTTGGAAAGTCTTTGTTTTAACATAGCTCTTGGGGGGGGTGGGGGTCATATACAGATTCGAGTAGTTCATACTACGGACACGTCATCCCCCTCTAAGTTCTTCCGATTTTGTTACACGGAGGGACGCCTTTTAGTCAAAAAAAAAAAAAAAACTAATTTCCTCCTGAAAATCATTTTTGGCAGACGCTTGCTTGGTGACCCTTTTTTGGGGTCAGCGATTTTTAAGAATGACCTAAAACAAGAGACCTGTCCATGGGTCCTCCTGAAAAAAATTAAGACATTGGTCCTCAGCGTCTGGTTCGTTTTTGATTTTTACTTTTCCCCTTTTATTTTCAGATTTTAAGTTGTCTTTATGAAGACCTTTCCTTCATGGTCATGTAACCAACCCATAAGCTATGGCCGGTGTTAATATTTGGTGGCCCTTCTAACGCAAGGAATCTGTTTGCAAGGTGTAACGCAAAATCTTGAAGCATCCTTCCATAGAACTAATGGGGGGGGGGGGGATTCTTGAAGCTCTAGCCATGGTAAAGAATGGCAAACTAATGATGAACTTGTCACCATGGTCTGGGTGATGTTGGGGGGTATCTGTTTGAAGACGAGGACTCGTCGTTTTTTGTGGTGAAGGTACTTTTTCTTGGGTTCCTCTCTGATTATCTTCCACTAACGTTGCAAGAGGGCATGGATGGTCCTCAAATTAGTCGATTGTCTTATCAATCTATCCAGAAGGTCCTGATAATTCAATTCTAGACCACCAGTTGGTATCTAAAATCTATAGGTGGCCATGTTCCACAAGCTTGACAGTAAGGTGAGCACTCGGGATGTGATCTTCATCATCTAGAGCAGTGTTTCCCAAACTCCAGTCCTCGTGGACCCCAACAGGTCATGTTTTCAGGATTTCCATAGTGTTACACATGTGAGAGAACTCCTGATGCCTTGATGATACTTCCATCACCTGTGAAATACTAAGGAAATCCTAAAAATATGACCTGTTGGGGTCCGCAAGGACTGGAGTTTGGGAACCACTGATCTAGAGAAACGTATCTGCTCTGTGTGATGTTCATGAAGATGATGGTGGTGGTAGATCTTTCACTCCAGAAGGTTCCTTGGTTCAGAACATTCGAGGTCAAAATACTTCCGAAGATATTGGGAGCATCTTCTACGCTCCAGATGGACTTTGGAAGCTCTTTAAAAGCCTTCCTAAATCTTAAGACTGAGTAGTCAGATGCCAAGACGTCAGCCTGTTCCATATTTTAGAAGATGACCTCTATGGACAGTGGAGGACCTCAAGTCTGTTTGGCCGATGCGGATTGGATATTTGAAGCCATATAACCTCCTAACGTGACTAACTTCTTTAATCCCTACTTTTAGGTTCCTTGAGGGCCAAATCTCCTTGTGAGTGTCTTGTGATCCTGGGATATTTACTTCTTTCTTCCCCTATGGTGGTGTTGTCTTCACATTCTAGCTGTTTGAATATTTTTATGTCTTGGAGCAGATACTGCTGGAATCTGGTTACTAGATGCCAATTTTTTTTTTTTTTTTAAAGGGGCTTGTGTAGTCTCCTGACCTGTCTGTTTTAGTGAATACATGTTTTCCCCAACAAATTACAAGTCTGGAGCTTCTTTTCCTAGACGTCTGTGTTGTGTAATTCCTCTGTTATATTCCTCCAAGAAATTTTAGGAATAAAATGGCCGCTGGGTGTTGTTACTTAGGGGCGTATGGCCACCTGGTGGTGTTACTTGGGGGCGTGTCCCTACACGCTCTGACATTGTCCAATCAGTGACTGTGCTAAACAGTAAGGACACGCCCTCTTACTCCCAGTTGGAAAGAAATCTCCTAGGTTTGTGTCTGGAGACCTGATGGGAGACACAGTCGGAAAGAAATTAGATCATGAGTGCAAGTATCCGTCCTAGGTGACACTAAACACATATGATCCCCATCTGGACTGGAATGTCCCTTTAAGTGAATGTTAAAGCGATAGTGCGCCACCTAGAGGGCAGTCTCTTATTTTAGGGGTAGTTAATATTAAATATTCTCTGTGGTGAAGGATAGGGGTCCCCTAATGCTTAAACTCTTTAGACACCACTTGATTGCATTTACGATCTGCTCTGGAGGACTCGGTGACCTTGTATTAGTCGCCCATTCATTCACAATAGCATCATGTAATACCACTTATCACCAGCAGTGGCCACCGCAGGAAAAATGTTCATCTTTCCCTGATGATCATGATTGATCGCCGGGGATCAGGTCCACTTCTTTTCTTTTTTTTTTTCTTTTTTTTTTCTTTTTTTATAAATGACAGGCGCATCCCCTTTAAGTCCTATAGGATTAAGCACTGATTATATCAGATGACTACTATGATTATGAAACAGAAGGCGCTGGATGAACATGATATATGCATATATACTGTACATAGTGCATAGGTTCCGCTCCTATGGATAATGAAGGGCCGTGAAATGGTTAAACATATTTATCCTCTACTGTAAGCAGCACTGGATCCATGGGGGTCTTCTCTGAGGATAAATCTTGTGATCTCATCATTCTGGCTTCAGATTTGCAAGACCTCCCTCTGACAACCCTTCTTGTCCTCAGCGGGGGTGAGGGAGATGTTTAGAAATATCACAGGTGTTTTTCAGCTGATGGTGGCTCTTTGTGGATTAACTGTTTTCAGCTGCTTTCCTGCTACAATGTATCGGTGCAGGAAAAATATATCTCCCTTCTCTGAAGTGCAATTGTAGCAAACCCTCAGCTGTGGGAAAGGTTTTACTATTCAGGTGCTGACCAAAACTGGAATTGTAACAGACCCTCAGCTGTGAGTAGTGTGTTGTTTTCCACCTCTTGGTTGCAGTGTTTAGATTCATCTGTTTGGAAGTGTTTACTGTCCCTCCAATGCCCCCACAGGGTAGATGAAGTATTACACGGCGGAGTCCTCCAGGGACGCTCTCTATGTACTCGCGCTCATGGCTGATTTAATGGGATCCTGAAACGGTGCCATAATCGTCATCTTTAGGGTCAGGCGGCTAAATGATGGATGGCTCGACCACCGGTATAATAATTTATCCAATAATCATCTCTACTCGTCCGTCCCCACTAACTATCCCATAATTATAAGCCAGATATGTGGAAGTGGAGAGGAGATTGCCTGCGATGTATTGAATTACCCTGCTAGTCTGGGATTAAGGCTTTTTATTAAAAAATAAATAAATAAATAAAATAACAGCGCCCCCGTCTAACCACAGGTTGTGACTGGTATTACAAGTCAATTCAAAATGAAGTAAGCTGAGCAGTGATACCGAACACAACGTGAAGACAAGGATGGCGCTGACACAAAATACAGATGTGAGAATGAAGCCCGGACACGGGTCACACGGCCAAAGATGGTGGCGTCGTTCAAGTGAAGGTTCCGCAGGCACCCCCAGCCCGACAGTCGTAAAATGTCAGAACCGGTTGGATTTTCTGGGACCTAGTGGGTCGCAGTATGGCGCCGTCGTCGTGCCACACCACCTGCGCCTTATACATTTTCGGATCCTTGTGATTAATAGGGCTGACTTGGAAAATTTTCTCTTCTATATTATATTTTTTTTTTTTTTTTTTTTATATCCTTAGAAGATCCATTTATAAATCCTATTACAGCTGTGACCTGATGACGACGGATCTGGAGCAGCCACCCTAGAGAATTTTTTTCTATTTTTCCCCCCAGCTGTGCCGCGCCGTGGGCCTCGCTCTGCCGCAGCCGCGCCGGTGTTTGTATTCTGGTGCGTTTGCTGCAAAGACGAGGATGAGATCATTGCAGGGATTGCTGTGCCGGTGCATGCAGCAGAGAGGGGGGCGAGCGCTGGGCTGTATGTGCGCAGGGAGGGGAGGGCTCCACACTGCAAATCAGCAGCGGCCACCGCCAACAAGCCCTTTTTCTTTTTTTTTTTCCCATTACGTCTTCTCTTGCCCAGGTATTCCTCGCAGAAGGCAGATTTGTGACGGGGATCTCTCCACTTTGTCTTCTTTGATGGCTCTTTAGAAAAAAACAAAACAAAATAAAACTAAAGAGGGAAAAAAAAGCACCAGACCTCCCCATTCTCTTACCAGGCAAGGACTTCTCCCATTTTTAGTATTATATTTTTTTTTTTTTTTTTTTTCTTTAGGAATATTTTATATTTTATTTTTTTGGACTGTGATGGGGACCAAGTGGGAAATGTTGGGAATCGACGTCTGCGAATTTGGCGGACAGCTGTTGGAACTTATGTGGCTGACAGTTTGTTACAGAGGTGAGATCATCTCGGCTGTTGCATTTTTACAATAAAGTTGTTTTTGTGGGTTTTTTTTCCCTTTTATGGAGATTCCATTACATTTTATTGCATGACTGTGTATTATATTTTATTTTATTTTTTTCACTATTTTTTTTTTTTGTTACTTTCAATATTTGAATTTCTATTGTGTTTGTATCATTTTTACGTTTTTGTGTTTATTTTATGCTTTTTTTTAACCTAAATTTTTTATTAATTTTATATATTGCGTTTTTCTGATTCTATATTGTACATTTTATGTTCCATAGAGTGACATAGGATGATGGCTTTTTATCTATGAAGCCTTTGTTTTATGGTTTTTATAATGTGTAACAATTTATATAAAGAGATTATTTTGACAATTTATTATACATTTTTTTTTTTTTTTTTTTTTTTTTATTGGTGCATTGACAGTGACGGGGGGAGGGGGACTTATCTGGGGTCTGTGGCTGATGGTGTGAAACCTGATAAATTATTAATTGCAATCAGTGCTGGGTGTTACTGCCCATCGCAGGGTCCTATATGTGACCCCATTACTTGGCATCTGCTGGCCTCCACCCCGTCTGTCTCCAGAGTCAATGATGTCATGGTGAATGTCGGCTTTGTCACTCAGGTCTCTGGAGACCGATGTTCGGTGTCACCATGAAGTATCAGATCTACTGTGATTCGGCCGTGTCCTTTCTGCAGAATTTACCCTAGAATGACCCGCTCTGTTGGGGGTTGGCAGCTCCCCCTGCCTGTAGGTTACCGGTACTGCAGCAACACTCTATTTTAACTTATTTGTTCCATTATTTCTAGAATATTCAGAAAAACGTCATTGAGACTTTTTTTTTTTTAAAGATAATTTTTAGCCATTTTATAATAAGGCCCCGCCCTAGGGGGGGTTTCCATCCATGAGGCATAAGAACGTCCCCTTTCTTTGAGTGATAGGGGGCAGCATTCTGGAAGATATGCGGTCCTTCCTTGCATTCCCTTCGCCTTCCCTTTTAGGGAACAGCTGTCAATCGTGCTCATTCCTGCTCCATTCTGACAGTGATCCCAGACGTCGGGCCCCCTACGAGCAACAAGTTCACTGGACAGCCCCTTTAAGTAATCCATTCCATTTTTGCCCAGTACTTTACACAAAACAAAGGGTCCGCCATCAAGGATTATGTGTGAGGGGATCTAGATGACAGTGTGATCGTTTTTTTTTTTTTTTTTGTCGGAATTGTTCCCCAATTTTTTATGGTGATTTTTTTTGTTTTGTTTCTTTCCGAACGCCCGTTTTTCTGCTCTAGATGTAACTTTCCTTGGTGATTCCTCTATGGCGCAGCTTGTCATATACCCTTCATCAGTCTGAGGACGTGCCATGCGCAGTGTGCACTCTGATCCAACATTTGGTGCCCAATCTTTCATAAGGAAAGTTGGATAGTATGCAGCTACAACCCTGATTGGGCGCTGTGTGGTTTGCCGTCGGTGGGCGCTGTGTGGTTTGCCGTCGGTGGGCGCTGTGTGGTTTGCCGTCGGTGGGCGTTGTGTGGTACCAAAAGGTTAGTCCTCTTCATGGAAAGTTCTGCACAAGACCAACCAAGCTGGCCATAAACATGCATGCTCTCCTCCGCCCAGCTTGCATGTTTCCGTCACTGGGAGCGGAGCTGCAGCACCAGTTTGCCTTCACATGTGCCCAATGTCGCTGCTGTCCCCCGGGGGTGCCCCCATCACTGTGAACTCTCCGGAGTCACATCCGGCTCTCCATGCTGGGATTATTGGCTGAAGTAGCTCTTTGGAGAAAGTACTGAGATTTGTGTTTCTGATTAGTTCCCGTCTCTTCTTTCATCCCTGTGCCGCGTGCGTCTAATCTCATTTTCATGCATTTATTCTGCCGTTTGATCCGTGTCTGTCGCTTGCCGTGAGGTGCGTTTTATCTCCGCGCTCTTCAGAGCTGGCCATCTGCCTCGCTTCCTTATCTCCTTGAGTTTTCTGTGAAATGACGGAATATATTTGGAGACGCGTCGTTGTCTGCTCCCTGAGATGTATACAATGGCCGTATAATAGACTGACATGGATCTGACCACCGCCGCCTTGTGCCGCGATAATGTCTCCGCGTGCGGCGCCTGCTGCTTTGTATGCGCCACTTGTTCGCTCGCTTCTGCTTTCTAGCAAAGCGCTTTGATCCGTGGTGTCTCTCGCCTGTTGCCGCAGAGTAATGAGGTCGGCTTTGCTGCAGGTTTGTAGCACGATGGTGGAATTGTGATCTTGTCGGGGCCTAAGAGCAAATGGAGAGGACATTTCTGTCCACCACTGCGGTTTGTCTTTTTTGTTTTGTTTTTTTTCTTCACACCCCTATAGTTACCTAAAGATCACAGCAGCACCGCCAACTCCTGCTTTGTAGATTTTTCCATTAGAAACCTTTACTACCGTACTGTAGTGTCCAAGGAAAGACACTGAGGAGGAGACGCAGGATGGAGCGGGCGACACTGATGGAAACTGCTGGCTTCATTCATATTATAACAGGAAAACACGCCTAGCGTTCTACTAAACCGGACTCCTCCTATACGGCCCTGGAGTCCGGTTTAGTAGGACAGGAAAGATTCCAAGTGTTTCCACTGACTCTAAAACCTTCCTTCCCCCTTCCCCCTTCCTTCCTTCCCCCTTCCTTCCTTCCCCCTTCCTTCCTTCCCCCTTCCTTCCTTCCCCCTTCCTTCCTTCCCCCTTCCTTCCTTCCCCCTTCCTTCCTTCCCCCTTCCTTCCTTCCCCCTTCCTTCCCTTGTCTCTGGCCTTCCTCATTAGTTTTTCTTCTCACCACCACTTTCATCCTTTGTTGCCTCAACTAGCTTACAATATTTCGTCCTTCCCTTATTTTTCTGTCCTGCTTTTATTTTCTTTTTTATTTCTTGCTTTTCTGACACATTCATTTCTCTATCACCAATTTCTTTCTTCCATTACTCTCTCATCTTCCTTTCTTGACTTCTCTTCTTATCACTGCTCTCTTCCCACCTCCTTTTTTTTTCATTTCTTCCTCCTTTCCCCCTTATTTTTCCCTTTTCCCCTCTTCTTACCTTTCCTCACATTGCTCCCCTCTTCCACTACCTTTCTTTGCTCTCTTATGTCCCATCTTCCTTTCCCCTATTTTCTATTGCTTCACTTCCATTAGTCTGATGCCTTTCTCCTTTAACACCTCCTTCTCTTCATTTGCTCATTTTTTCCACTTTCCCCAACTTTTTATCCTTTTTTTTTTTTCCCCACTTCCTTTCCCCTTTTTCACCCTCTTTTCCATCACTTCTTTCCTTACCTCTTCTGACTTTCTTGTCCCTTTCCTCTTTTCTCTCCTGTTCTTAACTTTCCCCTTTTAACCCCTCCTTTTCTCTCAACTTCTTCTCTTATTAATAATAATAATCTTTATATCGCAAACATATTCCGCAGCTCTTTACAGTTTAACAGTTTCAAAACACAAGTCATAAGTCACTTTTTTTTTTCTAACCTTCTGTTATCCTCTTTTTGTTTTTCCCTCGCTTCTTCCCCTTTTTCCAGTCCCTTCTATCTTTCTCTATCCCTCATGCCGTCCCTCTGTCTCCTCCTTCACTTCCTTTTCTCATTTAATCTTTTCTTCCTGTTGGTTCTAGTTCTCATTTTTCTCACTTCTTTCTCTTTCTTTCCTGGCTGCTTCCTCTTTCCTTTTCTCATGTTGAACCCCTCCTTCACTTCCTTCTCCATTTCTCACCTTGATTTTTGGTTCTCACCCCATTTTTCATTCATTCTTTTCCTTTTCTAGTTGCCTCCTGCTCATTTCCATTTTCTTGCCCCTTTTAACACTTTTTTTTTTCTTCCTTGTCTATTTCTTACCTTTTCTCACCACCTCCTTCATTTTCTTCCCAACTTGCCATCTATTTTTTTTTTGTTCACTCTCCTCCTTCCTTGCCCCTTTTCTCTAACTTGTAGGAAAAGTTTTTGTTCTTTTACAACTTTTTTTTTTTTTTTTTTTTGTTTTACACTGGAAAAGGCCAAATTGTTGCTTGTTTGTACCAATATATATAATGTGTATCATTATCCGAATATATCGCGCGGTTCCTGGGCAGCCATCCACCTCACATTTGTCATGTCACCTTGCACTTCCCCTTTAAGTGACCATTATTTTCTAATTATTTTTTGTCCCCCGCTTCTCTCAACTTCCATTTAGATCATTTTAGGTTGCAGAAAAAGAATCTTACCTGTCGATAGATTGTAATCTGCAATTATCTGATGTTTATCCAAGAAATGGCAGCGCCGCGACTTATTGATCAGAGCGACATTGTCTAAGATTTATTAGATATTCACTGAGCAAGAAGAGACATTTACGTAGAGAGGTCTGTGCTGATTAATGTCTTAATATATCTTTACAGTGGTTGTGGCTCTGATTTCTGATCCAAAGCTCCAAATCCCCGGCATAGACGCAAAGAGAAATCGTGAAAATCTAGGTCCCTGTATGCAGAGATACATAGGATCCTGTCTGCAGCCACCACTAGGGGGAGCTCCCTGTATACAGAGATACAGGATAAGATCCTGTCTACAACCACCACTAGGGGGAGCTCCCTGTATAAAGAGATTCATGATAAGATTCTGTCTGCAGTCACCACTAGGGGGAGCTCCCTGTATACAGAGATACATGATAAGATCCTGTCTGCAGCCACCACTAGGGGGAGCTCCCTGTATACAGAGATACATGATAAGATCCTGTCTGCAGCCACCACTAGGGGGAGCTCCCTGTATACAGAGATACATAAGATCCTGTCTGCAGCCACCACTAGGGGGAGCTCCCTGTATACAGAGATACATAAGATCCTGTCTGCAGCCACCACTAGGGGGAGCTCCCTGTATACAGAGATACATAAGATCCTGTCTGCAGCCACCACTAGGGGGAGCTCCCTGTATACAGAGATACATAAGATTCTCTCTGCAGCCACCACTAAGGCGCTCGTTCTGTATACATTGTTAATATTGAGTTCAGTGTATGCAGTAAACTCCTGAGCTCCCTCTTGTGGTGGCTGCTGGAAACCAAGAATTTTATTACTTGTCTCAGTCTATGCAATTTTACAACAAAAAAAACTGAACATTTTTATTTTAGATCTTGTACAATTTACAGAGGGGGGGGGGTCGTTTCTTGTACTCTTGTTGCAACCAGAGCTGTATTCAGAATTCTGCTTTTGTTGTGTCCTTGCTATCGGCATTACTGAGATTCTATAGTGCACGGGATCGGGGCCGTTTCCTACAGACCTCTATACACTAATCTCCCGCGATGCCGGGCCACAGCCGACGCTCGGGTTGGTTATGCCCCCATTGACCGCTGTCTTCTCTTCCCTCCTTTCAGACATCATGGCCGACAAAGATGGGATTAAACCTGTTGAAGATGATCAAGATGACGAAACCGACCTGAACTACAAAGCCCCGGAGAAGAAATCCCTGCAGGAGATCCAGGAGCTGGACAAGGATGACGAGAGTCTGAGAAAGTACAAGCAGACCCTGCTGGGCATCCTGCCGGCCACAGTGGGTGAGTCTGCGCCGAATGTGGCCATATTGTCACCCAGCTTTGCCAGGCTCCTGAACGGCAAACCTGACTTGCACAGCGCCGTATGTCTCCGGTCGTCACTGGGTCCTGTTTCGGCACGTTTTTCCTGTCTGGGTCCTGGCCGCTTGCCGTAACGATTGATTTTTGTCTGGGATCGGAATAGATTTTGCGCTTTTCTTCGGCCGCCTGACATTGATGTCCCCTTTCCCTGCAAGGAATTCTTGATCAGCCTCTCCGCAGCTACGGAGGATTAATTTACAGATTCACCTTCATTCCTCCTCAGGAATAAAATTCTGCTCACCTGACGGTTCCTGAATAGAATCCCAGACCGGCAGAATACACTGACACAATAAGATGTCATTGATAGAACGGAACTCCCCGTAACTAATGTACATGGGTCGCCTTCCCAGGGCTGTGGGGTACTCTGTACCGGGCCGGTCTCTAAGAAGGGAATGTCAGAGCAGCGGTGACCCGGTTCGTGGCCCTGGGTGCCCATGTAAAAGGGGTTAAGTTGGGAATAAAGTTTATAGATGAATGATTCGTGACGGCACCTGTGGTGTTCAGCAAGGGAGGTGTTAAGCCGACGCTGCAGACAGATCCTCTGGGACAGATGGTGTGGTGCAGCAATGATGTTGTAGCCCTCCACAGGCAGGGCTGTAGTCCCAGGGCAGTGTAGGGGAATGTTTAGGAAGAGGGTGCAGTGTTTGGCACAGAGATGTAGCAGTGCTGAGGATGTTGCAGGAAGGAGGCAAGGACCCAACAGGGTGCAGTTTCTTTACCTTTACTTGGCAAACGCAGTCCAGGGTCCTGGTTACAGATGGCACAGGAGCAGGCTAGCCTGGAAGCAACTTGGGGATCTCTCTATCAGACGGGTTGTGTAGTCTCCTTCCTAGCGCTGGCTTGAGGCACATCCAGTACAGTGTTACACTGAAGTTCCTCCTTCTTATCGTCTCTGAGAACTCCCTCGTATGGCAGACAGCTGTAGCCCTCTCTCTCTCTTGGCTCACCCTTCGCTGTTGTTCCTCCAAGTCTTAGTTGGGAATAGAGCATTTACAGCCTCCTACTCCTCTGGTTTCTGTTGCAGGACATTCAGTATCCATACCACCGTGGAGACCAGGCTCCAGATCATGCGCTTTCACCGGGAGGGAGCGCTCAACCTCCAGCTTCTTTCCACACGTCTACACTCGTTGCCCTCCTCACACTATTTCCCTTCCTGGCCCTCAGAGCACGATCCTCCCCCAATCCTGGTTCAGAGCTCCCTCTGCTGGCTTGGAGTGGGAACGTGTTGCATGTAAATGATTAACTGCTACAGAGACCCTTCCTTGCTTCCAAGCATGACATCAATCTCCCTGGAAATGCCATTGTGGCGACCATACTCCTGGGGCCGCCACATTCCCCCCTAGTGCAAGTCAGCACTCCTGGGCTGATGAAAAACATAAAACAGATAAACAATATGAAGGTTACAAGATTTGAAAAAGGGAAAAATTTACAAAAACCAAAAGCTCCAAAAATAGTCCTATGATGAGAAGTTTAAGCATCAATGTCCATGGTCCATTCCTGGGCAAATGGTGAACTATTTACAACGTTTGTTTTGACCACACAAGTCCTGTGGTCCAATGTCCATAAAAACAAAGCTGGAAAGTTCAAAGGAAACTCTTCCAGATTATCTGTAGGCACAAACTTGAAAACGGTTACATATGTACACATACAATTCCAACATTTACTTATCTATACACAATATCTGATGGGCGGTACACCTTGTGTAGTATGGGTAGACCTGAGTAACACTGGTGTGATTGGGGATCCTACTGGTGTAGTGTGTAATGTACTGGATACACTACTGGTGGTTCTGCATGGCACAGGGATACTAGATTATCTAGGAACTCTAAGGCTGGGTTCACACGTAGCGGAACTCTCGCGGAAATTACCGCGAGAATTCCGGAATTCCATTCCGCGGGAAAATCGCATTTTAAATTCCCGCGGAAAAACTAGCATTTTGCAAGCATAATTAGCTTGCAGAATTGCTAGCGTTTTCCAAGCGATCTGTAGCATCGCTTGGAGAACTGATTGACAGGTTGGTCACACTCGTCAAACATAGTGTTTGACGAGTGTGACCAACTTTTTACTATTGAGACCGCCTATGTAAATAATAATAAAAAAAAAAAAAATTGTTATTCTCACCTTCCGACGTCCCGCGCAGCCTACCCGCCTCTATCCACGCTCCCGTGCCCAGTAATCCTTTGCGACAACTACCGCGATGACGTCACGCGAATGACCGCGAGACTTCGCGATCCCGCGAGAACGGACGTCATCGCTCGCAAAGGCTTACTGGGACCGGGAGCGTGTGGAGAGGCGGGAAGGCTGCGCGGGACGTCGGAAGGTGAGAATAACAATATTTATTTTAAATTCTATTTTTTACAGCGATAGCCCGGAGGACAGTCTCCTCTCCTCCGGACCGTGGGTACCATCCGCAAATGTTCTGCTTACCTTTCGCGTGGTGGGCACAGCCACATGTGGAAAGTAAGCGGATCAATGCATTCCTATCGGTGCGGGATCGCCGCGATTCCGCGAAATTAATGAGCATGCTGCGTTTTTTACCACGAAGCAATTCCACTGCGGTAAAAACCGCAGCATTAGCACAGCATTTCGGAATCCCATAGGAATGCATGGGACGCTTAGTTTTTACGGCAAAATCGCGCGGTTAAAACCGCCTCGGAAACGCGAAAAAAACGCCACGTGTGAACTCAGCCTTAGACTCACCATGGGTATAACAGATTCACCACTGGCAGGGCATGGGTTCTCTGGCTCCACTGCTGGTGTAGCATCTTCTGCCTGATTTTCCTGATCCTCAGGATTTTCTTGAGTCACGTCTTCCTGTGCTACCAGTTGGGGAAAGGTCAACACTGGCACCACTATTGCATCATTTACTTTAGTCCAATTTGCAGGGAATTCTCCAAGTATGGTGCTGACCTTTTCTTCTTCTATGGGTTGGATGTTATTTTGTTCTTCCATTCTTTCTTTTAGCTGATCAGGGCATAATGTCAAATGATCCCTTGATACGGCTGCTGAGGTTTCTCCTCCATCTTAACTAATAAGACACACCTTGGTATTGTCAAAGCTTGAGGGTAGAATGGTGTAGGGTTCAGCTTCCCATTGATCATCCAGCTTATGCAATCTTCTTTTCCTCTTGAGGACTTGTTCTCCTGGTGACAAGGGAACTGCAGGTGCATGCTGATTGCAGTTCCTCTCTTGTTTTTGTCTTGCCTGAGCTAGACTCTTTTCCACGCATTCTTGTACTCTTCTGTACTGTTGCTGCCTCTCTGTGTCCCAATCAGCATCTGGTGACGTCACCTCAGGTGTAAGGACTCCCATGTCCAAATCAATAGACAGTTTACCAGGTCTTGCTCTCATTAGGTATGCTGGAGTGCAAATGTGGAATTCACAGGATTGTGGTTGTAGAGGTCTACCAGATCTGGTAACTTTTCTAGCCACAGAGTCTTCTCCTCCAAAGGCAAGGTCTTCAGTAGGTCAATCACTACCTGGTTCATCTTCTCACACATGCCATTGATCTGTGGGTGATACGGTGTTGTCCGGATCTTCTTACAACCATAAAAGTTACAGAATTCCTGGAACACTTCTGCCTCAAAGGCGGGACCTTGATCTGTAAGCACTCGCTCAGGATATCCATGTGGTCTACAGAAGTGCTGTTGGAATGCTCTGGCTGCTGTCCTGTCTGTTTGATCTTTGACAGGCACAACTACCAGGAATCTTGAGTAGTGATCCACAATGGTAAGGGCATAGATGTAGCCTGACCGGCTTGGAACCAGCTTCACATGGTCCAGGGCTACCAACTCCAGTGGCTGTTTGGTGATGATTGGCTGTAGAGGAGCTCTCTGGCTGTCCCGATCCTTTCTGCGCAGGTTACATTGTCCACACTCCCGTCACCACCTTTCAATGCCTCTCCTCATACCAGCCCAGTAGAACCTCTCCCGGAGCAATGCTTCCAACTTCTTTCATCCGAAGTGTCCAGCTCCATTGTGGTATGCTTCCAGGACCATTGATGCCTCTCTCTTTGGGACTACCACCTGCCAGACCAGCTCATGAGTGCGGGCATTGATACTCCTCCGACACAGCTTTCCTTCATAAATGAACACCTGACCTCTTTCCTTCCACAACTGCTGGGTTTCTTCAGGAGCATCCGACTCTGGGCGTGAGTCAGCTTGTGACAGTAGCTCCTTCACCAGGAGGACTGCGGGGTCATCATCCTGAGTTTCTGCCCAGTCATGATGGGGGCAATGGATTTAGGGTGACTTCTTTCAAGCCAGACCTTCTGTTTCTCACTCCTTGAGCATTCTGGGCCGGCCGCAAGTGGCCGGTGGAAGGGAGGTAACTCTATCTTCTCAAGAGACTCAGGGTCTTCTCCTGCATCTGGCAGATTAGGCATTCTGGACAATGCATCAGCATTGGCATTCTTGTGCCCTACTCGGTACTTGATGGTAAACTCATAGACAGCCGAGCCATCCATCGCTGCTCCAGTGCACCTAGTTTGGCAGTTTCCAAGTGAGTCAACGGGTTGTTGTCCGTGAAGATGGTAAACTTGGCTGAAGCTAGGTAATGATTGAATCTTTCAGTCACAGCCCAGACTATGGCGAGGAACTCCAGCTTGAAGGAACTGTAGTTGTCAGAGTTTCTTTCAGTGGGGCGCAGCTTCCTGCTGGCGTAGGAGATCACTCTTTCTTTGCCATTCTGTACCTGTGACAGTACTGCTCCCAGTCCCACGTTGCTGGCATCAGTATACAACACAAAGGGCTTGTCATAATCTGGGTAGGCCAGAACTTCATCTCCCGTGAGAGCCATCTTCAATCTGGTGAAGGACCTCTCCCCTCAGTCCATTCAAATGTGGAATTCTTCTGTTTAGCTTTCTTGGACTGCCCCACCAGAAGATTTTGCATAGGAGTGGCTATTTCAGTGAAGCCTTTGATGAACCTTCGGTAGTAGCCTACCAACCCGAGGAATTGGCGTACTTCATGGAGGTTGCTGGGCTTTGGCCAGTCCCGGATAAATGTGACCTTGTCAGGATCTGGTTCCACACCTTCTGCACTCACCACATGTCTGAGGTACTGTACCTTGGGCTTCAGGAGGTGGCATTGGAAGGCTTCACCTTCAGGCCAAAGTTGGACAAGGCTTCAAACACCTCGGCCAGGTGTTCCAGATGGTCTTCATAAGTCTTGGAGAAAACAATGACATCATCAAGGTACAACAGGACCGTCTTGAAGTTCTTGTGTCCCAGGCAGCACTCCATCAGCCGTTGAAATGTTCCTGGGGCGGTGCAGAGCCCGAATGGCATATAGTTGAACTCACAGAGACCCATTGGAGTGGTAAATGTTGTTTTCTCCTTGTCTGCCTCTGCCACAGGAACCTGCCAATCCCCACTAGTGAGATCCAAGGTGGAAAAGTAGTTAGCAGTTTTAAGTGCAGCTAATGATTCTTCAATTCTGGGTAATGGGTAGGCATCTTTATGTGTAATGCTGTTAATTTTCCTGTAATCAAAACACATTCTCATGGTACCATCTTTTTTCTTTACAAAAACTATTGGAGCTGCCCAGGGGCTACAACTGTCTCTGATAACCCCTGCTTCCTTCATCTCTCTCAACATACTCTTAGCACATTGGTATTGTGTTGGGGGTATAGGCCGGTACCTTTCCTTAATGGGTGGATGATCTCCAGTGGGGATATGATGTTGAACCCCTTTTGCCTGCCCAAAGTCTAGTGGGTGTTTACTGAATACCCGCTCATACTCTTGTGTCACTCTGTAAACCCCATTTTTCTGGTATGAAGGTGTAGAGTCAGTCCCCACCTGCAGTTGCTGGCACCACTCCTCCATCTGCTTCACAGAGCCATTGTCCTCCACCTGGTCGGATGAGACCGAGGGCTCTGCTGCCTGCAATGAGTTGTTATTGACAGTGAGCAGCTTAGCAACTGTGGCGTACCGAGGTATTGTGGCCTCCTCCTCCCCACAATTCAAAAGACGTACAGGTACTCTCCCTTTACGTACATTAACCATCCCTCTGGCTGTCAGGACAGTGGGCCTGCTATCGGAGTATACTGACTCTGCCAATGCCTGGTAATCCTTCCCTCTGAGACCTATGGCTGCCCGACACCAAATCAACATTTCACATCTGGGGGGTATTGCAATGGCGAAAGCATCACTCACTCTGACACTGCCAATTTCTCCGCCAGAGTTCTACCTGTTGTCTTTGCATCAGGACTCTGATCTCCTTCTGCAGGACTCGTTGTTCACTGGAACCAGCAGTCTCAGCCACCTGTTGCAACAAGACAATAACCTCGGAAAGACAGTTTTCAATTACATTGGTACCAAGAGTCATCATGGGATTACATTCACGTCGATCAATATCCACAACTATCAGACTTTGAGATTTTAGTTCTACCCGACCCACTTTAACAGTAATTTCTTTACATCCAATCTGTGGTAAAGACTGACCATTACTGGCAACTACTGTCAGTTCATCAGTTGGGCCACGGGTGAGTTCAGAGTCAGCCCAATACCGCTTGTAGAGGATATAGGGCATAGTGGTCACCTGGGAGCCAGTGTCCAGCAAAGCGATCATGGGGATACCGTCAATCACCACTGGAAGAATCAGTCTCCCTCCCACATACTTGGCTCGCCAGTTCCTTGGGCCTTGAGGTCCTACTCCTGGGGGTTGGCCCTCTGCCCCAGGGGTTGCTCGTTTAAAGGACAGAATCTTGCAAGATGACCTGCCTTGTAGCAGCGACGACAGATGGGACGTCCGTCCTGGTCATAGCGGTCGTTGTTCCTTCCTCGAAGTGGTGGGGCTCTCCTCCTCCGGAGCCACGGGACATCCTCTGGACTGGAAGCCAGCTGGATCTTCTCTTTGGAGGACACCTGCAGGGACTGCACGGTTTTAGTAAGTGCAGCCATACCCCTGGTCAACTCCTGGACCTGAAGACGCATCTCCTCTGTAGGATCCTTATCCAGAGTCTGTACATCAGCCTCCACAGGGATAGAAGGGAAAGATGTTGCATCCTGATGGTAGGTGATCGCTGGGCGCCTAGGGGGTGCTGGACGGCTGTCAGTTGGCTCCTGCAGTACCCGAATAGCTCGGTCCTTGAAATCAGCAAAGTCCAGATCAGGGTTATGCAGGGTTATGATGCACAACTTTACTGGATAGGAGTCCTTCAATGAACTGCTCCTTTAACAGTTTATCTTCCTCCTTCACACTGTCAGGATCAATTTGCTTGACTGCTCGCAGCGCTTCCTGCAGGTTGAGAGTGTAGTCACTTATACTGTCCTGCAACTTCTGTTTACATCCGAAGAACCTCATCTTAATTTCAGCTGCAGTGCGGGTGTCAAAGGTGCTTTTTAGCTTGGCTAGAATCTTTTTAACAGTCTCTTTATCAGTGTCCTGCCAGGCTTTCACCTCCCTCTGTGCTGCACCCGTTAGCTGTCCAATAAGGATATTCAAACTGCACAGTCTCTCTTTAAATTCACTCAGGGTATGTGACTTACCCAAGTACTGCGGTAGCCAGGCCGCTCCCGGTATGTAGGGCATAGACAGCGGCATGTGATGGGGACCGCTGCGGCGGGCGCTCCTCCTTGCGGTGCTGAGGGGTTGGTGGCGGCGTCCGCCGCTGTGTGGCGCAGACATTCTCTCTCTTCCCCCCCCCCCCCCCAGTTAGCGTTAGCCAGGGCCGGGGGTTGTGTGAGCTCACCGGCGGCCGCTTCGCAGGCCCGATGCTCCAGGCTCTAGGCCTCAGCTCCGCCCACATCTCGTGCACTTTTTCCTCTTCCCGCGCGGGACTTCACTTCTTCGTGCTCTCCGGCAGGCTCCTCCCACGAAGGCCTGCCCCTTTTCTTCCCGCGCCAATCAGCGGGATAATAGCGGCAATGGCGCTAATTTCACACACAGTCTATAGTACACAACAGTCTCTGGCACACAGGACCCGGGGATACCGGGCTCCGTAATCCTGTTTGTGACGCCAAAGACTGGGTCGCCCTCCCAGGGCTGTGGGGTACTCCGGGCCGGTCTCTCAGAAGGGAATGTCACAGCAGCGGTGACCCGGTTCGTGGCCCTGGGTGCCCATGTAAAAGGGATTAAGTTGGCAATAAAGTTTATAGATGAATGATTCGTGACTCCACCTGTGGTGTTCGGCAAGGGAGGTGTTAAGCCGACGCTGCAGACAGATCCTCTGGGACAGATGGTGTGGTGCAGCAATGATGTTGTAACCCTCCACAGGTAGGGCTGTAGTCCCAGGGCAGAGTAGCGGAATGTTTAGGAAGAGGGTGCAGTGTTTGGGACAGAGATGTAGCAGTGCTGAGGATGTTGCAGGAAGGAGGCAAGGACACAACAGGGTGCAGTTTCTTTACCTTTACTTGGCAAACGCAGTCCAGGGTCCTGGTTACAGATGGCACAGGAGCAGGCTAGCCTGGAAGCAGCTCAGGGATCTCTGTCAGACGGGTTGTGTGGTCTCCTCTCTAGCGCTGGCTTGAGGCACATCCAGTACTGTGTTACACTGAAGTTCCTCCTTCTTATCGTCTGAGAACTACCTTGTATGGCAGACAGCTGTAGCCCTCTCTCTCTCTCTTGGCTCACCCTTCGCTGTTGTTCCTCCAAGTCTTAGTTGGGAATAGAGCATTTACAGCTTCCTATTCCTCTGGTTTCTGTTGCAGGACCTTCAGTATCCATACAACCGTGGAGACCAGGCTCCAGATCATGCACTTTCACCGGGAGGGAGCTCTCTATCCTCAGCTCAACCTCCAGCTTCTTTCCACACGTCTACACTCGTTGCCCTCCTCACACTAACTATTTCCCTTCCCAGCCCTCAGAGCACGATCCTCCCCCAATCCTGGTTCAGAGCTCCCTCTGCTGGCCTGGAGTGGGAACGTGTTGCATGTAAATGATTAACTGTTAGAGAGACCCTTCATTGCTTCCAAGCCTGACATCACCCTCCCTGGAGGAGGGCAATGCCATTGTGGCGACCATACTCTGGGGGGCGCCACATATACGTCTTGGGATCTTCAGAAAGCTGGGTGACAGCCCTTTATTGGTAGAAATGGCCTTGTAAGGAGGAGTCTGCTCAGGGATTGCGCCTGACAACCGTTTTGAATCCGGTGCCATGTTTGCGGCACCATTGGGTTGTCGCTTTCCTTCCCCTGCACAGGAGTGAATTCTGGAAGTGCAGACGTCCTTGTAGACTTGGTCTTAAATGCCGCCTTGTGCGCCATCTGTTCTCGGTGGCGGCAGGTGCGCTGTAACAAGTTCTCCGGCGGCGGTGATGTGTGACTGCACATTAGAGATGATTTATGGCATGGAGAAGTCTGAAAAATGGAGGATGGCGGGGGATTAATGGATCCACGTGCCTCGGGAAATATCTGCCGCCGCTTATTTATCCATCAGGAGGGGGGAGATGACGACAGCGGTCACTTATCTCTCGTTGATCCAGAGCAGAAATCTGAGTTCTGCTCCAGAGGGTTCAGTGTAAAGGCTGCATTATATAAATGAGATTGAAGAGTCAGGGAGGAGGATCCTCTCTCCAGAGCCGACACCTTCCTGGCTTGATGGACATCCCTGTGGACAGGGTGCAGGGCAGGCGCGCAGTGAGGTGTGCTGTCTTAGGCTTCATCTCTGCGCATCGTGATGAGGAGTCCTGGCCAGAGAGATATCAATCTAGTGGCCCACATGACTGCTCAGAAGAAAGGGACCGCCTCCCTGACTCTTCAGTGGTAATTGTCATGTGACATGCACTGCGTTTATACTGGCGGGTTGTCGGGAATGGAATCCTGGCCGTTCATGTGGATAATAATGGGTCCCACAGACATCTGACCCATGTGGCTCCAGCACGAGATCCAATCACTTAAAGAGCAACCATAGCTTTAATTTTTTTTTTTTTTTTTTTTGTCTTCATCGTAAACACAAATTAGTTGCTGATTAGAGAAATCTGCTTCTTTCTCCTCCTGTACTGGTCTTTCACTCTCGATTTATAGGGTGGCGACAAATCTTCTCATTACTGAGAGAGGAGATGACAGTTGGTGCTTTTAAAACTGTATGAAGGAGGGGGAGGAGCTAGAGGCGGAGACAGACGTTCTGTTGCAAGTTCTCCTGAAATAAGTTACACTTTGGCTTTATTTTTTAAACCACAGATTTAAAATGTAACTGTCCTTTCAGGAGAACTTGCAGTAGAATGTCTGTCTCCGCTTCTAGCTCCTCCCCCTCCTTTCTCCCTAGATCGTTATGAGCACCAACTGTCATCTATCTCCATAATGGCAAAATCTGTTTGCAGAATACACATTTTAGCCATGAGTTGAGAGTGAAGGATCCGTCTAGGAAGGGACAGAGGTGGAATTCCCTGATCAGACACATTATGGAGTTTCATATTTTCCCATGTACTGTTGCTCCTGAGACCTTGCAGATCCTCAGACTTCCCTGCAGGTTGATCTATTCCGTACATGAGATCCATTCCCACCATTAGGCAGCAGATTCCTGGTATCTGTCGTCATTTGCGAACAGATCTGATAAATCCCATTACAAAACCATTAGGAAATCTGCAGTTTCCTGATGGAATTACCCGGTTACTGGCAGTGATGGCGGCGGGGGAGCGCTCGTGCGTCGGGGCGGCGGGGGAGCGCTCGTGCGTCGGGGTGGCGACATCTCCTGGGACCGATACTGAGACTACTGCGGAATAAGAATTTCTGCGTTGTCAGGATCTCTGCTTGCTGCCCCTGAACGGAAGCTGAGCTGTGGTTTTGCTCCATTGTATCAGTGTAGGAATTGAGGTAAATGCAGGGTCTCATTCCCCCATTAAATATGTCACCGCCCAACACATGAAAAATAATTTATCTATATAGCGGCAACATATTCAGCGGCACTTTACCATTAAGAAAATTGGATGCCCTGCAAACAGCACCGTGTATCTCAGTTTCCTGGATAACCGTATCTCCATGTGTGCAGGAATCCTGGGGCCACATCTCCCCGGCTCCTATTAATGAGATCATGCTGAGCGTCCGTCACTGACCGCCGTCCAGCCCTTATGTGAGTCCCCCGAGGACTGTGCTGTAATAAGCCTTATAATCCTCCATGTGATGGACGCAGCACCGGTCCGGGGGGGCTCGTGTATAGTGGGGTCATTGATGCCCGGCAGAGGCAGCTGTGCCAGACCGGCAGTAGTGAGGGGGCCCAGCTCTTGTTCACACCCCCTCTGGGATATGGGAAGACTCCCTGCAGGTCTCCACTCCCGGTGGGCCAGTAAATTGGCTCTAAAGTCATAGGGCAAAGACTGGGGGGGGGGGGGGGAAATCCACAAAACCTGAGACCAGAATGGGTGTGCTGGTTTTTAATCAGATTTCAAGTGGCAACCAGCAGAATTCTGAATGCAGCTCTAGATGTGATTAGAGTAGATGTTGGTGCAGCTTTGGATGTGACTGGAGATGTGGTGATGGTGCAGCTTTGGATGTGACTGGAGGAGATGTGGTAATGGTGCAGCTATGGATGTGACTGGAGGAGATGTGATGGTGAAGCTTTGGTTGTGACTGGAGGAGGCAATGCAACAGTGCAGCTTTGGATGTGACTGGAGGATATGTAATGGTGCAGCTTTGGATGTGATTGGATGAGATGTGGTAATGGTGCAGCTTTGGATGTGACTACAGGAGATGTGGTGATGGTGCAGCTTTGGATGTGACTGCAGAAGATGTGGTGATGGTGCAGCTTTGGTTGTGACTGGAGATGTAATGGTGCAGCTTTGGATGTGACTACAGGAGATGTGGTGATGCAGCTTTGGATGTGACTACAGGAGATGTGGTGATGGTGCAGCTTTGGATGTGACTGCAAGAGATGTGGTGATGGTGCAGCTTTGGATGTGACTGCAGGAGATGTGATGGTGCAGCTTTGGATGTGATTGGATGAGATGTGGTAATGGTGCAGCTTTGGATGTGACTACAGGAGATGTGATGGTGCAGCTTTGGATGTTATTGGATGAGATGTGGTAATGGTGCAGCTTTGGATGTGACTACAGGAGATGTGATGGTGCAGCTTTGGATGTGACTACAGGAGATGTGGTGATGGTGGAGCTTTGGATGTGACTGCAGGAGATGTGGTGATGGTGGAGCTTTGGATGTGACTGCAGGAGATGTGGTGATGGTGCAGCTTTGGATGTGACTGCAGGAGATGTGGTGATGGTGCAGCTTTGGATGTGACTTGAGGAGATGTAATGGTGCAGCTTACTGTAGAATGAGATGCTAGCGCTTTGGATGTGACTGTTTAGAACTGTTGCGGTTTAATTACACATCAGTGAGTCAGACTTCTCCATCTTCTCCTTGGTCGCTGTCCCTGGGTGACCCCGGGGTGTGAGGGTCGTCTGAGCCTCAGCGATCCAAAGATTTCTAGCGAATGATTTTGCTGCGACTCCTCTGTGCTGCTGGCGATAAACTGTCCCCATCGGGGTGGGATCTGCGGCGGTCTTCGTGTGAGGGTCCAGCCTTGAGCCTCCTCTGCAGCTCGGCCTCTGTTCACACTGTGGGCTCCATTATCTTCCTCTTATGGTTTTATGCCCAGCAGCAGTGATGGTCTTTGATCAGCGGCGCCCCCTGCAGGGTGGGAGCCTCAGAGACTAATGCTTAGAAATCACAAAGGACGATGATGGTGAAGAAGCTTGAGGCTGTACGCCCACGTTGCATTTTTTTAAGCGTTTCCGCAGTGTTTGTGCCGGCTCAGATGCTGCAGAAACGCTTAAAAGAAGCTTCAGATTAAATTGCGTGCGTTTTTTGGCTGTTTGTGCCAATGCATGCGTTTTTTGGCTGTTTGTGCCAATGCATGCGTTTTTTGGCTTTTTGTGCCAATGCATGCGTTTTTAAACGCACAGGAATCGCTTGGCGGCTAAAAACGCAGCATGCTCATTAACTTCTGCATTGCTGAGCGTTTTTAGCTTTCCCCCAATGTTCCCAGAAAACGCGCGGGGGAAAAAAGCGGCAAAACGTGTGGAAATAAAACGCGCGTTTTCTGAGAAGGGGATCAGTTTCCTGAGCGTTTAAAAACGCTAACGTGGGCACATAGCCTAAATCTTCTCATGTAATTGTATTTTGTTTTTTTTCCAGACCCCAATGCCCCCAACGTGCAGGTAACGCAGATGGCTCTGATGTGCGATGATGCCCCAGGACCCATCACTATGGACTTAACAGGTAAAAGATTAATTAAATCAAATCAGACCCTGAAGTGAGATTCCACTAACCTGGAGTAATAATCCCAGAAAACTAAGTATAAAACTGATCAGAGGTCAAGAGGTTACAATCCGCGTAATAGTGTAGGGTAAACCCCCAACTCAACAGAGCACGGGCTGTGATAGCGGGCCAAAGCTCCTTCATAGAGGTACACTATAAAATGCTGCTGCCTACAGCCACCACTAGGGGGAGCTCCCTGTATACAGAGATACATGATAAGATCCTGTCTGCAGCCACCACTAGGGGGAGCTACCTGTATACAGAGATACAGGATAAGATCCTGTCTGCAGCCACCACTAGGGGGAGCTCTCTATACAGAGATACATAAGATCCTGTCTGTAGTCACCACTAGGGGGAGCTCCCTGTAAATAGAGATACATGATAAGATCCGGTCTGCAGTCACCACTAGGGGGAGCACCCTGTATACAGATATACATAAGATCCTGTCTGCAGCCACCACTAGGGGGAGCTCCCTGTATACATAGATACATGATAAGATCCTGTCTGCAGTCACCACTATGGGGAGCTCCCTGTATACAGAGATGCATAAGATCCTGTCTGCAGCCACCACTAGGGGGAGCTGCCTATATGCAGAGATACATAAGATCCTGTCTGCAGCCACCACTAGGGGGAGCTCTCTGTATACGGAGATACATGATAAGATCCTGTCTGCAGCCACCACTAGGAGGAGCTCCCTGTATACAGAGATACATGATAAGATCCTGTCTGCAGCCACCACTAGGGGGAGCTCCCTGTATACAGAGATGCATAAGATCCTGTCTGCAGTCACCACTAGGGGGAGCTCCCTATATACAGAGATACATAAGATCCTGTCTGCAGTCACCACTAGGGGAGCTCCCTATATACAGAGATACATGATAAGATCCTGTCTGCAGTCACCACTAGAGGGAGCTCCCTGTATACAGAGATACATGATAAGATCCTGTCTGCAGCCACCACTAGGGGGAGCTCCCTGTATACAGAGATACATGATAAGATCCTGTCTGCAGTCACCACCAGGGGGAGCTCCCTGTATACAGAGATACATAGGAGAAAGCAGGGATTTGTCTCCGAATGAGGAGCTCACAAATGCGGCAGGTCCGAGGCGTGGCGCCCTCTACATACTAATGACCCCACGATTCTCATAATGGGAAGGGCATACGAGGCGGTATCCCTGATGGGTGATGGGACCTGGCCGTGAATTATCACATCTCTGCATTTTCGTAATCTGTTATACTATTCATGGGATTTACTTTGTAGAGAATGTTTTCATGTTTTCCACATGTACAGTACGGTGTGATGGTTCTCTGCGCCCCACTTCTCCTCACTGCCCACCGTCCCAGCTGGAGACATCGCGTTCGGTGTATAGAAGACAATTGGTGGCATCTTCCTCACCTTAACAGCAGTCTGTGATTCCCCTTTTCCTGTCTGTATCCCCCTTTACAAATGTTCAAAGCCCCCCAGTCAGTGTGACGCGTTTGTGGACGCAGCTGCAATTTGTATAATTGAGACTACATCCGAACAGATATGGAGGGAACAGTACCGATGTCTGAGAGTACCTGTTTGTATACATGGAGGAGGGGGACGCAGCTGCAGGTTCTCTCACTTTCCCTTTCTGTAAGGAGGAGGGGGGATGCAGCTGCAGGTTACTCTTTCAGCCTCATCCCTTTCTGTAAGGAGGAGGGGGGATGCAGCTGCAGGTTACTGTTTCAGCCTCATCCCTTTCTGTAAGGAGGAGGGGGGATGCAGCTGCAGGTTACTCTTTCAGCCTCATCCCTTTCTGTAAGGAGGAGGGGGGGATGCAGCTGCAGGTTACTCTTTCAGCCTCATCCCTTTCTGTAAGGAAGAGGGGGGATGCAGCTGCAGGTTACTCTTTCAGCCTCATCCCTTTCTGTAAGGAGGAGGGGGGATGCAGCTGCAGGTTACTCTTTCAGCCTCATCCCTTTCTGTAAGGAAGAGGGGGGATGCAGCTGCAGGTTACTCTTTCAGCCTCATCACTTTCTGTAAGGAGGAGGGGGGGATGCAGCTGCAGGTTACTCTTTCAGCCTCATCCCTTTCTGTAAGGAAGAGGGGGGATGCAGCTGCAGGTTACTCTTTCAGCCTCATCACTTTCTGTAAGGAGGAGGGGAGTGCAGCTGCAGGTTACTCTTTCAGCCTCATCCCTTTCTGTAAGGAGGAGGGAGATGCAGCTGCAGATTTCTTTCCTCTCTGAGATTATGGGACCGTAAGTGAGGAGACCTCTAACTAGGTGAGAAGATGATGGTCACAGGAAGAACCTGCCCTCTCCCTGGAGGGAGAATATGCAGGAAGGAAAGTTGGGGGAAGAGGAAACTGAGCCAACATCTGCCCTGCGTATGATCCAGATCTGTCACGGTGTCTGGAGGGATTGTGATTACGGGGGGGGGGGGGTGTAGACGAACTTTAGGGCCAAGGAGCTTCAGCAGTGCAAAGCCTGATCGCCTCCACACAGAGGGCCCCTTTACGGATGAAGTCTAATTTATATCTCTGGCTCCTGAGGGACGGACGGTTTTGTGACTCTTCCCCATTAATATGGGACAGTGCAGTGTAAGGTATATCGTCATGTCTGACATTTCTCACGGTATCATCTTCATCATCGTTGTGTAGCGCCCCCTCCCCCATTAGCATCAGACGACCTGTCCCCGCTCCTGTCAGCCGCTCCTACTGATGGTTTCTATTTAGTATCTGCTGGAGTACAACTCCAATCATGCTGACTTCATCATGGCTCATGGACGCCCCCTGCTGAAGTAAGGTATGCGCTGCGGAAAAAAGTGTAGGAAGGGACCTGACGAGAGATCTCCGTCCATTTCTGCCCTATAATCGCAGCCAACGCCTGTTCTTACATGTTCCAACGCTGGAAGGAAAAAAACATCAAGCAAGTTTTTGAGAAATATCTTTGACTTGAGCTTTGTAGAATGTGCTGTAAAATGGGCGTGGCCTCATCAGTATCCGCCTCGGGCGATCACCAGATCGGGGGCGATATTTCCTCATGTGTCGGTGTATGCCGGAGATGCTTTATATCTGAGATTGCTCCAATCATTCGGCAACGTTGGGCTCTGTTCACACACGTGTGGTGCTTGTACTGAGCGCTGATTCTTGTGGCTCCGATGTGATCCGTCTCCCGGAATCTTGTGGCTCCGATGTGATCCGTCTCCCGGAATCTTGTGGCTCCGATGTGATCCGTCTCCCGGAATCTTGTGGCTCCGATGTGATCCGTCTCCCGGAATCTTGTGGCTCCGATGTGATCCGTCTCCCGGAATCTTGTGGCTCCGATGTGATCCGTCTCCCGGAATCTTGTGGCTCCGATGTGATCCGTCTCCCGGAATCTTGTGGCTCCGATGTGATCCGTCTCCCGGAATCTTGTGGCTCCGATGTGATCCGTCTCCCGGAATCTTGTGGCTCCGATGTGATCCGTCTCCCGGAATCTTGTGGCTCCGATGTGATCCGTCTCCCGGAATTTTGTGGCTGCGATGTGATCCGTCTCCCGGAATTTTGTGGCTACAATGTAACGGATGCCCTGCACTGTGCCCCCCTGACACTGTGGGGGGTGAGCTCCTCAGTATTCGGCCCCTTCCCCTCCATGTAAATGAGCGCTGCTCTGCACAATGCAGCTCCAGCAGTAAAAGCCGTCAGAACCAGGAAAACCGAAAATCCGAAACCTATACAGACCCCAAGTCCACAAGTGCTCGGGGACCAGGCCTGTCTGATTGTCAGGTAGCTTCCTGATGGGTGTAGTAGTGCAGCCTTCCTACCAGTCATGTAATTTCCGGTCAGGGTAACAACTATACAGTAGACTGCCTCTCCATGCTGCACAGACTTGCTTTACAATTCAACCCCAAATTTAAACCTAACTTCAGTTATAAGCAGAATTGTGTTTTGGGCTTTTGGTTAATTTCCTCCTATATCTGTACAGAAGGTAGTATGAGGGGCCTCATCAGAGAAAATGATGTTACCCCCATTCTCAGCAGAATGGTCCTTCCCACAATCTCCAGAGCTCCCAATCAGCGGGATCGCTGGGAACCACGGAGGTCAGACCCCCCAGCAGTGAGAAAGTTGGGGGATAACTTTCAAACTTGAGTATCCCCCCCCCCCCCCCCTCCTTCTTTTAAGAACTGTATCTATAGCCCAGTACGCTAGTGTCCTCTAGTGGTGAGACTACATTACTACAGAGGTCGCTTATAAACTCAGCTATAACCTGCGGCTCTACAACTCTTACTAAACTACAGCACCCAACATGTCCTGACAGTCTGGTGTGATGAGAGTTGTAGTTTTCCAACAGGAGGATTTTAGGAAACCATGCCTTTTTAAAAAATATATATATATATATATATATATATATATATATATATATATATATTAATTACACATACACACACGATGGTCCTATCAGACAGCAGTAAGGAAAAAAGAGAATATTTAGGAATAAAATAACCCTGCTTAAGTCTTGTGAGATCCCATACTATGGTGCCGGATTATCGGATTTACCGGATTATAGGTCTGTATGCTTTTGGTTCATGGCATTAATCTGATTTTTTTTTTTTTTTTTTTAATTGCAGGCAACGTAGCGGCACTTAAGGACGTTACATTTGTAATAAAGGAGGGCTCAAGCTACAAAGTGAAAATTTCCTTTAAGGTAGGTGACACCATTTACATCGCTGTAATGTCCGGGACTCTTCATATCGCAGTTTCCCCCGATAACCAGATTATTTAATATGAAAATTAAACAGATGGACAATTACAATCCCATAATGAGAGCGCCCTCTCTGGGGTCCCTATGACAACACTCCTTGCACTAACAGCCCAGGACAGGAAGTGTTGTCATAGGGACACATGCGTTTTTTTTTTATTTTCCCGTCCTACAGTTTAAACCTTTGTACTGTAGGTGTCTTTCCCGGGATCCGCTGAGTTTTCAATATTTTTCTAGGTGAACAAGGAAATAGTTTCTGGGTTGAAGTATGTACAGCACACCTTCAGGAAAGGAATTAGAGGTAAGTGGATGATGGAAAAGTAATCCCTAAGAGAACACTATTGGGGCGACACTGGTGCAATATAGTCTCCGAACTGTCCAGCGGCTTCCAGTGGCCGCCCAAAAAGTAGACGTGAAGTTTGTGTTTTGGTAAGTTGGATTTAACGGAACCATGAATTTTTCTTGACAGTTGATAAAGAGACGCACATGGTCGGCAGCTACGGACCCCGCGCCGAGTCTTACGATTTCCTAACTCCCCTAGAAGAAGCCCCCAAAGGAATGCTTGTCCGGGGTACGTACCACATGAAATCCTGGTTCACAGACGACGACAAATCCGACCACTTGTCCTGGGAGTGGAACATCAATATAAAGAAGGAGTGGAAGGATTAGAGGCGGCGCGAGCCTCCCCTGCGGCGGCCTAATATGAGGGGCGGATAATGCTACATATTAAACATTGTACAAGGCGTATCATGATTTCTACATCTGTTTTCTAATAGTTACTTGTTGTTTCTAAGAAAAGAATATACAAACCTGTAAAGACAGTATTTAATAAAATGATGGATCTTTAACAAGTTTTTTTTTTTTTTTTTTCCCTACTGGAAATTGTCCAGTGGATTCCTGGATAATAAGGGGGGATTGACAAATTACAGTTTTTAACCTTTTTAAAGTGTTTGTGTGAGTTTGTTTCAATCGCGGGTCTGATGTTGGTTTTCATTTATATTGCGTGAAGATCGATTTCACTGTGAAGAGGTTAAGGCCTGCACTCCTCCTCCGCTTCTCCCTCCAACCTGGCGTTCCTCTTCAGCCTCTCCCTTGGCCCGGTGCTCCTCCTCCACCTCTCCCTCCGACCTAGCGTTCCTCTTCTGCCTCTCCCTTGGCCTGGCGTTCCTCTTCCGCCTCTTCCTCCGACCCGGCGTTCCTCTTCCGCCTCTCCCTCCAACCCGGGGTTCCTCTTCTGCCTCTCCCTCCAACCTGGCTTTCCTCTTCTGCCTTTCCCTTGGCCCGGTGCTCCTCCTCCACCTCTCCCTCCGACCTAGCGTTCCTCTTCCGCCTCTCCCTCTGACCTGGCGTTCCTCTTCCGCCTCTCCCTCTGACCTGGCGTTCCTCTTCCGCCTCTCCCTCTGACCTGGCGTTCCTCTTCCGCCTCACCCTCTGACCTGGCGTTCCTCTTCCGCCTCACCCTCTGACCTGGCGTTCCTCTTCCGCCTCTCCCTTGGCCCGGTGCTCCTCCTCCGCTTCTCCCTCCAACCCGGCGTTCCTCTTCCGCCTCTCCCTCCGACCCAGCGTTCCTCTTCTGCCTCTCCCTTGGCCCAGCGTTCCTCCTCCACCTCTCCCTCTGACTCGGCGTTCCTCTTCTGCCTCTCCCTTGGCCCGGTGCTCCTCTACCGCGTCTCCCTCTGACCCGGCGTTCCTCTACCGCCTCTCCCTCTGACCCGGCGTTCCTCTACCGCCTCTCCCTCTGACCCGGCGTTCCTCTACCGCCTCTCCCTCTGACCTGGCGTTCCTCTACCGCCTCTCCCTCTGACCTGCCGTTCCTCTACCGCCTCTCCCTCTGACCTGCCGTTCCTCTACCGCCTCTCCCTCTGACCTGCCGTTCCTCTACCGCCTCTCCCTCTGACCTGCCGTTCCTCTACCGCCTCTCCCTCTGACCTGGCGTTCCTCTACCGCCTCTCCCTCTGACCCGGCGTTCCTCTACCGCCTCTCCCTCTGACCTGGCGTTCCTCTACCGCCTCTCCCTCTGACCTGGCGTTCCTCTACCGCCTCTCCCTCTGACCCGGCGTTCCTCTACCGCCTCTCCCTCTGACCCGGTGCTCCTCTACCGCGTCTCCCTCTGACCCGGCGTTCCTCTACCGCCTCTCCCTCTGACCCGGCGTTCCTCTACCGCCTCTCCCTCTGACCTGGCGTTTCTCTACCGCCTCTCCCTCTGACCTGGCGTTCCTCTACCGCCTCTCCCTCTGACCTGCCGTTCCTCTACCGCCTCTCCCTCTGACCTGCCGTTCCTCTACCGCCTCTCCCTCTGACCTGCCGTTCCTCTACCGCCTCTCCCTCTGACCTGCCGTTCCTCTACCGCCTCTCCCTCTGACCTGCCGTTCCTCTACCGCCTCTCCCTCTGACCTGGCGTTCCTCTACCGCCTCTCCCTCTGACCTGGCGTTCCTCTACCGCCTCTCCCTCTGACCTGGCGTTCCTCTACCGCCTCTCCCTCTGACCTGGCGTTCCTCTACCGCCTCTCCCTCTGACCCGGCGTTCCTCTACCGCCTCTCCTTTGGCCCGGTGCTCCTCCTCTACCTCTCCCTCCGGCCCGGCGCTCCTCTTCCGCCTCGGCCCGGCTCTCTTCCTTTCATTGCCCGTTGTATTTTTTTTCCGTTGTGCTTTAGATCTGGCCACTGCCTAATGGTTCCATCCATTGTGCCTTCATCCATTCGTTAATTCACTTTCCCAATGTCCCTAATAATGGGCGTCCTAGCAAGAATAAGAATCTCACCTATTCCATCTTATAGAAGAAGCGTGGTGAGCTATGTTTTTACAGAATGTCTTATTTTCTGGTTGGATCTTCAGGCTACTTCAGGACCTCCTTCTCCTTCTGTCTCCATCCCTGGTCCTTCTACCTCGATTGCTCTACTAGACATAATATATTTCCCCATGAGCTGGTTCTATCATGTTCAGAATAAGATGAAGCTTCGGTGGGGTCATCTTAAGATCCCTCCGGCACCAATGAGCCACCACTTGGCAACAGACCTCAAGTCTTATGAGTTATGTCCGGATTCATAGCTATGGGTGACGTCAGATGCTATGGTCGTGGTCAACGGAGACCTCCATGAATCGCCATGTTTCTTTCTTTCCCCCACAATCGGACATTTGTTTAATGAAGCATCATTCCCTCTGGACTAAACAACCACAGTGTTGATCCATCTGGAGACCTTGGACCTCTGATGATGGATAGAGATGAAGTTGGTCCAGAATGTAACTTTAGTAGATGGTGGAATCATCTAGTCTTCATCCTGATGAACAAACTCTTAATTAAATTTCATGTTGTCGTGAAAAAAAAGAACAAGAGTTCAAAGACCTGACGTCTTCCCGAGTAAGGAAAGAGCAAACATGGGTGTCACATTGTGACAGCGAAGAAGAAATACATGGAAACACAAAGATCCGAGTGATCTGTGGGAGCAGAGAGTTTGTTGACTTCCAAAACTTCCTTGCGCAAAGGTCATCAACCTAAGATCTAGAGAATAAATGTTCCTCGTAAACCCCCATGGATTTCCATAAGGTATCGGCTCATTTAACTTCTGAATATTTGTACTAAAGTAGTGTTCTCTGTTGCCTTGTGACCTACTCATAAACAAGTCTGTGCAGCAAGGAGGAGCAGTCTACTGTATGGTGAATAGAACTGTCTGTCACTGCTGTGGCCATATAGTTGTCATGATGACAAGCGGAACAACCATATTCTAGGTCAATATGGTAACATACTAATGCAATGTCCCAAGCCTATAATTCTGCTGTAGACGGGCTCAGCTATATCGGCAACATCCAACGTGAAAAATGGAATAGTTCAAAGTGTTATAAACGATGAGGCGGATAAAAGGCAATAATGGGGTTGAGGAGAAGAATATTGATCGGATGTAAGTGGTTGCAGACAAAGAGTAATGACTCCTGCCGGTCCAGGATGCAAAAATAATGAGAAGAGGGAGCAAAGAAATCACATTCTGCCGATTCATCATTGTGTTATGTAATTGGATCTGAAACGCGGGAGTGAGCGAGACCAGATGTGTGTGTATAATAGTGTTATAGTAGTTATATTCCTGTACATAGGGAGCAGTATTATAGTAGTTATATTCTTGTACATAGGGGCAGTATTATAGTAGTTATATTCTTGTACATAGGAGCAGTATTATAGTAGTTATATTCCTGTACATAGGGGCAGTATTATAGTAGTTATATTCTTGTATATAGGGGCAGTATTATAGGAGTTATATTCTTGCACATAGGGAGCAGTATTATAGTAGTTATATTCTTGTATATAGGGGCAGTATTATAGTAGTTATATTCTTGTACATAGGGGGCAGTATTATAGTGGTTATATTCTTGTATATAGGGGCAGTATTATAGTAGTTATATTCTTGTACATAGGGGCAGTATTATAGTAGTTATATTCTTGTATATAGGGGACAGTATTATAGTAGTTATATTCTTGTACATAAGAGCAGTATTATAGTAGTTATATTCTTGTACATAGGGGGCAGTATTATAGTAGTTATATTCCTGTACATAGGGGGCATTATTATAGTAGTTATATTCCTGTACATAGGAGCAGTATTATAGTAGTTATATTCTTGTACATAAGAGCAGTATCATAGTAGTTATATTCTTGTACATAGGAGCAGTATTATAGTAGTTATATTCTTGTACATAGGAGCAGTATTATAGTAGTTATATTCCTGTACATAGGGGGCAGTATTATAGTAGTTATATTCTTGTACATAGGAGCAGTATTATAGTAGTTATATTCTTGTACATAGGAGCAGTATTATAGTAGTTATATTCTTGTACATAGGGGCAGTATTATAGTAGTTATATTCTTGTACATAGGGGCTGTATTATAGTAGTTATATTCTTGTACATGGGAGCAGTATTATAGTGGTTATATTGTTGTATATAGGGGGCAGTATTATAGTAGTTATATTATTGTATATAGGGACAGTATTATAGTAGTTATATTCTTGTACATAGGGGGCAGTATTTATAGTAGTTATATTGTACATAGGAGCAGTATTATAGTAGTTATATTCTTGCACATAGGAGCAGTATTATAGTGGTTATATTGTTGTATATAGGGGGCAGTATTATAGTAGTTATATTCTTGTATATAGGGACAGTATTATAGTAGTTATATTCTTGCACATAGGGGCAGTATTATAGTAGTTATATTCTTGCACATAGGGGCAGTATTATAGTAGTTATATTCTTGTACATAGGGGGCAGTATTATAGTAGTTATATTCTTGTACATAGGAGCAGTATTATAGTAGTTATATTCTTGTATATAGGGACAGTATTATAGTAGTTATATTCTTGTACATAGGGGGCAGTATTTATAGTAGTTATATTGTACATAGGAGCAGTATTATAGTAGTTATATTCTTGTACATAGGAGCAGTATTATAGTAGTTATATTCTTGCACATAGGGGCAGTATTATAGTAGTTATATTCTTGTACATAGGAGCAGTATTATAGTGGTTATATTGTTGTATATAGGGGGCAATATTATAGTAGTTATATTCTTGTATATAGGGACAGTATTATAGTAGTTATATTCTTGCACATAGGGGCAGTATTATAGTAGTTATATTCTTGCACATAGGGGCAGTATTATAGTAGTTATATTCTTGTACATAGGGGGCAGTATTATAGTAGTTATATTCTTGTACATAGGAGCAGTATTATAGTAGTTATATTCCTGTACATAGGGGGCAGTATTATAGTAGTTATATTCTTGTACATAGGGACAGTATTATAGTAGTTATATTCTTGTACATAGGGGTAAGTATTTATAGTAGTTATATTGTACATAGGAGCAGTATTATAGTAGTTATATTCTTGTACATAGGAGCAGTATTATAGTAGTTATATTCTTGCACATAGGGGCAGTATTATAGTAGTTATATTCTTGTACATAGGAGCAGTATTATAGTGGTTATATTGTTGTATATAGGGGGCAGTATTATAGTAGTTATATTCTTGTATATAGGGACAGTATTATAGTAGTTATATTCTTGCACATAGGGGCAGTATTATAGTAGTTATATTCTTGCACATAGGAGCAGTATTATAGTGGTTATATTGTATATAGGGGGCAGTATTATAGTAGTTATATTCTTGTACATAGGAGCAGTATTATAGTAGTTATATTCTTGTACATAGGAGCAGTATTATAGCAGTTATATTCTTGCACATAGGGGCAGTACTATAGTAGTTATATTCCTGTACATAGGAGCAGTATTATAGTAGTTATATTCTTGTATATATAGGGGCAGTATTATAGTAGTTATATTCTTGTACATAGGGGCAGTATTATAGTAGTTAGATTCTTGTACATAGGGGCAGTATTATAGTAGTTATATTCTTGCACATAGGAGCAGTATTATAGTGGTTATATTGTATATAGGGGGCAGTATTATAGTAGTTATATTCTTGTACATAGGAGCAGTATTATAGTAGTTATATTCTTGTACATAGGAGCAGTATTATAGCAGTTATATTCTTGCACATAGGGGCAGTACTATAGTAGTTATATTCCTGTACATAGGAGCAGTATTATAGTAGTTATATTCTTGTATATATAGGGGCAGTATTATAGTAGTTAGATTCTTGTACATAGGGGCAGTATTATAGTAGTTAGATTCTTGTACATAGGGGCAGTATTATAGTAGTTATATTCTTGTACATAGGGGGCAGTATTATAGTAGTTATATTCTTGCACATAGGAGCAGTATTATAGTAATTATATTGTACATAGGGGGCAGTATTATAGTAGTTATATTCTTGTATATAGGGACAGTATTATAGTAGTTATATTCTTGTACATAGGAGCAGTATTATAGTAGTTATATTCTTGTACATAGGAGCAGTATTATAGTAGTTATATTCTTGTACATAGGAGCAGTGTTATAGTAGTTATATTCTTGTACATAGGGGCAGTGTTATAGTAGTTATATTCTTGTACATAGGGGCAGTATTATAGTAGTTATATTCTGGTACATAGGGGCAGTATTATAGTAGTTATATTCTTGTACACAGGGGGCAGTATTATAGTAGTTATAGTCTTGTACATAGGGGCAGTATTATAGTAGTTATAGTCTTGTACATAGGGGGCAGTATTATAGTAGTTATATTCTTGTACACAGGGGGCAGTATTATAGTAGTTATATTCTGGTACATAGGGGGCAGTATTATAGGAGTTATATTCTTGTACATAGGGGGTAATGTTAGTAATCTATACAGGTCTTGAGCACAAGTATAAGCCTTTGTTCTCCCTCCTGATGCATGATGTACGCTTTTACATAACATATCTTGTCTTACATATCATAGATTATATGCAGTGTCCCTTATATCCGCATCCATTGTGTCTTTCGCTCCACATGATTTTTCTGAACACTAAGGCCCAAACTATAATAAACTTTTCAGAGGAGACAATAAGTCTGAGCCGCGTCCCGTTGCCTCCGGCACAGTCACTGTGTATTTGGAGTAAACATCATTTTCTTTTCTGAAATATCCCAATCACTTACAGGAGCAGTGGAGGATCCATCTGTAGAACATTAGGTTCTGTCTATTTGCCAAATTGCAAAAGGGCATTACAGGCGGGTTAGGGTGTCCCTGGAGAGATCCTATATGGGGAATACAGTAATAAAGCATTAACGATCCCTGGTACACAGAGTCTGCAGGATGGGTGCTGGGGTTTCTCTGTGCACGACAAAGGGATCCTGCAATATTATGACATGCAGGTAGTGAACAAAAGGGACAATGGTGGGTAGAAGCGTATACTTCCAGTTACTTCCTGTGCTTGTTTTCAAACCATTATAACAGCTGCCTGCAGCCACCACTAGGGAAAGCTTACTGGCAACTTCTATAGAAGTGAGCGCCCTCTAGTGGTGGCTATATAGATCTACAGTATATGTAGGGAGCTCCCCCTAGTGGTGGCTGTATAAATCTGTATGTAGTGAGCTCCCTGTAGTGGTGGCTGTATAAATCTGCATGTAGTGAGCTCCCCCTAGTGGTGGCTGTATAAATCTATTTGTAGTGAGCTCCCTCTAGTGGTGACTGTATAAATCTATATGTAGTGAGCTACCTCTAGTGGTGACAGTATCACTCTGTATGTAGTAAACTCCCTCTAGTGGTGGCTGTATAAATCTGTATGTAATGTGCTCCCCCTAGTGGTGGCTGTATAAATCTGTATGTAATGTGCTCCCCCTAGTGGTAGCTGTATAAATCTGTATGTAGTGCGCGCCCCCTAGTGGTGGCTGTATAAATCTGTAGTCATTGAGCTCTCTCTACTGGTGGCTACAGATGTCTAATGATAAAAAGTGTATTATTTTGGACCTTTAACCCCTTAACGATCACAAATACGCCTTTTAACGGCGGCAGTTAAGGGTACTTATTCACCAGCACCGCTGAGAAATAAGGGTATAGCATCCCCCAGCGTCAGAACATCTCCAGGGTCTTGGCTACCGGGGGTAGCTGAGACCCCGGAGAACATGATTTGGCTCTGATTTTACAGTCCTCAGTGTTGCGATCACTGTTATTCACTGAATAACGGCGACTGCAAAAAAAAAAAAAAGGCTGGTTTCCCATTTATGTTTCTCTCATCTGTTATGATCTAGCAAACCAGAGGAGAGAGAAATGGAGTCCCCCAAGCCATCCTTCCCCAGGTACCTCCGGCCCTGTTCCCCGGCCACCGGCGTCTTCTTCCAGGAAGAAAATAGCGCAGTGTGCCTGCCAAGATCTACCGGCCAGCACCAGGCAACAATAGATTTTTCCTATTGGTTAATTTTACTTACTGTGATAGGGTCTATCACAGTGATCAAAATGTAAAAAAAAGTAAATCATCCCCCCTTTATCACCCCCTTAGTTAGGTAAAAATAAAATAAAAAAAGTATTTCTATTTTTCCATTAGGGTTGTGCTAGGGTTAGGGTTGGGATTACGGTTATGGTTGTGTTGGGGTTAGGGATGGGGTTAGGTGGGTGTTGGAGTTGGGGTTAGGGTTGTGGTTAGGGTTGGGATTAGGGCTAAGTGTGTGTTGGGGTTAGGTTTGTGGTTAGGGTTATGGTTAGGGTTGAGAATAATGTTAGGGCTGTGATAGGGTTAGGGTTGTGGTTAGGGTCATGGTTATGGTTAGTGTTAGGATTAGGGTTGTGTTGGGGTTAGGGTTATGGTTAGGGCTGAGAATGCTAGGGTTGTGGTTAGGGTTATGGTTAGTGTTGGGATTAGGGTTGTGTTGGGGTTAGGGTTATGGTTAGTGTTGGAATTAGGGTTAGGGGTGTGTTGGAGATAGAATTGGGGGGTTTCCACTGATTAGGCACATCAGGGGGTCTCCAAACGCGACATGGTTCCACCACTGATTAAAGCCAATTTTGCGTTCAAAAAGTCAAACTGTGCTCTCTCCCTTCTGAGCCCGACCATGCACCCACACAGTGGCTTTCCCCCACATACGGGGTATTGACGTACTCAGGAAAACACAATTGCACAACAAATTTTGTGGTCCATTTTCTCCTGTTACCCTTGGGAAAATAAAGTTTAGTTCCAAAGTAAATTTTTGGTGAAAAAAACTATAATGTTCATTTTTCCTTCCACATTGCTTCAGTTACTGTGAAGCAGCTTGAGGGTTAATAAACTTCTTGTATTTGGTTTTGAGCACCTTGAGGGGTGCAGGTTTTAGAATGGTGTCACTTTTGGGTATTTTCTGTCATATAGACCCCTCAAACTGACTTCAAATGAGAGTTGGTCCCTAAAAAAAATGGTTTTGTAAATTTTGTTGGGAAAATGAGAAATCACTGGTCAACTTTTAACCCTTATAACTTCCTAACAAGAAAAAAAAATTGTTTCCAAAATTGTGCTGATGTAAAGTAGACATGTGGGAAATGTTATTTATTAAATATTTTGGGCGACATATCTCTCTGATTTAAGGGCACAAAAATTAAAAGTTTGAAAATTGCAAAATTTTCAAAGTTTTTTGCCAAATTTCCGTTTTTTTCATAAAGAAACGCAAGTCAAATCGAAGATATTTTACCACTAACACGAAGTACAATATATCACGAAAAAACAATGTGAGAATCAGTGGGATACGTTGAAGCGTTCCAGAGCTATAACCTCATAAAGTGACAGTGGGTAGAATTGTAAATGTTGGCCAGGTCACTAAGGGGTTAATAATAATAATACATTTTATTTCTATAGCGCCGACATATTCCGCAGCACTTTACATTTCAGAGGGGACTTGTACAGACAATAGACATTACAGCATAACAATAATCACATACAGTAGATTATAACAGATACCAAGAGGAGTGAGGGCCCTGCTCGCAAGCTTACAGTCTATGAGGAAAGAGGTAGACACGAAAGGTGGGTGGTAACAGTTGCCCTGATTGTATGGACCAGCCATAATGTTAAGTGTGTAACAGTACAGACACAGAGGGCTAATGGATGCATAAAGCATGTGGGAACATGATGCGGGGAACCTGGTTATGGTAAAACTTTTGGCTGTGCCACACAGGGATAGATTAGGTTAATGTGTTGAGGCGATAGGCCAGTCTGAATAAATGCGTTTTCAGGACACGCTTAAAATTGTGGGGATTGGGGACTAATCGTATTGACCTGGGAAGTGCATTCCAAAGAATTGACGCAGCAGGTGTAAAGTCTTGGAGACGGGAGTGGGAGGTTCTGACTATTGAGGATACTAACCTCAGGTCATCAGCAGAACGGAGGGCGCGGGTAGGGTGGTATACTGAAACAAGGGAGGAGATGTAGGGTGGTGCTGAGCCATGGAGGGCTTTGTGGGTGATGGTAATAAGTTTGTACTGGATTCTGGAGTGGATGGGTAGCCATTGTAATGACTGGCACAAGGTAGAGGCATCGGTGTAACGATTGGTGAGGAATATGATCCTGGCTGCAGCATTCAAGACAGATTGGAGAGGGGAGAGTTTGGTAAGAGGGAGACCGATTAGAAGAGAGTTACAATAGTCGAGACGAGAATGAATAAGAGAAACAGTAAGAGTTTCTGTGGAGTCAAAAGTAAGAAAAGGTCGAATTCTAGAAATGTTTTTGAGGTGCAGATGACAAGAGCGAGCCAGTGATCGAATGTGGGGGGAAAAGGAAAGCTCGGAATCAAGTATGACCCCAAGACAGCGGGCCTGTTGCTGGGGAGTAATAGTGGAACCACAGACGGAAATGGCAATGTCGGGTATAGGTGCATTAGAAGAGGGAGGAAACACCAGGAGTTCAGTCTCTGACAGGTTCAGTTTCAGATATAGTGAGGACATGATATTAGACACAGCGTTTAGACAATCGCCGGTGTTTTCTAGAAAGGCTGGCGTGATGTCAGGAGAAGAAGCGTATAATTGGGTGTCATCAGCATAGAGATGGGACTGGAAACCAAATCTACTGATTGTTTGACCAATAGGGGCAGTGTACAAGGAGAAGAGGAGGGGACCTAGAACCGATCCTTGGGGGACCCCAACAGTAAGGGGAAGGTGAGAGGAGGAGGAACCGGCAAAAGAAACAGTAAAGGAGCGGTCGGAGAGATAGGAGGAGAACCAGGAGAGAACGGTATCCTTGAGGCCAATGGAACGGAGCATAGTGAGGAGGAGCTGATGATCCACAGTGTCGAATGCTGCAGAGAGATCCAAGAGAATTAGCATGGAGTAATGACCATTTGATTTAGCTGTTAGCAGATCATTAGAGACTTTAGTGAGGGCAGTTTCAGTGGAGTGTAAAGAGCGGAAACCGGATTGGAGACGGTCGAGAAGAGAGTTATCAAAGAGATAGCGGATAAGACGGGTGTGGACCAGGCGTTCCAGGAGTTTAGAGATGAAGGGAAGATTAGAGACAGGTCTATAGTTAGCGGCACAGTTTTGGTCGAGGGATGGTTTTTTAAGTAGTGGATGTATGATGGCATGCTTAAATGAGGAGGGAAAAATACCAGAAGAGAGAGAGAGAGGTTAAATATTTTAGTTAGGTGAGGGGTGACAGCAGGGGAAAGGGACTGGAGGAGATGTGACGGAAATGGGTCACTGGTGCAAGTGGTTGGGCGAGAAGATGCAAGGAGCCTGCTTACTTCTTCTGTGACTGGTTCAAAATCAGAGAGTAAGTTAGATGCAGTGGGGGAGGGAGGACAGTGCATGGTGTGAGGTGATTGGGAGATAATTTCCTGTCGAATCTGGTCAAGCTTTTCTTTGAAGTAATTGGCCAGATCGTCAGCTCGGAGCTCCGTGGTTGGGGCCTGTACTCTTGGGTTGAGTAGAAAATTAAAAGTGTCAAAGAGACGTTTCGGGTTATTGGACAGTGAGGTGATGAGGGTGTTGAAATAGGTTTGTTTGGAGAGGTGAAGGGCAGTGTTGTATGTTCTAAGCATAAACTTAAAATGGATGAAATCTTCGGGTAGGTTGGATTTTCTCCACAGACGGTCGGCGCACCTGGAGCACCGCGTTAATAAAATGCAGAATGTGTTGGTGCGGCTTTCTGTCCAATGATTTCAGAATAAGTCCATGGCGCAGATCCTGGTAAAATTGCTATAGATATGTATATACAACCGCTTAAAGAGTATATGCCCTGGATTAACCATTTGTTAAACAGCACCCCTCTTATCTACAGGTTGTTTCTGGTATTGCAGCCAGCACTGATATGGGCTCGTCAAGGTGTTACCAGAAGGCAATGTTCCCCCAAAACACATTTTATTCTCAGGGGTCAGATTACTCACCGACCACCTTCATGTCTTGGTTGCAGGCAACTATTATAAACTTTAGCACCCCATGTAATTCCACATGATCTAACTAAATATTTGGCTTATTTTCCAAACTTTTTTAATAATGAATACAGTCAGATACAGCTAATTTAATGAAAATAGTGAAATTACATATTTGGCAAAAAAAAAAATTGCCAAAATTACAATAAATAATGCTAAAAAAAAAAAATGTAGGAATGTCCTGCTATGCACATAATGAACACCAGAGGGCGCTGCGATCTTCATTACAGGGCATTTAGATGCTTGGTCTTCTATATATTTATTTCAGAATTACAATAATATTTTTATTTTTTTTTGGTGCAGAAATAAACAAAAATCACTAATTTTTTTTTTTTGTTTGCAAAAATACGTGACAAAATTTGCAACACTTTGCCGCCAGAAAAATGGCACAAAATTGTTTATTATTAATAATTCGGTAAGGTCGTATCACAAAAGGTTTTTGCCAAACAGAAAACTCCGCTCTGCTACATCTGCAATAATAATTAAAAAAAGGAAAAAAAAAAAGAAGAAAAACATAAATAAGAATTTTCAGCAAAAGCGGGTCTAGCATGGTCCACGAAAAAAACATGGCGTCAAAGGGACGGCGAGTGGGACAGTATGATGCAATAGTCAAAAGAGGCCCGGAACTTAAGACCGGTGGTAATACATGTTTAAAAATAATAATTAAGAAAAATTGCAAAAAAATTGAAGAATATTAATAAAAAATAAAATATTAAATTAAAAAAATAAATTAAAATTGCAAAAATAATTGGGGAATATTAATAAAAAATAAAATATTAAATAGCAAATTAAATTAAAAGAATAAATAAAAATGCAAAAAATAAAAAATGGGGAATATTAATAAAAAATAAAATATTTAAAAAAATAAACTAAAATAGCAAAAAATAAAAATTGGGGAATATTAATAAAAAATAAAATATTAAATAGCAAATTAAATTAAAATAAATAAATAAAAAATAGCAAAAAATAAAAATTGGGGAATATTAAATAAAAATAAAATATTACATTAAAAAAATAAATTAAAATTGCAAAAATAATTGGGGAATATTAATAAAAAATAAAATATTAAATAGCAAATTAAATGAAAAAAATAAATAAAAATGCAAAAAATAAAAATTGGGAAATATTAATAAAAAATAAAATATTAAAAAAAATAAACTAAAATAGCAAAAAATAAAAATTGGGGAATATTAATAAAAAATAAAATATTAAATAGCAAATTAAATTAAAATAAATAAAAAATAACAAAAAATAAAAATTGGGGAATATTAAATAAAAATAAAATATTAAATTTAAAAAATAAATTAAAATTGCAAACATAATTGGGGAATATTAATAAAAAATAAAATATGAAATAGCAAATTAAATAAAAAAATAAATAAAAATGCAAAAAATAAAAATTGGGGAATATTAATAAAAAATAAAATATTAAATAGCAAATTAAATGAAAATAAATAAATTAAAAATTGCAAAAAATTAAAATTGGGGAATGAATATTTAAATAAAAATAAAATTAAAAAAATAAATTAAAATTGCAAAAAATAATTGGGGAATATTAATAAAAAATAAAATATTAAATAGCAAATTAAATAAAAAAAATAAATAAAAATGCAAAAAATAAAAATTGGGGAATATTAATAAAAAATAAAGTATTAAATAGCAAATTAAAATAAATAAATAAATAAAAAATTGCGAAAAAAAATAAAAATTGGGGAATATTAATAAAAAATAAAATATTAAATGGCAAAAAATAAAAATTGGGGAATAGAAATAAAAAATAAAATATTAAATTAAAAAAATAAATAAATAAAAAATAGCAAAAAATAAAAATTAGGGAATATTAATAAAAAATAAAATATTAAATAGCAAATTAAATTAAAAAATAAATAAATAGCAAGTAAAATTATTATTACTTTTTTTTTGAGGAATGCTACTAGTGATCCTGGCAGGTTTTTCTTCGGACATCAGTCCCCATTGCCCTTCAAGATTTGGCAGCCCGAGGATTGATACGACGAGGTCAATATTTGAACAGTGTCCGCTGCGTGTTGCATAAACCAGTAGCAATGCTCCACGCGAGCCTGCCGCGTCCTCGTCACCACCACCGAGGCTTTATCTGCTCCCACCCTACTTATAGTCCTTCTTTCAGCCTACGGGCAGGACAGACTGAACCCCACCACCCTTCTCCATACACCATGAGGTGGTCTCACCTGCTCCTCGGCCTCCTCTTGAGCCTCTACGTCGAAGCTGAAGACTCCGCCAACGCCACCTCTGCCGAGTCCACCAGCGAGGAGAAGACGGATGAGCTCCTGGAAGAGGAGAACGTGCTGGTCCTCAACCAGAAGAACTTCGACAATGCCCTCAGGACGTATAAGTACCTGCTGGTGGAATTCTGTGAGTATCGGGAGGACCCCTTTAAATTTTTTAGGTTGGCCTCAAAAATCTCCGATAGGTATCAATATGTTCCGGAGTCTTGGAAAGTTGGGTGGCAATCAATATGGCAACTCCTGCATTGCTATTCCGCTTACCTGAAGTTCTTAAAGGGATGGTGTCTAATGAGACTGTCCCTTTAAGGGAATCTCTTAGCTATAGAATTTACCTATGGAATGTGCAAAGTTATCTGTCTACACTGGAGGCTGAAAAAAAAACAGACACCAGCTTTAATAATGGCCCATGGTGGGCGGGGGACGGGCATGTTACAAACTTTGCATTGAGGTCCGGAAACTTCAGATTTCAGCTCCTGGTAAATGAAATCGAGGTAATCCCAAAAAATGACCGGTGTTGTAAAAGAACTTGTATGGCGGTGTAATCCCACATGTGTATATACCATATGTTACATAGAGCCACAGGACACTGCAGCGCGGGATTCTGCCACTAGATGGCGACTTTTTTTTTTTTTTTTTCTAAATCATTAGGAAATTTTGACATCCCCTGACTATACACCTTATATCCTAGAGGTGCGTCCCCATATTTACGACCCCCCAAATTGAGGCTCTGATGTGGTTTTAGATTTCTTCTATTCATTGACAGACAACAGAGTTACTAAAAATTCTTAAAAAAAATAATAATAGAATTTATATATATATATATGTACACACACACACAGAATTATTAATAAACTTCACGCAGCAGATTTCCCCTCCGGCGAGTCTCCTGGGAAGGGAGCAGGTGCGCGCGTTACTCTATACTCGGCCTTCGGCGCCCAGCTGCTCGTTTTCCCAAAAGTGCCGTTATCACCAGAGATGTGGAAAACAGCGAATCCATCATAATAAAATCTAGATTCCCCTATAGCGCCACCACAGGGGAAAAAGTGGTACTACACATTCGCATTGAAGTCAGTGGGCCGTCAGTATGATGCATGGAGGGGCCGGGATCTCCGGGGACCTCTCTCTCTGATAAAGGGGGGGCGCTCTCACCGCCAGGAATATTCAGTGATGGCCATTTATATTTTTCACAGATGCCCCATGGTGCGGCCACTGCCAGGAGCTGGCCCCAAAATATAGCAAAGCTGCGGAAACCCTGAAGGAAAGAACATCGGAGGCTCGGCTCGCCAAAGTGGACGCCACCGAGGAAAAAGATCTCGGCGATGAGTTTGGTGTCAGTGGATATCCCACATTAAAGTTCTTCCAAAATGGAAACAGAACCGGTCACATCGACTATGGAGGTAACGAAAGATGGACACAGAATATGAGATAGATAATAGATAGATAGATGATAGATAAATAATAGACAGATGATAGATATATAGATAATAGATAGGATAATAGATAGATGATAAATAATAGACAGATAATAGATAGATATATAGATAATAGACAGGCAGATGATAGATAGATAGATACAATAGATAGATAGGATAATAGATAGATACAATAGATAGATAATAGATAGATAATAGATATATAGATAATAGATAGGATAATAGACAGATGATAGATATATAGATAGATAATAGATAGATAGATAAATAGATACAATAGATAGATAGGATAATAGATAGATAGATGATAGATAAATAATAGACAGATGATAGATATATAGATAGATAATAGATAGATAGATATAGATAGATAATAGATAGGATAATAGATAGACAGGCAGATGATAGATAGATAGATAATAGATAGATAGGATAATGGATAGATAGATAGATAGATAGATAGATACAATAGATAGATAGGATAATAGATAGATAGATAGATAAATAGATACAATAGATTGATAGATAATAGATAGATACAATAGATAGATAGGATAATAGATAGATACAATAGATAGATAATAGATAGATAGATGATAGATAGGATAATAGATAGATAATAGATAGATAGATAGATAATAGATAGGATAATAGATAGATAGATAGATAGATAATAGATAGGATAATAGATAGATGATAGATAGATGATAGATAGGATAATAGATAGATGATAGATAGGATAATAGATAGATAATAGATAGATAGATAGATAATAGATAGGATAATAGATAGATAATAGATAGATAGATAGATAGATAATAGATAGGATAATAGATAGATGATAGATAGATGATAGATAGGATAATAGATAGATAATAGATAGATAGATAGATAATAGATAGGATAATAGATAGATGATAGATAGGATAATAGATAGATAATAGATAGATAGATAGATAATAGATAGGATAATAGATAGATGATAGATAGGATAATAGATAGATAATAGATAGATTGATAGATAATAGATAGATACAATAGATAGATAGGATAATAGATAGATGATAATGGATAGATAATAGATGATAGATAGATGGATAGATAATAGATATGATTTATCTATTAAACAGACAACCTCTTCCCTGACAGGCCGGAGAGACACTGAGGGCCTCGTCCGGTGGATGATGAGGAGGATGGAACCGGCGGCCGTGGTGGTGGAGACTCCATCAGCCGCTGAGGAGTTTATCCGATCTCATGAGAATGCAGTGATTGGTTTCTTCAAGGTAAACCCTACTGACCAGCGCCCCCAGGAGGAAGCCATCACCCCCAGACCCTAGTACCTGAGGAGGCCCAGAGGCTCCTCTGCCACTTGGTAGATCAGGTCCAGGAGCTTCAGTTTAGACTTCTGACCCCGCCAGGCTATGAATGCCAAGAAGTCTTGAAGGTGAAAGGACTAGAGGATCTGGAGTGGTGGACCTGCTGCCCGACCTCCCAAGGCTGAGACAGTGGATGGATCTGTAAAGTCCTTGTACCGTTTCTCATAACATTTTTGTTGGACTTTTCCAGGATCCTGAAGACGCCGACCTCAGCCTCTTCAACGAGGTTGCCTCAAACACTGAAGACTTCACCTTCGCCGTGGCTCACCGGGAAGAAATATTTGAGAAGTTCGGAGTTTCTATGGACAGCGTCATCTTCTTCAAGAGTGTATGAGCTTTCCTATGGTGAAGTGTGTCCCGTCACCGAGGTCTGATCCCTGTGGGTGGTGAAACTCAGGGGTACAGAAGCCTCTAGGCTTTGGGCTCTCCAAACTAACGATAGCTCCATTGGTCGTAGCTGAATGACCGGTATCCTCCACCCAAAGCTTCATACCGATGGGTCATAACGGAAGTCCTACAACCACTAACCACATTTATGACGTTTTGTTTTCTAGCCTGAAGGGAAATATGAATATCAGGCCGATGAGGAGCTGGGTCTCGACAAAGACGAGCTGGTTAGGTTCCTTATGGTCAACAGTATGGATCTAGTGGTCGAATACAATGATCAGGTATTGTAGAAAAAGTAAAGCATTTTACTTGCAGTACTTCTGTTCACCTGCGGGGGAGCTGTGAGGAATTTGAGAAGGTTCTTTTATAGATTACGGATTCCAACATGATAAACATTCGCCAAAAAAATGATTGGTCAAGAGGAAGAATCCCTTTAAGATTAATGTTACCTCCCTAAGTATTAAAGGTATATATGTTAAAATTAATCATCAAAAACTTTATTTATTTTTTTGCTGAACAGACATCAGAAAAAATCTTTGCCGCCAAGATTCCCAACCACTTACTGCTCTTTATTAATAAGACCATCGAAGATCAACTTACACTTTTGGAGAACTTCAAACAGGCAGCTCCTGATTTTAAAGGGAAGGTACGATTTATGAATTTACCCATTTAAAGGGACATCCCCTTTAAAAAACTAACCCCCCCCCCTTCATACACATTACCCCTCTCACCCAACTCAACGTACAACTCGGAGCTCATTCAGACAACTCACTGCAGCCAGGAGGGACACAACATCCCTAACGTGCCCTTCATCAGGATCAATGGCGACCCCCTCAATGACATCACGTTATAAAATGTGGAGGCCCCTTTAAATTTTTTTTATATTTTTTTGCTTTCACTTATGGCTTTTTTTCCATCTCCATCAGATTTTATTTGTGGTGATTAACTCTGACGGACCTCACGCCGGGGTCCTGGAGTATTTTGGCCTCACGAATGACGACATTCCCACCATCCGTTTAATCAACATTGATCAGGTGAAGAAGTTCGCCTTCAACGCCGAAAAAATCACATCACAGACGGTGAAAGAATTCTGCCAGGGGGTAATGGACGGTAAAATAAAGGTGCGGAAAATCGGTGCGAAACAATCACGAGACTCTTCATTATCAGCCGATATTAATTCTAGAAGTTTCCTGTTTTCCATTCAGCAAAACTTGTTAAGCGAAGAACTTCCCGAAGACTGGGACAAAAAGCCGGTGAAAGTTCTCGTGGGCAAGAATTTCGAAGAAGTAGCGTACGACGAGACCAAGAACGTATTCGTGGAATTCTGTAAGTAAATGGACGATGATAGGAAGAATGTTACAGCTACAGCCTGTACTATACTCCAGAGCTGTATTCACAGTTCTGCTAATGAGAGTGGCTAGTGAGCTAGGATGTAACTCAGGATCAGTAATGTATGTACACAGTGACTGCACCAGCAGAATAGTGAGTGCAGCTCTGGAGTATAATACAGGATGTAACTCAGGATCAGTAATGTAATGTATGTACACAGTGACTGCACCAGCAGAATAGTGAGTGCAGCTCTGGAGTATAATACAGGATGTAACTCAGGATCAGTAATGTAATGTATGTACACAGTGACTGCACCAGCAGAATAGTGAGTGCAGCTCTGGAGTATAATACAGGATGTAACTCAGGATCAGTAATGTAATGTATGTACACAGTGACTGCACCAGCAGAATAGTGAGTGCAGCTCTGGAGTATAATACAGGGTGTAACTCAGGATCTGTAATGTAATGTATGTACACAGTGACTGCACCAGCAGAATAGTGAGTGCAGCTCTGGAGTATAATACAGGATATAACTCAGGATCTGTAATGTAATGTATGTACACAGTGACTGCACCAGCAGAATAGTGAGTGCAGCTCTGGAGTATAATACAGGATGTAACTCAGGATCAGTAATGTAATGTATGTACACAGTGACTGCACCAGCAGAAAAGTGAGTGCAGCTCTGGGGTATAATACAGGATGTAACTCAGGATCACTAATGTATGTACACAGTGACTGCACCAGCAGAATAGTGAGTGCAGCTCTGGGGTATAATACAGGATGTAACTCAGGATCAGTAATGTAATGTATGTACACAGTGACTGCACCAGCAGAATAGTGAGTGCAGCTCTGGAGTATAATACAGGATGTAACTCAGGATCAGTAATGTAATGTATGTACACAGTGACTGCACCAGCAGAATAGTGAGTGCAGCTCTGGGGTATAATACAGGATGTAACTCAGGATCAGTAATGTACGTACACAGTGACTGCACCAGCAGAAAAGTGAGTGCAGCTCTGGGGTATAATACAGGATGTAACTCAGGATCACTAATGTATGTACACAGTGACTGCACCAGCAGAATAGTGAGTGCAGCTCTGGGGTATACAGGATGTAACTCAGGATCAGTAATGTAATGTATGTACACAGTGACTGCACCAGCAGAATAGTGAGTGCAGCTCTGGAGTATAATACAGGGTGTAACTCAGGATCAGTAATGTAATGTATGTACACAGTGACTGCACCAGCAGAAAAGTGAGTGCAGCTCTGGGGTATAATACAGGATGTAACTCAGGATCACTAATGTATGTACACAGTGACTGCACCAGCAGAATAGTGAGTGCAGCTCTGGGGTATAATACAGGATGTAACTCAGGATCAGTAATGTAATGTATGTACACAGTGACTGCACCAGCAGAATAGTGAGTGCAGCTCTGGAGTATAATACAGGATGTAACTCAGGATCAGTAATGTAATGTATGTACACAGTGACTGCACCAGCAGAATAGTGAGTGCAGCTCTGGAGTATAATACAGGGTGTAACTCAGGATCAGTAATGTATGTACACAGTGACTGCACCAGCAGAAAAGTGAGTGCAGCTCTGGGGTATAATACAGGATGTAACTCAGGATCAGTAATGTATGTACACAGTGACTGCACCAGCAGAATAGTGAGTGCAGCTCTGGGGTATAATACAGGATGTAACTCAGGATCAGTAATGTATGTACACAGTGACTGCACCAGCAGAATAGTGAGTGCAGCTCTAGAGTATAATACAGGATGTAACTCAGGATCAGTAATGTATGTACACAGTGACTGCACCAGCAGAAAAGTGAGTGCAGCTCTGGGGTATAATACAGGATGTAACTCAGGATCAGTAATGTAATGTATGTACACAGTGACTGCACCAGCAGAATAGTGAGTGCAGCTCTGGAGTATAATACAGGGTGTAACTCAGGATCAGTAATGTATGTACACAGTGACTGCACCAGCAGAAAAGTGAGTGCAGCTCTGGGGTATAATACAGGATGTAACTCAGGATCACTAATGTATGTACACAGTGACTGCACCAGCAGAATAGTGAGTGCAGCTCTGGGGTATAATACAGGATGTAACTCAGGATCAGTAATGTATGTACACAGTGACTGCACCAGCAGAATAGTGAGTGCAGCTCTAGAGTATAATACAGGATGTAACTCAGGATCAGTAATGTATGTACACAGTGACTGCACCAGCAGAAAAGTGAGTGCAGCTCTGGGGCATAATACAGGATGTAACTCAGGATCAGTAATGTAATGTATGTACACAGTGACTGCACCAGCAGAATAGTGAGTGCAGCTCTGGGGTATACAGGATGTAACTCAGGATCAGTAATGTAATGTATGTACACAGTGACTGCACCAGCAGAATAGTGAGTGCAGCTCTGGAGTATAATACAGGGTGTAACTCAGGATCAGTAATGTAATGTATGTACACAGTGACTGCACCAGCAGAAAAGTGAGTGCAGCTCTGGGGTATAATACAGGATGTAACTCAGGATCACTAATGTATGTACACAGTGACTGCACCAGCAGAATAGTGAGTGCAGCTCTGGGGTATAATACAGGATGTAACTCAGGATCAGTAATGTAATGTATGTACACAGTGACTGCACCAGCAGAATAGTGAGTGCAGCTCTGGAGTATAATACAGGATGTAACTCAGGATCAGTAATGTAATGTATGTACACAGTGACTGCACCAGCAGAATAGTGAGTGCAGCTCTGGAGTATAATACAGGGTGTAACTCAGGATCAGTAATGTATGTACACAGTGACTGCACCAGCAGAAAAGTGAGTGCAGCTCTGGGGTATAATACAGGATGTAACTCAGGATCAGTAATGTATGTACACAGTGACTGCACCAGCAGAATAGTGAGTGCAGCTCTGGGGTATAATACAGGATGTAACTCAGGATCAGTAATGTATGTACACAGTGACTGCACCAGCAGAATAGTGAGTGCAGCTCTAGAGTATAATACAGGATGTAACTCAGGATCAGTAATGTATGTACACAGTGACTGCACCAGCAGAAAAGTGAGTGCAGCTCTGGGGTATAATACAGGATGTAACTCAGGATCAGTAATGTAATGTATGTACACAGTGACTGCACCAGCAGAATAGTGAGTGCAGCTCTGGGGTATAATACAGGATGTAACTCAGGATCAGTAATGTAATGTATGTACACAGTGACTGCACCAGCAGAATAGTGAGTGCAGCTCTGGAGTATAATACAGGATGTAACTCAGGATCAGTAATGTAATGTATGTACACAGTGACTGCACCAGCAGAATAGTGAGTGCAGCTCTGGAGTATAATACAGGGTGTAACTCAGGATCAGTAATGTATGTACACAGTGACTGCACCAGCAGAAAAGTGAGTGCAGCTCTGGGGTATAATACAGGATGTAACTCAGGATCACTAATGTATGTACACAGTGACTGCACCAGCAGAATAGTGAGTGCAGCTCTGGGGTATAATACAGGATGTAACTCAGGATCAGTAATGTATGTACACAGTGACTGCACCAGCAGAATAGTGAGTGCAGCTCTAGAGTATAATACAGGATGTAACTCAGGATCAGTAATGTATGTACACAGTGACTGCACCAGCAGAAAAGTGAGTGCAGCTCTGGGGTATAATACAGGATGTAACTCAGGATCAGTAATGTAATGTATGTACACAGTGACTGCACCAGCAGAAAAGTGAGTGCAGCTCTGGGGTATAATACAGGATGTAACTCAGGATCAGTAATGTAATGTATGTACACAGTGACTGCACCAGCAGAATAGTGAGAGCAGCTCTGGGGTATAATACAGGAGGTAACTCAGGATCAGTAATGTAATGTATGTACACAGTGACTGCACCAGCAGAAAAGTGAGTGCAGCTCTGGGGTATAATACAGGATGTAACTCAGGATCAGTAATGTAATGTATGTACACAGTGACTGCACCAGCAGAAAAGTGAGTGCAGCTCTGGGGTATAATACAGGATGTAACTCAGGATCAGTAATGTAATGTATGTACACAGTGACTGCACCAGCAGAATAGTGAGTGCAGCTCTGGGGTATAATACAGGAGGTAACTCAGGATCAGTAATGTAATGTATATACACAGTGACTGCACCAGCAGAATAGTGAGTGCAGCTCTGGGGTATAATACAGGATGTAACTCAGGATCAGTAATGTAATGTATGTACACAGTGACTCCACCAGCAGAATAGTGAGTGCAGCTCTGGAGTATAATACAGGATGTAACTCAGGATCAGTAATGTAATGTATGTACACAGTGACTGCACCAGCAGAATAGTGAGAGCAGCTCTGGGGTATAATACAGGATGTAACTCAGGATCAGTACAGATTAATCTTTATGACAGAACCCCCTTTAAATAATGTAAATGAAGTCATCCCATAAAATATTTATCTACTGAAGGCAAATTAGCTTTTCCCCCTTATCAGGAATGTGTTGGTAAATTTTCCCCTCCTGTGAACCAAACGTGACGATATTCTGTGATAACTCGTGTACCTCCTCCGTCATAGACGCGCCTTGGTGTTCTCACTGTAAAGAGCTAGAACCCATCTGGGAGGAGCTCGGAGAAAAATATAAAGATCATGAAAATGTCATCATCGCTAAAATGGACGGTACCGCAAATGAAATAGATGGGATGAGAGTGAGAGGTTACCCGAACCTGAGGTTCTTCCCTGCAGGACCAGGAAGAAAGGTAAGAGGATTGTTTCGGAAAGCACATACACACAATTCTAGATAAAGATGAGCCGCTTACAGATACAATAATACAGGGGTGGATTACAGCTGTGAGTCTGCCGTCCTGGTTATTCAGAGACACATCCAGGTATAGTGACAGTATTTAGCACAGGTTCACCTCTGTGCACTCACAGTACTAGACGGATATCTTCCTTGGTATATACAGGTATTTCAGTTCAGTAATTTGAGCAGACAGGAGTGAATTTAAGCTAAATGAAGTCATTTTATTTAGATGTTTGTTGTATTATACATGTATAAAGCTACAATATTTAGCACAGGTTCACCTCTGTGCACTTAAAGTACTAGACTGACACCTGTATATGTCTAGATAGATATTTCAGTCTAGTATTTTTAGTGCACAGGGGTGAACCGGTGCTACTTATTGTAAGTTCATACAAATATAACATAATATCCAAATATTAGACAAGATTCACTCCTGGGCACTGAAAGTACTAAGGTAAAATACCTGTATATGTCTACCGTGTTTCCCCGAAAGTAAGACCCTGTCTTACATTAATTTTACCCCAAAAAGTCCCACCCTGTCTTACTTTCGGGGGAGGTCTTACATTAGCCGAAAAAAAATGACAATTTCTTTTTAACCAATAAATTAACATTTATTAATATGCTGTTATACCCCATAACAGTGCCGTATCCCACTGCACACAGCCCCACACCCCACAACAGTGCCGGATCCCACTGCACACAGCCCCACACCCTATACAGTACATGTTTCCCTACTTGGTTTTTAAATGCTGGACGTTTTCCTCTGCGGTGCGGCTGTGGGTGCGGAAGGCCTGTGCTGCAGGGAACGCTGTGCCAATCAGCAGGGAAACAGCGGTGACGTGGGGCTGGGGCGGCCAATTACAGCCCAAGCTGCTGGACCCAATCAGTGCTCGAGCCGGGGGCCGGCGGTGACGTGGGGAACAGGGGCGGCCAATGAGCTGTTGAGCTGGGCGGATTGCGGGGTTAACACGGCGAGTTAACCCCATGAGCGCTGGACCCGCCCAGCTGCACCTGAGGACACCTCTGGAGCCTGGGGACCCAATGGGGGATAGCGGCGGCCCAAAGGTAAGGGCCTTACATTTCACAGCGGCCCCCAACCCTGCCTTACATTCGGGGGGGTCCTACTTTCGGGGAAACAGGGTAGATAGCTATTTCACTTTAGGACTTGAGTGCACAGGAGTGAACCTTTGCTTTACTCCCTTTATTTAGAGGTTTGTTGTGATATATAAACTTCATCTCTAAACTCCTGGAACGCCTGGTCCACTCCAGTCTTATCCGCTATCTCAGAAAACTCTGTTCTCGACCCTCTCCAATCCGGTTTCCGCTCTTTACACTCCACTGAAACTGCCCTCACTAAAGTCTCTAATGATCTACTAACAGCTAAATCTAATGGTCATTACTCCATGGTAATTCTCTTGGATCTCTCTGCAGCATTCGACACTGTGGATCATCAGCTCCTCCTCACTATGCTCCGTTCCATTGGCCTCAAGGACACCGTTCTCTCCTGGTTCTCCTCCTATCTCTCTGACCGCTCCTTTACTGTTTCTTTTGCCGGTTCCTCCTCCTCTCACCTTCCCCTTACTGTTGGGGTTCCTCAAGGATCGGTTCTAGGCCCCCTCCTCTTCTCCTTGTACACTGCCCCTATTGGTCAAACAATCAGTAGATTTGGTTTCCAGTCCCATCTCTATGCTGATGACACCCAATTATACGCTTCTTCTCCTGACATCACGCCAGCCTTTCTAGAAAACACCGGCGATTGTCTAAACGCTGTGTCTAATATCATGTCCTCACTATATCTGAAACTGAACCTGTCAAAGACTGAACTCCTGGTGTTTCCTCCCTCTACTAATGTACCTATACCCGACATTGCCATTTCTGTGTGTGGTTCCACTATTACTCCCCAGCAACAGGCCCGCTGTCTTGGGGTCATACTTGACTCCGAGCTTTCCTTTGCCCCCCACATTCGATCACTGGCTCGCTCTTGTCATCTGCACCTCAAAAACATTTCTAGAATTCGACCTTTTCTTACTTTTGACTCTGCAAAAACTCTTACTGTTTCTCTTATTCATTCTCGTCTGGACTATTGTAACTCTCTTCTAATCGGTCTCCCTCTTACCAAACTCTCCCCTCTCCAATCTGTCTTGAATGCTGCAGCCAGGATCATATTCCTCGCCAATCGTTACACCGATGCCTCTACCTTGTGCCAGTCATTACACTGGCTACCCATCCACTCCAGAATTCAGTATAAACTTATTACCCTCACCCACAAAGCCCTCCATGGCTCAGCACCACCCTACATCTCCTCCCTTGTTTCAGTATACCACCCTACCCGCGCCCTCCGTTCTGCTGATGACCTGAGGTTAGCATCCTCAATAGTCAGAACCTCCCACTCCCGTCTCCAAGACTTTACACGTGCCGCGCCAATTCTTTGGAATGCACTTCCCAGGTCAATACGATTAGTCCCCAATCCCCACAATTTTAAGCGTGTCCTGAAAACGCATTTATTCAGACTGGCCTATCGCCTCAACACATTAACCTAACCTATCCCTGTGTGGCAGAGCCAAAAGTTTTACCATAACCAGGTTCCCTGCATCATGTTCCCACATGCTTTATGCATCCATTAGCCCTCTGTGTCTGTACTGTTACACACTTAACATTATGGCTGGTCCATACAATCAGGGCAACTGTTACCACCCACCTTTCGTGTCTCCCTCTTTCCTCATAGACTGTAAGCTTGCGAGCACGGCCCTCACTCCTCTTGGTATTTGTTATAATCTATGTGATTATTGTTATGCTGTAATGTCTATTGTCTGTACAAATCCCCTCTGAAATGTAAAGTGCTGCAGAATATGTCGGCGCTATAGAAATAAAATTTATTATTATTATTATATAGATGTATAAAGTTAACATATTTAGCACAGGTTCACCTCTGTGCACTTAAAGTACTAGACTGACACCTGTATGTGTCTAGATAGATATTTCAGTTTAGTATTTTTAGTGCACAGGGGTGAACCTGTGCTAATTATTGTAAATTTATACATATAGAACATAATATGCAAATAACAGAACTATGGTTCACTCCTGGGCACTCAAAGTACTAAGGTAAAATACCTGTAAAAGTCTAGATAGATATTTCACTTCAGTACTTTGAGTGCACAGGAGTGAACTTTTGCCACAGTCCCTTTATTTAGATGTTTGTTGTGTTTATATATATGTATAAAGTTACAATATTTAGCACTGATTCACCTCTGTGCACTCACAGTACTAAACTGATATACCTAAAATCAGTTAGTGAGCTGTCAATTTACATTAACCGAGTACGGCAGAGTTGCAAATAAATGCAGCATAAAGGGTGTCGGGTTATATATTCTGTAAAGAGTTACATTCAACATGAATTATACTGTAAAATTTTTTAAAAAAGCCTAAAATATCGCAAAACCTTCACATAACTTGGTTCCTTGTAATCACGCAGTGTACAGAAGTGTATGCATCATCACTGTAACTTTGCATATGACGACGTACGCCAGAATTTTGCATTTTCTTCAGCAGCTGTGTTATTTTTATGCAAATTCTGTGCATTTTAAGTGACAATTTTATTATCTACGTAGATGATTGAATACACTAAGAATAGGACCGTGGAGCTGTTTTCTAAATTTATCGATAGCGGTGGAGTGCTACCCCAGGATGAAGAAGAAAAGGTCGGTCATTTTTGGACTTTTTTTTTTTCTCTTACAGAGTTCGTTAAAATTTTGACTTTTTTTCTTTTAAAACAAATTTTTTACAGATAATTGAAGATTTGAAGGCAGCTCAACAAAAAGATATTTTAGTGGAAGAAGTAACTCCCGAGAAGTCCAAAGATGAATTGTAGCCATGTAACTTATGCGGTATTAATGGTCATCCAGATGAGTAAAACAATTCTCCGAAAATTGAATGTTTACCAATTTATATAAGCCTAAAATAAAAAGTGTTTTTACAGTATTAAGATTCATTTAACCAGTGTGAGTGATGCAACTAGTAATTTCTAAATGGTCCCTGAACTTTCAGACAACTTGGTCTTGTTTTATAGATGATGTGATGAATAGACAATCTACAAATCACTTCTCCGGTGTCCGCCACTAGGTGTCACTCTTCTGTCTTTTCTGCTGCTAAGGATGGATTACACTTGACAACAGTCACTGAGACGCATTACAGGAAGCGGGGGCCGGTCTGTGCGTTCCCACGCAGGAAGCGGGGGGCCGGTCTGTGCGTTCCCACACAGGAAGCGGGGGGCCGGTCTGTGCGTTCCCACACAGGAAGCGGGGGGGGCCGGTCTGTGCGTTCCCACACAGGAAGCGGGGGGGGCCGGTCTGTGCGTTCCCACACAGGAAGCGGGGGGGGCCGGTCTGTGCGTTCCCACACAGGAAGCGGGGGGGGCCGGTCTGTGCGTTCCCACACAGGAAGCGGGGGGGGCCGGTCTGTGCGTTCCCCCACAGGAAGCGGGGGGCCGGTCTGTGCGTTCCCACACAGGAAGCGGGGGGCCGGTCTGTGCGTTCCCACACAGGAAGCGGGGGGCCGGTCTGTGCGTTCCCACACAGGAAGCGGGGGGGGCCGGTCTGTGCGTTCCCACACAGGAAGCGGGGGGCCGGTCTGTGCGTTCCCACACAGGAAGCGGGGGAGGGTCTCTGCCAGCCCTTTTCAGTCTATACAGGGTGGGCCATTTATATGGATACACTTGGGTGGGCCATTTATAAAGATGGATCCAAAATGGCCAACCTCAAAGTGGCCGCCATGGTCACCACCCATCTTGAGCATGTTGGCTCAACCAATACAAAAATAAAACCAAAACCAGAAAAGAAAATGTGTCGCTAACCAAAAGAAAAATGAAATCATACGACGATGCTTACACAAATGAAGAAATGTCTAAGAAACGGAGCTGCACCGCTGTTTCACAGCACCTGACACTTCCTCTAGGCCTATCAACTTTCGACCCTCATTATCTACAAAATTGTCATCACTTTATGAACAACACACAAACATTATACAATAAAACAAAAGCGTATTTGCACATATATCCTGATGTATAAAAGGCCTAGTGCTTCGGATAAAATATTAAATCAAGACCCTCGCTTGTGGCTAGTGTTTTTACTAATCCAGGTGAACCTTTTCCGGTTATTTCCATTTTTCCAATGTAGTTAAGTCCTCACTTAAATAATTGATTTTATACGTAAAATAAAAATACTGCTTCATCGAGAAATCAAAAGGACCTGAATCATTACATTAGCTTTTTTTTCTCCTCTAGTTTTTGATGTTTTACATTTGTGTTTCAGATTTTATACAAGAAGTATTTTCTCTCCTTGCGGAGATTGACATGCTAAGCATGCAGAGATGAGGAGACTTAAAGCCGCAATGCTTCTCTGGGAAAAATAATTGTCTCTTCATAGAGGACTAGAACTCTAGTGCCACCTATTGGAAGTAGCAATCCTAAAAGGCATGCTTAGCATGTCAATCTTGGCAAGGAGAAAATACTTCTTGGATATCAAGTCAGACGCCTCTCACAGCCAAACCAGATCTCACACTTTGCACTGATGAGTGGCAGTACGCCGAAACATTGTCTGCAAACTGAGATTCTCGCTTGGCTTTTTATCCTAAGTCATGAGGCAAGGCTCGTTAAAGGGTCGACATTGACTTTTAGGATTGCTACTTCCTATAGGTGGCCCTAGAGTTCTAGTCCTCTTCTTCTATGAAAAGACAATTTGCATGTTTCAGATTTTAAAATAGAAGCAAATTAAATATTTCAGTTTATGCTCATTAAGGTGGATGGTGTTTGGTGTTTCCAGATGTTTTCATTAACTGTGAGACTTATGAAAGTTGCAAATTTTTGCACTCTGAAGGGTGGGGGGGGGGGGGGGGAACCGAAGTATATGTATTGGTGGAAACTTGTGATACTGTAGCGAAATGTGATTTTTTTCTAGCTAAAAAGATACAAAACAGAGGACCCGCGAGGCGCTCCGGCCCCCACCCCAGAGGACCCGCGAGGCGCTCCCGCCCCCACCCCGGAGGACCCACGAGGCGCTCCTGCCCCCACCCCGGAGGACCCGTGAGGTGCCCCCACCCGAGGACTCTCAAGGCGCTCCCGCCCCCGAGGACCATAAAATTATCAAACACAAAAGGCCTATCTCTCTAGCACTTAGGGGAGCAGCAGAAATAAACTAAGAACTACCTGCAAATATTAAAGTGGAGACAGGTTCCCTTCAAATCCATGGGTTGGCAAATGTATGATACATCAAGGATATATTGTCAGGATGTGCGAATGCTCCAGTGCATGTAATTGAGACTGCAGACGGCTTTCAGATTCCTCGTCCAAAGCTCAGCTCCTGCCTAGGATATGGAGGACTGTGTGTCCGAAATCTGGGGGAAGCGCTTGTGAAAGAAGAAGAAAAAAAAAAAAAAAAAAAAAAAAAAAGGAATAACAGAAGAAAAAGGAAAAAAAAAAAAAGGAGAAAAAGATAAAGTGCCAGAATAACCCTTTAAAATGTTAACGGGCACCTTCGTTCCCCAACCCCCCAAAAATAAAATAAGCAAAAAAAAAAAACACATCAAAGCATGGGTATATATGACAGCTTATTTTATTGATCTCCAAGTACCTTTTAAAAAATATATATATATATATATATATTTACAAGACATGATCTGTGGGGTATGGATCAGTGAAAGGTGTGTTCAGAAAAGCAGCTGTGCTTTTTGTTTTTGTTTTTTTCTTTTGTTGCTAAAGACAAATGTACATATTTACATAGGAAATCTCTTTAGAAAAAGTGAAAAAACATGATTAAAAATTTTCTTTTTAACACGTTCCCTGGATAAAAAGCATTATGAAGTTTCATCGAGTAAGTACATATAAAAGGCACTCTGTGACAAATATCTATATGTAAGTACACTCGGATACATGTGTAGAATAGATATTTCTCCCCCACAGATATAACACAAGTACCAATGACATTTTCATTAAAAAATAAAATAAAATTATAATCCTGCTGCTAAGATAACACACTTTGGCTTTCTGATTTATGAATTCTAAAGTACGGATTATAAAAAAAAAAGCAAAAGATGTATTAAAATAAATAAACGTATCCATACAGACTATCGCTTACAAATTTACGTGACTCCAAAAACTTAAAAAAAATAAATAAATAAATTGAGGAAAAAATAAAGTGGAGACTTAAAGGGGTTGTCCAATGGGAGCAAATCTCTTTTAAAAAGGAGTCAAACTGGCAGGAACAAAACAAAAATAATTTAACCCCCCCCCCCCCCCCCATACAGCTCTCATTCGGATGACACCTTCCTGGATACTGCTGGTCTCTACACACCAGGAATGCCCACTCAGCCAATCACATGCAGAGGCGGGACACCTCCATGGTCAGTGATTGGGCAGGTATTTCTATTTTGTCCAATCAAACAAGACCAGGAAGTACAGACCCCTTGGGGCACACCAAGAACAGAAGCTTATGGGGGGCAGATGGATCAGGGAGGTTGAGAATTACTTTTAATTACATATATATATTTTATATAATTAAGAGGGAGTATTTGCATTACATGAAGTTATTGAGATGTGGTTCTGAGCACAGAGACCGCTACTGATCCTGTCTGGCAATTAGTAGGGGTCTCTGTAGTAAGACCCCCACAGATGTAAAGGTGAATATCAAAACTGGATTGGCAATAAAGGGGTAAAACATTTACAAGATGTTAAATTTATGTGCTGGCAAATAATTACTCTAGGGGGAAAAAAAAAAAAAAAAAAATACTGATGAGCCGACATAGCCCCACCGCATGTCTCCCCCATTAAAAACCTGAAGAAAAAAAATAATCTTTTAAAAAAAAAAAATAGTTTAACCCAACTAAACAGAAAAAAATAAATCAAGTAGGGTATAAAAATGCAAACATTCCATAAATCGGAAAACTGATTTTGCATAAATATTCCTCAAGGGGAAGAATGACTTTATATCCGATTTCTCACGTTGTTCCAGGGAATAATATAAAAAAAAAATATTAAAATAAAAAAATTTTAATATTTAATAGGAAACGTAACTGCCAAATTAATCTACACCAAGAAAAAAAAAAATAAAGCAGGAAAAAATAAAAATAATCTCAAAATAAGTAAATTTTAATTCTTACAATACTCACATTCATTTACATAAGTTTACCTCTCAAAGGTTTTATTCTCTAATTTTATGTACATGACCTCTGAAACACAATGGAGGGATAATTTATACTGGAAAAATAACCCCAATTTTCGTGGCTGTAGCAAAAAAAAAAAAAAAATCTGCAAGCCCCGATATAGAGCAGTGGCAATGTACAAAGAACATGCAATATATTATACTATATATTAGAAAACATAATATACACAAAATAGCTTCAATTCACAACCATATTTCAGGAACAGAACTTTACAGGAACCTTTCTTTCTCGGAAAATAGTCTACATCTGAGGTCGCGATCGATGACTTGCAAGAAAACCCTTAGGACAAATTCCATTTACATTAAAGCACCGTTTAATCATTTAGTGTTTTTTTCGTCTTTTTATTTATACTCTTGCATGGTCATAATTCATCCCCTGTATGGGGAGATCACATTTTTTTTTTTCATTTTGGAGCTTAAAGTGATTTAATAGATTCTATTTTACGCGTCACTCCTCTTCCTCCAGCATCAGAGCAGCGCTAACAAACTCTACAGCGAAGAGCTTGCAAGCGCTGCACTCCTTGCCTAAGAAACCAGCCACTTCTGAGAATGCAGTGGTCGGTAACTAAGGCAATGAGCTGTAAACTAGACTTAAAAATACCCTTCATCCTTAAGGATTGTTTTTTTTTTTGTTTTTTTTTTTACAAGTGCTTTGCAATTTACTCATTTAACGACCCCTTGAATTTTTTTTTTTTTCAATTTTGGATTCTGCTGTTAAAGTTGGACGTTTACTTTCACGTGAATTTTTACATTTTAATGCTAATGCTATCTTAGGGTGCGGCACAAAAAGTTTAAAAAAAAAATTATTTTTTTTTTAATCAAGAATACATTTCTCTGTGGTCCCTGATACAGTCCCCAATACACTTAATTTTGCCCCAGTTCTCAAGCATTTTTTTTATTTTAAACCTGGTATTAAAACCGCTCTTCTCCTGAATCTGGCGATGTTTTTGCTTTCTTCCTACTCCTCTTTGTTCCAGAGCTATGGCCCCCTCTTCTCTGTATAGAGTGGGTATGGTACTCACAGACACGCCCCTACAGAGCTAAGCCACCACACCCACTTGGCTAAAAAGAAAAAAATGGTTTTACAAGCACGGAATAGTGATCATATCTTAGGAGAGGCGCAGAAACAAACGAAAAACATCACCAGATTCAGGAGAACCGCGGAATTTACACCAGGTAAAAAAAAAAAAAAAAAAAAAAAAAAAAAGGACACACTTACGCTCTTTATACCAAGTAAAGAAATTAAAGAGAACCCGTTACCATAAATAAAGTGGTCCAAATAATATTCCCAATAAGATAATGCTAGCTTTAAAAAATAAAAAATTTTAAAGTTTAGTAAGAACGCCAGCTTACAAAAATGAAAAGGACAAAATAGGCCCAAGACATCCTTTTCAACTAGCTTACATTATCTTTACTCCAGTCACATCCAGAGCTGCAAATATTCTTCTGCGCCTTGCCTTATTGCGATTTATCGACACACTATGCTGTGTAAAGGTTGATGTATGCTGCAGCTTTTTGTACATTTATAGATATAAAATTCAGCTAGTTTTACCATATTTAATTGCCCCTTTCAGAATTACAAAGGCTTTATGTTTTGTGAACAGGAAGTCGTCATCTCAACCAATAGAAAGCTTGTGTACGATGCAACTGTATGGACTGAACCAATTAAGTTCTCCAAAGAACGTTGGGAATAAAACCTGCTATCAAAGATAATGATGATGATTGCGCAGTGCCTGCCAGTTATAATGTAGGCGATCACAGTTCAGCCTCCCTCCCTTGTTATATACTGATACTCTTATTAGTTTATATAGGAACATATAGAGGTAAGGGTACCAAGGATACTGCCTAAGCTGGGAATGTGATGTATCGATGCAACATGGGATTTATAGCAGCGCACAGAGGAATACCATGCAAGGTGAAAAATAAACATCACGATGGAGGCTGAAGAGTTAAAACAGGTGGCCAAACTACATGGAAGTACACTGGATATAACAGGAGTGCAGAAAGTGACAATAAAGTGAGAAAAAAAAAAAAAAATCAGGAGTACTTATTTAATCTCTCATCCAAACTTCAAGGCAATGGTCACTGGTTTAGAGAAACTAGTAGAATGATGAATGCAGCTCTGGTTGTGACTAGAGGAAATGACACAAGATGAGTACAAAAATAAGTGATTAAAAAAAAAAAAAAAAAAAAAAAAAAAGGCTGAAAAGGTATCTTAAAAAAGTTGTCCAAGTTTTAGATTTTCTCCAGGTTTACATCTGAGGGGGAAGCGCAGATGGACACTATTTCCATAGCACCAGAAGAACACTAAAAAGTCCAAAATGGGCTACAAATGAACGCTACAGTAGCCTTTATAACCACAGGGTTGTGGTGGACAGACAGATCCATAATTTAATGGCACAAATATGTGTAAGCAGTAAGTTCACCAGGATAAAGATCTTTTTTAGTATAAATAGGTCACTTTAATTTAAAAAAAAAAAATTAAAAAGAAAAATAATACATTTGAGAACAGATAAAAGAATTGCAGAAATTATATTTCTATTTTCAAAAAAGACCCCAAAATTGGGATACACTTTTTCGAAGAAGATTCTTTAAAATTGCCAGCCATAACCATATATTTCAGGTACCGACATTACGCGCCATTTACATATATTCAAGGTGAATGCAGAGCCATTCAAAAAAAACAAAAAAAAAATTGAAAAAAAAAATTATAAAGATGTGAGATTTGTGGGGGATGGTAAATATAGGAAATGAATGAACGGTAAAATAAACAATTATACATCTATACACATATATTGTAGCAGATGGTAAACGTTGTCGCTGATGATCTCACAAGATGGCGGACGTTTTGGTGACTTCAGCACCGGTGTCTGAGCGTACATAAGAGCACTGCGACGTTGGAAATCATCTTCCCGGTTATTTCAAGATATCAAAAATATGCAGCTTTCATAAAGCCGGTCCTAATCCGATCTCCAGCTGAGCTATATTACACAAACCTCTCTCCGGCGAGGGGGCGGCACGGCCTTGTCTTACGGCTTGGATAGCACCTCGGCTCGTAGTCGGAAGACTCCTGCGCAGTCATATTTGTAGGGACAGGTAGCGCTCGCACCCTTTCCAGCATAGATTATATCAAGACTTCATCCATCCATGTATAACACTTACACCCCCCTGCAACCAAGCAATTTCCTTCTTAGTCAATCTTTTCCACTTTCCCAATGATTTTCTCTTCATAAATGGGTAAAATGGAGTCGTCGTCCCGCACTTCCTCGAATACCACTCCGCAGTCGAATTCATCGCTTACTTTCTTGAAGTAATACCTGGAATAGGAGACAGGGAGAGGGAAACATTAAAGCTTTGTGCGCTGCTGGGAAACTCCACATGTTGGCGATAAGCGGACCGGAGTGTCATTAAGGGAATTAGTGCTGCAGAAGAGAAAAACTTAACTTCTTAAAAGGGATATTCCCACCTTGGACACACGTTATCCACAGAGGCCCCGGTCAGATGCAGATGGGAACAGAAAGGCGATCATACCTGGCTCTGACCATTCTCTTCCAGGGAAGTTGTGAAAAACCAATGTTGAGCAGGTATGGTGTGGATGTGCCGTAAATGTCCAAAATAAAATAGGAGTATGTCTTTAAGGACAAACCTATTTTTTGCCTTCAGAACCATTTTTTCCCCTTTTCATCAACACATTCAAAAGTGCCACAACATTGCTAAAAGTTTAACTTTTTAAAGGTGAGTGGGCTAAGGGAAAATGTTTCATCTTTGGTGGAAATTTATGGCCAAATTTTGTAAATCTGCCAAAAGCATGTCAGCCACCGAAATAACACATAGGAGTACATGCACAATTTGGCTGAAATAATCCGACAGTCTGCAACAGAAAATCCATGAGTGGACTTCACCCCATATACTGCCTGTGTCAGGAAAATCTGCTGTATAAAAAGGCACGCTGCAGATCCAAAGCGAATCTGTCCCGTGTGAATGACGCACAAGGTAAAATTAGGCCCAGAACGCTCTAAGTGTGAACAACCCTTTACCTGTAGTTTCCTTTCTTGGTAAGCAGCTCCTTGAATTGTCCCAGGGTCACCACTCGACCTTTCACCATGGTCCTGTAGGGAATGGGCTCTCCGCAGAAATAATAGGCCACGACCACGTTATCACCGGGGCCGGAGTTTCTTCCGTCTTTCTTCTGTGGCTTCATTCTGGAGTAAGAGATAAAGAGATTGGAGGGTTAATCGGAGTCTGAAAGGCTGTCCAGTGCCGATTTACAGGAATCGCCCTCCTTAAAGGGAGCGGCCGCCATATGCGCCAATCTAACCAGCTTCACCATATGACACTGCCGCGATGCTTTCCTCTCCTTTTTTCTACACCCACTTTGATCCGACTGTCCGGTTTGGTTAAGAACACGTTTCCTAAGTAGTCTTGACTTAGCCATTGCTGAGGCCGCACTGTCCTCCGAGTTACCTTCTAATACAAACACTCTGCCATTTCCTGACGGGATTATTGTTTAACACTGGGCAGACACCGTGGTGACGACTTTTCGGAGCGCAGCGTGCGTCCGACGAAGGATGGAATGTTCCATTATTTGCTATTGTTTCCGTACTGTTGCTCGGCAACCACAGTACGATGGGACGCAAGGGTGACGAGGCCGGCCGCCCACCCTCCATGGACCTTGTATTTAGACTTAATCTGGACAGGAGGATGCACTGCATACAAAGTCAACATGCTCTTAAAGGGAAAGTAATTTCCTTTAAGTGATAGGAGCATACCAGCAAAAGGAACAACTCCCATCATCCCTCTCCTGACCCCAATCCTATTCGTAGTGATTGCATATATGATGATGTGCACAGGACGGAGATCATCTACAGATCCTCCACAAGAGGGAAGACGAGGAGGCAGGGAGGGAAGGAAACGTGTGACCGAGGGGGGGGGGGGGGGGGGGGGGGGGGAAGACGCACATATATGGGGCACTATGTCAGGACGGGATGTAACCACTGGACACACTGACACACGAAAAGACAGGCACATACTGTGACTCCGAGAGGTCCATGTCTGAGACCGCGGGTACCACATTCAGCAGTGGGATATACGGTGGCCTGACAGAGGAGCGCCCCCGTTGGATAACCTCTTGAACATACCTAGAGAACAACCCTCACAGGTTAGAAAAAATGTCCTTGTGCGCCCCATAATACTACAACTCTCAGCATTCATCGGCTGGAGAGAGAGTGAGAGCGCGCTGCTCTGCGTCCCTCTGCAGTGCCACCAACACAACCGGCTCTGCTAGATCCTCACAACACTGGGGGAGAGGTGTTTAGCCCTAAATCCCCTTTAATGGAAAGATGTGCACAAGAAATGAGGATAAATCTTTTTTTTTATTGAGGGGGCCTTCACAAAAAGAAACAAAGGGACCTTAAAAAAAAATAAAAAAATCTATCCTTCTCGTGTACAGGCAGTGATGACTTAATAGACAGGGGCACTTTGATATTGATCACCACCATCAGATGAATGGGGGGGGACCAACTCCTAGCAACCCCACCACGACCAGTTGACTTCTCAGGTGTAAAAATTCTGTTTTTTTTTCCTTTCTGTTTCCTTTTTGCAGGCATCTGGACCAATATATGTAATAGCAATCTGCTCTAATTTGTGCTTTTTTCCTTTTTTAATGTGTTTTTTTCCTCCATTCATTTTTTTTTTTTTTTTTTTTTTTTATAGTATAGAAACACTGTCATACTGCACTTAAAAACACCACTGCGCATTTTTGTTTTCCAGGCTCCCCATAGAAAAACTACAAGGAAAAAACATGCAAAACATTAAAAAAAAAAAAAAAAATCTTTAAATGCACAGCAGGCATGAGTTTATCACATCCACTTCATATGAACTGTTATTTGCACAGTTTTAATGATTTTTTCATTTAGCAGTTCCGCTCCAGAAGACCTCTTTAAAATCATTTCTAGTTTACATATATTCTGTCTTCTGAGCATTTTCCGTTAAACTTTAGGCTTTGAAAAAAAATTTAAAAATACATGTCACTTTTTTTCTGATGGAAAATGTTTCAAAATAGGCGCTGTCCAATCAAAAGGTCATAAAAAAAAAAAAAAAAAAAAAAAAAAAAAAAAAGCTAAAAACTGTTCAAAATTACTTTAGGAAATGGTAAAAATTCCCTAAAGAGCAATCTGTGTTTTATCCAAAAGGATACGCCATGGGTATTCTACCCATAGAATATCCCTTTATGGCTGCGGTCACGCACGGATCCCCTCACAATATCAAAGTGTATTTCCCATCGTAATGAATAGGAAAAGTTTTATTGAGGAAGATTTTATAGATGATCCGCTTAAAAAGAAAAAAAAACACGTGAACATGACCTTACTGACAAGTTCCCAAACAGAAGATCCCAGGGTGACCAAGCAGCAGAACACGTAAATCACCTCACAGACATGGAACCTATCAAAAAAATTGCCTTCCCAGTGACGCGGCCTCTCCCACCTATGACTAGAGGCCCATACAGGATCTGCAATAAAAGCCAACACGAAACGTTACGCACCTTTGCTTCACTTGCATTTTTCCAGCTTTTCTCTCCTCCTCTTCCAGTCGCCGTCGCGCCTCCTCCAGCTGTGTCAGTGGATTGGGGGCAGGGTTGGGTGGCATGGTGGGGTCTTGGACAAAGGGGTGAGAGGGCTGCACCACGTTGCGCAGCTGAGCGCTGACCCACGGATGGACCGCACCAGGGCGTTCAATGGAGAGTGGTCTAGGCACGTCATGAGCGGACTGCTTCTTGGCACCTGATGAGCTGCAGGGAGGAAATAGGGCCAGACGCAAAGTGTCAAAATCTAAGAATAACTTTCCCTTTCTGTTATTGCCATTTACAGTCCTTGGGCTGCTCAGTTCACAACACTCGGCATACGCCAGTCACACCCAAACTCTGAATGCAGCTCTGGACACGAGTGGAGGATGACCTGCAGTAAAGCACTGACCTATGGACGGTTTTCTTGTGTCGGCTGATCTCCTTCTCGCCTTCCATTATCCACTGCATTATCTTCTGGTGTCTCTCGGAGTCCTCTGGCACTACGGGCATCTCATAGTTGGCACTTTCGAGTTTCCCAGAATCCACTTTCTTTGCATTCCTCTTGGCCAGCATGCTGACTTTACCACTGAAAGAAAAAGCGTTTTATGGGATAGAGGTAAAAAATCTGCGAGAACGTTCATACACTACCTGTGATTACAGATCCGGTCCTGGTGCCTGCTAAAACCTTCACTAATGTCTAGTCACACCCAGACTTCTGACCTCGCATTCAATTCTGGAGGTTTTGTTTCTTACATCATGGAAGGCGGCATTAACCAGGTGGAAAATATTATGTGACTATGGAGGGGACAGATACAAGCTCCAGCGCAGCGCTGACGTTACATCCGGCGGCCATACGAGTGACACCGCAGAATTCCACGATTGGTTTCAGCGACCACAAGAATGATGGATGTGACATCGCTGCTGGATCGGCAGTGCTAAGAGATAAATGTCACAGCCAACCTCTAGCGCATTCCCGTGGCCGCCATTCTTATTCCCCTTCTTCCAAGATTTACATATTTGTAATCTTTCCAAAAGTATTTTCCCCATATAACGTACTGAAAAAAAAAAAAAATACAAAGGGGGCAGTAGAATTTAAAAAAAAAAAATAAAAAAAAGAATTTTGAAATGTTTTGCTTCTACATTTACTTTATTGTGGAAATCAGCTGGTAACCTTGTTGTATGGGTCAGTGCAGTTACTGGGATCTCTGGAACCCAGGTTTATTGCTAGGCCCACTGTGACACAGAAAAAGACATGGTGACAGTCCTAGCACATGAGAATGTTCCAATCCACTGACAGCAAGCAGATATATGGCAAATGGCGATGAACTGAAGTTTGAAGCATATAAGAGGAGTAAGAGGCTTACCTGTAGCCTAAAGAATCCATAGGGTTGGGGGCCATCCCCATGCTATCTGCATAATTTCGTGATTTGGTTGCATAGTTATGAGGGTCTACATTCCACGAAAAGTTGCTTTGCACTCTCTGTGTGGCCTCGGCCTCTATCTGATCCTTGGGTTTCACCCCGCTGTGGTGATGAACGTGGTGATAGACGTGCTTGTGGTGATACATGTTGGGCGCTTCCAATTTTGTGCCGGACTTGGCCGAGTGCTTGCCATGCCCGGACTGCATTGTTCCCACCGATACGGGAAGGCCTTTGTTCATGTGACCGTCTGGCGAGCGCGGCTTGGGGGAATGGCGGCCGGTGCCCGGAGATTGGCATCCTGGCGTTTTCATGACGCGTTGCACGTGTTCGTCTAGAATGGATTCTGGATTTTCCTCATGGGCGTCTCTGATCTGCATCCCGACGCAACCCATATCGGAGTATCGAGACCCAAAGTGATGCACAGGCTGGCTTGAAGGCAATTTGTGGCTAACCATTGAAGGTGCGGAGGAGACGTCTGCATCGTCCCCTTCTTCTTCCTACGGTGAAAAAAGGAACAAAGTCGAGTTACTATAGCATTTAGGCATAGTGCCCCCCCCGTCAAATGTTACGGCTCCCAACTTAAAGTCTTTTAAATATAAAGTTTCTCTTGTAATTAATGATCCATTTTCCATAAATAAAGGAAGTTGCATTCTACAATTCAGCCACTAGGTGGCGCTGTTGCAGCACAGATTTACATTTTCCGCCTGCAGATTATTGCATAATGCTGTATCCGCCATCGATGGCGCCTGCTGCAGCTCGAGATAGCTCCATGCTGAGCGTCAGAGGCCAGACGGCTGTACTTAAGATTGATAGACACGACACTGCAGGTAGATGGAGCCTCAGGTATAAAGATAGAGGACATTGCATTATATCGTGCGGACCACTTACAGCTCTCACGCGTTTCAGTCGCTCCTCCAGCTTCTGCTCCGCCTCGCGGTCTCTCAGGACTCCTTCCAGGCGAATGATGAGCTCAGCAGCAAATTTTTCAGGATCGACGTGAATATCCTTTGGCATGTGATATGTACGCTACGGAGACAAAACGCCACAATCAATGGTGCGTGCAAAAACTGCACCGAAACATGGCTGGTGCACCAAAAACGATTGATACACAACTTGATAATACAGAGAATATCGCTTATTTGGTGCAACTGGAAGCCCCCTATGAGGGTGTAAACGTGGTCTTCCCATCACTTACTGGAATGTGAGGTAGTGGCACGCGTCCATTGGCTTTGGCACTTTCTTGCATTTCTCGGCGATGGTGCTTCCGTAGACGATACGGTGGAATCCCATCGCTGCCAGAGGAAAACAGGCATCAATGTGCGGCTATGACACGCCGAGAGAGGGGGGGGAACTGTCACTAATAAATCCCTCCCAAACATAACGTTACTCTGTTTAGGACCCACGACGCCATATGCACAAAATCTAAATAATAAAAAAAATAGAAAATGTAGAAAAAGAGAATGCGATCTACTTACACGCTGCTGTCTGTAAGGGACATGGTGTCGGCATCGCTCGACATGCTCTGCTGTTCGCTGTCGTTAGCGCTAGTGGCAGGGGCCACCGCGTACCCAGTGTTGACATAGTAAGGGGTAACCAGCTCCCTCCACGACCCCGGCCTAGAAATGGAAATTACAGTAAAAATAAGAAATTCTCATGGTCACAGAGTAAATAAAATATAAAAAAAATCTTATAGTGACGGATGGTCACATTAACATGTTGCCTTCCAAGATCTTTTATTTTCGGGCATCGAACCACTTATAAGAACATTAAAGGGGTCGTTCACGTCCATGTTGGAGGAGTCACGACCCCACATATTTGCAGAGACAGGTGCATGATACCGGACTATTGGCAGGTCTGTGGGGTCCTAACGTGATCGGCACAGATCACCCGCTCCATGTACTGCTTCAATACGTCCAAAAGTAAAAAAGGAAGCAATTTAGGAAATGTTTAATGAATATTTGCCTAAATGCCTCCAAAACAGCAAATAATCACTAGCCCAGGACTTGTATGTTGGTGGCCACTCCATAAAGTCACCGACGCGTGCGGCATCTTGTCACAAGAAAAGGCCATCACTGATCCTTCCAAACAAACCCCAAAAGCATGATAATCGGCTGCAGCCGCAGAGATGATTGGCGGCAGCACAACTTCCTGTGTAAACGGTTAATGTGTTGCCAACAATGGGCAAACTGTACGGAGAGCAACCGGTCACGTTAGCGATTGCTTGTCCCCGTTTGGGGCCTGTGTTAAATAACCTTAAGGCTGGTAGGGCTACACGGCGACATTGGCAGAGACACCGGATGTGTGGGTCGCACATGTTCACTACTGCTCCTTTAAGACAGAGGACGTTGGGACCCCCGTTTTCAATAATGTAGGGGGGAATCGCAGCAGCCAAAGCCCCAGTTATTAGAGATTTATCACCTAGTGTATGGATAAGCCATATACACTGCTTACACCTTCCATTCCAGACCCATGGGGGTCTCAGCAGCCAGACCCTTAGCAATCACACACTTATCCATCCTGTGCATAGGTGATATATGCAATTTGTGGATCCCCCCTTTAATGCCTAGTAAACAAAATCCAGGAGGCCCAAAGCCGCAGGGAATTTGGAGGGGAGCTTAATTAATTTAGGCCTCGTGATATGGTGAATTTAGCGCATAATGGAGGGCAATGTCCTTTCACAAATAGAAAAGTCAAGTGCGAACCCTGAATATAGAGCAATACAAAATTATAAGAACATGGCCGCCTTCTACACACAGTGCCACACCTGTGCACAGGCCACTTCCGGTATTGCAGATCAGCTGTGTCTAATGCTTCGCTCCTTCCATTCCGTTCACATGTAGAAAAACCGTCCACCTTTTTCTCATTTACCAGTTTTCACCCCCTGACCCAGAGACACATCTGGAATATTTTATGACGGGCCGATTTTCATTCCGGTGTGTAATATGTGCCTGGTGGCGGGTGGTGACGTGGAGGGAGCGCTATCCGGCTTTTATCTCCTCCAGCTGCTGCATTCATGGATGAAACTTGCATTGCGCAATATGGACGGGGGTAACCAGAGTCCCGGGGGGATGCGGAGGCGCTGCCTTCGGAGATATCACATCACCAGGAGTGAGCCGAGGGTCTGAGAAGCAGAAGCCTGAAATGAATTCCCACGCCAACTACTCCACTGTCCATTTAATGATGTTAAGGGGTACTCCGACCAGATAACCCCTTACTCCAGGCAGGCGACTCCCTGCAGGCACCACTAGGGGGAGCTCACCACACATTTTCTAGTTGAACCATTCACTTCAATATATAGACAGTATACAGTGAGCTCCATCTCGTGGTGGCTGCGGTTATCAAACATTCATGGAACGGTATGCATGTACCCCCCTATCCAGAAGATATGATGAATGTATGAAGAGCTGCTGACATCCCAACTGATCACAAGAATGGAGAGCCTCAAGTCCCCTGTGTGAATAGAGCGATACTGAGCACGTGCGATCACTAGTCCTATAGACCAATAGAGCGATACTGAGCACGTGTGATCACTAGTCCTATAGAGTGATACTAAGCATGTGCGACCACTAGTCCTATAGACCAATAGAGCGATACTGCGCACGTGTGATCACTAGTCCTATAGAGTGATACTGAGCATGTGCGACCACTAGTCCTATAGACCAATAGAGAGATACTGAGCACGTGCGACCACTAGTCCTATAGACCAATAGAGCGATACTGAGCATGTGCGACCACTAGTCCTATAGAGCGATACTGAGCATGTGCAACCACTAGTCCTATAGACCAATAGAGCGATACTGAGCGTGCGCGACCACTAGTCCTATAGACCAATAGAGCGATACTGAGCATGTGCGACCACTAGTCCTATAGTGATACTGAGCACGTGCGACCACTAGTCCTATAGACCAATAGAGCGATACTGAGCATGTGCGACCTCTAGTCCTATAGCACGATACTGAGCACGTGTGACCACTAGTCCTATAGTGATACTGAGCACGTGTGACCACTAGTCCTATAGAGTGATACTGAGCATGTGCGACCACTAGTCCTATAGACCAATAGAGCGATACTGAGCATGTGCGACCTCTAGTCCTATAGCACGATACTGAGCACGTGTGACCACTAGTCCTATAGTGATACTGAGCACGTGTGACCACTAGTCCTATAGAGTGATACTGAGCATGTGCGACCACTAGTCCTATAGACCAATAGAGCGATACTGAGCATGTGCAACCACTAGTCCTATAGAGTGATACTGAGCATGTGCGACCACTAGTCCTATAGCCCAATAGAGCGATACTGAGCATGTGCGACCACTAGTCCTATAGACCAATAGAGCGATACTGAGCATGTGCGACCACTAGTCCTATAGACCAATAGAGCGATACTGAGCATGTGCAACCACTAGTCCTATAGAGCGATACTGAGCATGTGCGACCACTAGTCCTATAGCCCAATAGAGCGATACTGAGCATGTGCGACCACTAGTCCTATAGACCAATAGAGCGATACTGAGCATGTGCGACCACTATTCCTATAGAGTGATACTGAGCATGTGCGACCACTAGTCCTATAGAGTGATACTAAGCATGTGCGACCACTAGTCCTATAGAGTGATACTGAGCATGTGCGACCACTAGTCCTATAGAGTGATACTGAGCATGTGCGACCACTAGTCCTATAGAGTGATACTGAGCATGTGCGACCACTAGTCCTATAGAGTGATACTGAGCATGTGCGACCACTAGTCCTATAGAGCGATACTGAGCACGTGCGACCACTAGTCCTATAGAGTGATACTATGCACGTGACCACTAGTCCTATAGACCAATAGAGAGATACTGAGCACGTGCGACCACTATTCCTATAGAGTGATACTGAGCATGTGCGACCACTAGTCCAATAGAGTGATACTGAGCATGTGCGACCACTAGTCCTATAGAGCGATACTGAGCATGTGCGACCACTAGTCCAATAGAGCGATACTGAGCATGTGCGACCACTAGTCCTATAGCGCGATACTGAGCACGTGCGACCACTAGTCCTATAGCCCAATAGAGCGATACTGAGCATGTGCGACCACTAGTCCTATAGCCCAATAGAGCGATACTGAGCATGTGCGACCACTAGTCCTATAGCGCGATACTGAGCACGTGCGACCACTAGTCCTATAGAGTGATACTGAGCACGTGCGACCACTAGTCCTATAGAGTGATACTGAGCATGTGCGACCACTAGTCCTATAGAGTGATACTGAGCATGTGCGACCACTAGTCCTATAGAGTGATACTGAGCATGTGCGACCACTAGTCCTATAGAGTGATACTGAGCATGTGCGACCACTAGTCCTATAGAGTGATACTGAGCATGTGCGACCACTAGTCCTATAGACCAATAGAGCGATACTGAGCACGTGCGACCACTAGTCCTATAGAGCGATACTGAGCACGTGTGACCACTATTCCTATAGAGCGATACTGAGCACGTGTGACCACTATTCCTATAGAGCGATACTGAGCACGTGTGACCACTATTCCTATAGAGCGATACTGAGCACGTGTGACCACTATTCCTATAGAGTGATACTAAGCACGTGTGACCACTAGTCCTATAGAGTGATACTAAGCACGTGTGACCACTAGTCCTATAGAGTGATACTAAGCACGTGTGACCACTAGTCCTATAGAGTGATACTAAGCACGTGTGACCACTAGTCCTATAGAGTGATACTAAGCACGTGTGACCACTAGTCCTATAGAGTGATACTAAGCACGTGTGACCACTAGTCCTATAGAGTGATACTAAGCACGTGTGACCACTAGTCCTATAGAGTGATACTAAGCACGTGTGACCACTAGTCCTATAGACCAATAGAGCGATACTGAGCATGTGCGACCACTAGTCCTATAGCGCGATACTGAGCACGTGTGACCACTATTCCTATAGAGCGATACTGAGCACGTGTGACCACTATTCCTATAGAGTGATACTGAGCACATGTGACCACTAGTCCTATAGAGTGATACTATGCACGTGACCACTAGTCCTATAGACCAATAGAGAGATACTGAGCACGTGCGACCACTATTCCTATAGAGTGATACTGAGCATGTGCGACCACTAGTCCAATAGAGTGATACTGAGCATGTGCGACCACTAGTCCTATAGAGTGATACTGAGCATGTGCGACCACTAGTCCAATAGAGCGATACTGAGCATGTGCGACCACGAGTCCAATAGAGCGATACTGAGCATGTGCGACCACGAGTCCAATAGAGCGATACTGAGCATGTGCGACCACGAGTCCTATAGCCCGTGCAGTAGTCGCATTTTCCCTACTGCTATACTGACACAGACTTTTTTCGCCCCACTCGAAAGCCATTGGCAAAATGATAGTTCAGCTGACAGCCATCTCTCCCGACTCATCCGTATACAGGAGCGCTCTGTGTCCTCTACAAGAGGGCCGCAGTGAAGACTAAAGGTCCAAAATCAAAACATGCCGGATCCTTTTACCCCCCACGACTGGGAAGAATTGGGGCAGCCCCCACACACAGACTGTCGGACAAGCACACAGATATCGGCACGTTCAGGGGATGGTTTCTGGTGTGTACAAGGTCCTTTTAAGATTCAGAGCTCTGCAATGATTATAGGGGATATAGAGCGTTTATGGGACATCCACTTTAACAGGCTGGCCCCTGGAGCCAATTCGACTGAACCATTATGGAAATTGGTGTGGTCACCTCTATGGAAATGTAGAGAGAAAAAGAATCCTGTCGGCGACTATAATGAGTTCAGGCCGTCGTCAGTAGCTCTGATGTACGAGGCCGGCAGAATACAGCCTTTCAGCCAACACGTTTCACAGGGGGGGGCATCCAGTAACCTGATATGAGGCGCTCTTCCTGATGACTATGGAGACGGTGGTGGAAATGAGCGGCGGGCCGGGAAACGCGCCGCGTAAAGCTGCCTTTGTGTAAATAAAAGTTAATGACTTCCCAGGCTTTGTCATGTCGCTCGGGGCTGTCACTGGTACCGGGGTAATTACTCCTAATGATAATTCACTTTCCACCGACGGTGCGGTTAGACATTGGGAGATGGAAAAGGCCTCTCTCTCTATTCTCTGTTCCGCTCTCGCTCCTTTTTTCTGGCCATGCTTTTCTTTCCTGTCAGCTCAGCTGGAGGGGAGGAATTTACAAATGGATCCAGTATGACTAGAAAAGGGTTTACGCAAGCGGCTTTACCCCCACCACCCCGAGAGCGGCCCACTCGCAAGATACATTTACACAAAGTGGCTGAAGTAAAACGCGCTTTGTGCCTCATTGCAATGTAATGAAACCTGAGCAGCGGGCTGGTGGGAGGCACCACAACCACAGATACATGGAGGACAAAGCATGCCGAGCATACTTCTGTCCGTATACGGTACATATACACGTCTATCGTCTGCAGGGAGACTTCTGCCATCTTTAACAGTCTCCGTAGAGTCATCCGTACCCAACTCTACGCCAAAATCTGCCTCCGGTGCAAATAAATGCCGTTTCTCTGACTTGCTTCGGAATACTTTATATGATGGTATTACTCCTAAAAATCACTTAAAAATTATTTTTTTGTCTTGTAGCAAACACATACCGAAGAAGAAAAAAAAAAAAAAAAACACATTCCTGACGGTGCCAAACAGGATGGATCCTAAAAGAGCCCCCCCTCCAAGACGGCGGTCCCTTCCTATAGGGCTATATTGAATCCTGGACACCAACGTCACCCCCAGAACACATGTCATCAGCTCAGAGACTTCTGAAGCCGAATGAAAAGAGCTCTGTGAAAAAATGAAAAAAAAAAAAAAAAAATCAAAAGGCAAAACTTCTGGGGCAGCGACCGCACGGCACGCCGCGCTCAAAGATCTGGGGAATAAATATAGTAAATAGCAAATCTCTGTTCCGTTACTTCATGTTAGACGGAAAAATGAGCAAGCTGTCATTTCAGGAGGGATCGACTTTCCATGAAAGAAAAAAAATAAAATGAAAAGGTCAGCTGATTCCCCGGATTTGTGTAAAACGAGCGCAGAATTTCCAGAAGGATCAAACGTTTCACTCGCACAAAAAAGAAAAAAAAAAAAAAAAAATTTGCTGGAAACTCTGAATCACGCCAGGGAAGACTTTGAAGTCACGTCTTGTAAGTAAGTAGGAAAAAAGTGAAAGAAGAGAGGGAGAAAAAAAAAAAAAGAAAAAAGAAAAACACGACAGCGGCCGCATCAGCAAAGTGGTATCGCCATGGCAATGAGCGCAGACAGCGTCGCCGTCCCCTCGGCAGCACATAAAGCCTTTACATACGCGGCCGCCCTTTGATGTGTGATGAGGTCAGGCGGATCATAACTCCCATGGTCAGCGGCTGATGAAGGTAAACACGAGCGAGCGGCGGCGGCGCCCGGCATCAGAGCCGCAGATGAGCAAGCACAACAAACCACAGCGACTGGCCAGCTACACGACAGCCACCGGCCACATATCTGTCTGCAAGGTATTGCTCCCTGTTATCAGTCATTCTACCCGACTACACAATCTAGTGATCGCCGTTATCAGCCACTCTACCCGACTACACAATCAGCCACTCTACCCGACCATAGGACCCGACTACACAATCTAGTGCTCGCTGTTATCAGCCACTCTACCCGACCATAGGACCCGACTACACAATCTAGTGCCAGCTGTTATCAGTCACTCTACCCGACTACACAATCTAGTGCTCGCTGTTATCAGCCACTCTACCCGACTACACAATCAGCCACTCTACCCGACCATAGGACCCGACTACACAATCTAGTGCTCGCTGTTATCAGCCACTCTACCCGACCATAGGACCCGACTACACAATCTAGTGCCAGCTGTTATCAGTCACTCTACCCGACTACACAATCTAGTGCTCGCTGTTATCAGCCACTCTACCCGACTACACAATCTAGTGATCGCTGTTATCAGCCACTCTACCCGACTACACAATCAGCCACTCTACCCGACCATAGGACCCGACTACACAATCTAGTGCTCGCTGTTATCAGCCACTCTACCCGACCATAGGACCCGACTACACAATCTAGTGCCAGCTGTTATCAGTCACTCTACCCGACTACACAATCTAGTGCTCGCTGTTATCAGCCACTCTACCCGACTACACAATCTAGTGATCGCTGTTATCAGCCACTCTACCCGACTACACAATCAGCCACTCTACCCGACCATAGGACCCGACTACACAATCTAGTGCTCGCTGTTATCAGCCACTCTACCCGACCATAGGACCCGACTACACAATCTAGTGCCAGCTGTTATCAGTCACTCTACCCGACTACACAATCTAGTGCTCGCTGTTATCAGCCACTCTACCCGACCATAGGACCCGACTACACAATCAGCCACTCTACCCGACCATAGGACCCGACTACACAATCTAGTGCTCGCTGTTATCAGCCACTCTACCCGACTACACAATCAGCCACTCTACCCGACCATAGGACCCGACTACACAATCTAGTGCTCGCTGTTATCAGCCACTCTACCCGACCATAGGACCCGACTACACAATCTAGTGCTCGCTGTTATCAGTCACTCTACCCGACTACACAATCTAGTGCTCGCTGTTATCAGCCACTATACCCGACCATAGGACCCAACTACACAATCTAGTGCTCGCTGTTATCAGTCACTCTACCCGACTACACAATCTAGTGCTCGCTGTTATCAGCCACTCTACCCGACCATAGGACCCGACTACACAATCAGCCACTCTACCCGACCATAGGACCCGACTACACAATCTAGTGCTCGCTGTTATCAGCCACTCTACCCGACCTTAGGACCCGACTACACAATCAGCCACTCTACCCGACCATAGGACCCGACTACACAATCTAGTGCTCGCTGTTATCAGCCACTCTACTCGACCATAGGACCCGACTACACAATCTAGTGCTCGCTGTTATCAGTCACTCTACCCGACTACACAATCTAGTGCTCGCTGTTATCAGCCACTCTACCCGACCATAGGACCCGACTACACAATCTAGTGCTCGCTGTTATCAGCCACTCTACCCGACCTTAGGACCCGACTACACAATCAGCCACTCTACCCGACCATAGGACCTGACTACACAATCTAGTGCTCGCTGTTATCAGCCACTCTACCCGACCTTAGGACCCGACTACACAATCAGCCACTCTACCCGACCATAGGACCTGACTACACAATCTAGTGCTCGCTGTTATCAGCCACTCTACCCGACCATAGGACCCGACTACACAATCAGCCACTCTACCCGACCATAGGACCCGACTACACAATCAGCCACTCTACCCGACCATAGGACCCGACTACACAATCAGCCACTCTACCCGACCATAGGACCCGACTACACAATCAGCCACTCTACCCGACCATAGGACCCGACTACACAATCTAGTGCTCGCTGTTATCAGCCACTCTACCCGACCATAGGACCCGACTACACAATCTAGTGCTCGCTGTTATCAGCCACTCTACCCGACCATAGGACCCGACTACACAATCTAGTGCTCGCTGTTATCAGCCACTCTACCCAACCATAGGACCCGACTACACAATCTAGTGCTCGCTGTTATCAGCCACTCTACCCGACCATAGGACCCGACTACACAATCAGCCACTCTACCCGACCATAGGACCCGACTACACAATCAGCCACTCTACCCGACCATAGGACCCGACTACACAATCAGCCACTCTACCCGACCATAGGACCCGACTACACAATCTAGTGCTCGCTGTTATCAGCCACTCTACCCGACCATAGGACCCGACTACACAATCTAGTGCTCGCTGTTATCAGCCACTCTACCCGACCATAGGACCCGACTACACAATCTAGTGCTCGCTGTTATCAGCCACTCTACCCAACCATAGGACCCGACTACACAATCTAGTGCTCGCTGTTATCAGCCACTCTACCCAACCATAGGACCCGACTACACAATCAGCCACTCTACCCGACCATAGGACCCAACTACACAATCTAGTGCTCCCTGTTATCAGCCATTCTACCCGACCATAGGACCCGACTACACAATCTAGTGCTCCCTGTTATCAGCCATTCTACCCGACCATAAGACTTGACTACACAATCTAGTGTTCGCTGTTATCAGCCATTCTAGCCTAGCATACGACCTGACAACACAATCTATACCTCGCTTTTTACAGAGACTGTTACTGTTGCGTTAGTCAATGCGATTAGGGACAGAACTGGCTATGGGGTACAGCTATGATATGCAGTCACTTTTGTTCGGTGAGTGTCTGTCCTCTGAGACCCCAACCTTACCCGGACAATGAATGTGTAGCCCCATTTAACACTGTTTTTCGTTGCATGGCGCTCCCTGGCTGTGAAGGAATTACAGTCATCCGCATTCATTTCAATAGCGTTCCCTGCACAGCGAGTGACCAGGGCAACATTAAACAGGGAAGACCGTGCAGTCACCCCTTTATTCCCAAAAATCAGTGGGGGATCCCATAGCTCTGACCCCCATGAATCATTAAGTCAGGACGTATCCTACAGATAAACCTGTTTAGCCTATATAGGACTATAGAATATACACCTATACCGGTAGTTTAGCACAAAGTATGAGGCCTGCAAACGGAGATCTTCGGGGAGAAAAAAAAAATGGAATTAAAGCACAAAGTATATTAACAATGGAGAGAACATAATTAGACCTCCGCCCACTATAAAAGCATATGAACGATATTCCTAGACAGGACAGCATGCCCCTTTTACCCTACAAGCCCCTATTCAGATATTGCAAGTGTTTGGTTTTTTTGCAGTGCCCCTTGGATTGTAAAAGGTGAAGATTTCCCTGATAAATGTGAATGGCTGAGGAGGAATAGAAGAGGCAGTGGCCTAAACAAGGCATCGCACCCCGTGGGCTGCCGCGGACGCTTTACATTTTTTCATTAATAATCTATTGCAGACGGAGTGGTAATAAAGGCCGGGATTGAATCGTGCACCTGCTCCATCTTGTTACATGGCTGCGGTGTATTGGGTTCTGTGATTCTCCCCCCCCCCCTTACAACAGGGTAAGAGTCTCGCTTTGAGGGACGTAAAGGGAAAAAGAAAAAGACAGAAAAAAAAACAAAGCAGAGAAACACAACATTGTACCAGTACAAAGACAAAGTGACTGCTGTCTAGGGATGGACTGGGAATCACAGCATCAGCAGCTGTGAAAGGATCAATATCGGCACTAATAACGCACCATATTTATAAGCATATTGCTTCACTACCCATTATTTAGGTCTACAAAAATTAATGGTGGCAAAGTCAGAAGTCCGTAGCCACAAAACTGCAACCCTCCTAACATTGGCATCCCCAGCAGCGTCCTACTAGTAAAATGTGACCGCTGGATCAGTATCCTTTCACAACTAATCTTTAGATAGGATCTCCTTAATATATTTGGGAATATAAAACATACTGTAGTATTAAAACCAACCATGGAGTAATTACTGTGACTGTCACAATCTCATCTCTTGCCTAAATTTGGAAGTAACGGCAGGAGGTAAAGCATCGACCACATACACCCGAAAAACTGGTCCTGCAGATCTGGGCACCTGTACAACTGCAAATTTTGACACTTTAAGGGGCTGTATATGTGCTACGTGTCTGGTTCTAAGTAATTCGCAATCGTCAGTTGCGCGGATGTAGAATGGAGCGGCAAGCAGTGCGCATGCACAACGTCGCTCTGGGATTGGGTCCTCGATGACGTAAACATAAAGACCCCTAGTGAACAGACACTCATCTATCCTACGGAAAGGGAATGCATTTTCATTGAAGGACAGACCATTTAAGCTGTATGTTCACAAAAAAAAAAAAAAACACCTTTAACTGTTAAGCAGAAGCCAACTATTGACAAGACCACAATAGCATTGTCATCCTTCACTAGAGCGACAGATGTAAACACGCTCTGGCACTTTGATCGACAGCTCACGCTGCAGAGTGAGCTGAGCAAAGTGCCGGGGGCGTGCGTACAGCCGCCGCTCACAATATAGTGATCAATGCATGCACTCAGTGCACGCTCCCATGACAAAGTCGGAAGGCCCAAATTTCATCTATTTACCTGACAACTAACCCTATACCTGCAGGTCGGTAGCATTTTTCCTAGCTGACAGGTTCCACTTCCTAGGTTCACATCCCAACCCAAGCATGGCCAAAGTTGCAATAGAGGCCTATTCCAACAAACAGGACATGTCAGATCATCACTAGATGAATGTAGACCCTACCTGAACTCTCTCCCATCACTCCGCCGTCTCGCCGCTGCCGTACAATGCGATGTAGCTTCCAAGATAAGTTTCTGGTTGATCAAGTTTGAAGACACAGATTCTCTTTCGAGGTCATCATCCACCACTTGGTCACACTTCCATTCCTCATCTTCATTAAGAGTAGGTAAATATCCAGGTGGACCCTTCCCTGTCCCAGACCCCGAGCTATGGTCACTGTAAACCTTAGGACTTTCCCCGCCGACGGTTGTGCACTCTAGATAGATGTCAGATTTAAGGAACACTGGGTACGTATTGTCCTCCATCATCGACTGGATCTCCATTTGAGCCTGGTCAAACATGTCAGGCTCAATTTGCTGCCTCAAAACACAATCCTTAATAAAACTTTTCGTTGCTGGCTTGATCTGCCGGGAGACTATGCCGTTATTGTCCAGAATATATTTTTTGTAGATCGCTTTGGCCAGTTTGAGCCTTTTTTCCACCATAGAGTCACTTGGCTCCAGTTTCCGAAAGCCGCTGCAAGCGAACCAGAAATCAAGCAAATCTCCGCAATTTTCCTGCTGTAAAAAAGTTCGAAACAACTTAATCCCATCCTGGTCGTCGAGCAGAGAGTGAAGCGATTCAGCCCATTTTAAATATGGCGGCGTCGGGGAAGCACTGCCCTCAGGTTCGTAACCCAGGTCAAGGTCGGGCCGCCTCGGCGTCGCAGTTGAAGTCTCGTTTCTGATCCCATCGGTTTTTGCCGAGTAATAGCTGTGGCTGAACGGCCTGGGATGATCTGCTGTAACCAGTTCTCCTTCCTCTCCAGGGACCGGCGGTCTGGGTGCATCCTCAGTAAAGCTTCCCCCTAGATCCAAAGGGAAACCTTTCCCCTGGACACTCATCTTGACTATATGCGATTGCAAAGTAAGGATTATTAAGATACGGATTCAATATCTGTTCATTTCGAGACGAAGGTCCCTGATAAACATTAGCCTCCTGCAAAGAAAACAAGAAAACAATAGAGAGTCAATACATAACATTTAAAGGGGCAGTTCACAAATGCATTAATGGATGAGGGACTGCAATCAAAGTATAAACTTGTTCTACTACTGCAAGATCGTGACTCTCTGTGTCATGCTCTGCGCACTGATAACAGGGCTGACAGCAGGGTTAACTTGCTGAAAAGGGATTGACCTTTGAGGATTTTCTTTTAAAAACTTAAATGCAAATATACGGGGGAAAAAAAAAAAATGATTTCTGTAATATGGTTTCTTTAAAAACTTGCATGGTTTGGTTTTTACGGGCTTTGTTTCCTAATTATATGCATTTAAAACAAAAAGATGGACCGCCCTTTTCATCAATGAGGCTACTCTGCGGAATCGCGGTCACCACACTAACCAGGTTTCTATATCAGTGTCCCCTTCACCACATTGCTTTTATACTCAATTCACTCCAGGGGTTATTGCTCCCAGCTAAAACCAACACAATCTGACAATTCATAGGGTCCCCTCATCCTGATGGGCATCACAGACCCCCCCTTTGTTACGGTGACCCCCCAAAGTGATCAGCTGCAATCTATGATGAACTTGTCAGCAGGCGTTTCATTTCCCTGCAGCTCCACCATAGGGGAAAGAAAGTATTGCACATCTTTTATAGAAATCAATAGGCTGTGCGAGTCCTCCAGGGAGAGAGATGCTCTTGGTGGGCACTTTCGGGAGAGGTTCATAGAAATTTGCATCAAGGCTGGCCTGCTTTTAAGAGTCAGGGTAGCCAAAGCACCAACAAGTTTGCAAATTTCTCTACCCCAAAACTATGGAATTTATGACCCAAATAACTCTGGTTCCAATTGGAAAATTTTCAGATCACTTCCTGGGATGAATAGATCCTACCAAAATCTGCAAACCTTCCCCAGGGACCATTTATTCACTTTACACACCCACAAAAGTGAAACGTTAAGGCGCCTTTCATCTGGCCCTAATTTGCGGCCGGTCACTGGTATAGTCCTATAATAAGCGACTGTGCTGTTCTCACCGACAGATCCTGCACTTTGAACCTGGAGCGAGCGGCGGCGTGGAAGATGAAAGAGGAGCAGATAACGAGGAGTTGAAACATTTCTCCTAAAGAAGTACGTGATGACATAAAAACAGCCTGATCTGATCTGCCGCTATCGATGTGAATCACAGCACAATGTACACACACGGACCCGGCCACGTCCAACCGATTCACGTCAAGGCGGCCGAGATGACACAGAGCAGGTGTAAGAGCTGCACTCTCCTTCAGGTCAATGCATTTTTTTTTTTTTTTATTACTTTTACAAGGGTTAAACTAGGACTTATGATAACGGTGTTGGGGAGATGGTTCACAAAATGAATGATCCTCAGGTCTGAGGAGACTATGGCATTTCTTATTCGGGAAACGCAGGGAGACACAGTGAGTCAATGCTAAACAGCAAAGTACGTAAAGAAACAGCAAAAAGGGGGTACATACTTATCCCACAGATTTAACATAAAACACAGCCGCTGGTAAATGTAACATGACTAAGTGCAAGCTCTTCAGGAGAGAAAGTGCTCAGTATTTTCTATGCCCAGTATGTAAGAGGGTGCAGACAGTTTCAGAGATATCAGTCCAAGTTCTTCAGATCATTTTAAGCTACAACCTGAAATTTCTCATTATGGAGCTTCTCCCCATCACAATCCCCATGGTATGGCCACTGACACTTGCAGGCAGCACATACACCTGGATGTATCACACCACATCCTCCGACTATATATCCATGACTGAATTCACACTGGATGCGCAAAGTCCGGTAATCCTCCAAAGAGTCAAACATATCCATAGAGGCATACGATCCTGACATTTACCTCCAATGTATCCTGTAGACCTGAAAATGTCCATAGACCTGGAGCAAACCCCGAGAAAGCCTTGGCCAGTAAGTGATTGCCTACAGTTGCCCTAACGGCACAGAAAAGTGCAGACAGTCGACTGTCAATCAATATATCAATTGCATATAATTTGATCTGTTCAGTGGACTGATCATACCAAACGTGGTCCAAAAATCAGGTCAAGGGGGTGTCTACCCAGCTGTACAACTTATTCTGCATCTGCTGAAGGCATCTGGAGGAGATCTAATAATCTTATGTCCAAAATTCTCAACACAGGCCCATGTCACAGAACCTCCCGACAAAAACAATCTATCGCGCTGCAGCACTCCGACCACATTCAGAACACATCTATTCTGATCAGACAAAAAAAACTCAAAACCCATACGCAATATTGTGTAGTCAGCAGCTATACAATAAAGCTACGATGCTCAGCGCGCCCTCGACCCCGTTCTAATGCGTGTGCGATGCTCCGCGCGCCCTCGACCCCGTTCTAATGCGTGTGCGATGCTCTCCATGTCCCGACCCCGTTCTAATGCGTGTGCGATGCTCTCCATGTCCCGAACCCTTTCTAATGCGCGTGCGATGCGCTCCATGTCCCGACCCCGTTCTAATGCGTGTGCGATGCTCTCCATGTCCCGAACCCTTTCTAATGCGTGTGCGATGCGCTCCATGTCCCGACCCCGTTCTAATGCGTGTGCGATGCTCTCAATGTCCCGACCCCGTTCTAATGCGTGTGCGATGCTCTCAATGTCCCGACCCCTTTCTAATGCGTGTGCGATGCTCTCCATGTCCCGACCCCTTTCTAATGCGTGTGCGATGCTCTCCATGTCCCAAACCCTTTCTAATGCGTGTGCGATGCTCTCCATGTCCCAAACCCTTTCTAATGCGCGTGCGATGCGCTCCATGTCCCGACCCCGTTCTAATGCGTGTGCGATGCTCTCAATGTCCCGACCCCGTTCTAATGCGTGTGCGATGCTCTCAATGTCCCGACCCCTTTCTAATGCGTGTGCGATGCTCTCCATGTCCCAAACCCTTTCTAATGCGTGTGCGATGCTCTCCATGTCCCAAACCCTTTCTAATGCGCGTGCGATGCGCTCCATGTCCCGACACCTTTCTATAACACGTGCGATGCTCTGCATGCACGTCCCGACACCCGTCTAACACATGCAATGCTCTGCATGCACGTCCCGACCACCTATAACATGTGCGATGCTCTGCATGCACGTCCCGACACCTTTCTGTAACACATGCGATGCTCTGCATGCACGTCCCGACACCTTTCTATAAACACATGCGATGCCCTGCATGCACGTCCCGACACCCATCTGTAACACGTGCAATGCTCTGCATGCACGTCCCGACACCTTTCTGTAACACGTGCGATGCCCTGCATGCACGTCCCGACACCTTTCTGTAACACGTGCGATGCCCTGCATGCACGTCCTGACACCCGTCTGTAACACGTGCAATGCTCTGCATGCACGTACCGACACCCATCTGTAACACATGCAATGCTCTGCATGCACGTACCGACACCCATCTGTAACACATGCAATGCTCTGCATGCACGTCCCGAACACCTATAACACGTGCGATGCCCTGCATGCACGTCCCGACACCTTTCTGTAACACGTGCGATGCCCTGCATGCACGTCCCGACACCTTTCTGTAACACGTGCGACGCCCTGCATGCACGTCCCGACACCTTTCTATAAACACATGCGATGCCCTGCATGCACGTCCTGACACCCGTCTGTAACACGTGCAATGCTCTGCATGCACGTACCGACACCCATCTGTAACACATGCAATGCTCTGCATGCACGTACCGACACCCATCTGTAACACATGCAATGCTCTGCATGCACGTACCGACACCCATCTGTAACACATGCAATGCTCTGCATGCACGTCCCGAACACCTATAACACGTGCGATGCCCTGCATGCACGTCCCGACACCTTTCTGTAACACGTGCGATGCCCTGCATGCACGTCCCGACACCTTTCTGTAACACGTGCGACGCCCTGCATGCACGTCCCGACACCTTTCTATAAACACATGCGATGCCCTGCATGCACGTCCTGACACCCGTCTGTAACACGTGCAATGCTCTGCATGCACGTACCGACACCCATCTGTAACACATGCAATGCTCTGCATGCACGTACCGACACCCATCTGTAACACATGCAATGCTCTGCATGCACGTCCCGAACACCTATAACACGTGCGATGCCCTGCATGCACGTCCCGACACCTTTCTGTAACACGTGCGATGCTCTGCATGCACGTCCCGACACCTTTCTGTAACACGTGCGATGCTCTGCATGCACGTCCCGACACCTTTCTGTAACACGTGCGATGCTCTGCATGCACGTCCCGACACCTTTCTATAAGGGTATGTGCACACTTTGCGGTTTCTGCTGCACTTCCACAGCGGTTTTGGCTCTGCAGAAACGCAGCAGATTCTGCTGCGTTGTACAGTACCTTTATTTCCTATGGAAATAAAAAAAAAAAAGCTGTGCACATGCTGCGTTTTTTTCCGCGCGGTTTTCAAAACGCAGCATGTCAATTGTTTGGTGAAGAAACGCTGCAGTTTTACACCTCATCCATTATGAGGTGTAAAACCGCAGGACTTTGTCCTGCGGATTTACCTGCGGTTTTCTCTACAAAATCCGCAGAGACAAAAAACTGTGTGTGCACATACCCTAACACGTGCGATGCTCTGCATGCCCCGACACTTTTCTAACAAACATGCGATGCTCTGCATGCCCCGACACTTTTCTAACAAACATGCGATGCTCTGCATGCCCCGACACTTTTCTAACAAACATGCGATGCTCTGCATGCCCCGACACTTTTCTAACAAACATGCGATGCTCTGCATGCCCCGACACTTTTCTAACAAACATGCGATGCTCTGCATGCCCCGACACTTTTCTAACAAACATGCGATGCTCTGCATGCCCCGACACTTTTCTAACAAACATGCGATGCTCTGCATGCCCCGACACTTTTCTAACAAACATGCGATGCTCTGCATGCCCCGACACTTTTCTAATAAACATGCCATGCTCTGCATGCCCCGACACTTTTCTAACATGCGATGCTCTGCATGCCCCGACACTTTTCTAATAAACATGCGATGCTCTGCATGCCCCGACACTTTTCTAATAAACATGCGATGCTCTGCATGCCCCGACACTTTTCTAATAAACATGCGATGCTCTGCATGCCCCGACACTTTTCTAATAAACATGCGATGCTCTGCATGCCCCGACACTTTTCTAATAAACATGCGATGCTCTGCATGCCCCGACACTTTTCTAATAAACATGCGATGCTCTGCATGCCCCGACACTTTTCTAATAAACATGCGATGCTCTGCATGCCCCGACACTTTTCTAATAAACATGCGATGCTCTGCATGCCCCGACACTTTTCTAATAAACATGCGATGCTCTGCATGCCCCGACACTTTTCTAATAAACATGCGATGCTCTGCATGCCCCGACACTTTTCTAATAAACATGCGATGCTCTGCATGCCCCGACACTTTTCTAATAAACATGCGATGCTCTGCATGCCCCGACACTTTTCTAATAAACATGCGATGCTCTGCATGTCCCGACACTTTTCTAATAAACATGCGATGCTCTGCATGTCCCGACACTTTTCTAATAAACATGCGATGCTCTGCATGTCCCGACACTTTTCTAATAAACATGCGATGCTCTGCATGTCCCGACACTTTTCTAATAAACATGCGATGCTCTGCATGTCCCGACACTTTTCTAATAAACATGCGATGCTCTGCATGTCCCGACACTTTTCTAATAAACATGCGATGCTCTGCATGTCCCGACACTTTTCTATAATACATGCGATGCTCTGCATGTCCCGACACTTTTCTATAATACATGCGATGATCTGTGATCACACTTTTTTTTCCTAAAGGTACTGTCACACTTAGCGATGTACCAGCGATCCCGACCAGCGATATGACGCGGTCAGGATCGCTGGTACATCGCTAAGTGGTCGCTAGTGAGCTGCCACATAGGCAGATCTCACTAGCGACATCGCTGGGGACGGGGATCGCTACTTACCTGTCACACCAGGCGATCCTGCGTCCTCCCGCCCGGCTCCATGCGTCGCTCGTCCTCACAGCAGGAAGCGCCACAGGAAGCTGACGACGAGAAACAGTCCTGAACGTTCTCGCGCGATCAGCGATAACCAGCGGGGGAGCGGGTCGCTGGTAAGTATCAGACACAGAGATATCGCTAGCAATATCGCTATAACGTCACTAGTTATAGCGATATTGCTAGCGATATCTCTTAGTGTGACATGCCCTTAAGACAGGAGCACATAATCAGTGCAGTTTGTCTTCTGCGTGATGAGATGGACGCCTTCACTCTCCCCACACATCAATAAAATTTGGGCGCCCATGACACTATAACCAGGTAATCCATTGTACTTCCATGGACCACATCGGTAGGTACAAAAGCACAGCAACCCTCAAGGCGCGCCGCCATGCACTCATTTTGGAGATGCTGTGACCCAGTCATCTAGAGATCACAGTTGCGGAGATCCTGCATCCAACAAATCAACTTAAAAAAACTGACTGATCACTTACTAATAATGTATCCCTCAAGCCGCAGACTGTCACCACCATCAGATCATTAATGTTATTTGCGTCGCCTTTAACATTATGGCTGATCAGTTTGCATCCCGATTGGGATAATTTTATAGGGGTTGTGCACAACCATAAGGGTACCGTTACACTTAGCGATGCACCAGCGATCTCGACATCGATCGCTGGTGCATCGCTAAGTGGTCGCTAGTGAGCTGCCACACAGGCAGATCTCACCAACGACATAGCAGGGGTCGGGGGTCGCTACTTACCTGTCAAACGCAGCGATCCTGGCGTCCTCCCGCCCGCGTCAACACGTCGCTCGTCAGCGCCTGACGAGAAATGGTCCAGGACGTTCTCGCGCAATCACCAATACTTCCGACCGGCTCCCCCGCTGGTTAAGTATCACATGTAGCGATATCGGTGACGTTACAGCGATATTGCTAGCGATATCGCTATGTGTAACGGGCGCTTTACCCTCCACGAACCGCTCAGCTTTACGCCTGTATCCGTCTCCCCCCGGTGAGACAATGTAACTTCCCATCTACAATAACAAATCCATAATTCCAGCACAGTCTCATCCAAACACCTGAGAGCAGAAACGTCACAAGCGTCCAGCAAAGGAATGATTTACATCCAACCACAAGCGCTGGGAGTTGTAGTTCTGCATTTACTGGAGACATATCCAACAGGCAATAGGAATCCTCCATCACGGCTTATGTAAAGCGTCCGGACAAACAGTGTAAAAAAAAAAACAAAAACCTAAAAACCGCAGAGCAAGGATTAATGGCTACATCTCGCGTCCTGAAGACGTCTAGGTCCTGCGTCAAGATCGCAATCCAACGATTGTTACTGCGGTCAGACGGCGGCACAAGACTTCACCGCCACGAATCTTGACTTCGGTTAAGGGCAAAAATGTTTTAAGGAAAAATGTTTTAAATGCGAAGAATTGACGGAGAGAGCGGCTGCAGCGTCAGATCAGTAGGTGTCTGCCATTTTGACGATTAAATATCTCCAGACAGTAAATGTGTGACGCTGCCACGAAAGAAAACAAAAAATATGTATGTATCACCATGGCTGCAAAATTGTACGCAAATGTGACGAGCACTGAACTTAACTTTGCAACAATTGCAGAAAAGCAAGTAAGTTACAACATGTGACCTGGGGGGGCTGTAAATTCAATAACGGAGGTCTCTGACCCGCCACCGGGATCAGACGAGCTGGGCCCGGGAGCTGCAGGTACTAGAGGCCGGGGATCTCCGGCCTGCGCTCCGCGGCCTCCAGCGCTCGTCTGCGAAGTTTCCTCCCAAGCAAAAGATGACCCCCCTCGGCTCCCGTCACACTCACCTCCCTGGAAACAAGCCGGCTCTCCTCCCGGGATAGCGCGCCGGGCCCTCGTCTTCCTCAGCTCCAGCGCCACCCATCAAGCTTCCGGCGGCGACTGAGGGAGACAGAGGCGAAAACAAAGCGAGCGCCACGGGCCGGCAGCCATGCCCCGGCGAGCTCCTGCTGGTGAGTGCGCTGCCTGTGTGTGAGGAGTCACAGAGAGAGCGAGAGAGTGAGCAGCCTGTGCGTGCGCGCCCCCTGCGTCCTGCGTCACTGGGAGAGGAGGAGGGTTGGCGCGCACGCGGACGTCGAGTGGGGGGGGGAGGCGCGCCACCGACAACAAGGACGACGGCGGCGCGCGCTGTCTTCCCGCCACAGGCGCGTGCCCTGCCTGCTGCCCTGACTGGAAAACCTGTCTTCTTCCCCCTCCAGTCACCATTGCTGAGCCTGGTCCTGTCATGTAGCTCTGTTCTGAGGAAAAAATATAGGCCGAAAAGTCTCAGAAACCTATTTTCTACCTCACATTCCTTTCTTTGATCCCTGTAATCAAGAACTTACCACCTTTTTCACCTAAAATTTAGCATTTTTTCATTCACATTTGCGTCTCTGTGATGCGTACGTATATTTAACATGGTGTACGAAGGTTTTGTGTACGCATGCGTCGTTTCTCGGTGAGCGGAGGATGCAACATGTTGCATTTTTGAGGCGTCAAAAATCCGTCCAATATGCGCAGGCATGCGGCTGAGTGTGTAAAAAAGAAAACGCATTACTGTCTATGGGAGCGCGTAGGTACGCAAGGGCATGCGTTCGATACGTATGCGTTAGAATCATACAGAAATCCCATGAGACATGCCCATTTTTGGCTGATGTCATATCGAGCGCATGCGCATAAACCACGCAAACACACAGCCTTTTTTCCCATCATTTATAAGATGATGTGTCTAAAAAATGCGTAGACATGCGTATGCGGATGATACGCTGCGGACTCAAACGCTAATGTGACCCTAGCCTAACTCTTCCATACAATCAATAGAAGAGTCCGTGGTCCTGTCACACAGCTCTGATCTGAGGAGAAAAACAGTCTCGAGAAGCCATTTTTTCTATCTCCTGTTCCATTTTCACATCCTAATAATTGTTATTCTGCAGTCGTTTTTGCCTAATTTTTGCATTTTTTCCTCAGACTCTTCCGTATAATCAATAGAAGAGTCCACGGTCCTGTCACATAGCTCAATTCTGAGGAGAAATTGTGGAAAAAAAAGTCTCAGAAGCCACTTTCCTATCTCCTGTTCCCTTCACGCCTCCTTATAATCGAGATTTTACAGGCGTTTCGCCTAATTTTTGCATTTTCTCATCGATTCGTTCTATCAAACACAGTTGGAGAGTCGATGGCCCTGTTGGACAGCTCACATCCCCATAATTGTTATTATTGTGCAGTCGTTTTGCCTCATTTTTGCATTTTTTTTTTTTTGCAGCTCTTCGATCTTCGTAAAGGCAAAAGGCGAGTCTGAGGGGAAACAGTGGAGAGAAAACTCACAGATGCCACTTTTCTACCTCACATTCCCATAATTGTTACTATACAGCCTTTTTGCATTTTTTTTTTTTGCATTTTTTGCACCTATTGACTCTTCCATCCAATAAATAGAAGAGTCGATGGTCCTGTCACGTAGCTCTATCCTGAGGAGAAATATAAAGGAGGAGAATCCTCAGAAGCCGCTTTTCTTCCTCGCATCCAAGTCACTCATCCCCATAATCATTATACCGTTGTTTCGCCTATTTTTTTTTTTTTTTTTTTGCGTTTTTTTTCGCAGCTTTTCTCTTCCATGGAATCAGTAGAAGAGTCGATGGTCCTCTCCCACTACGTATGTTTTGAGGAGAAATATAGGGGGAAAAGAAACCTCAGAAGTCACTTTCAGTCTCACATTCCCTTTACGCATCCCGGTAATCAGTTGTAGACCGTAATTTTGCATTTTTCGCTGCATCCTTCTCCCATACATTGCCATGGGAGTCAATAGCCCTGTCACATATCTCCGTTCTGAAAAGGGTAAATATGAGTCTCAGAAGTCTCATTCACGTTCCCCAATAATCATAATTTTTCACAATTGTTTTTCGACTAATTTTGCATTTTTTTCATCTCATCACTTTTCCGTACAGGGCAATAGGAGAGTCGATATCGCATTCTTCCGGGTCTAACACTTGTGAACGAACCCTAAAGGCTATGATCGCATTGAGTTCTTTGAGAAGTAAAAAAAACGACAAGTTTTTCAAGCAAAAACATAACGTCTTTGGCAGGTTTTTTTTTAAGAATTTTTTTAAGCTTTTTTTCCCTGAAGGGTTTTCTTTAGCTTTTTGACTTGATGTTTGGAGCAGGTTCTAGGGGATATTCATCTCCAAGAAGTGACTTACCTTATTTTTTTTTTGCCACCACACATTTTTTCAAAACCTCTTTAGAAAAAAAAAAGTAAAAAAAAAAACCCTCGTCGTATGAACAACATAGTGGATTTGACATTGGAATTAATAGGAAGAGCCGTTCAAGCAATTTGTACGGGGTTTTTGATGTGGATCTGGAAAAAAAAAAAAACCTCTATGAATATTTCCTATTGCGCTGTATTCTGTTTTCGAGGCTGCTATATACAGTACACCATGGACCTCCACAATGCAGCTGTGTCATCATAATCAGGGTCAGAAAGAAAGAAGGTTCAATGTCAAAGAATGCCCCCCATATTAGGGTCAGACAGAGAGCTTTCACTGGAAGTTTAGCCTTATGGTGCCCCCCATATTAGGGTCAGACAGAGAGCTTTCACTGGAAGTTTAGCCTTATGGTGCCCCCCATATTAGGGTCAGACAGAGAGCTTTCACTGGAAGTTTAGCCTTATGGTGCCCCCCATATTAGGGTCAGACAGAGAGCTTTCTGTTGTGAGTTCATTTTCCCCTTCACTACTGAGGCCCGAGGAACTCCCTCTTCTGGTGGAGAAAGGTAGTGAGCCTGATTGTCAAACACCTGGGGCTGATGATGATGACTGGCTGAGTGGAGTTAGTGACTGGATATAAGGCTGCCGACGCCCTTCTGGCCTGCGGGTGATTTCTCTGTGGACTTCTAGGAAATCAGTCTGATTCCTGCTCATCTAAAGCTAAGATTTCTGCTTTGCCTTTTTGCATTAGTGTTTTGTTTTCCTTGCTTTTCTGGATTCTGCCATTCCCTGCTGGGGTGAGCTGAATCTCCTTTTGCCTGTTGCTCTGTCTTCAGAATATTCCTGAGTACTGACATAGCCTTTTTTGAAGCCTAGCGTCTTCAGGGCCTTTTTTACTGTCAGTTTGTTGGCTCTTATTTTCATAGGGTTTTTTCACGGATTGCAGACAGCAGCCTTCCTGTCCTTTCCTATCTAAGCTAGCTTGGGCCCCATCTTTGCTCAGTCTATCTTTCTGTCTGTGTTTTGTTCTTTCTTCTTGCTTCACCGTCATTATATGTGGGGGGCTGCCTTTTGCTTTGGGGTCTGCTCTGGGGCAGTTTAGATTTCCCTTTCTGTCTTTAGGCTATGTAGTCCTCCGGCTGTGATCGAGGGGTCTAGGGCATCGTAGGAGCCCCCCACGGCTACTTCTAGTTGTGTTGATAGGTTCAGGGGTCTGCAATCTGATAGTTGCCAACTTCTCTGGTTTTCTGGACTTAGCTAGCATTTCTTTTTTGCCTCCTACGGTGACTCAATCATAACAGCTTTCACTGGAAGTTTAGCCTTATGGTGCCCCCCATATTAGGGTCAGACAGAGAGCTTTCACTGGAAGTTTAGCCTTATGGTGCCCCCCATATTAGGGTCAGACAGAGAGCTTTCACTGGAAGTTTAGCCTTATGGTGCCCCCCATATTAGGGTCAGACAGAGAGCTTTCACTGGAAGTTTAGCCTTATGGTGCCCCCCATATATAGTATCAGAGAGAAATAGTTCATCTCGTACCAGTCACATAGTGCACCCAGGAACAGTGGCAGCCATAGAATGCCCCATAATCATTATCAGACTAATGTCCAAGAGCAGTGCTAGTCATATAGTGCCTCGTAATCAGGGTCAGACATAAAGGGTTCTTCCAGAAACAGTGCCAACCATAGCGCGCCCCCTAATCACACAGTGCCCTTAATCAGGATGAGCCAGAAAGTTCACCCAGAAACAGTGCCAGCCATAGAATGCCCCCATAATCAAGGTAGTCATAAATCAGTCAGAACATGTGGCGATAAAAGGACAGTGGAGCGTGTGTGGTGCAGAGTACCCCCTTAAATAGTAGCGGTAAGTAATATATATATAAATATATTAAAAAAACTAAGTCACCCTCTCCCTCCCTTGTCTCACCTTAAGCCTCTGGCTGACGGGGAATCCTAGGAGTTGTAGTTAAGCCCCGCTGTAGAGCGACATTTTTTTTTTTGGTGAATTGCTATTTCGCCTATATATCAGATCCATCTCTGGGATCACGCCAGCACTAAACCAGTAAGGGATGGCCCATCAGACCAGTTAGTTCAGAGGCAAAAGGCCAAGGGAAATTCAATCCGCTGTCATCAGCGAGGAGCTGCACAGCGTGTACGCAGATCTCACGATCACTGCTCTCCATACACCGGGGACTGTTATAACTCCCTTTTGTTAAGATATTAAGTATCTCCTTTACCTTGCAAGGAATGTAAGTTTTCTATACAGACATATTTTGTATTGTCCTTCATATTATGTTTTACGTTTTTCCCTTTTTGGCAGTGTAAGCGATACCTCACCCAACCTGCGTAAGATCATATCACCATGATCTTCATTTTACTGTCACTGTACACTAAGGCATTATTTAGCTCAGAACGGTCACCCAAAGTGGTTGCAATCTTTTACACTGCATTTTTCAGCTCTATATACTCTACAGTATATGCACTTATTCACCTGTTGAATATGACAAAGCATTTATTTATTTATTTTTTTGCTCAAAACTCACGAACCGCATGCACCATTTGGAAGAATTCGGTGTAAAAAAAAATAAATGCATACCATACGGCAAAAATAAGAAAAGTGACTAGTTAAAAAAAAAAAAAGGTCACATGATAAATTGGGCCCCAATTGTGCAAAAGTGTTGTGGCTTTTGAAATATTTGTGCCAAATTCTTGAAAACTTTGTATAGGTTACCAGAAAGGGTACATTGATGAACTCTATGTGTCTGCAGACTTGTGAATCCTCACATTGCGCGAGGAGCAGGTGGTCATGTGACCGCAAGTATGCGATTTGCATACTCCCGGCCACATTCCGACTAGATGTGTCCGACTCAATTCACTTGTATTGAGCGAGGCTGTGCACGTCTAGTTGGCATATGACCGCACTAAAACCTTGTAACAATCCCTCTCTTCTCTGAGCAGATGGGATAGCGACTTCATGCCTCATTTTAGTAAAGGGGAGTGAAATTCCCACAACGCATACATTACCTTGATAGATGGGGAACACATTATACGCACGCTGCTTCATTTCTCCCTCTATCCCGATACCAGCTCTTTCATGTCAAAGAAAGGATTAGATGCAGGTTCGGTCTCCGACATGATTAGAGGTTACATCCAAGGTAAATAAGACACATTTCTGAGACATTTTTGTACATGACTCTTTCTCTCTCTGTCTTGCAGCCGCCCAGATGCCACAAGCTCCGGCTTTGGCAGGATTTGTCGGGTTACATCACCAGGGCACCAGCCCAACAATGCGGGGTGGCAATCATGCAGGAAGTCAAGTCTTAGAGCTGTTACAAGCCTTGCCAAACCTCACCAGGAACCCTTCATAGGAAATGCAAATCTAGCAGAGTTACTCCAGGTAACTAAACCAGCACCATTCAATGTCACAAATGGGGGTCATAGACAACTGTGATATCATCACATTTTGACTGTGCATACAGTGTACTATGAAACATGGCTGTAATATACGTCAGTGCTTCAGTATATGTATTCTGGTGATGGAGCTATTAGTACGAACAGTTGTGCAGGACATGAAGACGTATCATTGCGGTGTACCATAAAGGCTGCTTCACCACTGTGGGCACTGTAAGGCTATGTGCACACATTGCAGATTTTCATGCGGATCCGCGTTTTTTGACGCGCAGAATTGCATGAAATCCGCACATCTAATGTTAGTAAATGGTAAATGAAGAATTGCTGTGCACATGCTGCAGCATGTCAATTCTTTTTGCTGATCCGCAGCAGCGTTTTCCATTGTGGCACATGAAAAAATCCATATCCCTCTCTCTCTCTAGATAGATCGAAGGTGCGCATTGTCGACATCCAATTTATTTATGCTGCCTAAAGTTGACAACAGAGCTCCGCAATGTCCGGCAGTCCCCAAGGCAATACTGATAGGGAATTTAGATTGTGAGCCCCATCGGGGTCAGGGATGATAATGTGTGCAAAAACTGTAAAGCGCTGCGGAATATGTTGGCGCTATGTAAAAATAAAGATTATTATTATTAAGGCAATGAATGGAATGGATGTCGAGCTAATCAGAGCACTACATGAAGACCCACCACAGCCCCACACCGAAGCACGAACTCATTAATTCAAAACTGAAAATAATGATTAAACAACAACCACAAGACGGATTTCATCACCAGGTATCATTTTAATCAGTATAACAGCGCCAACCTGACACTGTCTGTAGGTTACTATGCACAATCCTGCTGACAGGTTCCTTTTAAGGCAGAGTCCAGATCCAGAGCCACACTGGGATACCAGCAGTCTGACCCCCAATAATCTGTAAAATATCCTCTGTCCTATTAATAGAAGATAGTCTATAATTTTGAGGAGGTACGTTATTTAGATCTTTCATGTCCACCAGGCTTATATACACTACCGTTCAAAAGTTTGGGGTCACCCAGACAATTTTGTGTTATCCATGAAAACTCATACTTTTATTAATCAAATGAGTTGCCAAATGAATTTAGAATCTCGTCCAGACATAGACAAGATTAAAAAAAAAAAAAAAAAAAAGATTTTTATTTGAAATAATAATTTTCTCCTTCAGACTTTGCTTTCGTCACAGAATGCTTCCTTTGCAGCAATTCCAGCATTGCAGACCTTTGGCATTCTAGCAGTTAATTTACTGAGGTAATCTGGAGAAATTTCACCCCATACTTCCAGAATCCCCTCCCACAAGTTGGTTTGGGTTGATGGGCACTTTTTGCGTACCATACGGTCAAGCTGCTCCCACAACAGCTCAATGGGGTTGAGATCTGGTGACGGCGCTGGCCACTCCATTACAGATAGAATACCAGCTGCCGGCTTCTTCCCTAAATAGTTCTTGCATAATTTGGAGGTGCGCTTTGGGTCATTGTCCTATTGTAGGATGAAATTGGCTCCATTCAAGTGCTGTCCACAGGGTATGGCATGGCGTTGCAAAATGGAGTGATAGCCTTCCTTATTCAAAATCCCTTTTACCTTGTGCAAATGTCCCACTTTACCAGCACCAAAGCAACCCCAGATCATCACATTACCTCCACCATGCTTGACAGATGGCGTCAGGCACTCTTCCAGCATCTTTTCAGTTGTTCTGAGTCTCACAAATGTTCTTCTGTGCCTGTGTGATCCAAACACCTCAAACTTGGATTTGTCTGTCCATAACACTATTTTCAAATCTTCCTCTGTCCAATGTCTGTGTTCTTTTGCCCATATTAATCTTTTCCTTTTATTAGCCAGTCTCAGATATGGCTTTTTCTTTGCCACTCTGCCCTGAAGGCCAGCATCCCGGAGTCGCCTCTTCACTGTAGACGTTGACACTGGCATTTTGTGTGTACTATTTCATGAAGCTGCCAGTTGAGGACCTGTGAGGCGTCGATTTCTCAAACTACAGACTCTTATGTACTTGTCGTGTTGCTCAGTTGTGCAGTAGAGCTTCCGACTTCTCTTTCTACTCTGGTTAGAGCCTGTTTGTGCTCTCTTCTGAAGGGAGTAGTACACACCGTTGTAGGAAATCTTTAGTTTCTTGGCAATTTCTCGCATGTAATAGCCTTCATTTTTAAGAACAATAGACTGTCGAGTTTCACATGAAAGTTCTTTTTTTTCTGGCCATTTTGAGAGTTTAATGGAACCAACAAATGTAATGCTCCAGATTATCAACTAGCTCAAAGGAAGGTCAGGTTTATAGCTTCTCTAATCAGCCAAACTGTTTTCAGCTGTGCTAACATACTTGCGAAAGGGTTTTCAATGGTATTCTAGCCACCCATTAGCCTTTTTAGGCTGGTTTCACACGTGCGTTGCACAGACTTGCGTGGGTCTTAGCACGGCCACCGCTAAGCTCCGCCACCTGCCGCGCCTCCTGAGAATACAGGGAGCTCCCCCTAGTAGTGACTGCAGACAGAATATTATCATGTTTCTCTGTATACAGGGAGCTCCCCCTAGTGGTGACTGCAGACAGGATTTTATCATGTATCTCTGTATACTGGGAGCTCCCCCTAGTGGTGGCTGCAGACAGGATCTCATCATGTATCTCTGTATACAAGGAGCTCCCCCTAGTGGTGGCTGCAGACAGGATCTTATCATGTATCTCTGTGTATTGGGAGCTCCCCCTAGTAGTGACTGCAGACAGGATCTTATCATGTATCTCTGTATACAGGGAGCTCCCCCTAGTGGTGAGTGCAGACAGAATCTTATCATGTATCTCTGTATACAGGGAGCTCCCCCTAGTGGTGAGTGCAGACAGAATCTTATCATGTATCTCTGTATACAGGGAGCTCCCCCTAGTGGTGACTGCAGACAGGATCTTATCATGTATCTCTGTATACAGGGAGCTCCCCCTAGTGGTGGCTGCAGACAGGATCTTATCATGTATCTCTGTATACAGGGAGCTCCCCCTAGTGGTGACTGCAACAGTATCTTATCATGTATCTCTGTATACAGGGAGCTCCCCCTAGTGGTGGCTGCAGACAGGATTTTATCATGTATCTCTGTATACTGGGAGCTCCCCCTAATGGTGGCTGCAGACAGGATCTCATCATGTATCTCTGTATACAAGGAGCTCCCCCTAGTGGTGGCTGCAGACAGGATCTTATCATGTATCTCTGTGTATTGGGAGCTCCCCCTAGTAGTGACTGCAGACAGGATCTTATCATGTATCTCTGTATACAGGAAGCTCCCCCAAGTGGTGACTGCAGACAGGATCTTATCATGTATCTCTGTATACAGGGAGCTCCCCCTAGTGGTGACTGCAGACAGAATCTTATCATGTATCTCTGTATACAGGGAGCTCCCCCTAGTGGTGACTGCAGACAGGATCTTATCATGTATCTCTGTATACAGGGAGCTCCCCCTAGTGGTGGCTGCAGACAGGATTTTATCATGTATCTCTGTATACAGGGAGCTCCCCCTAGTGGTGGCTGGAGACAGAATTTTATCATGTATCTGTACAGATTTACAGGGGATTTGGAGCTCTGGATCAAAAGAAAAACTGAGTTCCATATGCTATAAAGATATAGTAAAAAATTATTATAGAATACAAAAGGTGATCAAAGGCGGACATTGGCTTGAAGTCTCGTTTGGTGACAGTGAATAATCCAACTTGGATGCAGCTGTGGGTACTTAAGGACAGGGCTGGGAACATGTGCTCATGTTATCAGTACAATAAATATTCTTATCTTACCCATTGCCAACATCAAACAGGATAAAAGAACAAAGCTCATATTGCGCATACTTTTATGGGAATATAAAAGTCTTGGAATGTCAGCCTGATGAAGGGACAAGTGGCGTAAATACCGTATATAGCGAAGAACAAACACCGGAGAGCCGGTAATGGCATTTGTGGTCAGGGCAGTCTGACTGGGAACATCCCTGAAGTCTACAGACCATATCAGCCTAAACGCAACAATGAAATAAGTAGAATGTGTGATGACAATACAGGCAAGTGCTCCATCTATCTGCTTTGTACTGGCCACCACTTACAGACTGCAGAGGTGGCCGGTAACCGTTCGGCCAGAAGCAATAAACTATTTTTGACAACTAAGAGAATTTTTAATAAGAGTTAAATTGAACAGTTGCTTGTTTTTAGTAGCACTTTGCAATTGTAACCCCTTTTATCATCTAATCAGTTGGGGTGACAAAAGTTTCACTCTCACCAATCTAATTTTGTTTAGGATAGGCTATATTTTTAAGTCCCCGGGTAACTCCTTTTACAGGTATAATAACACTTTTGCAACAAAAAAAATAAATAAATAAAGCAATTCTGGAAAAATTCAAAGTTATATAAAACTCTCTATGTATTCAGCTTCAATACAGACCTGTGTGTCTCCACGGCTACAGACTGCAAACACACTGAGGAGTCTAGTACAGCAATGTGTTTCCTTACCTCTTTAGCTTTATGAATGTGCAAATGTGAAAAAAAAAAATGTTGCAAAAGTTTTCATAACCCTTAAACCTATTACCGTACTTAATTTTCCCCCTTTGGGCCATTTCATGAAGGGTCAAGGAAGCTGAGATATGGGGGTGAAGAGTTTTCTTTAGTGACTGATGAAATATAAGCTTTACTAAATCCTTAGCCCTGGTAATGTTTCACACTTCAGTTTTCTGGCGTCAGTCAAAATCCGTCGTCTTGACGGAACGACGGATCCGTCAAAAATAGTGAAAACTGGATGCAACGGATCAGTTTTTTTGACGGATCCTTCTAGCGGATCCTCCGAAAAAACGGATCCCTTTAATCAGGCGCATCCGTTTTTTTCATCCGTTTTTTCGGAGGATCTGTCAAAGCTGCAGATTTTGGAATTTAAAGGAACACGATTCGAGAGAGAGAGAGACTCTTAAAGGAACAGAGAAGATTCCAGGCATGCTCTTTTGCAAAAAACGGAATCTGACGACGGATCCGCCGCCCATAGGCGTCCATTCTAGCAGACGGACGGCGATGGATCCGTCGCTGTCCGCCTTTTCGACAGACAAAAAAGTTCCTATGGACTTTTTTCCAGGCTGACGGATGACGGACACTGATTTTCCAACGGATCCGTTGCAAGGCGGACGAAACGGAAGGCCATCCGTCATAATCTGTCACTAATACAAGTCTATGGGGAAATGACAGATCCGCCAGACAAATCTGTCAGATCCGTTTGTTTTCTGCTAGCGACGGATTTTGACTGACGCCAGAAAACTGAAGTGTGAAACAGGCCTAAGACCTGCTCGCTTATGTCTACCAAAATGCACGGCTTTAAGGGAATGCTGAGAGTTGTAGTTTTGCTGCTATACCGTCCTCCTAATACTGCCATAAAGTGTGCAGTAATAGTCTCTTAAAGGCACACAATTCAATTTCTACCTAATCCCACCAACCCCCAGTTTTCGGTTTTCCAGTAAACGGAAGCTGTCAGAAATTGGACAAGTTTGCCACCAATCTTAAAGCATGTGCTCTATGGTAATACTACAAAATTAAAAAAAACAGGCTAAGAAGCAGAAGCTGCAACTCACACTTGCGGGGTCGACTGATCCTTCTTCTTAGAGCAGCTTTAGTAGGAAAGCAGGTGCTGAGCGCAGATCCTTTCCATCTGACATGACAGAGCCATTCATTGTGAACATCTGGAGATGTGCTCAGATCGCTGCCGCATACCAGAGCATTACCAGCACAATAAACCAGGCTTATGTGTGCACATGATACATGACATATCCTCTGCCGGGGCTGCTACTGATGACAAACGTTTGCTGCATGCCCCTAATATTTGTGATAAGGGCATTCCTCCGGCAGGAAAATACCACTAGACATTTTGTCTTACAGGCTGATGATGCCTGCAAATAAACGCAAGGATACAGAAAGTGGAAACTCTTACTTTCCGAATAAATCCCCCATGGGTGTTGATTTTCTCCTGCTATTTTTAGGGGAAAAAAAGTGACCGACAACCGGTCAGCAGAAAAACGTGTTGTATCATTTTATGACCTCCTGAGAATGACAATCACTTAAGAATGATAATGGCTGCTCTTTTGGTTGTCACTCTGCTTTCCTGGAAAAAGGGCTTGGATAATTGATATTTACTGGGGATTTCTAGGGGACATGCACTAAACCATGACCATATCTAACAGCACCATAAATAGACTTTTTATAACGCCAGAATTATTTTCCACTTATAAAATCATCCGTAGGGTCTACATCAGAAGTATAGGAGGATTTGCTGACATATATACATATAATCATGGCCCATAGGCTCCCGTGTAAAAAAAAGGCAGTACATTTTTTTGCATGATATCTCTATGCAAAAAGGTATACCGACATATAACATCCTGACAAAGGGAATTTTTTTGGCCTGTAGTTAAATTGATCATAGGCCCAGCAGATGGACACTGCAAATGCAATGTGAAATTTGACTCAGATCAGGATTTTTGGATTTGAAACAGACACTGACAAGTAACATCATGAAAGCACTTGTGCCACGATATAATGACGTCACGGGGCCTACTGATCAGAAGAGAAGCCAGTGAGGCCGGCACGTGGTAGGAGTAGATTTGCAGATTTGTGTGATAGCCATTGATAGCTTTGGAGATGCAGAATAACAAAAGTCCACTGCTCTGGGGCTAATAAGCTTTTATCTAATTATCCTATAGTCATCGTCATCCGTTTGCTTTCACTATAATAACCCAATGGAATGGGCCTTCATTCTTTCTACATAACCAAGATACCTCCTGGATCTGTCCCCTCCCTCACATCTGTCAACAACCAACACAGACAGTAGTAAGATATGTCAATAAGGTGGATTAAGTCAAGGGGCACAATACAAAAATATGAAACTGCAGGACGAAGGGCTCATCTATGAGCATTGCTGGTATAACTCTGCTGCTGAGGGACACAATCCGGGTGATGTAGGATCTTTGTGGTGGAGACCGTCCATGTCCAATAAGAAGGTTTCTTCAACCTTTTTTTTATAGCTCGAAAAGAAACCTGCCGCATAAGTGTTCTGTGCTGTGATAGATAGACCAGATGTTGGGGGGGGGGGCCGGGCTCACAATCTTCGTTCTAGGATGCGGCTGAGGTCCGGGCTCTGTGCGGCCGGTCACCAAACTCCTCCTAAATGTCTGTACGGAGCTTGTGCACTGGGCACCGTCATGAGGAACAGGAAAAGGCCTTCCCCGAACTGTTCCCACAAAGCTAAGCTACAATTGTCCACAATGTCTTGTGCTGAAGGATTAAGATTTCCCTTCAGCAGGAACTAAGAGGCAGAGGCCGCCCCCTGATAACAGCCCATAATATTATCCTTCTCCACCATCTGTACAGGGGGCACAATGCAGTCAGGGGGTAGCGTTCTCCTGGAATCACCAAAGCCAGACTCCTTCATCAGACGTCAGATAGAGAAGTGCGACCCTGCACAGAACACGTCTCCTCCAGAGTCCAGTGGTGTCGGCTTTACACTCTCTATCCGACGCTTGGCATTGTGCTTGGTGATGTACGGCTGCATGCAGCTGCTCGGCCATGAAGCTCCCAGCGCGGGCGCAGTGTTTGTGCTGATGTTAATACAAGAGGAGGTCTGGACTCTGCAGTTATGAAGTCAGCAGGGTATAGGTGACTTTTCTGCCCTCTGCTCCTCAACACTCAGCCCCCCGCTCTGTAACATTACGGGGTCTCCACTTCATGGCTAAGTTGCTGCGGTTCCTTCTGCTTCTCAATAATACACCGTAGCTATTAGATAGATCTTTATTTTCTTTGCCGACTTTTCATTTCCAGCCATTCGCCATGATGTTACGTCATGCATTTATACAGTCTCTGGGAAGATCCACTGATTTCATCCATTCCGGTGATTTTGTGGGCTTTTAGTAACACCATACTAAATAAATACACTGATTGCCACCCCGCTATACATGGGCTTCACCCCCAGGCTTGCAGCACAGAGAATTACCTGTCAGTCTGAACACACAGACCCGCTCCATACTAAAAATAAAGAGAATTCGGCTCAGGAAGTTTGTGCTGTGACAGTGAAAAAAACGCTTCATGTCTTTTTTTTCTTCTTGAAATTTAAGTATATTTTCCTTTTCCTGATGAGCTCATCCAAAATAATACAGTGCCGGCTGCAGTCCAGATATGCACAGCAGAGATTGATAGGTCATGAAGGACAATGCAGATCTGATCAGAAAATCCCAAGCTCCTCCACGATTCTGGGACCCACTGGCATGCTCAGGGCTAAAGGAAATGCATAATGCCTATTTTATCAATACGCAATTTCCAATTCTTACCATATTTTGCTTATGTCGTGGGATACACAATTGCCCAAGTCTACATCCACCCTCCTGTCAAGATCAACAACTAATCTGCATTGAACCTTCAGGAGTTCAGAAATGAAAAACAAAGATGTGAGCTGCTCCAAGGACTGTACGTTTAGTTACTAGTATTTGTTATGTTTCACCTAGTGAGGTGGATTTTCATAGTGCTCATTCGGATGAGTAGTTGTAGTGCAGCAAGGGAGAAGACGTTCCAAAAAAACGAGTCAAAAAAAAAAACCAGAGGCTGTTGTAGAGACTGGATGGCAGTGTGGAGATTTAGAGCAGTAGACCATATGGCAGAGGAGACTCAGGGAAGGGTAAGATGAAGCAGAGTCGAGATGGCAGCACTGCAGATCGGACTCAGCTATGTGCAGAGCGGTAAAAAATTGTGAGGAAAGAATAGTTGTAGATGACGAGGAAAAAGTTAATATATTAAACACCTTCTTCTCCACGGTATTCACGGGTGGAAAATGAAATGCTAGGTGAAATGCCGAGAGACAAAGAGAACCCTATATTAAGGGTCACCAAAACCGGCTAAATAAGATTAAAATAGATAAATCTCCGGGCCCGGATGGCATACACCCACGAGTACTAAGAGAACTAAGTAATGTAATAGACAAACCATTATTTCTTATATTTAGGGACTCTATAGCGACGGGGTCTGTTCCACAGGACTGGCGCATAGAAAATGTGGTACCAATATTCAAAAGGGCTCTAAAAGTGACCCTGGGAATTATAGGCCAGTAAGTCTAACCTCTATTGTTGGTAAAATATCTGAAGGGTTTCTGAGGGATGTTATTCTGGATTATCTCACTGAGAATAACTGTGTAACTCCATATCAGCATGGGTTTATGAGGAATCGCTCCTGTCACTCTAATAATCAGTTTTTATGAAGAGGTAAGCTATAGACTAGACCAAGGTGAGTCATTGGATGTGGTATATCTTGATTTTTCCAAAGCGTTTGATACCGTGGCACACAAGAGGTTGGTACACAAGATGAGAATGCTGGGTCTGGGGGAAAATGTGTGTAAATGGGTAAGTAACTGGCTTAGTTATAGAAAGCAGAGGGGGGTTATAAATGGTATATTCTCTAACTGGGTCGCTGTGACCAGTTGGGACCGCAGGGGTCGGGGTTGGGACCTATACACTTAACATTATGGCTGGTCCATACAATCAGGGCAACTGTTACCACCCACCTTTCGTGTCTACCTCTTTCCTCATAGACTGTAAGCTTGCGAGCAGGGCCCTCATTCCTCTTGGTATCTGTTATGATCTATGTGATTATTGTTATGCTGTAATGTCTATTGTCTGCACAAGTCCCCTCTGAAATGTAAAGTGCTGCGGAATATGTCGGCGCTATAGAAATAAAATTTAGTATTATTATTATTTTTCTTTTCAACATATTTATTAACGATCTGGTAGAAGGTTTATACAGTAAAATATCGATATTTGCAGATGATACAAAACTATGTAAAGCAGTCAATACAAGAGAAGATAGTATTCTGCTACAGATGAATCTGGATAAGTTGGAAACTTGGGCCGAAAGGTGGCAGATGCGGGGAAGAAGGAATCAATATCACCATTACACACTGAACGGGAAACCACTGGGTAAATCTGACATGGAGAAGGACTTGGGGATCCTAGTTAATGATAAACTTACGTGGATCATGGGGTGCATTGAAAGAGGTCTGGATACACATGATGAGAGCATTATACTGCCTCTGTACAAATCCCTGGTTAGTCCGCACATGGAGTACTGGGTACAGTTCTGGGCACCGGTGCTAAGGAAGAATATAACGGAACTAGCGCAAGCACAAAGGAGGGCAGCAAAATTAATAAAGGGGATGGGGAACTACAATACCCAGAGAGATTAGAAAAATTAGGATTATTTAGTCTACAAAAAAGATGACTGAGGGGGCGATCTAATAACCATGTATAAGTATATAAGGGGTTCAATACAAATATCTCTCCAAGGATCTGTTTATACCAAGGAAGGTGACAGTCACAAGGGGGCATTCTCTGCGTCTGGGGTAGAGAAGGTTTTTCCACCAACATAGAAGAAGATTCTTTACTGTTAGGGCAGTGAGAATCTGGAATTTCTTGCCTGAGGAGGTGGTGATGGCGAACTCAATCGAGGGGATCAAGAGAGGCCTGGATGTCTTCCTGGAGCGTAACAAGATTGTATCTTACAGTTATTAGGTTCTTTAAAAGGATGTAGGCTTTTTTCAGCCTTGCTAACTATGTTACTATGTAATGCAACAAGGTGGAACAGTGTTGCAGCACCGAGTATGTCAGTAGACAACTTAATTTAGCAGCGATCGGAATGACAGGAGGCACCTGGAGATGATGTAGTAGAGCACAGCAGAGCTCAGGATGTCAGGAAATGTACTTGTAGTAATGTAGCAGAGCACAGTGGCACAGCAGATCTGAGAATGGCAGGAGATTCTTTTATGATGATGTAGCAGATCCCAGTGGTACAGCATTTATGTGAAAGCCAGGAGACTCCTTTATGTTGTAGTAGAGCCCAGCAGTGCAGCACAGCTTAGTATTTTATATATTTCAGTATTGAAGCAGAATCCAGTGGAGAGCTAAAAGTGGCGAGCATGCCTTCTGTCTGAATGTTCAGACAGCCCAGCGGCACAGCAGAGCTGGGCATGTCTGGGACTTCACAATTAGAAATGTAGCAGAGCTATGTGGCGCAGTAGTGCTGGGTATGTCATACAGCTCAATATTGAAGTAAAGTCAAATGGAGAGCAAGAAATGGCGAGCACACCAGATATGTGAGTACTCTGGGAGCATATTTTTACCTAAATCAGCCTATAAGGCATAGAAGAGTGACCTCAGAGGTGGAAGCTGGGTTACCCGACAGAAAAAGAATCAGAGGAAATCGGACGCCACGGGAGCAATTTTTAGACGTTTTTGGTTTATTGCTTTGAGTATTTTTTTTTTCCTTAGGCTATATTCACACGTTGCTTTTTTAATGTTTTTTTTTCTGCAGACAAAATCTGCTCTCTTGGCAGTAAGTAACTTGCTGCAAAAAAACAGGTTTGGCGTAGTTTTTGTTGTGTTTTTTTGCTGCGTTTTCGTGCTTTTTTTTATCATGTTACATTTGTCTCTTTTGCATACTGGTAAAGTTTAGTGTATAAAAAAACTGATTCTACATTTGACACCAAAAACTGATACCTGTGTTTTTTCAGTGTTTTTTTGCACCACCCATTGATTTCAATGGGTGAAAAACACTGAAAGAAGTGATATGCTCCATTTTGCAAAACCCAAGGTTTTGCACAAAATATTGACAAAAAACTGTGTGCATGAGACTTCTGAAATCTCATAGACTTTACTTGTACTGCAAAATGCAGCTGAAAATTTGCATTAAAAAAAACACATAGAACAGCTGAAAAAAAACCGCAACGTGTGAACATAGCCTTTAGGCTGTGTGCACACCTGCGGAATTCCCGCGGATTTTATGCGTTTTTGCCACTTATTTTGCCGCGAAAACACATAAAATAAGCAACCCGTTGATTTCAATGGCATTCCGCACATGCTGTGTTAATGCTGCGTATTTTTCTGCGGCGGAATCGCATTGCGGAAAAATACGCAGCATGCTCATTCTTTTTGCGGAATTGCGGGAATTCCGCACACATAGGAATGCATTGTTCCGCTTACTTTCCGCATATGGCTATGCCCGCCATGCGCAAAGTAAGCGGACAATGTGCAGATGGTACCCAGGGTCTGGAGGAGAGGAGATTCTCCTCCAGGCCTTGGGTACCATATCCCTGTAAAAAATAGAATTAAAATAAAAAATCGTGATATTCTCACCTTCCAGCGTCCCCCGCAGCGTCCCCAGGCCTCACCGATGCACCCGCCAACTCCCGCTCCCAGTGATGCATTGCGACAATGACCTGTGATGATGTAGCGTTGGGAAGGGGACTAGCCGGGAGCATCAGGAACGCCGGAAGGTGAGAATATCGCAATTATTTTTAATTTTTTATTATTTTTAACATTATATCTTTTTACTATTCATGCCGCATAGGCGGCCTCAATAGTAAAAACTTGCTCACACTTGTCAACCACTATGTATGACGAGTGTGACCAACCTGTCAATCAGTTTTACAAGCGATGCTACAGATCGCTTGGAAAACGCTAGCATTCTGCAAGCTAATTACGCTTGCAAAATGCTAGTTTTTCGCGGGAATTACGCATACAGATTTCTCACATAATTCCCGCGTGAGGGAGTTGCGAATTGCCGCGGAAATTTCCGCGGCAATTCCGCACGTGTGCACATAGCCTTATAGTTTGGTTGTGGTTGTCTGTCTTCAAGCATTTGCTTTAAAAGTTTTTGTTATTGCGTAACAAATTTTTTAAGACCTTTGAAAGAGACGTAGGGGATGTTGTGGGTGTTAGGGGGTGGCTCAAAGGTCTCTCATTATGGTCCCTGGACCAAGGTCCTAGAGACCAAAACTGTAAAAACCTTAACAGCATAAAAATAAAAAAAATAAAAACACTGGAATTTTTTTTATTTTTACAAAATATATAAATTTGGTACCACAACAATTTTACCAATCCACAGAATAAAGGTAAAAATTCTCACCTGAAGACGATCACAGTTGATTGGTGGAGGTGGCTAAGTGTTATACCCCCACCGATCCGATATTGATGAATTATCTTAATGATTGTCATCAATATCAAAGTAGTAGACAACCCCTTTAAAGGGAATCTGTCAGTTGAATCAACCCTCCCAAGCCGTTTATATGGGCATGTAGATCATGAAGTTGAATAAAATAATACTGTTATGACTGAATCCTAACGCTCGAACAGGGATAAACAAACCAGGGGAGATGTTAAAAACTGCACACCACAGGTTCTTATACAAACTGGTCAAATCCCTAACTTGACCCTAATTTTTCCCTGCTTGACTGCAGAGGTTGGCACCCTAAAATTACGCATTGGTGCCCCCACTCAACGTCAGGTGACCTTGAGTGACCTTCAATTAACCACAGAGTGCAACCCAAAACAACATCAACAGCTCATAGTACATACAAATAGAAGGTGACACACAGGGCTTAGGATGTGTTCACACAGTCATACAAACAAGGCGGAAGAAAAAGAAAGTTACCCAAAAAAGACCTTTGGTATGTGTGAAACCCCCTAGACCCTAAATGTAACAAAATGGGAAAAGTGCTGGGAAGGTGAACAGGCAAACAAACCGCAGGAGAAGTAATGGAGAAAAGCTCAGCAAGATAATCCTTGACTGGGGAGCTGGGACTCCAAACATCCATCTAATAGTCTTCAAACAGAGGCTGGACAGACATCTGTCTGGGATGATTTAGCGAATCCTGCTTTGAGCAGGGGGTTGGACCAGATGGCCCATGAGGTTCTTCCAACTCTACGATTCTATGATTCTAATTTGGAAAATAGCCAGCAAAGATTGCACGTGCCAGGCGAATATAAATAACCCCTCCTCAGATGTGATAGGGCATACCAAATGAGGAAGTGAAAACACCTGCACAGAAGCAAACCAGTAATGCAAAAAAAAATACAAGAGCATTATGAGCACTTGGACAGAGACAACACAGGCTGTGGTCCAACAGAGATGGGAACCGACCACACAGCCAGAGGTCACTGGGATCAAGCCCCAGAGTCAAAACATGACAGATACCTTGATGTCTTATTCCAGAGAAAACTAGATTTTTTTCATATGTAAATGAGCTGTTAAGATCTATGGGTGGGACATAGACCTCCCTGAGAGCTTATTATAAATGAAAGGGGGAGTTACCAGTGCTCAAGAGGTTTGTAGATCAGGAGAGCAGACTGTCAGTCATTACGTGTCTCACACTAGTAACTCCCCCTAATTTAAAATAAGCTCTGGAGGCGGTGTCTCAGGAAGATCTATGCCCAATCCCATAAATCTAAGCAGCTCATTTACACAGTAAGAAAAATGTGGATTTCTCTGGAATAAGACATTGGATTGCAGATATCAAGGTTTCTTTTTATTCAGCTTCCTTTGATCTACATGCCGATATAAACGACTTAGGAGGATTGATCCTCTTGATTGATTCCCTTCAAAGTATTATAGTAGCTTTTCCATACACATCCATGGATACTTTCAGTTGCTTCCTATTATAATGCTTTGTGATTAGCCACATCTGATATCACTAGATCTCCAGTTTATACTTTTGATATTTCAGCAGTGCACCTCTCTGACCTCCAATATTCTTATATTTTAAAGTAGAGGGTATCCATTATATAAATTGTATACCGGCGTCTACATGAGGATGCCTGTATTCAGTCACACATTTATCTAGCGGCCAGGAGTAGTAACCCAGTTGTTGCTTATGGCTTAACACTTGGGTGGTGGAGGGAAGTTCTATGAGTTGTGGAAGATGGGAGTCAGGCATAAGTGACATACCATGAATGCTACAAGATGCTTCTGGGAAAGGAGGCTAGAAAGTGGCACTACAAGACCAAAAGACATACAATTGTAGCCAAAAGTATTGACACCCCTTCAATTCTGTCAGATAATACTCAGTTTCTTCCTGGAAATGATTGCAAACACAAATTATTTGGTATTATTTACTTAATTTAATTTGTCTTAAATGAAAAAACACAAAAGAGAATGAAGCAAAAAGCAAAACATTGATCATTTCACACAAAACTCCAAAAATGGGCCAGACAAAAGAATTGGCACCCTCAGCCTAATACTTGGTTGCACAACCTTTAGCCAAAATAACTGCGACCAACCGCTTCCAATAACCATCAATGAGTTTCTTACAATGCTCTGCTGGAATTTTAGACCATTCTTCTTTGGCAAACTGCTCCAGGTCCCTGATATTTGAAGGGTGCCTTCTCCAAACTGCCATTTTTAGATCTCTCCACAGGTGTTCTATGGGATTCAGGTCTGGACTCATAGCTGGCCACCTTAGAAGTCTCCAGTGCTTTCTCTCAAACCATTTTCTAGTGCTTTTTGAAGTGTGTTTTGGGTCATTGTCCTGCTGGAAGACCCATGACCTCTGAGGGAGACCCAACTTTCTCACACTGGGCCCTACATTATGCTGCAAAATTTGTTGGCAGTCTTCAGACTTCATAATGTCATGCACACGGTCAAGCAGTCCAGTGCCAGAGGCAGCAAAGCAACCTCAAAACATCAGGGAACCTCCGCCATGTTTGACTGTAGGGACCGTGTTCTTTTCTTTGAATGCCTCTTTTTTCTCCTGTAAACTCTATGTTGATGCCTTTGCCCAAAAAGCTCTACTTTTGTCTCATCTGACCAGAGAACATTCTTCCAAAACGTTTTAGGCTTTTTCAGGTAAGTTTTGGCAAACTCCAGCCTGGCTTTTTTATGTCTCGGGGTAAGAAGTGGGGTCTTCCTGGGTCTCCTACCATACAGTCCCTTTTCATTCAGACGCCGACGGATAGTACGGGTTGACACTGTTGTACCCTCGGACTGCAGGGCAGCTTGAACTTGTTTGGATGTTAGTCGAGGTTCTTTATCCAACATCCGCACAATCTTGCGTTGAAATCTCTTGTCAATTTTTCTTTTCCGTCCACATCTAGGGAGGTTAGCCACAGTGCCATGGGCTTTACACTTCTTGATGACACTGCGCACGGTAGACACAGGAACATTCAGGTGTTTGGAGATGGACTTGTAGCCTTGAGATTGCTCATGCTTCCTCACAATTTGGTTTCTCAAGTCCTCAGACAGTTCTTTGGTCTTCTTTCTTTTCTCCATGCTCAATGTGGTACACACAAGGACACAGGACAGAGGTTGAGTCAACTTTAATCCATGTCAACTGGCTGCAAGTGTGATTTAGTTATTGCCAACACCTGTTAGGTGCCACAGGTAAGTTACAGGTGCTGTTAATTACACAAATTAGAGAAGCATCACATGATTTTTCCAACAGTGCCAATACTTTTGTCCACCCTCTTTTTTTATGTTTGGTGTGGAATTATATCCAATTTGGCTTTAGGACAATTCTTTTTGTGTTTTTTAATTTAAGACAAATTAAATGAAGATAATAATACCAAAGAATTTGTGTTTGCAATCATTTTCAGGAAGAAACTGAGTATTATCTGACAGAAGTGCAGGGGTGTCAATACTTTTGGCCACAACTATAAAAAAGGGGCTGCTGCTACAAAAAGCGGTATTTAAAGTGAACTTGTTATCGGAAATTTGTGTATAGAGGTGTTATCTGTCATTATAAACCTGCCTCTAATGATAAAGAGTTTGCTGAAAACTCTCCCTGAAAGGGCAAGAAGTAGGAGTCTAAAATAGCTCCAGTATCCAAAAATTAAAGAAAAAAAAAAAGTAACAAAAATACCTGATTAAACAATAGGTAATTTTCTGATGCAACAAAGCCCTTTAATTAGCGAAGATAGAGAAGAAAATCATCGTCTTCTTTGATCGTATCCTAACTAATTTACTGCCAAAACTGTGTAAAATACATAAGTAGTTAATTTATACATCCCAAAGGATTATTTATCCGCCCCTTATTCTCAAGACCTTGCCTCTATCTGTCAGGCACCTGGCTACAGCAGAGGTTCTTCTCCTCCACTACTCTCACTGTATTCTTATAGACCTGGCATGGATTTATCATCGAATTTGCCACTTTGATGGCAAAAGCAAGTAAAGAATTATGGCACATGCCATACGTGCATTACAATTTGCAACTTTATTTCTTGCCACTTTCCAAAAAGTGGCAAAGAATAGTGAATAGGGTCAATTGGGGGCATGACCGGCATTTTTCGGATTATCTAATACTGGACATCCCCTTATTAAATGCCACTTAAAATGAAAACACATGCTTACCTATGCCATTCCATTGATGTCGACATTTCGTTTCCCCACAGAACAGTCTCATTTGACAGAAGTGTGAAGGCTGCTGCCCCGCCAGCGGCTGCTTATAGGCCTCAATGTCCCGTGATCACTTTGAGACGCAGCGCCAACATCGCTGGAATGGCACTAGTCCAGGAGGTATGTGTTGTTTTATATTTTACATGGGTCACTGTAGCATTTAAAGGGAATCTTTCACCAGGTTTTTTCCACCTAATCTGAAAGCAGTATGATGTGGAGGCAGAATCCCTGATTCCAGTGATGTGTCACTTTCTTTGTTGCTTGCTGTAGTTTTGATGAAATCAGTTTTATTAGCATGAGATTATCACTAGAGGACTAGTAAACCTGCTGTCATGTAGTCCTTCATATTCATGAGCTGTTTATAGCCCCGCCCCCCACCATTAATTGGCTGCTTTCTACCTATGCACAGTGTAAGTTGCCAATCAGTGGTGTGGGTGGGGTTATATAGGGCTCAGCATTCAAGAGAACTGCTAGATCTGCAGCATAGAAAACACTGATTTTATTAAAACTACACCAAGCAACCCAATAAGTGACAAATCACTGGAATCAGGGTCTCTGTCTGTCCCCACATCATGTTTCTCTCAGATGGTAGCCAAAATCTGTTGACAGATCCCATTTAAGAAACGGGTTGTCCAGTAGTTCAGAAAATAGGAGATGAATGACACAAATCTACTTTTGCAAATTTTTCTACTTAGAAACAGACCAAAATGCACCAACTTTGTGCATTTTACTCTAATGTGCATTTGTTTTAGTTTTGGTCACATGCATTGTTTTTGCTTCATTATTTTTTTTTCTTTGCCAGACTTTTGCCAGGAAAACGCAGCAGCAATTCCACCTTAAAATGTAAGGGGGTTTTAAGCTTTTTTTTCCCTCACACATTTTTTTTTTTCCTCCTCCGCCTCATTGACTTTAATGGGGAGAAAATAAAGTAAAACACTGGAAGAATTGACATGTTGCTTTCTTTAAAAAAAAAAAACCAAGGAAACAAAAAAAAAACACATGGAACAAGATGCAATGCGTGAGTGAGATTTTGGAAATTTCATCCAATTTGCTGTCGAATTGGATGCCATACGCTGCTGTGACTCCAGCCTAAGTGTTATTATTTTACTTGCCAGAAACATAAGAATTCAGAAGGGGGTTGTCCGACTAGAGATCATTTCCAAAATCACTCACTGTCCGTACTGGACAGGGGATAATTTATTGATCATTGGGGGTCCCACTGTTGGAACCACTAACTATTCTGATATCAGAGCCCCAAGAAGAGAGCCCAGTCTTTAGCAGAGCGCAGTCTCTGTTCCTTTCATTGTCTATGGGACTGCTGAGTACAGCACATTCTCTAGTGGTCCCATAGACTCTGAATGGACAAAGAAGAAGAGGCTAAGCAAAGCCCTGTTGTTTAGGTTCTTGAGCCCCAATCTCGGAATCACTGAGCATCCTAGAGGTCGAACCCTCAGCGATCAGCAGGTTATCCACAATACGGGATAAGATGGTCTAAGGATTGATATTAAGGTCTAAGCTAAGCTGCTAGGGGGCGATCTGTCTGCAGAACACTGCCACCTTCCAAGTAGTGACCTTTCAGAGCGCTGAATGCAGCTCTGGATGTGACTAAGGTATTTCAGTATGTGTGCAGAAAATGGGTCTTGGGGTCATTATCAGGAAATAAAATACAAAAATACATGTGATAAAGACTAAAACCTAACACCGATTCCGCACAGACAAGCTGCGATTTGTAGTTCACCCATACTATATACGTAAGTGCAAAAGTATCGCTACTAGCCTTTTTTTTTTAACTAGCCCATCATGAGCGATAGTTGTCACGCAAGTGATGCACATTGTGAATGGCATTCCTCAGTATATCCTGTTGCCAAACAAGCTTGCGACATCAAGTGCCAAGAAGTGGCACCAGCTCGTGTCGGATCCTGTTACAGATAGTTCATAAAGGAGTGCATCTCGCCTTGTAAATTTCACTCAGCAGTTGCTATTAGAAAGCTATGTGGCCTTTTAGGTCATATCCACAAAATAAAGGTCATGTAGAAAACGATTCCAGCGCTTGTTACATAGAAGAAGAGAGCTACAGCTCCTACATTTATTCATCTCTTGGGAAGTACTGTACATACTGCTGTGAACTTTGCCTATATGTTTTGTTATAACTTTTTATGTATAAATTAGTAGTTCGCTGTAATATTTGTTAGGGACAGTGGCATAATCAACAGCACGTGGTTTTCTTTTTTCTGTCTGCAGGCTTTCTATAAATGTTAAAAATCAGCTTTTATCCCCCTTAAAATTTGCCCGGAGTAGGTAGTAGGGGTAGGAGGGGGATGTAGCTGCAGTTTTTTTCTTGTTATATGAGATGGCATACTGGAAGAGAGACACGAAAAAAGGAGTAGGAAACTATGCTGTAGTTTCAACAGCAAAGCAATGAGAAAGAGCCCAAACACATTTCTTCCCCATTACTACAGGGGAATGTAAGAAGCTTTGTAATATACTGTATCTTATCAAATAAATCTGCTTTTTTTTCTCCACTTATGAGCCACTTCTGCTGCCTATTGAACTCATACTCGTCTCAAATACAACTTAAAAGCATCTTGATCAAAGCAATACAGCCTGCCAACTGGCTGAGGAGTCAGGTTACAGCTCCTGTTAGACTTTATGGAGTGAGAAACAGGCAGATAAAGCTGCGGCTTCAAGCCACTGCTTTACCACACTGCAGCACTGAATTCACATCCACACAGCTCAATACTGATGTGTAATGTCCTCAATGCTGCTGTTAGAGAGAAAAAAGAGCAGGAATCCCTCATTTCTGTGGTGTGTGCTGTGTATGGAAGACATCATAGTGTCTACCTACTCGCACAGAGAGAACTGAAAATTAGAAATAGAGCGTGCAAAAAGGAAAAACACAGGATAGAAGTCATATAATGACCAGAAATAGTGTTATTCCTCATGTACATATATGACAGCTTTTTCTGAACTCTGAAATGACAGTTACACTGTAAAGTCTCACATTGCATGAAGAAGGACAATCAATAATACAATCTTTCGGTACCAGACAAAATTCCCAGTGTGCATGGGGAGATGTGTTGCCAGTAGTGATGAGCGAGCATGCTCGGATAAGGTGTTATATCCTAATCGAATATTTCGGCGTGCTTGAAAAATATGCTCGAGTCGCCGCTGCTGCATTGTCTCAAGTCTGTTCGACAGCTGCAACACATGCATGAATTGGCTGTTTTTAGGCAATCCTTGCATGTGTTGCTACTGTTGAACAGCCACGAGACATGCAACTGTGGGGATTCGATCTTTTGAGCACACCAAAAATACTCGATTAGGACACAAGCGTGCCCGGATAACACTGTATCCTAGCACGCTCACTCATCAATAGCTACCAATAAGTGACTTTTAAGCTTTATAATTGATCCGATCAGCTGACAAAAGAGAGTTTTTCATGCATCGTAGATACCGACTGTGCTATTTCAGTCACTTTGAAACAGAGAAAGCACACTTTGAAGAGGTGGTTGGGGACTATGAGTCAAGAGGTTGGTCCCTGGTGGATTCTCCTTACTCTGCGATCACAACCAGGTATGTTATACGATGAAACGATCCGGCGTTTCAGGGAAAATATATTTTACAGATCCAGCTATAGACATAGATGGGACCAGTCCCGCTGCTTCGTCCCCTGGCCAGGTGTCTTCTTATATATGTTAGAATCTGTTCAGTTTGTGACTATCCGCCATTTTCTTGTAGTGTTCTGGCTGCTGGTCTTTTTCCCCTGGTGCTGGATTTGTCTTGGGTCAGGTGATTGTTTCACCCTTTATTAACCTGCACCTGTCTCCCATTCCTTGCTGGACAACAGGGTTAATCCACTTGAGTTCTGGCTTGGAGCTTTGCTTTGCCTTGCCTTCTGTGTGTTTAATTAGTGCAGTTCTGGGACCTCTGGTTCTGCAAGTCTTAGTTTCTGTTTTCAGTTTGTTTCTGCAGCCTTCTCTTTGTTTTCTATAAGGAGGTGACCCGTTTTTGTACCCAGTCCTTAGATCTATCAGGGACCCCCTTCCCCTTATCTATAGGTCTATGCTTGAGATTAACCTAGGATCGTCGGTGGGTCTATTCACAAGGAATGGGTCGCCCACTCCATCGTAGGGTATCAGCCTAGTCGTAGTGCAGGGTCAGTTTTCCCCCTCTTACACTAGTCCTGTGCTGCAGAATCGTAACAATATACTCATGAGGGCGATATCTGTCAGTCACCTGGAGATGCCTGCCAGGAGCAGCATCGGACTAGTCTCATCTCTGATTAAACTATATTTTCTTTGAAACGCGTTTCAGAATCAAACATACCTGACAATAAAGCATCCGTATCTGATTCAAGCTGCCAGCGTTTTGGGCAGCATGAATCAGATGACAGGTTCCCTTTAACATGCCATAATGACTGCATAAAATCTTGGTAGAACGGAGTTCATTAACCATATGACAATGGACCTTTCCCTACGTGGAGGTCCCCTCAGTGACATGCTCAGATGCACCTGCTTAGCAGCAAAGTGTCTCTTCAAAATTGTTTACAGATGGTCGGTAGCTACATGCTGCGCGCAGGGACTCTCCGTCAACACGTGCAACTAAAATAAGCATTTGTAGGTCACGGAGCCAAGTTGGGGCCATTTATGAGAAATCCTTCCTGGTCACATGGTGACACATGGAAATAGGAGATGCAGAGAAGAAGCCAGTAAAGAAGTTAACATGGGGGGAGGACGTTTTAAAGTGAATTTTTCTTGTGACTTTTTTGCGCCAAATTTATCAAAGTGTTGCACAATGTTTGTCAGGAACACCGCACTGAACTTGCTCACTGAGCCAGTGCGCGTGTCCTGAGTAAAGCGAACTGTGCTCAAAGATACCTGTGGAGCGGGCAGCAGCCGAGTAGATGCGTACTTCAGAGCCGCAGGACCTGAAGCACGTGACTGCTGGGGGCGTGGCCTAAACTCCACAGAGCTAGGAGCTGCAAGAGAAATCCTAGCAGGGTAACTGCAAGACAATTACCAAGGGGCATAGACAGGGAGGATAGTCAGGACATAGCCAATGAGTCATACACAGAGATAGCTGCAAGGTACAAGAGGGGCGAGTAGAGAGTAGTCAGGTCACAGGCAATGAGTCATACACAGGGAGGGAAGCGCAGTACAGAATCAACAGGCAAACTCACAACGGGGAACAGAACCGGGTCAGAACCATATAAACAAGCTATAACAACGAACAGGCACACAGGGGTCAGCACACTCGGCCAAAGGCAAAAGTATAACTCGCAGGGATTGGAGCTTCCCAGGGGTTTAACAAGCTCTCCCAGAACCAGAAAGAGGCCACAATCATTAACCCCAGGTGTGCAGGTCAAAACCTGCACTGAGCTCCAGACATTAACCCCTGACGTGCAGCTCAAAAACCTGCACTGGGAGCATGACAGTTTGATTAGTTTGAAGTATCCTTAGGCCTCAATTCAGAAGTCCATGATTTCTCACGTGCACAAAAACTGGTCCGAGTTTCATAAGTGTTTTGGCCGGGTACACGCTCCCAACATGAGTACATGTTCTATCCGCAAAAAACCACATACTGTATGTGATTCATGGATGTCTCAATGACTGTAAAGCATGGTGGCAAGTCAGAGCAACAGTGTTCTTCACTGCTGTCCAGCGAATTGAAGTGACAAAGTGCTGCATACTGGAAGCAAGTAAGAAGTAAGATGCCATGGGGTTTGAAACCCCTACAAATCCGCCAGACTCGTAACCTACTACAGCACATTTTCCTGTTTTTCGTCTCTTAAGGGGCCTTTACACATAGCGATATCGCCAGCGATATCGCTAAAGCGTCACCGATTTTGTGACGCAGCAGCGATATCGCTATGTGTGATACTTACCTCCGACCGGCTCCCCCGCTGTCTGTCGCTGATCGCGCGAGATCGTGCAACTCCATTTCTCGTCAGGCGCTTCCTGCTGGTGCCGACGAGCGACGCGTGGACGCGGGCGGGAGGATGTCAGGATCGCCGCGTCTGACAGGTAAGTAACGACCGCTGCTGCGTCGCTACATCGCTGTGAGATCTGCCTGTGTGGCAGCTCACTAGCGACCATTTAGTGATGCACCAGCGATCCTGACCGGGTCGTATCGTGGTCAGGATCGCTGGTGCATCGCTAAATGTAAAGGGGCCTTTACTCTTCTGGTTTGTTTCTTATTACACTGCTCAAACAAATAAATACACAATATACACATTCAGTGGGTACGGAAACCCTTTACATTTTTCATTCTTTGTTTCATTGCAGCCATTTGATAAATTTAAAAAAGTTCATTTTTGAAATAAAGATAAAATGACGAAATTTTTTTTTAAAAAATGGAGAGTGTTTATAGAAATGTCACTGACCACCAGAGAAATTCAAGATTTAATGAGTGCCTTTGTGGATTCGGATTGGTATCTATTAGAGGGTTTGAGTGGTAATCTGGGTAAACTGAAATGTGCTATATGAGCTATATGGAGGATAAGGTGGAGCTGGAGATAAGGTGTCTGATTTCAGTCAATGTAATCTATGAAAATGTGGACGTAAGGAGGTTTGATAATTTTATATTTAAGTTTATTTTTGCTTCTATTCAGGCTTAGGTGATAAGCATGTTTAAATATGTTCTTTGTAACAATTCAATGCAACGTTTATAACTTGTAATATGCAACTTCATTACAAAGTCAATAAAAATGATGTTTCAAAAAAAAAAAAAAAAAGTTCATTTTTTTCTCATTAATGTACACTCTGACTCTTGACTGGAAAAAAAACCAATGTAGAAATTTTTGCAAATTTATTATAAAAGAAAAACTGAAATCTCACATGGTCATAAGTATTCAGACCCTTTGCTCAGTATTGAGTAGAAGCACCTTTTGTGCTAGCACAGCCATGAGTCTTCTTGGGAATGATGCAACAAGTTTTTCACCCCTGGATTTGGGGATCCTCGGCCATTCTTCCTTGCAGATCCTCTCCAGTTCCATCAGGTTGGATGGTGAACGTTGGTGGACAGCCATTTTCAGGTCTCTTAAGAGATGCTCAATTTGGTTTAGGTCAGGGCTCCGGTTGGGCCAGTCAAGAATGGTCACAGAGTTGTTCTGAAGCCACTGCTTTGTTATTTTAGCTGTGTGCTTAGGGTAATGGTCTTGTTGGAAGGTGAACCTTCAGCCAAGTCTGATGTCCAGAGCACTCTGGAAAAAGTTTTCATCCAGGATATCTCTGTATTTGGCCGCATTCATGTTTCTTTCAATTGCAACCTGTCATCCTGTCCCTGCAGCTGAAAAACACCCCCATAGCATGATGCTGCCACCACCATGTTTCACTGTTGGGATTGTGTTGGGCAGGTGATGAGAAGTGCCTTGTTTTCTCCACACATACCGCTTAGAATTATCACCAAAAAGTTCTATCTTCGTCTCATGAGACCAGCGAATCTTATTTCTCATAGTCTGGGAGTCCTTCATGTGTTTTTTAGCAAACTCTATGCAGGCTTTCATATGTCTTGCGCTGAGGAGAGGCTTCCATCTGGCCACTCTGCCATAAAGGCCCGACTGGTAGGGAGCTATAGTGATAGTTGACTTTGTGGAACTTTCTCCCATTTCCCAACTGCATCTGTGGAGCTCAGCCACAGTGATCTTAGGGTTCTTCTTTACCTCTCTCTTAAGCACTGCAGAAATTATTTTGTAACTTTGGCCAGATCTGTGCCTTGCCACAATTCTGTCTCTGAGCTCCTTGGCCAGTTCCTTTGACCTCATGATTCTCATTTGGTCTGACATGCACTGTGATCTGTGAGGTCTTATATAGACAGGTGTGCACTTTTACAAATCAAGTCCTATCAGTGTAATTACACACAGCTGGACTCCATTGAAGGAGTAGAACCATCTCAAGGAGGATCACAAGGAAATGGACAGCATGTCACTTACATATGAGTGTCTGAGCAAAGGGTCTGAATACTTATGACCATGTGATATTTCAGTTTTTCTTTTTTAATAAATTTTCAAAAATTTCTACATTTCAGTTTTTTTTTTCAGTCAAGATGGGGTGCAGAGTAAACAATAATGAGAAAAAAATGAACTTTTTTGAATTTACCAAATGGCTGCAATGAAACAAAGAGTGAAAAATGTAAAGGGGTCTGAATACTTTCCGTACCCACTGTATGTAAATCACGCAATGGATCATGAACAACAAAATATTGAAGCTGAAAATCTTTACTAATATGAATTGTGAAAAAAATGATGTGGTTTGGATTCTCAACCACCCTGAAGATCAATTAAATAAAAAAAAATTACAAGTATCTAATTTGCGTGACCTTTAACATAATATGACTCAGTATTGCAATGCAACATAATGTGACTCCTGGCAACTTCTGGGTGGGATATCTATATGCACTCCTGGCAACATCTGGGCACAACGACTGTATGCACTCCTGGCAACATCTGGGCACAACTGTATGCACTCCTGGCAACATCTGGGTGGTACATCTGTATGGACTCCTGGCAACATCAGGATGGGATATCTGTATGCACTCCTGGCAACATCTGGGCACAACGACTGTATGCACTCCTGGCAACATCTGGGTGGTACATCTGTATGCACTCCTGGCAACATCAGGATGGGATATCTGTATGCACTCCTGTCAACATCTGGGCACAATGACTGTATGCACTCCTGACAACATCTGGGCACAACTGTATGCACTCCTGGCAACATCTTGGTGGTACATCTGTATGGACTCCTGGCAACATCTGGGCACAATGACTGTATGCAATCCCGGCAACATCTGGGCACAACAACTATATGCACTCCTGGCAATGTCGGGGTGCAACGTCTGTATGCACTCCTGGCAAGATCGACTGTATGCACTCCTAGCAACATCTGGGTACAACGTCTGTTTGCGCTCCTGGCGACATCTGGGCACAATGACTATGCACTCCTGGCAACAACGGGGCACAATCACTGTATGCACTCCTGGCAATGTCTAGGTACAATGTCTGTATGCACTACGGGCAACATCTGGGCACAGCGTCTGTGTGCACTCCTGGCAACATCTGGGCACAACAACTATATGCACTCCTAGTACCGTCTGGGCACAACATCTGTATGCACTCCTGACAATGTCTGCTCTTCCTCACACCAAGGAGCATATACCTGTCCTGCTGCTGGGTTGATGCCTTTCTATGGTTGATGGTATTTGCTCCATGCTCTGGAGACTGTGGTGGGACTCACCGGAAACCTTCCTACGACAGCATGTATGGATGGATGTGCCATCTTGGGGGAGCTGGTTTACCTGTGTGACCTGATTATAGCTGCAGGTGCCGCCTCATGTTACTCGTAATGACATGGGCACTAGCAAAATGGAAAACTACAGAAGAATCAGTCCAGAAGGATAAGGAGAGAGGAATTGTCTGTGACCAACATTCCCTTTTTTTGGCTCATCTTTCTGTTCCTCTCCAGTGTACCAGTTGTCATTTTCATTTGCACCAGAGCAGGTGACCTTGATTCTCAATCGCTTTTGCTTCCTAGCTCGACAGATTGAAATCTCTAAAGATTAATTGACTTGTGTTTATTCTATGATGTTCAAGTGTTTCCAGATTTTTTTTTCCAGCAGTTCCTTTTTAGCAACTGGCAACAAATTTTTTCCTAAATCCCCATCTTGCAATAGAAATAGATTTGTGAGGTGTGATGCACCAACAAACTTGAATTAAACACATGTTAGAACCGGTGGAAATCTTAAAGGCACACACCAGGCCAAACTTACAGACTGTGTTATGCCAAGCGTGGCGCTAAGGGGGAGGAGCATAACACAGGAACTCAGGCGCGTTCTTTGTCATGCTCCACCCACTGAAGAATTGCACCAGGCCGATCTTATAGTAGTACAGTCTGAGAGAACTTCAGACACTTATGTGTAATGAAAGACTCTGATTTACAGGGGAAATGCCCCAGAAGTGCAGCTCACCATCGTACTACTGAATTGCTCTTTTGCAATATTTAATTAAAACACTTGATTGAAATTCTGCTTCTTCTTTTTTTTCTCTAGAAAATTAGCAGAGGAAATTTACACCCTGTGGAACCAGATGTTCTCAACCCAAAATGCGTCTTCCTGCAGAAACCTGATGAGGTTGATTGCTGTATTCAGTATATGGATGTATAAGAAGCAGGCTTTGTGATTGCGCTAATTGCGGATGCGAATGTACATCTTGTAAATCACTTACTTTGGGTTCATACTAGGGAGTTTGCAGTGGTTTGGTTATAGGCAAATCCTAAAAGAAATGTAGGGTATGGTAGGACCCTAATGGTCAGAAATTACTTTTAGAATTGAAATGCTGTTGAGACATTAATGTTTTGCTCAATATGTCAGCCCTATAAAAGTCCCCAGTATCAGCAATAGTACCTACAACATGATCCAACCTGCCTGCCATAATGCTCCTATAGGACAGATATAGACACTGAAAGCCACAGTAACCCCAGGGTTAGTCATATAGCCCTCCAAGAAATCACAATTTACCCTTGTAACGACAGAGAAACCTCACTGGCACTATCCACAAGCAGCAAACACATCCAGCGAAACACCCCATTAAAGTCACGGGTAAGGGGTCCTTACTTGAGGCTGGGTTAGGAACTGAGTGGTGCTCAGTGATAGAAAGAAGAACCATAAAATAAACCAAGTCATAATAGTCCAAAGAAATCTATGGCACATGAATACATTTTCTTTAGACCTTGAGAAAGCATATTCACATGCGAAACAGCCATAGGTGGGTTTGGGATACTATACTTTCAAATACTTGCTATCCATGAATAAAGGAAACTGAATGGATGTTTGGTGTGTGCCCTCTAATATTGGATTAGTCCCACATAGTCAACAGGTTTGGTCAAATTTTCTTGTCCGGCTTCAAAGATGCATGCCAAGGGTCAGTCTCCTCAGTAAAAGGTGGACACCTAAGGACTACGGGACAGTGATAGTCCTCTGTGATACTTCAGAAGGTTTATCATGTGCTTTTTACGTTATCATAAACCAGCCTTACCCTAGTATGTAGTGTAAGGGTTACACAAGTTTTACAGCATCAGTCAGATAGATAGCCTTACTCGCCACCAGTGCTAGACATTGCATCCTCCTCCTGCGCCCCCCAGTCTATCTGCAAGCCAATACGATTCTGTGATGTCACTTTCTCAGACCATATAGCCCAGCTCAGGTTGAAAAACACTGCCTGGGTATTCAGGCAGAAGGCATCCACGCTGATACTCTGCTACAGCGCTGTGCTAGCTCTGCCGCAGTGAAATCTGTAGCTCACCCAACTCTATTTCACTGATTTCTCACTGCTGTGTAAACTCTGCTACATCACTATATCAGCTCTAACATATTGAACTCTTGCTGACTTCGTTTCACTGCTACTATGCTACATCGCTGTACCATCTCTGCCACACTGAATTCTGTTGTGTACTCAGATCTGCTACACTTCTTCACTGCTGGCATCCACTCTGTTGCATCACTGTTCCAGCTCTGCCTTTTGTTTTTTAAATCAAATTTTTTTTTATTGAATCTTATAAAGATTAACACAAAGAGAAAAACAACAACAACCAGGCAAATACTGGAGAAACACAGCTCTCCACCCCCCCACCCCCACCCTTAAGAAACAGCTCTGCCATTTCTGACCTAATTCTGCTACATCACTATTCAGGTAGCAAGCCCCCACAACTGTTACTCTGCTATGTCACTGTACCAGCTCTGCTATATTGATGGTTCAGCTCTGCCGTTTCTTCAATTCTAAGTCAACTCTGCTACATCACTGTTGTTCTAGCTTTCCTACACGGTACCCAGTTGCTGCACCAGCTCCTCATCTCTGAGTCCACCTCATCAGTGGAAGCTAAACTCATTTATCCCAACATCTGAAAACTTAAGAAAGGCCAATTGCTGCCAGACTAATAACACAATGAAGCTGCATATGATTTTCCATAACCTCCTCTACACTATGCCCCAATACACAGGATATAGTGTGAGCATGCTTTGTGCTAATTTCAACAAGCTTTATTTGTGTTGTGGCCACACACCATCTCATTTTTATACTCCACCCTGCTTAGATGAAGTGTCTGAGCTCCTCCCTGTCTTCCACCCTGTCCAGGGTGGAAGTGATGAACCACTGACTGATATCCCACGTAATAACCGGCTTTTTTTCAGCCCAATATAAATAGCAGAACTGTCGGTACTAACAGTGAGGTTTGTACACCCCGTCATGAATCATTGTTTGTATTCCAACTCTTCTATTCAACTCCCTTTTTTAATGTGTTTTGTGTCCCCAGGTTGTTGCAGGAGATGAATCACTCTATTAATGAGGATTATTTGTCTCAGATGCTGATCTTGGAGCTCTGCACCACGTCAGACTCGTTTTACCAGTGTCTCTTCATGCTATTTTGGGTTTTAGTGAGTGATTATTACGTCTAGAGTCATAAAATAATATTACATGTTTTTGGAGCGCCCCCAGGGGTCCGCCAGGGAAGGCGGGGTACTCGGAGCCGAGCCCGGTGGATTTCAATGGGAGTTGTCACGGTAGCTGTGACCCGGTCTGTGGCCCTGGGCGTCCATTGTAAAAGGGGGGGTGTTGAGTGTGTGGATCATGATTAAAGTTTATTAGTGAATGATTCGTGACGCCACCTGTGGTGTTCGGCAAGGGAGATGTTACGCCGACGCTGCAAGCAGATCCTCTGGGACAGATGGTGTGGTGCAGCAATGATGGTGATACCTCCACAGGTAGGGCAGTAGTCCCAGGGCAGTGTAGGTGAAGAGATAGGGAGGAGACGTAGATGGTGTGGTGTCAGGCTCAGCGATGCAGCAGTGCTGAGTATGTTGGAGCAGGAATAAGCAGAGGACACCAGGGCATGTAGTTCCAAAGCTTTAGTCACAGTCTGTTGTGCATACAGGTGTCCGCATCCTTGCCGTGTCCTCCAGGAGCTCAGCCAATTTCCAGGCAAGATGAAGTACTCCGTTCCAACACTCCGCCAACATAAGTGCCTTTTCTGAACGTCTCCCTTTTGCGCCTATATTGAAGTACTCTCAGTACTGAGTTACACTGGAGTTCCTCCTGTCAGATGTTCCTATGAACTCTACTTGTACGGCAGACAGCTGTAGCCTGCTTCGGGGACTCCTTACTACCTAGTCCCGGCTCACTCACGTTGCTGTTGTGCCCCCAAGTCTTGTGTGGGAATAAAGTGGTGACAATTTCTATTCCTCTGCTGCAGGACCATTAGTATCCGTACAACCTTGGGGTTCGGACCCCGGCCTTGCGCTGTGAACTTGGGAAGGGTTCTGCTCTAACCCTGATCCTTAGTCCTCCTCTCCTTACGTTCCGTACTAATCCTTCTTTCTTATGGAGAGAGTCAGGCTTCCCATCAATGTCTCTTTCCTGTGCCAGAGGACCCAGGTCACTGAGGTCGGCTGCAGCATTTCCTTCATCTATCCCATATGTATTATACTCCAGAGCTGCACTCACTATTCTACTGGTGCAGTCACTGTGTACATACATTACATTACTGATCCTGAGTTACACTTTGTATTATACTCCAGAGCTGCACTCACTATTCTGCTGGTGCAGTCACTGTGTACATACATTACAGTACTGATCCTGAGTTACATCCTGTATTATACTCCAGAGCTGCACTCACTATTCTGCTGGTGCAGTCACTGTGTACATACATTACACTACTGATCCTGAGTTACATCCTGTATTATACCCCAGAGCTGCACTCACTATTCTGCTGGTGCAGTCACTGTGTACATACATTACATTACTGATCCTGAGTTACATCCTGTATTATACCCGAGAGCTGCACTCACAATTCTGCTGGTGCAGTCACTGTATGCATACATTACATTACTGATTCTGAGTTACATCCTGTATTATACTCCAAAGCTGCACTCACTATTCTGCTGGTGCAGTCACTGTGCACATACATTACATTACTGATCCTGAGTTACACTTTGTATTATACTCCAGAGCTGCACTCACTATTCTGCTGGTGCAGTCACTGTGTACATACATTACAGTACTGATCCTGAGTTACACTTTGTATTATACTCCAAAGCTGCACTCACTATTCTGCTGGTGCAGTCACTGTGTACATACATTACAGTACTGATCCTGAGTTACATCCTGTATTATACTCCAGAGCTGCACTCACTATTCTGCTGGTGCAGTCACTGTGTACATACATTACACTACTGATCCTGAGTTACATCCTGTATTATACCCCAGAGCTGCACTCACTATTCTGCTGGTGCAGTCACTGTGTACATACATTACAGTACTGATCCTGAGTTACCTCCTGTATTATACCCCAGAGCTGCACTCACTATTCTGCTGGTGCAGTCACTGTGTACATACATTACATTACTGATTCTGAGTTACATCCTGTATTATACTCCAGAGCTGCACTCACTATTCTGCTGGTGCAGTCACTGTGCACATACATTACATTACTGATCCTGAGTAACATCCTGTATTATACTCCAGAGCGGCACTCACTATTCTGCTGGTGCAGTCACTGTGCACACACATTACATTACTGATCCTGAGTTACATCCTGTATTATACCCCAGAGCTGCACTCACTATTCTGCTGGTTCAGTCACTGTGCACATACATTAAGTTACTGATCCAGAGTTATATCCTGTATTATACCCCAGAGCTGCACTCACTATTCTGCTGGTGCAGTCACTGTGCACATACATTACGTTACTGATCCTGAGTTACATCCTGTATTATACTACAGAGCTGCACTCACTATTCTGCTGGTGCAGTCACTGTGTACATACATTACATTACTGATCCTGAGTTACATCCTGTATTATACCCCAGAGCTGCACTCACTATTCTGCTGGTGCAGTCACTGTGTACATACATTACATTACTGATCCTGAGTAACATCCTGTATTATACTCCAGAGCGGCACTCACTATTCTGCTGGTGCAGTCACTGTGCACACACATTACATTACTGATCCTGAGTTACATCCTGTATTATACCCCAGAGCTGCACTCACTATTCTGCTGGTGCAGTCACTGTGCACATACATTACGTTACTGATCCAGAGTTACATCCTGTATTATACTCCAGAGCTGCACTCACTATTCTGCTGGTGCAGTCACTGTGCACACACATTACATTACTGATCCTGAGTTACATCCTGTATTATACCCCAGAGCTGCACTCACTATTGTGCTGGTGCAGTCACTGTGCACATACATTACGTTACTGATCCTGAGTTACATCCTGTATTATACTACAGAGCTGCACTCACTATTCTGCTGGTGCAGTCACTGTGTACATACATTACATTACTGATCCTTAGTAACATCCTGTATTATACTCCAGAGCTGCACTCACTATTCTGCTGGAGCAGTCACTGTGTACATACATTACATTACTGATCCTGAGTAACATCCTGTATTATACCCCAGAGCTGCACTCACTATTCTGCTGGTGCAGTCACTGTGCACATACATTACATTACTGATCCTGAGTTACATCCTGTAGATCTTTTATTATAAAAATGAAAAACATAACAATAATAATAACAGAAACATAACAGGAATATCAGCCAGAAAATAATCCGCATACTGAATACTGGTCCAGCCGCTCATTCTCTCCTGTCACACATATTATACGTACAGTTATGGCCAAAAGTATTGACACCCCTGCAATTCTGTCAGATAATACTCAATTTCTTCCTGAAAATGATTGCAAACACAAATTCTTTGGTATTATTATCTTCATTTAATTTGTCTTAAATGAAAAAACACAAAAAGAATTGTCCTAAAGCCAAATTGGATATAATTCCACACCAAACATAAAAAAGAGGGTGGACAAAAGTATTGGCACTGTTCGAAAAATCATGTGATGCTTCTCTAATTTGTGTAATTAACAGCACCTGTAACTTACCTGTGGCATCTAACAGGTGTTGGCAATAACTAAATCACACTTGCAGCCAGTTGACATGGATTAAGGTTGACTCAACCTCTGTCCTGTGTCCTTGTGTGTACCACATTGAGCACGGAGAAAAAAAAGAAGACCAAAGAACTGTCTGAGGACTTGAGAAACCAAATTGTGAGGAAGCATGAGCAATCTCAAGGCTACAAGTCCATCTCCAAACACCTGAATGTTCCTGTGTCTACCGTGCGCAGTGTCATCAAGAAGTGTAAAGCCCATGGCACTGTGGCTAACCTCCCTAGATGTGGACGGAAAAGAAAAATTGACAAGAGATTTCAACGCAAGATTGTGCGGATGTTGGATAAAGAACCTCGACTAACATCCAAACAAGTTCAAGCTGCCCTGCAGTCCGAGGGTACAACAGTGTCAACCCGTACTATCCGTCGGCGTCTGAATGAAAAGGGACTGTATGGTAGGAGACCCAGGAAGACCCCACTACTTACCCCGAGACATAAAAAAAGCCAGGCTGGAGTTTGCCAATACTTACCTGAAAAAGCCTAAAACGTTTTGGAAGAATGTTCTCTGGTCAGATGAGACAAAAGTAGAGCTTTTTGGGCAAAGGCATCAACATAGAGTTTACAGGAGAAAAAAAGAGGCATTCAAAGAAAAGAACACGGTCTCTACAGTCAAACATGGCGGAGGTTCCCTAATGTTTTGGGGTTGCTTTGCTGCCTCTGGCACTGGACTGCTTGACCGTGTGCATGACATTATGAAGTCTGAAGACTACCAACAAATTTTGCTGCATAATGTAGGGCCCAGTGTGAGAAAGCTGGGTCTCCCTCAGAGGTCATGGGTCTTCCAGCAGGACAATGACCCAAAACACACTTCAAAAAGCACTAGAAAATGGTTTGAGAGAAAGCACTGGAGACTTCTAAGGTGGCCAGCAATGAGTCCAGACCTGAATCCCATAGAACACCTGTGGAGAGATCTAAAAATGGCAGTTTGGAGAAGGCACCCTTCAAATATCAGGGACCTGGAGCAGTTTGCCAAAGAAGAATGGTCTAAAATTCCAGCAGAGCATTGTAAGAAACTCATTGATGGTTACTGGAAGCGGTTGGTCGCAGTTATTTTGGCTAAAGGTTGTGCAACCAAGTATTAGGTTGAGGGTGCCAAAACTTTTGTCTGGCCCATTTTTGGAGTTTTGTGTGAAATGATCAATGTTTTGCTTTTTACTTCATTCTCTTTTGTGTTTTTTCATTTAAGACAAATTAAATGAAGATAATAATACCAAAGAATTTGTGTTTGCAATCATTTTCAGGAAGAAACTATTATCTGACAGAATTGCAGGGGTGTCAATACTTTTGGCCACAACTGTATATACAGAATAGTAACTAATATTAAGTACTTACATCTTCTGGTCCGGTCACAAACAAACTAATAACAAAATAAAATAAAGGATAGCAAACAAAAACTATATACATACTTTTTTTTTTTTAAATTTTTAAATAAAATAACCACAAACTATACAAATATATACAAGGCTAAACTAAACACCCCACACACAAGCCCACCATTCCCAACCCCCGCACTGACCTGAGAGCTGGTCCTGCGTCTCATGCCTCAGTCCATGTCCAACGTCCATAGGCCAGATCAGGCAGTGCCAGTGTTTCCCCAAACACTCCAGTGTCCCATAGTCCCACAAGATAAACCCACCTCCCCCCTTTTCCCACCACCCAACCTAACACCTACACCCAAATCTATATCCCTATATACAATATATAAAGAAATAAACACTACAACACCCACAAATCACAAAGCCCAAGTTCGGCGCCTGCAGCCCTACAACACTGTATACCGATCGCAAAAAAAAAATCTACAGTGTCAGCGGCAGCCCACCACCAGGAAAGGAGATGACCAGACTAGGGCACACTAAAAGAAAAGCCCCTCCAGAGTGGAGCGGCCCTAAGTGTGCCCAGTCTCTCATACTCCAGAGAGTGCACCTTCACCAGGTCACCGAGTATGGTACTAAACACATCATCCACTGGGAGGATTTTCCGTTGCGTCGATACTAAGCACCGTGCGTTCCACGTGTGATACCTAACCACTGCGCTGACTAGAAGTAATGTGCAGCGATCCCGGCCACCAAGGTCTCTGAATGCTCCATAGGCCCACTCTGCATAGGAGAGACTGGCCAGCCGAGACCAGCCAATGGAGGCGCCCACCCTCTTGTACACCTCTGTGTTAAAGGGACAATGAAGCAGGAAATGGTCCATGCTTTCCAGCACGGTACCACAATGCTCCCGATGACAGTTCCTGTCCTCAGAGCTCCTACACCAGATTGTCCCTCACACACAGTTTCCCATGGAAGCAGCGCCAAGTCCCCAAACTTCGAGGAGATCCTGATAGAATTCAAAAGATGCAAACCCACCCCAAGGTCCCGTCTTGGGCAATCCCTGAGCACCAGAGGCCTCTGGAAATTGGTCAACAGAACCCTATTGTCAAGGATTTTCTTTGGCAGAATCCTGATCTCCCACATTCCCAGACCCCACCGGCGAATTACCTTCAGAACCAAGGTAGCGTAAGTCGGAAGATGTCCATGCGGTGTGCGAAGATCCTTCACTTGCCCTCCTGTCTCCCATTCCTGGAAGAAAGGCTGAAACCATCCCCCACAGGAGAATACCCACGGAGGAGCCCTCTCTTTCCAGATGTTTGCAATATTGATCTTAATGAAGGTATCCACAAGGAATACCACAGGGTTGACCATACCCAACCCTCATAGTCTCCTCTTACGGTAAGTAACCTCCCTCTTGACCAGGTTCAGTCTATTCCCCCATAACAGTTGGAAAAACAAACTGTAGACCCGAGTCCAGAGAGACTCCGGCAAGATGCACAAACTGCCCAGATAAATCAGTAAAGGGAGCAGGTAAGTTTTGATCAGGTTTACCCTTTCCCTGAGGGTCAAAGACCAACCCTTCCATTTGTTCACCTTCTGAGTGGCAATCTCTAGCCTGCTGTCCCAACTTTGTTTGGGTAATCCCCCTGGCCAAATTCGATGCCAAGGACTTTTGCAGAGACTTTGGGTCCTGGAAGGGTGTCCGGGAGATCAAAACCAGGATCTCCTCCTCCCAGCCAGAGACTCTCACACTTATCCCGGTTGATCTTGCACCCGGATGCCTCCAAGTAGCGATCTACCTCTGACATCAGCCACCCTGCCTCCTCGTGAGAGGAAACAAAAACAGTGACATCATCGGCATACGCCACCACCCTCAGAGTGGCTTCCGGTGCTGCCTTGTCCATCCCGATCCCTGCCAACGGTCCACGCTCCACCCTCCTGAGAAGTGGGTCAATCACAAACACGTACAGCAGCGGGCCCAAGGGACAACCCTGGCGAACACCAGATCCAACCTCAAAAGAGCTGCCAATCCAACCGTTCACAAGCAGGAAACTCTCTGCCCCACCATACAAGGTTTTAAGCCAATACACAAACCCCCCAGCAGGCCATATCTCAGAAGGACAGACCAGAGGTACTCATGATTAACCCGATCAAACGCTTTTGCCTGGTCCAGTGACAGCATGTACCCCTTCCAGTGTCCAGCCCTACCCTGCTCCACTGCCTCCCGGACACCGAGCACAGCATTAAATGTGCTGCGACTTGGAACAGAGCAATGCTGGGCCTCCGAAAGGAGTCGGGGTGCAAATTTCACCAGCCCATTAAACAGCACCTTTGCCAGAACCTTCCTGTCTGCATTGAGAAGCGCTACGGGATGCCAATTCTCAATGCACGATGGGTCCTTACCCTTTGACAAGATGATCAGGGCAGACCTCCTCATTGACTTTGGCAGAGTGCCCGAGGAAAGACACTCATTGAATACCTCAGTCAAGAGGGGAACTAAAGCGTCCTTAAAGGTCTTATAAAACTCAGATGTTAAGCCATCTGGACCGGGCGATTTTTTTTTTGGGCAAGCCCTTCAATCGCCAACTTAACTTCCTCTTCCCTGATCATCTCTGTCAAAACGTCAAGAGAGGGGTCTACCCCTGGTTCGGGAACGGCTTCAGCCAGAAAAGCCGACATTTTATCCCAATCAAGATCCCTCTTCCCCAAGAGGTGCGAGTAGAAGGATCTGCCAACCTCCAGGATCCCTGATCTGGATCGCCTCAGGGACCCCGTAGTGTCGACCAGTCCTGTAACCATTTAACTATTCACTGACATCTTGCAGTTTCTGTAAGGGTCGGGCGAGCGGTACTTCCCGTAATCCCTCTCAAAAACCAAAGATGCGTGTCTATCGTACTGACACCTCATGAGCAAAGATTTCACTCTGGAGATCTCCTCGCGGCTACCTCCAGTTGAGACAAGATGCTCGAGTTTCCTCCTCAAACCCTGATACAGGCGGTACCTGTTCAGACTCCTGAGGCTCGAGAGCTGGCGGAAGAATCTCGCCACCCTTTTCTTGAATATCTCCCACCACTCTGACTTACTACTACGAAGATCCAGTAAGGGTACCTGGCTCTGAAGAAAATCCTCAAAGGACTGTCTTATATCCGCTTCTTCCAAGAGAGATGAATTGAGCCTCCAAAAGCCTCTTCACATCCGGAGGGTCTCTGTAACATTCAGAGAAAACAAAATTAAACAGTGGTCGGAGAACTCCACCTCAACAACAGACACTGCTGAAGAGACAGCTTCCTCCTTTAAATAAAACCTATCTATTCTGGACCTACAGTTACCTCTATGATAGGTGAACCCCTCGTGGCCTGGGGTGTGCCGAATGTGGACATCCACCAGGCGAGCCTCACTAGCCATACAATTAAGGGCGACACTATCATAAGTCAGCTTTGCTCTGGAACCTCCTCTATCTCGGGGCCTCGTGACAGTATTGAAGTCCCCTCCAAAGACAACCTGCCGACTTGCAAAAAGGTAGGGCTTGATCCTCATAAAAAGACACTTCCGGCCCCATTTAGATTGGGGACCATAGATGTTAATAAGCCGGAGCTCTTGTCCCTTCATGAGGACATCTAAGATCAGGCACCTCCCGATTTCTAACTCAATAACCCGTCGGCATTCCACCGGTGCGGTAAAAAGGACCGCCACTCCGCTATACGGCTCGGCTGCAAGAGACGAATAGAAGGGCCGGAGTCTCCACTTCCTCTTGGCTTTGAACACATCTGCCATGTTTGGCAGTCTGGTCTCTTGCAAAAAGAAAATGTCAGCTTCAACACGGCTGAGAAAATCAAAAGCCGCAAATCTGGCAGTATTTGACTTTATGCTGGCGACATTAATGGATGCCAGCGTCAACGGAGTGGGTACCGCCATCATTGGTGATTGAGTTAGATGGCTTTCTTCTTCCCTCTCCCCTTATCCTCTGCCTCAGAGGAGGAATCCTTCCCCCTCTTTAATGACACAGAGGTGTCCATTCCCACTTGATTTTTCTTTTTGTCGTCCTCGTCTCCGGACTCTGGGCCAGTCCCTCACTCCAGGGACCTTACATTCCCAGAAGAAGGAGACTCGGCACCCCCTGTAAGCTCCGCCAAAGCCGGAACCTCACCCTCAGCTTCCTCCTCAGAGGAAGAGATGTTCTCAAGGGCTTGGAACCGGTTAGATAGACCAACCAGAGGGGAGTCAGTTTTTCCTTCCTTAGGTACCTTGGTCAGAGCAGGAGAAGATGTTTTATCTCCCTTCTTTCTCTTCTTTTTGGTGCCTAGCTTACGCTTGTTCTCTAGCCACTGCCTATTATCCTCATCCATACTTTATTAATGGGAGGATTCGGAGGCAGTGGCAGTTTCCTCCCTGTGGATCCTCCTGAGCTCCAACTCATCATCCTTCGGGGCCTCAGCAGCAAGACTGGCATCCAGGACAGGGGTCACCTGGGCTCGCCCAGCTCCCTCTCCTGTCTGCGCTTGTCTAGACGCCTCAGCTGGGCAGGCGTCTTTTTATTGCTTTTCCTCCTTGGCCCCTCAGCTCCCTCACCCCTGCTAGTCCCTTCCCCAGCAGAATCAGCCTCACGGCTTTCTCCCATCGAGGTCACGACTGCATTAGCGAAGGAGCGAGGACAATGGCTGAATGGGTGACCTAAGTTACCACACAGGTGGCACCTAATCTCCACACAAGATGCAGCAAGATGGCCGATATCCCCACACAATGCACATTTCTGCACAGTGCAGTTTGCAATGAAGTGTGTGGGGTCGCCGCACTTGTGACAGAGCTTCGGCTGCCCCTGGTAGAAGACCTGGATACGATCTCTACCAAGGAAGGCAGATGATGGAATGTGGGCAACCGTACCACCTGAACGCTTAAGTTTTACCATAAACGTCCAGGCCCCTGACCAGATACCATACTCATTGCGGTTTTTCTTTGGCATTTCCACCACTTCTCCATATCTGCCAAGCCACGTCACGATGTCATAATAAGAAAGCGACTCGTTACAAGTCATCACGGTCACTTTCTTAACTTGATTTTGGCGAGACACCGCCTGGATGGCAAAGTCTCGCCAGCCAGGCTCATTTTTTGCCAACTCATAATTCGACCAGAAGAGCTCAAGCCCCTCTGGCCTAACAAAGTTAACATCAACTCAGGCGTGGAATAGGGATGTATCAAGGCGTAGATGTCAATAGTCTTGAAGCCCATCTTCAGCAGGAGCTCCACAACCTTAGACCTTGGAGGACACGCATCACTGCCCCTCCACCGAAGACGGACCACATTCCTACGCACACTACCTGGCCCGGTTGTCGGAAGGGACCACACTGTATTTACCGCATTTTGCTCTCGGAAGGCCCCGAGGCCATGCCTCTCTATCCAGAAGGATAGATCAACCTCTCGACCCTCTACCGTTAGTGATCTCTCCCCCTTCTTTAGAGCCTCCAGGAGACGCCGCTGCAACATGCCGTCCCCTGAGCCCGGAGACGAGGAGGACGCCCTATTTCCCCCGGAGGTGACAGCGGCATAACTACTAACGGGTACTGCCACCACCGGGGGGGTGCAACCGGACCAGTGACCACATCAACACCAACAGTATCACTATTACCCACCTCCATAACACCCTCACTCTCCACCAAACCAGCAACCACACCACTAGACAAAGAAATTTCCTCATCCACACCTCCCACCACATCTCTCCTGCTGGACCAGAGACAACAGGGGGTGGCATTTTGACCTCCGCATCATCAGGCACAAGGGGCTCAGTCTCCTCCACCGAACTGGAGGAGACCTCACCCCCGGACTTACGGGTGCCCGCCGCATCATCAGTTGGTAAGTTTCTTTGCTTCATTAGGCGCCGCTGATCCTTTACCGCTGTGAGGCGCCGCTGATCCTTTACATCAGGATCTTGCTGACCTGCAGCGCAAACGCAGAACAGGATCTTGGGAGGATCGGAACGCCCAGCCCCAACAGCCCCCTCACACTGCCGCCGCTTCTCAACTAAGTGATCAGCGGCAACAGCATTCTGGGACGCCGAGGCTACTGGGCCGCTCCCCCCTCCCACTGAAGAGCACACCACAGCTTCGTGGCCTAACCGTATACCCGCCGCCGGGCCGCCCTCACTGTCCAGCCTCTCGGCTGATGCACCTGCTGCTACGTCCCCGCTACTACAAGCAGAGATGGAGCTCTGCGCCTCACTACCGTGCTCTGTACTCTCCCCGCGCCTTTGCACCGGATCCACAGCAGAACCCGGGCTGGGCTGGGCAACGGGGCTTATGCAGCGAGCTGACCCTGCAGCTGACTCAGGGGGTACAGGGAGGGGGGCATATACAAAACTCACCGCTTCCTGGAGCTTCGGCTTGTTCTTCTTTACCTTTTTCTTCTGGTCCCCAGGTGCCTCCTCTGGTAAATCATCACCAAGATGGAAATTCTGAAGGCACACTGGGGACTCCAGGAGCTTGATCTCCACCATTAGAGCCCCTCCCTGGCCGCTGTTGTCACTGCCCTCCCCAGAGCCAGCAGAACTGCGACCAGATGCCAATGTCGCCTGTCCAGCAGGGAGCTCGCTGCACGTGGCCTGCGGGTGACTTTGCAGGCTGCCAGGTGGGGCTTTCTGCTGGTCATCATCATCATCCACCGGGCTCTCAGGCTGCAGCCCTATCTGTCTTTGCTCTCTGTTATCAGCTATTTCTCTAAATCTGTCCTCATTTATTAGTTTTTCTTTAAATGGTCCACTCTTCTCTCTTAGGAATGCTTTCCTCACCTCCAGCTCATTAATATCCAGCTTTATTTGCTTTACCTCCGCTTGGTGTTGGGTCTTCCTGGGTCTGGAGGCACCTGCAGCTTTGGCGCTTGTGCAGCGCAGCTCCTCCCGGAGCCTCCTGATGGTCTTACTCGCCTCTTCATACTCACGGAGGTGGCTCATGACCCGGGAGGCATAGGTGGACACAGACTCCTTTGGTTTCTGCAGCCCCCAACTTTCCTCAGCGAGGTCGTCCTAACCTCCGTGAGCACTCAGCTTTCCTCCGGAAGGACCGCCATCTTGCACGCTGCTAGCAGGCTTCTCCTCCTTGTTGGAAGCCATACGGCTTCTCTGGTTCTCTGCAGACCTGGGGGGAGTAGGAGCCACATTGCTGCGACTCCTGGTGGATTATCTCACCCCCGAGTCCTCTGATGTGCAGGCCGGTTGCTGGTTTCTTCTGTTCCCCCCCCCGGCCTGGATCGGGAAACAGAAGCCTGGGACTTGGCTCCTTCACTCTTCCCAGGAAACCCACTCCTCCCCGGGTAGGAGAGAGAGCAGGTCCCTGGGTGGAGAGGTGATGGTTCTCTGGAGTTCAGGCGCACACAGCTGGAGCAGCAGCGAACACACCCACAATTAGCACAATGAGCAGCAGCTGAACAGAGCTGCACTCACTATTCTGCTGGTGCAGTTACTGTGTACATACATTACATTACTGATCCTGAGTTACATCCTGTATTATACTCCAGAGCTGCACTCACTATTCTGCTGGTGCAGTCACTGTGTACATACATTACATTACTGATCCTGAGTTACATCCTGTATTATACCCCAGAGCTGCACTCACTATTCTGCTGGTGCAGTCACTGTGTACATACATTACATTACTGATCCTGAGTTACA